>NW_026577884.1:4920492-5535554 GCF_029407905.1 Bubalus kerabau
AGAACCCGATGCCCGGACACCTCTTCGAAGGCAACCCTGTGGGTGAAGGCACAACACGAAGGGGCACTGACACCCCCGCGCATCATCCGGAAAAACCCGCAGGGTCTACACACAGCTCGACAAGGGGCCTGAGACTCCCAGAACAACTCGAGAGGCAACCAGAATTCCATTCCTCAGACAAGACGAGGCATGACTCTCCTGTCCCAACACTGCAGGGACCCTGCGGTCGGAGTCAGAAATGGAGAGGAAGCCTGAGGTTCCTGCTTCCCCTCGAGATGAGGCCCTCTTCCATTGCGCCGAACCCAGCAGAGTCCCGAGAGGCCCTGCCAACTCCACAGCATCCCTCACCTCTCAGAGGCACCGTGGGAAGTTCCCTAAGGTCCCCTGCAGAAGTCGAGGGAAACGAGGGTTTCCCGCCACAACCCGAGAAAGACCTCGAGAGTCCTTCTTCAACGCCTCTTGAGGACCTAGCCGCTTCCCATGACTCGAGAGTGAGGACCAGCTCCCCCTCGCCATGCGCATGGAGACCTGACTTCCCTGGCGCCGCACGAGAGGCTCCCTGAGGTCCTCGTCGTGCCTCGTGAGAAAACCCCCATGGGCGCAGCAGCCTGAGGAAACCCATGAGACGCCCCCGTCATCGCGAGATGAGGGCCTTCTTTTCCTGCCTGGCCTGGAGAGCAATCCCGAGTCCTCTCTCCAAACTGAAGAGGAGGCTCGACACCCTTGAGTCCACTCAGTGGGCTCCAAGAGAACCGTGTCGCGACTTGAGAGGAAAGCGGAGTCCTTTGCTTCCCCTCCAGGCGAGTCCTGACTCCCCGGGGGAGTCTGGAATGGAAACCCGGGATCCCTGTCTTCCCTTGAGAGGAATATTAGGTCCTGGACACATGCCTCGATGAGGTCTCTTTGGCCCTGTAGTGACTCGAGCAGAACCCCCAGCTTTCCATCGCAACTCGAATTGAAGATTGGGCTTCCCAGGGCCAACCCAAGAGGAAGCCTGAAATTCCTGTCGTTTTCGAGAATCCCGATGCAACTCGAGAAAAACGACGTGGTTCCAACGTCTTCACAGGATGAGGCCCTTGCTCGCTACAGCGTCTCCAGGGAAGTCCCATGTTCCGTCCTGAAGTGGGAAACGGTACTTGGCTCCCTTGATGCGACCCCTAAAGTTCCCTGAAACGCCGGGTTCCCTCGAGTGGAACACCGAGGGTCCCGGCACCACTTCATCTGAGCCCCATCTCCCCTCCTGATCGCGACAGGAGAATCGATTCCCCTACTTTGTGTGGAAGGGGTTCCCGGCCTTCCCGGTGCACCTCAGGATGATGCTGGTCTCACGAGGAAATTCGAGATGAGCCACGTGGGTGGTGCCACATGCAGAATGACCCCGATTTCCCGGTCCGCTCTTGAAAAGAACCCGATGCCCGGACACCTCTTTGAAGGCAACCCTGTGGGGGAAGGCACAAAACGAAGAGGCACTGACACCCCCATGCATCTTCTGGAAACACCCGCAGGTTCCACACACAGCTTGTCAAGGGCCCTGAGACCCCCTGAACGACTCGAGAGGCAAGCAGAGTTCCGTTACTCAGACAAGACGAGGCCTGACTCTCCTGTCCCAACTCTGCAGGGACCCTGCGGTTTGAGTCAGAAATGGAGAGGAAGCCTGAGGTTCCTGCCTCCAATCGAGATGAGGCCCTCTTTCATTTCGTCAAACCTAGTGGAGTCCCGAGAGGCCCCTCTAACTCCTCAGTATCCCTCACCTCTCAGAGGCACCTGGGAAGTTCCCTAAGGTCCCCTGTAGAGGTCGAGGGAAACGAGTGTTTCCCGCCCCAACCCAAGAAAGACCTTGAGAGTCCTTCTTAAATGCCTCTTGAGGCCCTAGTCCCTCCCATGACTCGAGAGCAATGACGCGATCTGCCTGGCCACACGCATGGAGTGAGGCTTCTCTGCCACAGCACGAGAGACTCCCTGAACTCCCCATCATATCTCGTGAGAAACCCCACACTGGCGCCGCAGCTCGAGAAAACCCATGAGACGCCCCCGTCATCACGAGAGGAGGGCCATCTTTAACTGCATGGTATGCAGATCAAGCGTGAACCTTCTGTCCAAGCTACACAGGACGCTTGACTCCCTTTAGGCCACTCATTGGGCTCCAAGAGTTACGGGTCGCGACTCGAGAGTATAGTGGAGTCCTTTGCTTCTTCTCGAGACGAGGCGTGACCCACCGGGTGAGACTGGAATGCGACCCCGATATCCCTGTCGCCCCTGGAGAGGAACATTACGTCCTGGACCCAAGCCTAGATGAGGACTCTTTGCCCTGAAGTGACTCGAGAGCAACCCCCAGCTCTCTCTGACAAGTTGAATGGAAGATTGGACTTCCTGGGCCAACACAAGAGGAAGCCTGAATTCCCCATTGTAACTCAAGAATCCCGCCTCAACTTGAGAAAAACCACGTGTTTCCCTCGTCATCGCAATATGAGGCCCTTGCCCGCTACAGCATCTCCAGAGAATTCCCACGTTCCGTCTTGAAGTGCGAAACTGTACTTGGCACCCTTGATGCGACCTCAAAAGTGCCGTGACATACCGGTCTCACCCGAGGGGACCACCGAGGTTCCTGGCACCACTTCATCTGAGCCCCTTCTCCCCTTCTGATCGCGAGCGGTGGGTCGATTCCCCTGCTTTGTCGGCAAGGGGTTCCCGACCTTCCCGGCGCACCTCAGGATGAGGCCGGTCTCCCGAGGAAATTCGAGACGTAGCCTCGTGGGTGGTACCACATGCTGAAAGACCCCAATTTTCCGGTACGCTCTTGAAAAGAACCCGATGCCCGGACACCTCTTTGAAGGCAACCCTTTGGATGAAGGCACAGCACGAAGGGGCACTGACACCCCCGTGCATCGTCTGGAAAAACCCGCAGGTTCCACACTCAGCTCAACAAGTGGCCTGTCACTCCGTGAACAACTCGAAAGGCAAGGGGAAATCCATTCCTCCACAGAAGACGAGGCGTGACTCTCTTGTCCATACTCTGCAGGTACCCTGCGACCCGAGTCAGAAATGCAGAGGACCCCTGAGGTTCCTGCCTCCATTCGAGATGAGGCCCTCTTCGATTGCACCAAACCCAGTTGAGTAACGAAGGGCCCCTCCCAAATCCACAGTGTCCATGACTTCTCAGAGGCACCCTTAGAAGTTGCCTGAGGTCACCGACACAAATCAAGGGAACCCAGGGTTCCCTGCCGCAACCCGAGAAAGACCTCGAGAGTCCTTCTTCAATGCGTCTTGAGGCCCAATTCGCCTACTATGACTCGAGAGCAATCACGCACTCCCCTTCACCACACGCACGGAGACCTGACGTCCCTAGCACCACACGAGAGGCTCTCTGAGCTCCCCGTTGTACCTCGTGAGAAATCTGATACTGGCGCCGCAGCTGGAGAAAACCCACGAGATGCCCCCGTCATCGCGAGATGAGGGCCTTTTTTCCTGCATGGCCAGGAAAACAATCCCGAGTCATCTCTCCAAACTCCATAGGAGGCTTCACTCCCTTTATGCCACGCAGTGGGCTCCAAGAGATACCCGTCGCGACTCGACAGGAGAGCGGAGTCCTTTTTTTCCCCTCAAGACGAGGCCTGACTCTCCGGGTGAGTCGAGAATGCAACCCTGAGATCCCTGTCGGCCCAGTAGTGGAACACTAGGTCCTGGACACAAGCGTAGATGAGGTCTATTTTGCCCTGCAGTGACTGGAGAGCAATCCCCAGTTCTAACTTGCAACTCGAATGGAATACTGGATTTTCCTGGTGCCACACAAGAGGCTCCCTGAGATCCCCGTGGTACTTCATGAGACACCCCACACTGGCGCCGCAGCTCGAGAAAACCCACGAGATGCCACCGTCATCTCGAGATGAGGGCCTTCTTTTCCTGCATGGCCTGGAGTCCAATCCCGAGTCCTCTCTCCAAACTCCACAGGAGGCTTGACTCCCTTTAGTACACACAGTGGGCTCCAAGAGATACCCATCGCGACTCGAGACGAGAGCAGAATTCTTTGCTTACCCTCGAGGTGAGAACCGACTCCCCGGATGAGTCTGGAATGCAAACCCGAGATCCCTGTCGCCCCTGGAGAGCAACGTTAGATCCTGGACACAAGCCTAGATTAGGTCTCTTTTGCCCTGCAGTGACTCTAGCGCAATCTCAGCTCCCCCTCGCAACCCGAATGGAAGATTGGATTTCAAGGCCAACAAGAGGAAGCCTAAATTTCCGGTCATAACTCGAGAATCCCACCGCAACTCGAGCAAAACCACGTGGTTCTCCCGTCATCGCAAGATGAGGCCCTTGCCCGCTACAGCGTTTCAAAAGATGTCCCAGTTTCCATCTTGAAATGCGAAACGGTACTTGGCACCCTTGATGCGACACCAAAAGTCCCCCAACACGCCGGTCTCACTCAAGGGGAACACCGAGGTTCCCGGCACCACTTCATTTAAGCCCCTTCTCCCCTCCTGATCGTGACCAGTGTGTCGATTCCGCTGCTTTGTCTGCAAGGGGGCCCGACCTTCCCTGCACAACTCAGGATGAGGCCGGTCTCATGGGGAAATTCGATACGTAGCTTTGTGGGTGGTGCCACTTGCTGAAAGACTCCAATTTCCCGGTCCGCTCTTGATAAGAATCCGATGCTCGGACACCTCTTGGAAGGCAGCCTTGAGTATGAAGGTACAACACGAAGGGGCACTAACACACCTGTGCATCATCCGGAAAAACGGGCAGGTTACACACACAGTTCGACAAGTGGCCTGTCACCTCGAGAACAACTCGAGAGGCAAGAGGAGTCCCATCCTCCAGAAAAGACGAGGCCTGACTCTCCTGTACCAACATGCAGGGACCTTGCGATCTGAGTCAGAAATGGAGAGGAACACTGAGGTTCCTGCTTCAACTCGAGATGAGTCCCTCTTACATTCCACCAAATGCAGAGGAGTCTCGAGAGGCCCCTCCAAACTGCACAGTATCCCTGACTTCTCAGAGGTACTCTGAGAAGCTCCCTGAGGTCGCAGGCACAAGTCAAGGGAACCCTGGGTTTTATGCAGTGACCCGAGAAAGACCTCGAGAGTCCTTCTTCAACCCGTCTTGAGGCCCGATTACCCTACTATGACTCGAGAGCAATGACGAGCTCCCCCTAGCCATCTCATGGGGACCTGACTTCCCTGGCGCCACACGAGAGGCTCCCTGAGCTCCCTCTCATACCTCGTCAGAAACCCGGCACTAGCGCAGCAGTCTAGAAAACTCACGAGACGCCGCCATCATCGCGAGATGAGGGCCTTCTTTTCCTGCATGGCCTGGAGAGGAATCCCGAGTCCTCTATCCAAACACCACAGGAGGCTTGACTCCCTTTAGGCCACACAGTGGGCTCCAAGAGATACCCATCGCGACTCAAAAGGACAGCGGAGTTCTTTGCTTCCCCTTGAGACGAGGCCTGATTCCCCGGGTGAGTCTGGTATGCAACCCCCAGATCCCTGTAGCCCCTAGGGACGAACATTAAGTCCTGGACACAAGCCTAGATGAGGTCTATTTTGCCCTGCAGTGACTCGAGGGCAATCCCCAGCTCTCCCTTGAAACTCGAATGGAAGATAGGACTTCCCTGGCCCAACACATGAGGAAGACTGTATTCCCCGTCGAAACTCGAGAATCCCGCCACAACTCGAGAAACGCCACGTGGTTCCCCCGTCATCCCAAGATGAGGCCCTTGCCCCCTACAGCGTCTCAAGAGAAGTCCCACGTTCCGTCTTGAAGTGCGAAACAGTATTTGCACTCTTGATGCGCCCTCAAAAGTTCCTCGACACACCAGTCTGACTCGAGGAGAACACCGAGGTTCCCGGCACCACTACATCTGGGCCCCTTCTCCCATCCTGATCGCGACAGGAGGGTCGATTCCCCTTTTTTGTCTTGAAGGGGTTCCCGCCTTTCCCGGTGCATCTCAGGATGAGGCCGGTCTCACGAGGATATTCGAGACATAGCCACGTGGATGGTGACACATGCCGAAAGACCCCGATTTCCCGGTCCGCTCTTGATAAGATCCTGATGCCCGGACACCTCTTTGAAGATAACCCTTTTGATGAAGGCACAACACGAAGGGGCACTGACACCCCTGGGTATCGTCCGGAGAAACCCGCAGGTACCACACACAGCTCGAGAAGTGACCTGTCACCCCGTGAACAACTGGAGAGGCAAGCAGAGTTCCATTCCTCCACACAAGACGAGGCCTGACTCTCCTGTTCGAACTCTGCAGCGAAACTGCGATCCGAGTCAGATCTGGCCCAGGGGAAGTCAGGAGAGGAAACATGAGTTTCCTGCCTCCACTCGAGATGAGGCCCTCTTCCATTGCACCGAACCCAGTGGAGTCCCGAGAGACCCCTCCCAACTGCACAGTATCCCTGACTTCTCAGAGGCACCCTTAGACCTTCCTGAGATCACCGGCACAAGTCGAGGGAACCAAGGGTTTCCTGCCCCAACCCGTAAAAGACCTCGAGAGTCCTTCTTCAACGCGTCTTGAGGTGCGATTCCCCTACCATGACTCGAGAGCAATGACGCGCTCCCCCAGCCACGCGCATAGAAACCTGACTTCCCTGGCGCCACAGGAGAGGCTCCCTGAGCTGCCCATTATACCTCGTGAGCAACACCACACTGGAGCCGCAGCTCGAGAATACCCACGAGACGCCCCAGTCCTCACGAGATGAGGGCCTTCCTTTGCTGTATGGCCTGGAGAGCAATCCTGAGTCCTCTCTCCAAACTCCACAGGAGGCTTGACTCATTTTAGGCCACACAGTGAGCTCCAAGATATACCCGTCGCGACTTGACAGGAGAGCGGTGTCCTTGGCTTCCCCTCGAGACGAGGCCTGACTCCCCGGGTGAGTCGAGAATGCAATGCTGAGATCGCTTTCGCCCCAGCAGAGGAACATTAGGTCCTGGACACAAGCCTAGATGAGGTCTATTTGGCCCTGCAGTGTCTCGAGAGCAATCCCCAGTTGTAACTCACAATTCGAATGAAAACTGGACTTCCCTGGGCCAGTTGAAGAGGAAGCCTGAATTCCCCGTTGTAACTCGAGAATCCCACCCCAACTCAAGAGAAACCACGTGGTTCCCCCGTCATCGAAAGATGAGGCCCTTGCCCGCTACAGCGTCTCAAGAGAAGTCCCACGTTCCGTATTGAAGAGCGAAAAGTTACTTGGAACCCTTGATGCGACCCCAAAAGTTCCCCGACATACCAGTCTCACTTGAGGAGAACACCGAGGTTCCCGGCACCACTTCATCTGAGACTCTTCTCCCCTCTTGATCGCGACAGGAGGTTCGATTCCCCTGCTTTGTCTGGAAGGCGTTCCTGACCTTCCTGGCGCACATCAAGATGAGGCCAGTCTCACGAGGAAATTCGAGACATAGCCTCGTGGGTGGTGCGGCATGCCAAAAGACCCCAATTCCCTGGTCCGCTCTTGATAAGAACCCGATGGTAGAACCCAACTCGAAGGCAATCCTGTGGAACAAGGCACAACACGAAGGGGCAGTGACACCCCAGTGCATCGTCCAGAAAAACCCGCAAGTTCCACATACAAATCGACAAGTGGCCTGTCACCCCATGAACAACGCGAGAGTCAAGCGGAGTTCCATTCCTCCACACAAGACGAGGCCTGACTCTCCTGTCCCAACTCTGCAGGGACTCTGCGATCCGAGTCAGATCCGGCGCATTCGAAGCCAGGAGAGGAACCCTGAGGTTCCTGCCTCAACTTGTCATGAGGCCCTCTTCCATTGCACCAAACCCAGTGGAGTTCCGAGAGGCCCCTCCCAACTCCACAGTGACCCTGACTTCTCAGAGGCACGCTCAGAAGCTTCCTGAGGTCACTGGCACAAGTCGATGGAACCCAGGGTTTCCTGCTGCAACCCAGGAAAGACCTCGAGAGTCCTTCTTTAACACGTTTTCAGGCCCAATTCCCCTACCATGACTCGAGAACAATGACGGGCTCCCTCTCACCACGTGCATAGAGACCTGACTGCCCTGGCACCACATGAGAGGCTCACTGAGCTCCCAGTCTTACTTCGTGAGAAACCCCACACTAGCGCCACAGCTCGAGAAAACCTACGAGACGCCCCAGTCATCGGGAGATGAGGGCCTTCATTTCCTGCATTGCCTGGAGAGCAATCCCGTGTCCTCCCTCCAAACACCAGAGGAGGTTTGACTCCCTTTAAGCCACTCAGTGGGCTCCAAGACATACCCGTCCGACTCGAGAGGAGAGCAGAGTCCTTTGCTTCCCCTCGAGACGAGGCCTGACTCCAGGGTGAGTCTGGAATGCAACCCCGAGATTCCTGTCGCCCCTTGACATGAACATTAGGTCCTGCACACAAGCCTTGGTGGGGTCTCTTTTGCCTTCAGTGACTAGAGCGCACCTCCAGCTCTTCCTCGAATCTCGAATGGAAGATAAGACTTTTGTGGGCCAACACAAGAGGAAGCATGAATTCCCTGTGGTAACTCAAATATCCCACCGCAACTCGAGAAAAACAAAGTGGTTCCCCAGTCATTCCAAGATGAGGCCCTTGCCCGCTGGAGCACCCCAAGAGAAGTCCCACGTTCCAATTTGAAGAGCGAAACGGTACTTGGAACGCGTTATGCGACCCCAAAAGTTACCCGACATACCTGTCTCACTTGAGGGAAACACCGAGGTTCCCAGAAGCACTTCATCTGAGCCACTTCTCCCCTCCTGATCGCCACAGGAGGGTCGATTCCTCTGCTTTGTCTGGAAGGGTTTCATGACCTTCGCGGCACACCTCAGGATGAGGCCGGTTTCATGAGGAAATTCGAGACTAGCCACGTGGGTGGTGCCAAATGCTGAACGACCACGATTTCCCAGGCCGCTCTTCATAAGAACCCGATGCCCGGACACCTCTTCGAAGGCAACCCTGTGGATGAAGACACAAAACAAAAGGTCACTGACAACCCCATGCATCGTCTGGAAAAACCTGCAGATTCCACACACAGTTTGACAAGGGGCCTGAAACCCTATGAACAACTCGAGAGGCAAGCGGCGTTCCATTCCTCAGAAAAGACATAGCCTGACTCTCCTGTCCCAACTCTGCAGGGACACTACGATCAGAGTCAGAATTGGAGAGGAAGCCTGAGGTTCCTGCCTCCACTCGAGATGAGGCCCTCTTCCATTGCGACAAACCAAGTGGAGTACCAAGAGGCCCCGCCAAATTCACAGCGTCCCTCACCTCTCAGAGGCACCCTGGGAAGTTTCCTCAGGTCCCCGGCAGAAGTCGGGGGAAACGAGGGTTTCCCGCTGCAACCCCAAAAAAGACCTCGAGAGTCCTTCTTCAATGCGTCTCGAGGCCCTGATCCCCTCCCATGACTCGAGAACAATGACGCGCTCCTTCTAGCCACGTGCATGGAGACATGACTTCCCTGGGGCCGCACGAGAGGCTCCCTGAGATCCTCGTCGTGCCTCGGGAGAAAACCCCCACGGGTGCCGCAGCTAGAGGAAACCCCTGAGATGCCCCCGCCCTCGCGAGGTGAGGGCCTTCTTTTCCTGCCTGGCCTGGAGAGTAATCACGAGTCCTCTCTCAGAAGTGAAGAGGAGGCTGGACTCCCTTGAGGCCGCTCAGGGGGCTCCAAGAGACCTGCGTCGTGACTCGAGAGGAGAGCGGAGTCCTTGGCTTCCCCTCGAGACGAGGCCTGACTCCCCGCGGGAGCCTGGAATGCAACCCCGAGATCCCTGCCTTCCCTGGAGAGGAATATTAGGTCCCGGACACACGCCTAGTTGAGGTCTCTTCGGCCCTGCAGGGACTCGAGCGCAACCCCCAGCTTTCCCTCGCAACCCGAGGGGAAGATTGGGCTTCCCAGGTCCAACCCAAGGGGAAGGCTGAGATCCCCGTCGTAACTCGAGAATCCCGCCGCAACTCGAGAAAAACCACGTGGTTCCCACCTCTTGGCAAGATGAGGCCCTTGCCCGCCACGGCGTCTCAAGGGAAGTCCCCTGTTCTGCCCTGAAGGGCGAAACGGTCCCTGACAGCCTTCCTGCGACCCCCAAGAGTCCCCCGACACGCCAGCTTACCCCGAGGGGAACACCGAGGGTCCCGGCACCGCTTCCTCTGAGCCCCTTCTCCCCTCCTGATCGCGACAGGAGAGGCGATTCCCCTGCGTGGTCTGGAAGGGGTTCACAGACTTCCCGGCGCACCTCAGAATGAGGCCGGTCTCACGAAGAAATTCGAGACGAGCCACGTGGGTGGTGCCACGTGCCGAAAGACCCCGATTCCCCGGTCCGCTCTTGAGAAGGACCCGAGGCCCGGACCCCTCTTCGAAGGCAACCCTGTGGGTGAAGGCACAACACGAAGGGGCACTGCCACCCCCGTGCATCGTCCGCAAAGACCCTCGGGTTCCACACACAGTTCGACGAGGGGCCTGAGACCCCCTGAGCAACTCGAGAGGCCAGCGGGGTTCCCTTCCTCAGACAAGACGAGGCCTGACTCTCCTGTCCCAACTCTGCAGGGACCCTGCGGCCGGAGTCCAAAACGGAGAGGAAGCCTGAGGTTCCTGCCTCCCCTCGAGGTGAGGCCCTCTTCCGTTGCGCCAGACCCAGCGGAGTCCCGAGGGGCCCCGCCACCTCCACAGGATCCCTCGCCTCTCAGAGGCACCCTGGGAAGTTCCCTAAGGTCCCCGGCAGAAGGCGAGGGACACGAGGGTTTCCCGCCGCCCCCCGACAAAGACCAAGAGAGTCCTTCTTCAACGCGTCTCGAGGCCCTATTCCCCTCCCGTGACTCGAGAGCCAGGACGCGCTCCCCCTCGCCACGCGCGTGGAGACCTGACTTCCCTGGCGCCGCACGAGAGGCTCCCTGAGATCCTCGTCGTGCCTCGGGAGAAAACCCCACGGGCACCGCAGCTTGAGGAAACCCCTGAGACGCCCCTGTCCTCGCGACCTGAGGGCCTTCTTTTCCTGCATGGCCTGGAGAGCAATCCCGGGTCCTCTCTCCAAACGGAAGAGGAGGCTGGACTCTCTTGAGGCCGCTCAGGGGGCTCCAAGAGACCCGCGTCGCGACTCGAGAAGAGAGCGGAGTCCATGGCTTCCCCTCGAGACGAGGCCTGACTCCCCGGGGGAGCCTGGAATGGAACTCCGAGATCCCTGCCTTCCCTGGAGAGGAATATTAGGTCCTGGACACACGCCTAGGTGAGGTTTCTTCGGCCCTGCAGTGACTCGAACGCAACCCCCAGCTTTCCCTCGCAACCCGAGGGGAAGAATGGGCTTCCCAGGGCCAAATCAAGGGGAAGGCTGACATCCCCGTCGTAACTCGAGAATGCCACCGCCACTCGAGAAAAACCACGTGGTTCCCACCTCTTGGCAAGATGAGGCCCTTGCCCGCCACGGCGTCTCAAGGGAAGTCACCTGTTCTGCCCTGAAGGGCGAAACGGTCCCTGACACCCTTCCTGCGACCCCCAAAAGTCCCCCGACACGCCGGGTTCCCTCGAGGGGAACACCGAGGGTCCCGGCACCGCTTCCTCTGAGCCCCTTCTCCCCTCCTGTCGCAACAGGAGAGGCGATTCCCCTGCGTGGTCTGGAAGGGGTTCCCGGCCTTCCCGGCGCACCTCAGGATGAGGCCGGTCTCACGAGGAAATTCGAGACGAGCCACGTGGGTGGTGCCACATACCGAACGCCCCCGATTCCCCGGTCCGCCATTGAGAAGGACCCGAGGCCCGGACCCCTCTTCGAAGGCAACCCTGTGGGTGAAGGCACAACACGAAGGGGCACTGCCACCCCCGTGCATCGTCCGCAAAGACCCGCGGGTTCCACACACAGCTCGACGAGGGGCCTGAGACCCCCAGAGCAACTCGAGAGGTCAGCGGGGTTCCCTTCCTCAGACAAGACGAGGCCTGACTCTCCTGTCCCAACTCTGCAGGGACCCTGCGGTCGGAGTCCGAAACGGAGAGGAAGCCTGAGATTCCTGCCTCCCCTCGAGGTGAGGCCCTCTTCCGTTGCGCCAGACCCAGCGGAGTCCCGAGGGGCCCCGCCACCTCCACAGGATCCCTCGCCTCTCAGGGGCACCCTGGGAAGTTCCCTAAGGTCCCCGGCAGAAGGTGAGGGAAACGAGGGTTTCCCGCCGCCCCCCAAGAAAGACCTCGAGAGTCCTTCTTCAACGCGTCTCGAGGCCCTAGTCCCCTCCCGTGACTCAAGAGCCAGGACGCGCATCCCCTCGCCACGCGCGTGGAGACCTGACTTCCCTGGCGCCGCACGAGAGGCTCCCTGAGATCCTCGTCGTGCCTCGGGAGAAAACCCCCACGGGCGCCGCAGCTCGAGGAAACCCCTGAGACGCCCCCGTCCTCGCGACCTCAGGGCATTCTTTTCCTGCATGGCCTGGAGAGCAATCCCGGGTCCTCTCTCCAAACGGAAGAGGAGGCTGGACTCCCTTGAGGCCGCTCAAGGGGCTCCAAGAGACCCGCGTCGCGACTCGAGAGGAGAGCGGAGTCCTTGGCTTCCCCTCGAGACGAGGCCTGACTCCCCGGGGAGCCTGGAATGCAACCCCGAGATCCCTGCCTTCCCTGGAGAGGAATATTAGGTCCCGGACACACGCCTAGGTGAGGTCTCTTCGGTCCTGCAGTGACCCGAGCGCAACCCCCAGCTTTCCCTCGCAACTCGAGGGGAAGATTGGGCTTCCCAGGGCCAACCCAAGAGGAAGCCTGAGATCCCCATCGTAACTCGAGAATCCCGCCGCAACTCGAGAAAAACCACGTGGTTCCCACCTCTTGGCAAGATGAGGCCCTTGCCCGCGACGGCGTCTCAAGGGAAGTCCCCTGTTCCGCCCTGAGGGGCGAAACGGTCCCTGACAGCCTTCCTGCGACCCCCAAAAGTCCCCGACACGCCGGGTTGCCTCGAGGGCAACACCGAGGGTCCCGGCACCGCTTCCTCTGAGCCCCTTCTCCCCTCCTGATTGCGACAGGAGAGGCGATTCCCCTGCGTGGTCTGGAAGGGGTTCCCGGCCTTCCCGGCGCACCTCAGGAGGAGGACGGTCTCACGAGGAAATTCGAGACGAGCCACGTGGGTGGGGCCACATGCCGAACGCCCCTGATTCCCCGGTCCGCTCTTGAGAAGGACCCGAGGCCCGGACCCCTCTTCGAAGGCAACCCTGTGGGTGAAGGCACAACACGAAGGGGCGCTGCCACCCCCGTGCATCGTCCGCAAAGACCCGCGGGTTCCACACACAGCTCGACGAGGGGCCTGAGACCCCCTAAGCAACTCGAGAGGCCAGCGGGATTCCCTTCCTCAGACAAGACGAGGCCTGACTCTCCTGTCCCAACTCTGCAGGGACCCTGCGGTCGGAGTCCGAAACGGAGAGGAATCCTGAGTTTCCTGTCTCCCCTTGAGGTGAGGCCCTCTTCCATTGCACCAAACCCAGATGAGTCGCGAGAGGCCCCTCCCAACTCCACAGTATCCCTGAATTCTCAGAGGCACCTTGAGACTCTACCTGAGGTCACCGGCTCAAGTCCAGGGAACCCAGGGTTTCCTGCTGCGACCCGAGAAAGACCTTGAGAGTCCTTCGGCGCGTCTTGAGGCCCGATTCCCCTACAATGACTCGAGAGCAAGACCCGCTCCCCATCGCCATGCGCATGGAGACCTGACTTCCCTGACTCCTGAAGAGAGTCTCCCTGAGCTCCCCGTCGTACCTCTTCGGAAACCCCATTCAGGCACCGCAGCTCGAGAAAACCCACGATACGCCCCCGTCATCACGAGATGAGGGACTTGTTTCCTGCCTGGCTTGGAGATCAAAACCGAGTCCTCTCTCCAGACTCCACAGGAGGCTTGACTCTCTTTAGGCCTCTCAGTTGGCTCCAAGAGATACCTGTCAGGACCTGAAGGGAGAGCAGAGTCCTTTGCTTCCCCTCGAGACGAGGCCTGACTCCCCGTGTGAGTCTGGAATGCAACCCCGAGTTCCTATCACACCTGGAGAGGAAAACTCGGTCCTGGACACAAGCCTAGATGAGGTCTATTTTGCACTGCAGTTACTAGAGAGCAATCGCCAGCTCTCCCTCGCAAATCGAATTGAAGATTGGACTTCCCTGGGCCAATACAATTGGAAGCCTGAATTCGACATCGTAACTCGAGAATCCCGCCGAAACTCGAGAAAATCCACGTGGTTCCCCCCTCAGCGCTAGATGAGGCCCTTGCCCGCTACAGCGACTCAAGAGAAGTCCCACTTTCTGTCTTGAAGTGCGAAACGGTACTTGGCACCCTTGATGCAATCTCACAATTCCCCGACATACCGGTCTCACTCGAAAGGAACACCGAGGTTCCCGGAACCACTTCATTTGAGCTCCTTCTCCCCTCGTGATCGCGACAGGAGTGTCGATTCCCCTGCTATGTCTGGAAGGGGTTCCCGACCTTTCCAGCGCACCTAAGGATGAGGCAGGTCTCACGAGGAAATTCGAGACATACCCTTGTGGGTGGTGCCACAAGCCGAAAGACCCCGATTTCCCGGTCTGCTCTTGATAAGAACGTGATGCCCTGACACCTTTACGAAGGAAAACCTGTGGATGAAAGCACAACACGAAGGGGCACTGACACCCCCGTGCATCGTCCAGAAAAACCCGCAGGTTACAAACACAGTTCAACAAGTGGTCTGTCACCCCGTGAACAACTTGACAGGCAAGTGGAGTTCCATTCCTCCACACAAGACGAGACCTGATTTTCTGTACCAACTCTGCAGGGAAACTGCGATCCGAGTCAGTACCAGCGACAGGAAACCCAGGAGAGGAAACATGAGGTTCCTGCCTCCACTCGAGATGAGGCTCTCATCCATTGCACCAAACCCAGTGGAGTCCAGAGAGGCCCCTCCCAACTCCACAGTACCCCTGACTTCTCAGAGGCACCCGGAGAAGCTCCATGAGGTCACCGGCACATGTCGAGGGAACCCAGGGTTTCCTGCCACAATGGGAAAAAGACCTCGAGAGTCCTACTTCAACGTGTCTTGAAGCCCGAATCTGCTTCCATGGCTCTATAGAAATGACACGCACCCCCTCGCCACGCACATGGAGACCTGACTTCCCTGGCGCCATAAGAGAGGCTCCCTGAGCTCCCTGTCGTACCTCGTGAGAAACCCCACACTGACGCCGCAGCTTGAGAAAACTCACCATACGCCCCTGTCATCGCGAGATGAGGGCCTTCTTTTCCTGCATGGCCTGGAGAGGAATCCTGAATCCTCTTTCCAAACTCCACAGGAGGCTTGACTCCCTTTAGGCCACTTAGTGGGCTCCAAGAGATACCCGTCGCGACTCGAGAGGAGAATGGAGTCCTTTGCTACCCCTCGAGACAAGGCCTGACTCACCAGGTAGGTCTGGAATGCAACCCCGAGATCCCTGTCTCCCCTGGAGAGGAACATTAGGTCCTGGAAACAAGCCTAGATGAGGTCTCTTTTGCCCTTCTGTAACTCGAGAGCAATCCCCCGCTCTCCCTGACAACTCGAATGGAAGATTGGACTTCCCTGGGCCAACACAAGAGGAAGCCTGAATTCCCCTTCGTAACTCGAGAATCCCGCCGCAACTCGAGAAAAAGCACTTGGTTCCCTCGTCATCACAAGATGAGGCCCTTGCCCGCTACAGCTTCTCAAGAAAAGTCCCACGTTCCGTCTTGAAGTGCGAAACGATACTTGACACCCTTGATGTGACCCCAAAAGTTCCCCGAAATATCGGTCTCACTCGAGGTGAACACCGACGTTCCCGGCACCAGTTTATCTGAGCCCCTTCTCCCCTCCTGTTCGTGATAGGAGGGTCACTTCCCCTGCTTTGTTTGTAAGGGGTTCCCGACCTTCACGGGGCACTTCAGGATGAGGCCAGTCTCACGAGGAAATTCGAGACGTAGCTCGCGGTTGGTACCACATGCCAAAAGACTATGATTTCCCGGTACGCTCTTGATAAGAACCCGATGCCTGGACACCTCTTCAAAGGCAACCCTGTGGATGAAGGCACAGCACAAAGGGGCACTGACACCCTCGTGCATCGTCCGGAAAAACCCGCAGGTTCCACATACAGCTCAACAAGTGGCTTGTCACCCCTGAAGAACTCGAGAGGTAAGTGGGGTTTCATTCCTCTACACAAGACGATGCCTGACTCTCCTGTCCCAACTCTGCAGGGACTTTGCGATCCGAATCAGACCAGCGCCAGTGAAGTCACGAGAGGAACGCTGAGGTTCCTGCCTCCACTCGAGATTAGGACCTCTTCCATTGCACGAAACCCAGTGGAGTCCCGAGAGACGCGTCCCAGCTCCACAGTATCCCTGAGTTCTCAGAGGCACCCTGAGAAGCTCCCTGAGGTCACCAGCACAATTCGAGTGAACCCAGGGTTTACTGCCGCCACCATAGAAAGAACTCAAGAGTCCTTCTTCAACGCATTTTGAGGCCTGATTCTCCTACCATGACTCGAGGGCAATGACGCGCTCCCTCTGCTACACTCATGAAGCCCTGACTTCCCTGGCACCACACGAGAGGCTCCCTGAGCTCCCCGTCATACCTCGTGAGAAACCAAACACTGGCGCCACAGATAGAGAAAACCCACGAGACGCCCCCATTTTCGCGACATGACGGCCTTCTTTTCTTGCATGGCCTGGAGAGCAATCCCGAGTCCTCTCTCCAAACTCCACAGTAGGCTTGACTCCCTTTTGGTCACTCAGTGGACTCCAAGACATACCCGTCGCGACTCGAGAGGACAGCGGAGTCTTTTCCTTCCCCTCGAGGCGAGGCCTGACTCCTCGGGTGTGTCTGATATGTGAACCGGAGATCCCTGTCGCCCCTGGAGAGAAACATTAGGTCCTGGACACAAGCCTAGATGAGGTCTCTTTTTTCCTGCAGTGACTCGTGAGCAATCCCCAACTCTCTCTCGCAACTCGAATGGAAGACTGGACTTCCCTGGGCCAACAGAAGAGGAAGCCTGAATTTCCCGTTGTAACTCAAGAATCCCGCCACAACTCGAGAAAAACCACGTCGTTCCCTCTTCATCGCAAGATGCGGCCATTGCCGCTACAGCGTCTCGAAAGAAGTCTTACGTTCCATCTTGAAGTGCGATACGGTACTTGGCACCTTTGATGCGACCCCAAAAGTTCCCCAACACACTGGTCTCACTGGAGGGGAACACCGAGGTTCCCGGCATCACCTCATCTGTGCCCCTTCTCCCCTCCTGATCGAGACAGGAGGGTCGATTCCCCTGCTTTGTCTGCAAGGGGTTCCGACCTTCCCGGCGCACCTCAGGATGAGGCCGGTCTCACTAGGAAATTCGAGACGTAGCCTGGTGGGTGGTGCCACATGCGGAAAGACCACGATTTCCCGGTGCGCTCTTAATAAGAACCCGATGCCAGGACACCTCTTCGAAAGCAAACCTGTGGATGAATGCACAACACGAAGGGGTACTGACATCCCCATGCATAATACGGAAAAACACGCAAATTCCAAACACAGATCGACAAGTGTCCTGTCATCCCTTGAAGAACTAGAGAGGCATGCGGAGTTCCGTTCCTCCACACAAGAGAAGGCCTGACTCTCCTTTCCCAACTCTGCAGGGACCGTGCGATCGGAGTCAGAAATGTAGATGAAACCTGACGTTCCTGCATCAACTCGAAATGAGGCCCTCTTCCATTGCGCCATACCCAGTGGAGTCCCGAGAGGCCCCTAAAACTCCACAGTATCCCTGATTCTCAGAGGCACCCTCAGAAGCTCTCTGCGGTCACTGGCACAAGTCGAGTGAACCCAGGGTTTCCTGCTGCATTCTGAGAAAGACCTTGAGAGTCCTTCTTTACCGCGTCTTGAGGCCCGATACCCTACCATGACTGGAGAGCAATGAGGCATTCCCCTCCCCACGCCCATTGAAACCTAACTTCCCTGGCGCCACACGAGAGGCTCCCTGCGCTCCCTGTCCTACCTCATGAAAACCCCGCACTGGCACCGCCGCTCGAGAAAACTCACGAGACGCCCCCATCATCGTAAGATGAGGGCCTTCTTTTCCTACATGACCTAGAGAGCAATCCCGAGTCCACTCTCCAAACTCCACTGGAGGCCTGACTCCCTTTAGGCCACTCAGTAGCCTCCAAGAGATACACGTCGCTACTCTAGAGGAGAGCAGAGTCCATTGCTTCCCCTCGAGCCGAGGCCTGACTACTTGGGTGAGTCTGGAATGGGATCTCGAGATCCGTGTTGCCCCTGTAGAGGAAAACACGGTCCTGGACACAAGCCTAAATGAGGTCTTTTTTGTCCTGCATTGACTCAAGTGCAATCCCCAGCTCTCCCTCGCAACTCGAATGGATGATTGGACTTCCCTGGGCCAACACAGGAGGAAGCCTGTATTCCCCATTGTAATTCGAGAATCCCGCGGCAACTGGAGAAAAACAACGTGGCTCCTCCGTCATCGAAATATGAGGCCCCTGTCAGCTATAGCGTCTCCAGGGAAGTCCCATGTTCCGTCTTGAAGTGTGAAACGGTACTTGGCACCCTTGATGTGACCCCCAAATTTCCCTGACACCCCGGTCTCACTTGAGGAGAACATGGAGGTTCCCAGCACCGCTTCAGCTGAGCCTCTTCTCCCCTCCTGATGGCGACAGGAGGGTCGATTCCCCTGCTTTGTCTGGAAGGGGTTCCCAGACTTCCCGGCGAACCTCAGGATGAGGCCAGTCTCACGAGGGAAGTCGAGACGTAGCCTCGTGGGTTGTGCCACATGCCGAAAGACCCCGATTTCCTGGTCCGCTATTGATAAGATCCCGATGCCCGGTCACCTCTTCGAAGGTAACCCTGTGGATGAAGGCACAACACGAAGGGGCACTGACACCCCTGTGCATCGTCCCCCAAAACCGCAGGTTCCACATACAACTCGACAGGTGGCCTGTCATCCCGTGAACAACTCGAGAGGCAAGCGGAGTTCCATTACTCCACACAAGACGAGGTCTGACTCTCCTGTCCCAACTCTGCAGGGACCCTGCTATCCGAGTCAGAAATGGAGAGGAACCCTGACGTTACTGCCTCAATCCGAGATTAGGTCCTCTTCAATTGCACCAGTCCCTGTGATGTCCCGAGAAGCCCCTCTCAACTCCACAGTATCCCTGACTTCTCAGAGGAACCCCGCTAAGCTCCCTGAGGTCATGGGCACAAGTCGAGGGAACCCAGGGTTTCCTGCCACACCCCAAGAAAGACCTCGAGAGTTCTTCTTCGAAGCGTCTTGAGGCTCGATTCCCCTACCATGACTCGAGAGCAATGAGGCGCTCCCCCACGCCACGTCCATGGAAACCTGACTTCCGTGGCACCACAGGAGTCTCCCTGAGCTCCCCGTCCTATCTTGTGAGAAACCCCAACCAGGCACTGCACCTTGAGAAAACCCACGAGACGCCCCCGTCATCGCGAGATGAGGGCCTTCTTTTCCTGCATGGCCTAGAGAGCAATCCCGAGTCCTCTCTCCAAACTCCACAGGAGGCTTAACTCCATTTAGGCCACTCTTGGGCTCCAAGGGATACCCGTCGCGACTCGAGAGGAGAGCGGAGTCCATTCATTCCCTTCGAGATGAGGCCTGACTCCCCGGGTGAGTCTGGAATGCAACCCCGAGATCCCTGTCGCCCCTGGAGAGAAAAACTCGGTCCTGGACACAAACCTAGATGAGCTCTATTTTGCCCTGCAGTGACTCGAGAGCAATCTCCAGCTCTCACTTGCAACTCGAATGGAAGATTGGACTTCCCTGGGCCAACACAAGAGGAAACCTGTATTCCGCATCGTAACTCAAGAATCCTGCCACAACTCGAGAAAAAACACGTGGGTCCCCCGTCAGCGCTAGATGAGGCCCTTGCCCACTACAGCATCTCAGGAGAAGTCCCAGGTTCCGTCTTGAAGTGCGAAACGGTACTTGGCACCCTTGATGCAACCAGAAAAGTTACCCGACTTTCACTCAAGGAGAGCACCGGGGTTCCCGGCACTACTTCATCTGAGCCCTTTCTCTCCTCCTGATCCCGAAAGTAGGGTCGATTCCCCTGCTTTGTTTGGAAAGGGTTCCCGGACTTTCCTGCGCGCCTCAGGATGAGGCCAGTCTCACGAGAAAATTCGAGACGTAGCCTAGTGGGTGGTGCAACATGCTGAAAGACCCCAATTTCCCGGTCCACACTTGAGGAGAACACGATGCCCGGACACCTCTTCGAAGGCAACCCTGTGGATGAAGGCACAACAGGAAGGAGCACTGACGCCCCCGTGCATCTCCGAAAAACCCGCAGGTTCCACACACATCACGAAAATGGTGTTATCCTTGAACAACTTGAGATGTAAGCGGAGTTCCATTCCTCCGCAGAACACGAGACCTGACACTCCTGAGCAAACTCAACAGGGACCCTGCGATCTGAGTCAGATCCGGCCTCCAGGAAGTCAGGAGCAGAACCCTGAGGTTCCTGCCTCAACTCGAGATGAGGCCCACTTCCATTGCGCCAAACCCAGAGGAGTCCCGAGAGGCCTCTCCCAAATCCACAGTATCCCTGACTTCTCAGAGGCACCCTGAGACGCTCCCTGAGGTCACCGGCACAAGTCAAGGGAACCCAGGGTTTCCTGCCGCAACCCTAGAAAGACATCGAGAGTTCTTTTTCAACCCGTCATGAGGCCCGATTCCCCTACCCTGACTTGAGAGCAATGACGCGCTCCCCCTTGCCCCGCCCATGGAGACCTGACTTCCCTGTTGCCACACGAGAGGCTACCTGAACTCCCCGTCGTACCTCGTGAGAAACCCCACACTGGCTCCGCAGCTCGAAAAAACCCACGAGACGCCCCCGTCATCTCGAGATGTGGGCCTTCTTTTCCTGCATGGCCTGGAGAGCAATCCCGAGTCCTCTCTCCAAACTCCAGAGGAGGCTTGACTCCCTTTAGTCCACTCAGTGGGCTCCAAGAAATACCCGTCGCGACTCGAGAAGAGAGAGAAGTCCTTTGTTTCCCCTCGAGAGGACGCCTGACTCCTGGGTGAGTCTAGAATGCAACCCCAAGATCCCAGTCTTCCCTTGAGAGGAACATTAGGTCCTAGACACAAGCCTGGATGAGGTTTCTTTTGCCCTGCAGTGACTCGAGCGCAACCCCCAGCTCTCCCTCGCAACTCGAATGGAAGATTGGGCTTCCCTGGGCCAACACAAGAGGAAGCCAGAAATCCCCTTCGTAACTCGAGAATCCCGCCGCAACTCAAGAAAAACCACGGGGTTTCCAACGTCATCCCAAGATGAGGCCCTTGCTGCTATGGCGTCTCAAGAAAAGAACCACGTTCCGTCTTGAAGTGCGAAACGGTACTTTGCACCCTTGATCCGACACCAAATGTTCCCGGACACGCCGGTCTCACTCGACAGGAACACCGAGGTTCCCTCACCACTTCATCTGAGCACCTTCTCCCCTCCTGTTCGAGACAGGAGGGTCTATTCCCCTGCTTTGTTTGGAAGGGGTTCCCCACATTCCCGGCGCACCTCAGGATGAGGCCGGTCTCATGAGGAAATTCGAGACGTAGCGTCGTGGGTGGTGTCACATGCCGAAATACCCCGATTTCCCGGCCCACTCTTGAGAAGAACCTGATGCCCGGACACCTCTTCGAAGGTAACCCTGTGGACGAAGGCACAAAACGAAGGGTCACTGACACTCCCGTGCATCATTCGGTAAAAGCCGCAGGTTCCACACACAGCTCGACAAGAGGCCTGTCATCCCATGAACAACTCGAGAGGCAAGCAGAGTTCCATTCCTCCACTCAAGACGAGGCCTGACTCTCCTGTCCCAACTCTGAAGGGACCCTGCGATCGGAGTCCGAAATGGAGAGGAACCCTGAGGTTCATGACTCCACTCGAGATGAGGCCCTCTTCCATTACACCAAAAACAGTGGAGGCCCGAGAGGCCCCTCCCAAATCCACAGTATCGCGACTTCTCAGAGGCACCCTTAGAAGCTCCCTGAGGTCACTGGCACAAGTCGAGGGAACACAGGGTTTCCTGACGCAACCCGAGAAAGACCTCGAAAATCCTCCTTCAACGCATCTTGAATCCCCATTCCCCTACCATGACTCGAGAGCAATGACGCGTTCCCCCTCGCCACTCGCATGGAGACTTGACTTCCCTGGCGCCACACGAGAGGCTCCCTGAGCTCCCCGTCATACCTCGTGAGAAATCCCACACTGGCTCCCCAGCTCCAGAAAACCCACGAGACGCCTCCGTCATCGCGAGATGAAGGCCTTCTTTTCCTGCATGGCCTGGAGAGCAATCTCGAGGCCTCTCTTCAAGCTCCACAGGAGGCCTGACTCCCTTTAGGCCACTCTGTGGGCTCCAAGAGATACCCGTTGGGACTCGAGAGGAGAGCGGAATTCTTTGCTTCCCCTATATACCAGGCCTGACTCCTCAGGTGAGTCTGGAATGCAACCCCGAGATCCCTGTCTCCCCTGGAGAGGAACATTAGGTCCTAGACACAAGCATAGATGAGGTCTCATTTGCCCTGAAGTGACTCAAGAGCAATCCCCTGCTCTCCCTCGCACCTCGAATGGAAGAATGGACTTCCCTGGGACAACACAAGAGGAAACCTGAATTCCCCGTCGTAATTCGAAAATCCCGCTGCAACTCGAGGAAAACCACGTGGTTCCCCCGTCATCGCAAGATGAGGCCCTTGCCAGCTACAGCATCTCAGTAGAAGCCCTACGTTCCATCTTGAAGTTTAAAACGATAATTGGCAACCTTGATGTTAGCACAAAAGTTCCCCGACACCCTGGTCTCACTCGAGGGGAACACCAAGGTTCGGTGCACCGCTTGTTCTGAGCCCCTTATCCCCTCCTGATCGCGAAGGGAGGGTCGATTACCCTGCTTTGTCTGGAAGGGGTTCCGGACCTTCCCGGCGCACCTCAGGATGAGGCCGGTCTCACGAGGAAATTCGAGACGTAGCCTTGTGGTTGGTGCCACACGCCGAAAGACCCCGATTTCCCTGTCTGCTCTTGATAAGAACCCAATGCTAGGACACCTCTTCGAAGGCAATCCTGTGGACGAAGGCACAAAACGAAGGGGTCTGACACCCTCCTGCATCGTTGGAAAAGCCCGCAAGTTCCACATACCGATCGACAAGTGGCCTGTCACCCCGTGAACAACTCGAGAGGCAAGAGGAGTTAAATTCCTCCACACAAGACGAGGCCTGACTCTCCTGTCCCAACTCTGCATGGACACTGAGATCCGATTCAGAAATGGAGAGGAACCATGAGGTTCCTGCCTCAACTCGAGATAAGGCCCTCTTCTACTGCACCAAACCCAGTGGAGTTCGGAGCGGCCCCTCCCAACTGCACAGTATCCCTGACTTCTCAGAGGCACCCTGAAAAGCTCCCTGAGGTCACGGGCATAAGTCGAGGGAACCCAGGGTTTCCTGCCGTAACCTGAGAAAAACCTCGAGAGTCCTTCTTCACGCGTCTTGAGGCCCGATTCCCCTACCATGACTGGAGAAAAATGACGCGCTCCCCCTCGCCACGCGCATGAAGATCTGACTTCCCCGGCACCACATGAGAGGCTCCCTGAGCTCCCCATTGTACCTCGTGAGAAACCCCACACTGGCGCCGCAGCTCGAGAAAACCCACGAGACGCCCCTGTCATGGTGAAATGAGGGCCTTCTTTCCTGCATGACCTGAAGAGCAATCCCGAATCCTCTCTCCAAACTCCAAAGGAGGCTTGACTCCCTTTAGGTCACTCAGTGGGCTCCAAGAGATACCCGTCGATACTCAGGAGGAGAGCGGTGTCCTTTGCTTCCCCTCGAGATGAGGCCTGACTACGAGGGTGAGTCTGGAATGCAACCCTGGATCCCTGTCGCCCCTGGAGAGGAACCTTAGGTCCTGGACAAAAGCCTAGATGAGGTCTCTTTGGCCCTGCAGTGACTCAAGTGCAACCCCTAGCTTTCCCTTGCAACTCGAATGGAAGATTGGCCTTTCTGAGCCAACACAAGAGGAAGCCTGAATTTCCAGTTGTAATTTGAGAAACCCGCCGCAACTCGAGAAAAATCACGTGGTTCCCCGTATTGCAAGATGAGGCCCTTGCCCCCTACAGCGTCTCAAGAGAAGTCTCACATTCCGTCTTGAAGTGCAAAACAGTACTTGGCACCCTTGATGCGACCCCAAAAGTTCCCCTATATACCGATCTCACTAGAGGGGACACTGAAGTTTCCGGCACCACTTCATCTGAGGCCTTTCTCCTCTCCTGATCGCGAAAGGAGGGTCGATTCCACTGCTTTGTCTCAAAGGGATTCCCGACCTTCCCGGCACACCTCAGGATGAGGCCGGTCTCACGAGGAAATTCGAGAGGTAGCCTCGAGGGCCATACTACATGCCGAAAGACCCCGATTCCATGGTGCACTTTTGATCAAAACCAGACTCCTGGACACCTCTTCGAAGGCAAGCCTGTGGATGAAGGCACAACACGTAGGGGCACTGACACCCCGTGCATCTTCCGGAAAAACCCGCAGGTTCCTCACACAGCTCCACAAGTGGTCTGTCACCTCGTGAACAACTCGAGAAGCAAGCGGAGTTCCATTCCTCCACACAAGACGATGCCTGACTCTCCTGTCACAACTCTAGGGACCTTGCGCACCGAGTCAGAAATGGAGAGGAAGCCTGAGGTTCCTGCCTCCACTCAAGATGAGGCCCTTTTCCATTGCCACAAAACAAGTGGAGTCCCGAGAGGCCCGTCCCAAATCCACAGTATGCCTGACTTCTCAGAGGCACCCTGAGAAGCTCCCTAAGGTCACCGGCAGAAGTCGACGGAACCCAGGGTTTCCTGCCGCAACCCGAGAAAGACCTTGAGAGTCCTGCTTTAACGTGTCTTGAGGCCCGACTCCCGTTATCATATCTCGAGAGCAATGACGCGCTCCCCCTTGCCATGCCCATGGAGACCTGAATTCCCTGGTGTCACACGAAAGGCTCCCTGAGCTTCCCGTCGCACCTCGTCAGAAACCGCACACTGGCACCGCAGCTCGAGAAAACCAACAAGACGCCCCTGTCATCGCGAGATGAGGGTCTTCTTTTCCTGCATGGCCTGGAGAGCAATCCTGAGTCCTCTCTCCAAACTCCACAGGGGGCTTGACTCCCTTTAGGCCACTCAGTGGGCTCCAAGAGACACCTGTGGTGACTCAAGAGGAGAGCGGGGTCCCTTGCTTCCCCTCGAGTCGAGCTCTGACTCCCAGGATGCGTCTGGAATGCAACCCCGAGATCGCTGTCGGGCCTGGAGAGGAATATTAGGTCCTGGACACAAGCCTAGATGAGGTCTCTTTTGCCCTGCAGTGACTCAAGAGCAAACCCCAGCTCTCCCTCGAAACTCGAATGGAAGATTGGACTTCCTGGGCCAACACAAGAGGAAGCCTGAATTCCCCATCGTAACTCGAGAATCCCGCCGCACCTTGAGAAAAACCACGTGATTCCCCCGTCATCCCAAGATGAGGCCCTTGCCCTCTACAGCGTGTCAAGAGAAGCCCCAAGTCCGTATTGAAGTGCAAAACGGTACTTGGCACCCTTGAAGCGACCCCAAAAGTTTCCCGACACACCAGTCCCACTCGAGGGGAACACCGAGGTTCCCGGCACGACTTCAACTGAGCCCTTTCACTCCTCCTGATCGCGACAAGATGGTCGATTCCCCTGCTTTGTCTGGAAGGGGTTCCCGATCTTCATGGCGCACCTCAGGATGACACCAGTCTAACGAAGAAATTCGAGACGTAGCCTCATGGATGGAGCCACGTTCTGAAAGACCCCAATTTCCTGCTCTGCTATTGATAAGAACCCGATGTCCGGACACCTCTTTGAAGGCAACCCTGTGGATGAAGGCACAACACGAAGGGGCACTGACCCCCTCATGCATCTTACGGAAAAAACCGAAGGTTCCACTCACAGCTCGACAAATGGTCTGTTATCCTGTGAACAACTCGAGAGGCAAGTGGAGTTCCATTCCTCCACACAAGACGAGGCCTGACTCTCCTGTCCCAACTCTTCAGGGACCCTGTGGTCGGAGTTTTAAATGGAGAGGAACCCTTAGGTTCCTGCCTCAACTCGAGATGAGAACCTTTGCCATTGCACCAAACCCAGTGGAGTTCCGAGAGCGCCTCCCAAGTCCACAGTATGCCTGACTTCTCAGAGGCACCCTGAGAAGCTCCCTGAGGTCACCGGTACAAGTCGAGGGAACCCAGGGTTTCCTGCCGCAACCTGAGAAAGACCTCGAGACTCCTTCTTCAACACGTCTTGAGTCCCGATTTCCCTACCATGATTCGAGAGCATTTATGGGCTCCTCCTCATCACACGCATAGACACCTGACTTTCCTGGCACCACACGAGAGGCTCCCTGAGCTCCCCGTCGTACCTCGTGAGAAAACTCATACTTGCGCTCCAACTCGAGAAAACCCACAAGACGCCCCCGTCATTGCGAGCTGAGGGCCTTCTTTCCTGTATGGCCTGGAGAGCAATCCCGAGTCCTCTCTCCAACTCCACAGGAGGCTTGACTCCCTGGAGGCCACTCAGTGGGCTCCAAGAGATACCTATCGCGACCCAGGAGGATATCAGAATCCTTTGCTTCCCCTCGAGCCGAGGCCTGACTCACTGGGTGAGTCTGGAATGCGTCCCCGTGATCCCTATCGCCCCTGGAGAGGAACATTAGGTCCTGGACGCAAGCCTAGATGAGGTCTATTTTGACCTGCCGTGACTCGAGAGCAATTCCCACCCAGCTCTCCCTGGCAACTCGAATGGAAGAATGGACTTCCCTGGGCCAACAGAAGAGGAAGCCTGAATTCCCCGTCGTAAGTCAACAATCCCATCACAACTCGAAAAAAACCACGTGGTTTCCCCTTCATCACAAGATGAGGCCCTTGCCCGCCACAGCGTCTCAAGAGAAGTCCCACGTTTCATCTTGAAGTTTGAAACAGTATTTGGCAAGCTTCGTGAGACCCCAAAAGTTCCCTGACATACCGGTCTCACTCAAGGGGAACACCGAGGTTCCCGGCACCACTTCATCTGAGCCCCTTCTCCCCTCCTGATCGCGACAGTAGGGTCGATTAACCTGCTTTGTCTGGAAGGCTTTCCCGACCTTCCAGGGGCACCTCAGCATGAGGCCCGTCTCACGAGGAAATTCGAGACGTAGCCTCGTGTGTGGTGCCGCATTCCAAAAGACCCCGATTTCCTGGTCCGCTTTTGATAAGAACCCGATGCCCGCACACCACTTCGAAGGCAACCCTGTGGATGAAAGCATATCACGAAGGGGCACTGACACCCCCGTGCATTGTCTGGAAAAAACCGCAGGTTCCACACACAGCTCGACAAGTGGCCTGTCACTCCTTGAACAACTCGAGAGGCAAGCGGAGTTCCATTCCTCCACACAAGACGAGGCCTGACTCTCCTGTCCCAACTCTGCAGGGACCCTGCAATCTGAGTCAGAAATGGAGAGGAACCCTGAGGTTCCTTCCTGATCTCGAGATTAGGCCCTCTTCCATTGCAGCAAACCCAGTGGAGTCCCGAGAGGCCTCTCCCAGCTCCATAGTATCCCTGACTTCTAAGAGGCACCCTGAGAAGCTACCTGAGGTCACAGGAACAAGTCGAGGGAACCCAGGGTTTCCTGCCGCAACCCGAGAAAGACCTCGAGCGTCCTTTTTCATTGTGTTGAGCCCTGATTCCACTACCATGACTCGAGAGCAATGACGTGCGCCCCCTCGCCACTCGTATGGAGACTTGACTTCCCTGACACCACACGAGAGGCTCCCTGAGCTCCCGGTCGTACCTTGTGAGAAACCCCACACTGGCACCGCAGCTCCAGAAAAACCACGAGACTCCCCCGACATCGCGAGATGAGGGCCTTCTTTTCCTGCATGGCCTGGAGAGCAATCCCGCGTGCTCTCTCCAAACTCCACAAGAGAGGAGCCAAGATTGCTGAGGAGTAGGACGGGGAGAACTCTTTCCCCCCCAAACAATTTCATCAAAAGAGCATTTAAACGTCGAGTAAATTCCACAATACAACTTATGAATGCTGCCAGAGGACATCAGGCACCCAGAAAAGAGCCCAACTCTTGGAAAGTAGGTAGGAAAAAGTATAAAAGACAAAAAAAAGACAAAAGAGGGAGGGAGGGATTTCCGTCCCGGGAAGATAGTCTTAAAAAGAGAAAAGTTTCCAAACACCAGGAAAGCTTTTCACTGCCAAATCTTTGCCAAGCTTTGGAAGCACAAAGGGCAACATAAGGGGGATAAAAATAAATAAACAATTAAAACTCGCAGATTGCAAGCCCTACGGTAACTCCCCCAGCCGCAAAGCAGTGCAGACGCCTGCTCACACCATTAACAAGCAGGGGCTGGGCAGGGAGGCGCAGCGCAGGCTGCATCACTTAGAGTAAGAATCTGGCCTGAATACCCTGAGCGCTATCTGAACGAAATAACTTGGGCTAGCAAACCAGACTCTGGGATATCTACCACGCAAAAAGCCAGCCCTAACCTAAGACACCGCCAGGCCCGCGCACGGAACAAAGGACTGAACAGAGATAGCCGGCTGCAGACCTTCCCCCTCCGGTGACAGGCAGCCAGAGCCAGAAGGGGGCAATCGCAGCCCCAGAGAGACATTATCTATAAAACTGTAAGCAGCCTTCTTTGCTAACTAAAACTTCTTGGGGATCTGGACGGTCAACATCTGCCTGAGAAGGTGCGCCTGTTTTACACCCAGATAACCGAGTGGCGGGAAGGCGATAAGTCACAACATTGGCGCTCGCCAAACACCTCATCACCTGAGCTGCTCGGACCTGGGAAGAGCACAAAACGCAGGCCCAACCGAGTCTGTGCCTCTGAGGACTACCGGAGTGCCTGAACCTGAGCGGCTTGGACCTGGGAGGTCCATGCAGCCCAGGGCCAGCCTCGGATTGTTCCCGGTGGAACAACCTAGAGCCCGAGCAGTGTGGGCAGGGAGGCTACACGCGCCGTGAGCGGGGGCAGACCCAGTGTGGCTGAGGCACTGCGAGTGCACGCCAGTGTTATTTGTTTGCAGCATCACTCCCTCCCTCCCTTCCCACAGTGCAACTGAACAAGTGAGCCTAAAAAAAAAAAAGTGTCCTCCACCGTTCCCTTTGTGTCAGGGCGTAAACCAGACACTGAAGAGACCAGCAAACAAAAGAAGCTATAACAGAGGGAAACACCTTGGAAGCTACAGGCAATAGATTAAAACCCTGTGGTTACTAGGACTACATAGGAAGGCGCCTATAGATCTTGAGAAATATAAGTCGGACCAAGGAACTAGCCAAAAATGAACCGAACCCACGATACTCACAACAAAACCAGAGAAAGTCCTAGATATATTTTTATGATCATTCTTACTTTTTTTTAATTTTTTTAATTTTAAGTTCTCTATTGTTCATTTAATTTTCACTTTTATAACCTATTACTTTGCAAAAAAAAAGACCCTATTTTTTTCTTCTTCAGCAAACTTCATATATATATATATATATATATAAAATAATTTTTTGACCTTGTTTTTTTGTTTTGTTTTTTTTTCTTCTTTTCTTTAACATTGTATTTTTGAAATTCCAAACTGTACTCTAGATTTTTAATTTATGCTTTTTGATATTTGATATCAATTTTGTACCTGTAGTTTCTTTATAATTTTTGCGACATTGCTTGTTTTTGTTTGTTTGTTTTCTCTTTAGTTTTCTTCTTCCTTTTTTTTAACATTGTATTTTTGAAATTCCAAACTCTACTCTAGATTTTTAATTTTTGCTTTTTGATATTAGTTATCAATTTTGTACCTGTATTTTCTTGATAATTTTTGCGACCTTGTTTGTTTTTCTTTGTTCGTTTTTTCTCTCTTTCTTTTCCTTCTTCTTTTCTTTAACATTGTATTTTTGAAATTCCAAACTCTACTCTAGATTTTTAATTTTTGCTTTTATGTATTTGTTACCAATTTTGTACCTTTAAGAACCCAATCTTCAGTACCCATTTTTCACTAGGGAGCGAGATTACTGGCTTGACTGCTCTCTCTCCCTTTGGACTCTCCTTTTTCTCCACCAGGTCGCCTGTGTCTCCTCCCTAACCCCTCTCTACTCTACCCAACTCTGTGAATTTCTGTGTATTCCAGACGGTGGAGAACACTTAGGGAACTGATTACTGGCTGGATCTGTCTCCCTCCTTTTCATTCCCCCCTTTTATCCTTCTGGCCACCTCTGTCTCCTTCCTCCTTCTTCTCATCTCTTTATAACTCTGTGAACATCTCTGAGCGGTCCAGTTGTGGAGTGCACATAAGGAAGTGACTACTGGCCAGCCCACTCTCTCCACTATTGATTCCACCTGATCTCATTTGGGTCACCTCTAACTCCCTCCTCCCTCTTCTCTTCTCCATGTAACGCTGTGAACCTTTCTGAGTGGCCCTCACAGTAGAGAAACTTTTCTTCTTTAACGTAGATGTTTTATCAATGGTGCTGTATAGAAGGAGAAGTTTTGAAACTACTGTAAAAGTAAGACAGATAACTGGAAGCAGGAGGCTTAAGTCCAAACCCTGACTCCAGGGAACTCCTGACTCCAAGGAACATTAATTGACAGGAGCTCATCAAATGCCTCCATACCGACACTGAAATCAAGCACCACACAAGGGCCAACAAGTTCCAGGGCAAGACACACCAAGCAAATTCTCCAGCAACAAAGGAACGCAGCCCTGAGCTTCAAGATACAGGCTGCCCAAAGTCACCCCAAAACCACAAACATCTCATAACTCATTACTGGACACTTCATTGCACTCCAGAGAGAAGAAATACAGCTCCACCCACCAGAACACGGACACAAGCTTCCCTAACCAGGAAACCTTGACAAGACACCTGTACAAACCCACACACAGCGAGGAAATGCCACAGTAAAGAACTCCACAAACTGCCAGAATACAGAAAGGACACCCCAAACTCAGCAATTTAAACAAGATGAGACAGAGGAATACCCAGCAGATAAAGGAACAGGATAAATGCCCACCAAACCAAACAAAAGAGGAAGAGATAGGGAATCTACCTGATAAAGAATTCCGAGTAAGGAGAGTGAAATGGATCTAAAATCTTGAAATTAAAATGGAATCACAGATAAATAGCCTGGAGACAAGGATTGAGAAGATGCAAGAAAGGTTTAACAAGGACCTAGAAGAAATAAAAAAAGAGTCAATATATAATGAATAATGCAATAAATGAAATTAAAAACACTCTGGAGGCAACAAATAGTAGAATAACAGAGGCAGAAGATAGGATTAGTGAATTCGAAGATAGAATGGTAGAAATAAATGAATCAGAGAGGATAAATGAAAAACGAATTAAAAGAAATGAGCACAATCTCAGAGACCTCCAGGACAATAATAAACGCTACAACATTCGAATCATAGGGGTCCCAGAAGAAGAAGACAAAAAGAAAGACAGTGAGAAAATACTTGAGGAGATAATAGTTGAAAACTTCCCTAAAATGGGGAAGGAAATACTCACTCAAGTCCAAGAAACCCAGAGAGTCCCAAACAGGATAAAGCCAAGGCGAAACCCCCCAAGACACATATTAATCACATTAACAAAAATCAAACACAAAGAACAAATATGAAAAGCAGCAAGGGAAAAACAACAAATAACACACAAGGGAATTGCCATAAGGATAACAGCTGATCTTTCAATAGAAACTCTTCAAGCAAGGAGGGAATGGCAAGACATACTTAAAATGATGAAAGAAAATAACCTACAGCCCAGATTATTGTACCCAGCAAGGATCTCATTCAAGTATGAATGAGAAATCAAAAGCTTTTCAGACAAGCAAAAGCTGAGAGAATTCTGCACCACCAAACCAGCTCTCCAACAAATACTAAACAGGAAACACAAAAACGGTGTATAAATTCAAACCCCAAACAATAAAGTAAATGGCAATGGGATCATACTTATCAGTAATTACCTTAAACGTAAATGGGTTGAATGCTCCAACCAAAAGACAAAGACTGGCTGAATGGATACAAAAGCAAGACCCCTACATATGTTGTCTACAAGAGACCCACCTCAAAACAGGGGATACATACAGACTGAAAGTGAAGGGCTGGAAAAAGATTTTCCATGCAAATAGGGACCAAAAGAAAGCAGGAGTAGCGATACTCATATCAGATAAAATAGACTTTAAAACAAAGGCTGTGAAAAGAGACAAAGAAGGTCACTACATAATGATCAAAGGATCAATCCAAGAAGAAGATATAACAATTATAAATATATATGCACCCAACGTGGGAGCACCACAGTATGTAAGACAAATGCTAACAAGTATGAAAGGAGAAATTAACACTAACACAATAATAGTTGGAGATTTTAATACCCCACTCACACCTATGGATAGATCAACTAAACAGAAATTTAACAAGGAAACACAAACTTTAAATGATACAATAGACCAGTTAGACCTAATTGATATCTATAGGACATTTCATCCCAAAACAATGAATTTCAACTTTTTCTAAAGTGCACATGGAACCTTCTCCAGGATAGATCACATCCTGGGCCATAAAGCTAGCATTGTTAAATTCAAAAAAATAGAAATCATTCCAAGCATCTTTTCTGACCACAATGCAGTAAGATTAGATCTCAATTACAGGAGAAAAACTATTAAAAATTCCAACATATGGAGGCTGAACAACACGCTGCTGAATAACCAACAAATCACAGAAGAAATCAAAAAAGAAATCAAAATTTGCATAGAAACGGATGAAAATGAAAACAGAACAACCCAAAACTTGTAGGACACGGTAAAAGCAGTCCTAAGGGGAAAGTTCATAGCAATACAGGCACACCTCAAGAAACAAGAAAAAAGTCAAATAAATAAACTAACTCTACACCTAAAGCAACTAGAAAAGGAAGAAATGAAGAACCCCAGGGTTAGTAGAAGGAAAGAAATCTTAAAAATTAGAGCAGAAATAAATGCAAAAGAAACAAAAGAGACCATAGCAAAAATCAACAAAACCAAAAGCTGGTTCTTTGAAACGATAAATAAAATTGACAAACCATTAGCCAGACTCATCAAGAAACAAAGGGAGAAAAATCAAATCAATAAAATTAGAAATGAAAATGGAGAGATCACAACAGAAAACACAGAAATACAAAGGATCATAAGAGACTACTATCAACAATTATATGCCAATAAAATGGACAACGTGGAAGAAATGGACAAATTCTTAGAAAAGTACAACTTTCCAAAACTGGACCAGGGAAGAACTAGAAAATCTTAACAGACCCATCACAAGCACGGAAATGGAAACTGTAACCAAAAATCTTCCAGCCAACAAAAGCCCAGGTCCAGACGGCTTCACAGCTGAATTCTACGAAAAATTTAGAGAAGAGCTAACACCTATCCTGCTCAAACTCTTCCAGAAAATTGCAGAGGAAGGTAAACTTCCAAACTCATTCTATGAGGCCACCATCAGCCTAATACCAAAACCTGACAAAGATCCCACAAAAAAAGAAAACTGCAGGCCAATATCACTGATGACATAGATGCAAAAATCCTTAACAAAATTCTAGCAATCAGAATCCAACAACACATTAAAAAGATCATACACCATGACCAAGTGGGCTTTATCCCAGGGATGCAAGGATTCTTCAATATCCGCAAATCAATCAATGTAATACACCACCTTAACAAATTGAAAAATAAAAACCATATGATTTTCTCAATAGATGCAGAGAAAGCCTTTGACAAAATTCAACATCCATTTATGATAAAAACTCTCCAGAAAGCAGGAATAGAAGGAACATACCTCAACATAATAAAAGCTATATATGACAAACCCACAGCAAACATTATCCTCAATGGTGAAAAATTGAAAGCATTTCCTCTAAAGTCAGGAACTAGACAAGGGTGCCCACTTTCACCATTACTATTCAGCATAGCTTTGGAAGTTTTGGCCACAGCAATCAGAGCAGAAAAAGAAACAAAAGGAATCCAAATTGGAAAAGAAGAAGTAAAACTCTCACTGTTTGCAGATGACATGATCCTCTACATAGAAAACCCTAAAGACTCCACCAGAAAATTACTAGAACTAGTCAATGACTATAGTAAAGTTGCAGGATATAAAATCAACACACAGAAATCCCTTGAATTCCTATACACTAATAATGAGAAAACAGAAAGAGAAATTAAGGAAACAATTTCATTCACCATTGCAACGGAAAGAATAAAATACTTAGGAATATACCTACCTAAAGAAACTAAAGACCTATATATAGAAAACTATAAAACACTGGTGAAAGAAATCAAAGAGGACACTAATAGGTGGAGAAATATACCATGTTCATGGATTGGAAGAATCAATATAGTGAAAATGAGTATACTACCCAAGGCAATTTATAGATTCAATGCAATCCCTATCAAGCTACCAACAGTATTCTTCACAGAGCTAGAACAAATAATTTCACAATTTGTATGGAAATACAAAAAACCTCGAATAGCCAAAGCGATCTTGAGAAAGAAGAATGGAACTGGAGGAATCAACCTACCTGATTTCAGGCTCCGCTACAAAGCCACAGTTATCAAGACAGTATGGTACTGGCACAAAGACAGAAATATAGATTAGTGGAACAAAATAGAAAGCCCAGAGATAAATCCACACACATATGGACACCTTATCTTTGACAAAGGAGGCAAAAATATACAATGGATTAAAGACAATCTCTTTAACAAGTGGTGCTGGGAAATCTGGTCAACCACTTGTAAAAGAATGAAACTAGAACACTTTCTAACACAATACACAAAAATAAACTCAAAATGGATTAAAGATCTAAACGTAAGACCAGAAACTATAAAACTCCTAGAGGAGAACATAGGCAAAACACTCTCTGAAATACATCACAGCAGGATCCTCTATGACCCACCTCCCAGAATATTGGAAATAAAAACAAAAATAAACAAATGGGGCCTAATTAACCTTAAAAGCTTCTGCACATCAAAGCAAACTATTAGCAAGGTGAAAAGACAGCATTCGGAATGGGAGAAAATAATAGGATATGAAGCAACTGACAAACAACTAATCTCAAAAATATACAAGCAACACCTACAGCTCAACTCCAGAAAAATAGATGACCCAATCAAAAAATGGGCCAAAGAACTAAATAGACATTTCTCCAAAGAAGACATACAGATGGCTAACAAACACATGAAAAGATGCTCAAAATCACTCATTATCATAGAAATGCAAATCAAAACCACTATGAGGTACCATTTCACGCCAGTCAGAATGGCTGCAATCCAAAAGTCTACAAATAATAAATGCTGGAGAGGGTGTGGAGAAAAGGGAACCCTCTTACACTGTTGGTGGGAATGCAAACTAGTACAGCCACTATAGAGAACAGTGTGGAGATTCCTTAAAAAACTGGAAATAGAACTGCCTTATGATCCAGCAATCCCACTGCTGGGCATACACACTGAGGAAACCAGAAGGGAAAGAGACACGTGTACCCCAATGTTCATCGCAGCACTGTTTCTAATAGCCAGGACATGGAAGCAACCTAGATGTCCATCAGCAGATGAATGGATAAGAAAGCTGTGGTACATATACACAATGGAGTATTACTCCGCCATTAAAAAGAATAGAATGAATCAGTTCTAATGAGGTGGATGAAACTGGAGCCTATTATACAGAGTGAAGTAAGCCAGAAAGAAAAACACCAATACAGTATACTAACGCATATATATGGAACTTTGAAAGACGGTAACAATAACCCTGAGTACGAGACAGCAAAAGAGACACTGATGTACAGAAGAGTCTTATGGACTCTGTGGGAGAGGGAGAAGGTGGGAAGATTTGGGAGAATGGCATTGAAACATGTAAAATATCATGTATGAAAAGAGTTGCCAGTCCAGGTTTGATGCATGACACTGGATGCTTGGGGCTAGTGCACTGGGATGACCCAGAGGGATGCTATGGGGGGGAGGAGGGAGGAGGGTTCAGGATGGGGAGCACATGTATACCTGAGGCGGATTCATTTTGATATTTGGAAAAACTAATACAATTATGTAAAGTTTAAAAATAAAATAAAATTAAAAAAAAAATCCACAGGAGGCTTGACTCCCTTTAGGCCACTCAGTGGTCTCCAAGAAATACCCGTCGGGACTCGAGAGCAGAGCAGAGTCCTTTCCTTCCTCTCGAGATGAGGTCTGACTCCTCGGGTGCATCTAAAATGCAACCCCGAGATCTCTGTCGCCCCTGGAGAGGAACATTAGGTCCTGGACACAAGCTTAGATGAGGTCTCTTTTGCCCTGAAGTGACTCGAGAGCAATCCCTAGCTCTCTCTCGCAACTCCAATGGAAGATTGGACTTCCCTGGGCCAACACAAGAGGAAGCCTGAATTCCCCATCGTAACTCGAGAATCCCGCCGAAACTCGAGAAAAACCACATGGTTACCCTGTCATCGCAAGATGAGGCCCTTGCCCGCTACAGCGTCTAAAGAGAAGTCCCAGGTTTCTTCTTGAAGTGTTTTCACACTTCAAGTGTGAAAACTTGGCACCCTTGATGCGATTCCAAAAGTTCCCCGACACCCTGGTCTCTCTCGAGGGGAACACCGAGGTTCCCGGTACGACTTCATCTGAGCCACTTCTCCCCTCCTGATTGCGACTGGAGGGTCGACTCCCGTGCTTTGTCTGGAAGGGGTTCCCAACCTTCCCAGCGCACCTCAGGATGAGGCCGGTCTAACGAGAATATTTGAGACGTAGCTTCATGGGTGGTAACACATGCTGAAAGACCCCGATTCCCCGGTCCACTCTTGATAAGAACCCAATGCCCGGACACCTCTTGAAAGGCAACCCTGTGGAAGAAGGCACAACACGAAGGGGCACTGACACCCTCGTGCATCGTCCGGAAAAACCCGCAGATTCCAAACACAGTTCGACAAGTTGCCTGTCACCCCGTGAATAACTCGAGAGGCAAGCGGAGTTCCATTCCTCCTTACAAGACGAGGCCTGACTCTCCTGTCCCAACTCTGCAGGGACCCTGCGATCAGAGTCAGAAATGGAGACGAACCCTGAGGTTCCTGCCTCCACTCGAGATGAGGCCCTCTTCTATTGCACCAAACCCAGTGGAGTCCCGAGAGGGCCCTCCCAAATCCATAGTATCCCGACTTCTCAGAGGCACCCTTAGAAGCTCCCTGAGGTCACCGGCACAAGTCGAGGGAACACAGGGTTTCCTGACGCAACCCGAGAAAGACCTCGAAAATCCTCCTTCAATGCGTCTTGAATCCCGATTCCCCTACCATGACTCAAGAGCAATGACGCATTCCCCCTCGCCACTCGCATGGAGACTTGACTTCCCTGGCGCCACACGAGAGGCTCCCTGAGCTCCCCATCATACCTCGTGAGAAATCCCACACTGGCTCCCCAGCTCGAGAAAACCCACGAGACGCCTCCGTCATCGCGAGATGAAGGCCTTCTTTTCCTGCATGGCCTGGAGAGCATCTCGAGGCCTCTCTTCAAACTCCACAGGAGGCCTGACTCCCTTTAGGCCACTCTGTGGGCTCAAGAGATACCCGTTGGGACTCGAGAGGAGAGCGGAATTCTTTGCTTCCCCTATATACCAGGCCTGACTCCTCAGGTGAGTCTGGAATGCAACCCCGAGATCCCTGCCGCCCCTGGAGAGGAACATTAGGTCCTAGACACAAGCATAGATGAGGTCTCATTTGCCCTGAAGTGACTCGAGAGCAATCCCCTGCTCTCCCTCACACCTCGAATGGAAGAATGGACTTCCCTGGGACAACACAAGGGGAAGCCTGAATTCCCCGTCGTAATTCGAAAATCCCGCCGCAACTCGAGAAAAACCACGTGGTTCCCCCGTCATCGCTAGATGAGGCCCTTGCCAGCTACAGAGTCTCAGGAGAAGCCCCACGTTCCATCTTGAAGTTTAAAATGATAATTGGCAACCTTGATGTTATCACAAAAGTTCCCCGACACCCTGGTCTCACTCGAGGGGAACACCAAGGTTCGGTGCACCGCTTGTTCTGAGCCCCTTATCCCCTCCTGATCGCGAAGGGAGGGTCGATTACCCTGCTTTGTCTGGAAGGGGTTCCGGACCCTCCCGGCGCACCTCAGGATGAGGCCGGTCTCACGAGGAAATTCGAGACGTAGCCTTGTGGTTGGTGCCACACGCCGAAAGACCCCGATTTCCGTGTCTGCTCTTGATAAGAACCCAATGCTAGGACACCTCTTCGAAGGCAATCCTGTGGATGAAGGCACAAAACGAAGGGGTCTGACACCCTCGTATATTGTTGGAAAAGCCCGCAAGTTCCACATACAGATCGACAAGTGGCTTGTCACCCCATGAACAACTCGAGAGGCAAGAGGAGTTCAATTCCTCCACACAAGACGAGGCCTGACTCTCCTGTCCCAACTCTGCATGGACACTGAGATCCGATTCAGAAATGGAGAGGAACCCTGAGGTTCCTGCCTCAACTCGAGATAAGGCCCTCTTCTACTGCACCAAACCCAGTGGAGTTCGGAGCGGCCCCTCCCAACTGCACAGTATCCCTGACTTCTCAGAGGCACCCTGAGAAGCTCCCTGAGGTCACGGGCATAAGTCGAGGGAACCCAGGGTTTCCTGCCATAACCTGAGAAAAACCTTGAGAGTCCTTCTTCACGCGTCTTGATGCCCGATTCCTCTACCATGACTGGAGAAAAATGACGCGCTCCCCCTCGCCACGCGCATGAAGATCTGACTTCCCCGGCACCACATGAGAGGCTCCCTGAGTTCCCCATCGTACCTCGTGAGAAACCCCACACTGGCGCCGCAGCTCGAGAAAACCCACGAGACGCCCCTGTCATGGTGAAATGAGGGCCTTCTTTCCTGCATGACCTGAAGAGCAATCCCGAATCCTCTCTCCAAACTCCAAAGGAGGCTTGACTCCCTTTAGGTCACTCAGTGGGCTCCAAGAGATACCCGTCGATACTCAGGAGGAGAGCGGTGTCCTTTGCTTCCCCTCGAGATGAGGCCTGACTACGAGGGTGAGTCTGGAATGCAACCCTGGATCCCTGTCGCCCCTGGAGAGGAACCTTAGGTCCTGGACAAAAGCCTAGATGAGGTCTCTTTGGCCCTGCAGTGACTCAAGCGCAACCCCTAGATTTCCCTTGCAACTCGAATGGAAGATTGGCCTTTCTGAGCCAACACAAGAGGAAGCCTGAATTTCCAGTTGTAATTTGAGAAACCCGCCGCAACTCGAGAAAAATCACGTGGTTCCCTGTATTGCAAGATGAGGCCCTTGCCCCCTACAGCGTCTCAAGAGAAGTCTCACATTCCGTCTTGAAGTGCAAAACAGTACTTGGCACCCTTGATGCGACCCCAAAAGTTCCCCTATATACCGATCTCACTAGAGGGGACACTGAAGTTCCCGGCACCACTTCAACTGAGGCCTTTCTCCTCTCCTGATCGCGACAGGAGGGTCGATTCCCATGCTTTGTCTGCAAGGGGTTCCCGACGTTCCCCGCGAACCTCCGGATGAGGCCGGTCTCATGAGGAAATTCGAAAAGTAGCCTCATGGTTGGTGCCACATGCTGAAAGATCCCGAATTCCCGGTCCACTCTAGATAAGAACCTGACGCCCGGACATCTCTTCAAAGGCAACCCTGTGGATGAAGGCACAACACGAAGGGACACTGACATCCCCATGCATCGTCTGGAAAAACCCGCCGATTCCACTCACAGCTCCAAATGTGGACTGTCACCCCGTGAACAACTCTAGAGGCAAGTGAAGTTGCATTCCTTCACACAAGACGAGGCCTTACTCTCCTGGCCCAACTCTTCAGGGACCCTGCGATCGGAGTCAGAAATGGAGAGGAACCCTGAGGTTCCTGCCTCAACTAGAGAAGAGGCCCTCTTCCATTGAACCAAACTCAGTGGTGTCCCGAGAGGCCCCTTCCAACACCACAGTATCCCTGAATTCTCAGAGGCTCCCTGAGAAGCTACCTGAGGTCACTGGCACAAGTCGAGGGAACCCAGAGTTTCCTGAAGTAACCCGAGAAAGACTTGGAGAGACCTTTTTCAACGTCTCTTGATGCCCGATTCCCCTACCATGTCTCCAGAGCAAGGACGCGCTCCCCTCGCCACAAGCAGGAAAACTGACTTCCCTAGTACCACACAAGAGGCTCCCTGAGTACCCCATCGTACCTCGTGAGAAAACCCACAGTGGCGCCGCAGTTCGAGAAAAACCACAAGATGCCCCCGTCAAGGAGAGATGGGGGCCTTCTTTTCCTGCCTGACCTGGAGAGCAATCCCTGGTCCTCTCTCCAAACTTCACCGGAGGATTGACTCCCTTTAGGCCACTCAGTTGGGTCCAAGAAATACCCGGTGCGACTCGAGAGGAGAGCGGAGTCCTTTGCTTCCCTCGAGACGAGGCCTGACTCCCCGGGTGAGTTTGGAATGCAACCCCGAGATCCCTGTCGCCCCTGGAGTGGAACATTATGTCCTAGACACAAGCCTAGATGAGGTCTATTTTGCCCTACAGTGACTCGAGAGCAACCTCCATCTCTCCCTCACAATTTGAATGGAAGATTGGTCTTCCCAAGGTCAACACAAGAGGAAGTCTGAATTTCCCATCGTAATTCGAGAATTCAGCCTCAAGTCTTAAAAACCATGTGGTTCCCCCTTCATCGCAATATGAGGCCCTTGCCAGCTAGAGTCTCAAGAGAAGTCCCACGTTCCATCTTAAAGTTCGAAATGCTACTATGCACCCTTGATGCGACCCCAAAGTTCCCCAACATACCGGTCTCACTCCAGGGGAACACCGAAGTTCCCGGCGTCTCCAGGGAAGTCCCATGTTCCGTCCTTAAGTGCGAAATGGTAATTGACACCCTTGATGCGACCGCAAAAGTTCCCCGACACGCTGGGTTCCCTCAAGGGGAACACCGAGGGTCCCAGCACCACTTCATCTGAGCCCCTTCTCCCCTCCTGATCGCGACAGGAGAGTCGATTCCCCTGCGTGGTCTGGAAGGGGTTCCCGGCCTTCTTGGTGCACCTCAGGATGAGGCCGGGTTCAGGAGGAAATTCGAGACTAGTCATGTGTGAGGTGCCACGTGCCGAACAACCCCGATTTTCCGGTCCGCTCTTGATAAGAACCTGATGCCCGGACACCTCTTCTAAGGCAACCCTGTGAGTGAAGGCACAACACGAAGGGGCACTGACACCCCCGTGCATCATCCGGAAAACCCCGCAGGGTCTACACACAGCTCGACAAGGGGCCTGAGACTCCCGGAACAACTCGAGAGGCAACCAGAATTCCATTCCTCAGACAAGACGAGGCATGACACTCCTGTCCCAACACTGCAGGGACCGTGCAGTCGGAGTCAGAATCGGAGAGGAAGCCTGAGGTTCCTGCCTCCCCTCGAGATGAGGCCCTCTTCCATTGCGCCGAACCCAGCAGAGTCCCGAGAGACCCCGCCAACTCCACAGCATCCCTCACCTCTCAGAGGCACCCTGGGAAGTTCCCTATAGTCTCCTGCAGAAGTCGAGGGAAACGAGGGTTTCCCGCCGCCACCCGAGAAAGACCTCGAGAGTCCTTCTTCAACGCGTCTTGAGGCCCTAGTCGCTTCCCATGACTCGAGAGTGATGACCAGCTCCCCCTCACCATGCGCATGGAGACATGAATTCCCTGGCACCGCACGAGAGGCTCCCTGAGGTCCTCGTCATGCCTCGTGAGAAAACCCCCACGGGCGCTGCAGCCTGAGGAAACCCATGAGACGCCCCCGTCATCGCGAGCTGAGGGCCTTCTTTTCCTGCCTGGCCTGGAGAGCAATCCCGAGTCCTCTCTCCAAACTGAAGAGGAGGCTCGACACCCTTGAGTCCACTCATTGGGCTCCAAGAGATAGGTGTCGTGAATTGAGAGGAAAGCGGAGTCCTCTGCTTCCCCTCGAGGCGAGGCCTGACTCCCCGGGGGAGTCTGGAATGCAAACCCGAGATCCCTGTCTTCCCTTGAGAGGAATATTAGGTCCTGGACACACGCCTCGATGAGGTCTCTTTGGCCCTGTAGTGACTCGAGCAGAACCCCCAGCTTTCCCTCGCAACTCCAGGGGAAGATTGGGCTTCCCAGGGCCAACCCAAGAGGAAGCCTGAAATCCCCGTCGTTTTCGAGAATCCAGACGCAACTCGAGAAAAATGACGTGGTTCCAATGTCTTCACAGGATGAGGCCCTTGCCCGCTACAGCGTCTCCAGGGAAGTCCCATGTTCCGTCCTGAAGTGGGAAACGGTACTTGGCTCCCTTGATGCGACCCCTAAAGTTCCCTGAAACGCCGGGTTCCCTCGAGTGGAACACCTAGATTCCCGGCCCCACTTCATCTGAGCCCCATCTCCCCTCCTGATCGCGACAGGAGATTCGATTCCCGTGCTTTGTGTGGAAGGTGTTCCTGGCCTTCCCGGCGCACCTCAGGATGATGCTGGTCTCACGAGGAAATTCGAGATGAGCCACGTGTGTTGTGCCACATGCCGAACGACCCCGATTTCCCGGTCCGCTCTTGAAATGAACCCGATACCCGGACACCTCTTTGAAGGCAACCCTGTGGGGGAAGGTACAAAATGAAGGGGCAATGACACCCCCGTGCATCTTCTGGAAACACCCGCAGGTTCCACACACAGCTCGACAAGGGGCCTGAGACCCACTGAACGACTCGAGAGGCAAGCAGAGTTCCGTTACTCAGACAAGATGAGGCCTGACTCTCCTGTCCCAACCCTGCAGGGACCCTGCGGTCGGAGTCAGAAATGGAGAGGAAGCTGAGGGTCCTGCCTCCAATCGAGATGAGGCCCTCTTTCATTTCGTCAAACCTAGTGGAGTCCCGAGAGGCCCCTCAAATTCCTCAGTATCCCTCACCTCTCAGAGGCAGCTGGGAAGTTCACTAAGGTCCCCGGTAGAGGTCGAGGGAAACGAGTGTTTCCCACCCCAACCCAAGAAAGACCTCGAGAGTCCTTCTTAAATGCGTCTTGAGGCCCTAGTCCCTCCCATGACTCCAGAGCAATGACGCGATCTGCCTGGCCACACGCATGGAGGCCTGACTTCTCTGGCGCCGCACGAGAGGCTCCCTGAGCTCCCCATCATATCTCGTGAGAAACCCCACACTGGCGCCGCAGCTCGAGAAAACCCATGAGACGCTCCCGTCATCACGAGAGGAGGGCCATCTTTAACTGCATGGTATGCAGATCAAGCGTGAACCTTCTGTCCAAGCTACACACGACGCTTGACTCCCTTTAGGCCACTCATTGGGCTCCAAGAGTTACATGTCGTGACTCGAGAGGATAGTGGAGTCCTTTGCTTCCACTCGAGATGAGGCGTGACCCACCGGGTGAGACTGGAATGCGACCCCGATATCCCTGTTGCCCCTGGAGAGCAATACTACGTCCTGGACCCAAGCCTAGATGAGGACTCTTTGCCCTGAAGTGACTCGAGAGCAACCCACAGCTCTCTCTGACAAGTTGAAGGGAAGATTGGACTTCCTGGGCCAACACAAGAGGAATCCTGAATTCCCCGTCGTAACTCGAGAATCCCGCCGCAACTCGAGAAAAACCACGTGTTTCCCTCGTCATCGCAATATGAGGCCCTTGCCCGCTAGAGCATCTCCAGAGAATTCCCACGTTCCGTCTTGAAGTGCGAAACTGTACTTGGCACCCTTGATGCGACCTCAAAAGTGCCGTGACATACCGGTCTCACTCGAGGGGACCACCGAAGTTCCCGGCACCACTTCATTTGAGCCCCTTCTCCCCTTCTGATCGCGACCGGTGGGTCGATTCCCCTGCTTTGTCTGCAAGGGGTTCCCTACCTTCACGGCGAACCTCAGGATGAGGCCGGTCTCCCGAGGAAATTCGAGACGTAGCCTCGTGGGTGGTACCACATGCTGAAAGACCCCAATTTTCTGGTACGCTCTTGAAAAGAACCCGATGCCCGGAGACCTCTTTGAAGGCAACCCTGTGGATGAAGGCACAACACGAAGGGGCACTGACACCCCTGTGCATCATCCGGAAAAACCCACAGGTTCCACACACAGCTCAACAAGTGGCCTGTCACTCCATGAACAACTCGCAAGGCAAGCGGAGATCCATGCCTCCACAGAAGATGAGGCGTGACTCTCTTGTCCATACTCTGCAGGTACTCTGCGACCCGAGTCAGAAATGGAGAGGACACCTGAGGTTCCTGCCTCCATACGAGATGAGGCCCTCTTCAATTGCACCAAACACAGTTGAGTAACGAAAGGCCCCTCCCAAATCCACAGTGTCCCTGACTTCTCAGAGGCACCCTGAGAAGTTGCCTGAGGTCACCGACACAAGTCGAGGGAACCCAGGGTTCCCTGCCGCAACCCGAGAAAGACCTCGAGAGTCCTTCTTCAATGCGTCTTGAGGCCCGATTTGCCTACTATGACTCGAGAGCAATCACGCACTCCCCTTCACCACACGCACGGAGACCTGACGTCCCTAGCACCACACGAGAGGCTCTCTGAGCTCCCCGTCGTACCTCGTGAGAAATCTGATACTGGCGCCAAAGCTGGAGAAAACCCACGAGACGCCCCCGTCATCGCGAGATGAGGGCCTTTTTTCCTGCATGGCCAGGAAAACAATCCCGAGTCATCTCTCCAAACTCCATAGGAGGCTTCACTCCCTTTACGCCACACAGTGGGCTCCAAGAGATACCCGTCGCGACTCGACAGGAGAATGGAGTCCTTTTTTTCCCCTCAAGACGAGGCCTGACTCTCCAGGTGAGTCGAGAATGCAACCCTGAGATCCCTGTCGGCCCAGTAGTGGAACACTAGGTCCTGGACACAAGCGTAGATGATGTCTATTTTGCCCTGCAGTGACTGGAGAGCAATCCCCAGTTCTAACTCGCAACTCGAATGGAATACTGGATTTTCCTGGTGCCACACAAGAGGCTCCCTGAGATCCCCGTGGTACTTCATGAGACACCCCACACTGGCGCCGCAGCTCGAGAAAACCCACGAGACGCCACCGTCATCTCGAGATGAAGGCCTTCTTTTCCTGCATGGCCTGGAGTCCAATCCCGAGTCCTCTCTCCAAACTCCACAGGAGGCTTGACTCCCTTTATTACACACATTGGGCTCCAAGAGATACCCATCGCGACTCGAGACGAGAGCGGAATTCTTTGCTTACCCTCGAGCTGAGAACTGACTCCCCGGATGAGTCTGGAATGCAAACCCGAGATCCCTGTCGCCCCTGGAGAGCAACATTAGATCCTGGACACAAGCCTAGATTAGGTCTCTTTTGCCCTGCAGTGACTCTAGCGCAATCCCCAGCTCCCCCTCGCAACCCGAATGGAAGATTGGATTTCAAGGCCAACAAGAGGAAGCCTAAATTCCCGGTCATGACTCGAGAATCCCGCCGCATCTTGAGCAAAACCACGTGGTTCTCCCGTCATCGCAAGATGAGGCCCTTGCCCGTTACAGCGTTTCAAAAGATGTCCCAGGTTCCGTCTTGAAGTGCGAAACGGTACTTGGCACCCTTGATGCGACCCCAAAAGTCCCCCAACACGCCGGTCTCACTCAAGGGGAACACCGAGGTTCCCGGCACCACTTCATTTAAGCCCCTTCTCCCCTCCTGATCGTGACCGGTGGGTCGATTCCCCTGCTTTGTCTGCAAGGGGGCCCGACCTTCCCTGCACAACTCAGGATGAGGCCGGTCTCATGGGGAAATTCGATACGTAGCTTTGTGGGTGGTGCCACTTGCTGAAAGACTCCAATTTCCCGGTCCGCTCTTGATAAGAATCCGATGCTCGGACACCTCTTGGAAGGCAGCCTTGAGTATGAAGGTACAACACAAAGGGGCACTAACACACCTGTGCATCATCCGGAAAAACGGGCAGGTTACATACACAGCTCGACAAGTGGCCTGTCACCTCGAGAACAACTCGAGAGGCAAGAGGAGTCCCACCCTCCAGAAAAGACGAGGCCTGACTCTCCTGTACCAACATGCAGGAACCTTGCGATCTGAGTCAGAAATGGAGATGAACACTGAGGTTCCTGCTTCAACTCGAGATGAGTCCCTCTTACATTCCACCAAATGCAGAGGAGTCTCGAGAGGCCCCTCCAAACTGCACAGTATCCCTGACTTCTCAGAGGCACTCTGAGAAGCTCCCTGAGGTCGCAGGCACAAGTCAAGGGAACCCTGGGTTTTATGCAGTGACCCGAGAAAGACCTCGAGAGTCCTTCTTCAACCCGTCTTGAGGCCCGATTACCCTACCATGACTCAAGAGCAATGACGAACTCCCCCTAGCCATCTCATGGGGACCTGACTTCCCTGGTGCCACACGAGAGGCTCCCTGAGCTCCCTCTCGTACCTCGTCAGAAACCTGGCACTAGCGCGGCAGTCTAGAAAACCCACGAGACGCCGCCGTCATCGCGAGATGAGGGCCTTCTTTTCCTGCATGGCGTGGAGAGGAATCCCGAGTCCTCTATCCAAACACCATAGGAGGCTTGACTCCCTTTAGGGCACACAGTGGGCTCCAAGAGATACCCATCGCGACCCAAAAGGACAGCAGAGTTCTTTGCTTCCCCTTGAGACGAGGCCTGATTCCCCGGGTGAGTGTGGTATGCAAGCCCGAGATCCCTGTCGCCCCTAGGGACGAACATTAAGTCCTGGACACAAGCCTAGATGAGGTCTATTTTGCCCTGCAGTGACTCGAGGGCAATCCCCAGCTCTCCCTTGAAACTCGAATGGAAGATAGGACTTCCCTGGGCCAACACATGAGGAAGACTGTATTCCCTGTCGAAACTCGAGAATCCCGCCACAACTCCAGAAACGCCACGTGGCTCCCCTGTCATCGCAAGATGAGGCCCTTGCCCCCTACAGCATCTCAAGAGAAGTCCCACGTTCCGTCTTGAAGTGCAAAACGGTATTGGCACCCTTGATGCAACCTCAAAAGTTCTGCGACACACCAGTCTGACTCGAGGAGAACACCGAGGTTCCCGGCACCACTGCATCTGGGCCCCTTCTCCCCTCCTGATCGTGACAGGAGGGTCGATTCCCCTGTTTTGTCTTGAAGGGGTTCCCGCCTTTCCCGGTGCATCTCAGGATGAGGCCGGTCTCACGAGGATATTCGAGACATAGCCTCGTGGATGGTGACACATGCCGAAAGACCCCAATTTCCCGGTCCGCTCTTGATAAGATCCCAATGCCCGGACACCTCTTTGAAGATAACCCTTTTGATGAAGGCACAACAGGAAGGGGCACTGACACCCCCGGGTATCGTCCGGAGAAAACCGCAGGTACCACACACAGCTAGAGAAGTGACCTGTCACCCCGTGAACAACTGGAGAGGCAAGCAGAGTTCCATTCCTCCACACAAGACGAGGCCTGACTCTCCTGTTCGAACTCTGCAGCGAAACTGCGATCCGAGTCAGATCTGGCCCAGGGTAAGTCAGGAGAGGAAACATGAGTTTCCTGCCTCCACTTGAGATGAGGCCCTCTTCCATTGCACCGAACCCAGTGGAGTCCCGAGAGGCCCCTCCCAACTGCACAGTATCCCTGACTTCTCAGAGGCACCCTTAGACCTTCCTGAGATCACCGGCACAAGTCGAGGGAACCAAGGGTTTCCTGCCCCAACCCGTAAAAGACCTCGAGAGTCCTTCTTCAACGCGTCTTGAGGTGCGATTCCCCTACCATGACTCGAGAGCAATGACGCGCTCCCCCTAGCCACGAGCATAGAAACCTGACTTCCCTGGCACCACAGGAGAGGCTCCCTGAGCTCCCCATTATACCTCGTGAGCAACACCACACTGGAGCCGCAGCTCGAGAATACCCACGAGACACCCCAGTCCTCACGAGATGAGGGCCTTCTTTTGCTGTATGGCCTGGAGAGCAATCCTGAGTCCTCTGTCCAAACTCCACAGGAGGCTTGACTCATTTTAGGCCACACAGTGAGCTCCAAGATATACCCGTCGCGACTTGACAGGAGAGCGGTGTCCTTGGCTTCCCCTCGAGACGAGGCCTGATTCCCCGGGTGAGTCGAGAATGCAATGCCGAGATAGCTGTCACCCCAGCAGAGGAACATTAGGTCCTGGACACAAGACTAGATGAGCTCTATTTGGCCCTGCAGTGTCTCGAGAGCAATCCCCAGTTCTAACTCACAATTCGAAAGAAAACTGGACTTCCCTGGGCGAGTTGAAGAGGAAGCCTGAATTCCCCGTCGTCACTCGACAATCCCGCCGCAACTCGAGAAAAAACACGTGGTTCCAACGTCTTCGCAAGATGAGGCCCTTGCCCACTACGGCGTCTCAAGGGAAGTTCCATGTTCCGCCCTGAAGTGAGAAACGGTACCTGACACCCTTCGTGAGAACCCCAAAGGTTCCCCAACACCCCGGGTTCCCTCGATGGGAACACCGAGAGTCCCGACACCGCTTCATCTGAGCCCCTTCTCCCCTCCTGATCGCGACAGGAGAGTCGATTCCCCTGCGTGGTCCGGAAGGGGTTCCCGGCCCTCCCGGCGCACCTCAGGATGAGGCCTCTCACGAGGAAATTCGAGACGGGCCACGTGGGTGGTGCCACATGCTGAACGCCCCCGATTCCCCGGTCCGCTTTTGAGAAGGACCCGAGGCCCGGACACCTCTTCGAAGGCAACCCTGTGGGTGAAGGCACAACACGAAGGGGCACTGACACCCCCGTGCATCATCCGGAAAGACCCGCGTGTTCCACACACAGCTCGGCGAGGGGCCTGAGTCCCCCTGAACAACTCGAGAGGCAAGCGGGGTTTCCTTCCTGAGACAAGACGAGGCCTGACTCTCCTGTCCCAACTCTGCAGGGACCCTGCGGTCGGAGTCCGAAACGGAGAGGAAGCCTGAGGTGCCTGCCTCCCCTCGAGGTGAGGCCTTCTTCCGTTGCGCCAGACCTAGCGGAGTCCCGAGAGGCCCCGCCAACTCCACAGGATCCCTCACCTCTCAGAGGCACCCTGGGAAGTTCCCTAAGGTCCCCGGCAGAAGTCGAGGGAAACGAGGGTTTCCTGCCGCCACCCGAGAAAGACCTCGAGAGTCCTTCTTCAACGCATCTCGAGGCCCTAGTCCCCTCCCGTGACTCGAGAGCCATGACGCGGTCCCCCTCGCCACGCGCATGGAGACCTGACTTCCCTGGCGCCACACGAGAGGCTCCCTGAGATCCTCGTCGTGCCTCGGGAGAAAACCCCCACGGGCGCCGCAGCTCGAAAAAACCCCTGAGACGCCCCCGTCCTCGCGAACTGAGGGCCTTCTTTTCCTGCATGGCCTGGAGAGCAATCCCGGGTCCTCTCTCCAAACGGAAGAGGAGGCTGGACTCCCTTGAGGCCACTCAGGGGGCTCCAAGAGATCCGGGTCGCGACTCAAGGGGAGAGCGGAGTCCTTGGCTTCCCCTCGAGACGAGCCCTGACTCCCCGGGGTAACCTGGAATGCAAACCCGAGATCCCTGCCTTCCCTGGAGAGGAATATTAGGTCCCGGACACACGCCTAGATGAGGTGTCTTGGGCCCTGCAGTGACTCGAGCACAACCCCCAGCTTTCCCTCGCAACTCGAGGGGAAGATTGGGCTTCCCAGGGCCAACCCAAGAGGAAGCCTGAGATCCCCGTCGTAACTCGAGAATCCGAAGCAACTCGAGAAAAACCACGTGGTTCCCACGTCTTCGCAAGATGAGGCCCTTGCCCGCGACGGCCTCTCAAGGGAAGTCCCCTTTTCCGCCCTGAAGGGCGAAACGGTCCCTGACAGCCTTCCTGCGACCCCCAAAAGTTCCTCGACACGCCGGGTTCCCTCGAGGGTAACACCGAGGGTTCCGGCCCCACTTCATCTGAGCCCCTTCTCCCCTCCTGATGGCGACAGGAGGGTCGATCTCCCTGCGTTGTCTGGAAGGGTCCCCGGCCTTCCCGGCATACCTCAGGATGTAGCCGGCCTCACTAGGAAATTTGAGACTAGCCCCGTGGGTGGTCCCACATGCCGAAAGACCCCGATTTCCCTGTCCGCTCTTGAAAAGAACCCGAGGCCCGTACACCTCTTCGAAGGCAACCCAGTGGGTGAAGGCACAACACGAAGGGGCACTGTCACAGTCGTGCATCGTCCGGAAACACCCGCAGGTTCCACACACAGCTGAACAAGGGGCCTGAGACCCCCTGAGCACCTCGAGAGGCAACGAGTTCCCTTCCTCAGACAAGATGATTCCTGACTCTCCTGTCCCAACTCTGCAGGGACCCTGCGGGCGGAGTCCGAAACGTAGAGGAAGCCTGAGGTTCCTGCCTTCCCTGGAGATGAGGCCCTCTTCCATTGCGCCAAACACAGCGTAGTCCTGAGAGGCCCCGCCAACTCCACAGCATCCCTCATCTGTCAGAAGCACACTGGGAAGTTCCCTAAGGTCACCGGTAAACTTTTATTGCACAAGGTCCCCATGAAAAGGCCCACGCAGCAGGACAGCCACAGATTCTGTCTGCCATTAAAGGGCAGTAAGGTGCCCTCCCCCCTTCTTTGCTGCCTCGGCGGCCAGCAGGGTGCAATTCGCGTACCCTTCCCTTTCCCATCCTAGCAGGTGCTCCAGGGCCCGCTGGCCTACAAAGTGCCAGAAGCAGGGCTGGGCCAGCCGGCCAGAATTCAGGGTTCTGTCCCTTGGACTTCCAGCGGACACTAGGCTGCTTGGGAAAACCGCGCAGACTCTGAGGTTTTTCAGCAGAGGGGTGGAGCGGTAAAGGCCTTGACCCCAAAGACGAGGCCTTTCTGCGACCGCCAGGTTGGGGAGCTCTGAGACTGTGCCAACACAGGGCGGAATACATGGTTCCCTGCTCCACACAGTCCCCGTTCCCTTACCTGTGTTCCGCACCCCTCCACGGTGGCCAATGGATGCCGATCCTTGGGGATCCAGGAGTTCACGAAATGGGCATTCCCAGCCGCAATGGCGACCCCCAACAGCACATCTGGAAAGCCCTCCCCCACCCCCGCCAGGAGCCGACCCCCGCTGCGAAGGGACCCCCGCCCCGCCCCGCGCCGCCAGGTTTCGCCCCGGCCCTGCCGGGCTCCCGGCGGGTTCCCAGCCACATTGGCGACCCCCGGGAGCACAACAGGGACCGACCCCCCACCCACAGCGAGCGGAATCTCGACCTGTGCAGCCCAGGTTTACCCCGCCCTGGGTGTGCTCCCGGCGCGTTTCCAGCCTCAGTGGCCATCTCCGAGAGCACAACTGGGAAGCCCTCCCCTACCCCCGGCAGGAGCCGACACCCGCCCTGCACCGCCCGGGTTCGCCCCGCACCTGCCGCGCTCCAGGGGCGCTGCCCACCTTCACCAGTGGCTCCCGGTGAGCCCCGTCCCCACGCCCGGTTCCAGGAGAGGCTCTCGGACCTCGCTGCTGCCGCCAGGTCAAACATGAGGACAATACATACACCCCACAGAGACAATCCAAGCTGTCTATGATTTAGGGATAAAACGAGGACTACAGAAAGGCAAGATGACCTGACCTAGGAGGGCCATGATATTCTATAGAACCAGACAAAGTTGGTTACCAAGGAAACTTTTTTCCTTGGAACCCAGAAAGCTGGTTCTTTGCATATGCAATGACCAAGAATTAGGTTGTTACCCAAGCCTGCTTTACTGCCACCCCCATCCCCCCACTCCCCAGAAGACTGGCTCAAAGAAATATTTTAAATCTCAGGCGGAAACCTGGAAGATGTCTTGTCTGTCTGTTTGGATTAAGGTATGTGTCAGTGTGAGCCTTGTGTTTTTTGATAATATTGCTCAAGTTCTGAGTTCTGATTTCAATGGTCTCAAGACAAGGCAGCCCTTCCAAATCAAACTGCTGGAAATACAAGAAAACATTGACCTAAATGAATGTCAGAGTCCCGTGAACTGGGATCTAGTCAATATTAAATATCTAGTATTTTTGGTTTTGCTCCTCCACTATAGACATGTCTAAGAGTCAACAACATTAAGCACAACATGTTCATAGTGCCTAGGTTTCTTTTGAGGTAAAAATTGCTCTATTGTTATATCTGTCACAAGCTTGTCAGCAAGAAAGTACCTGGAAACAGCAACAACCAATGTAAAAAATGTAAATGTGATATGAGCTTTTAGACAAACCCTTAACAATAATTATACTCTAAAATATCTGCCTCTCATAGTCTTGATTGAAGGCAGAGGAGAAGGGGACGACAGAGGATAAGATGGTTGGATGGCATCACTGACTCGATGGACATGAGTTTGAGCAAACCCCTGGAGCTGGTGACGGACACGGAAGCCTAGCGTCCTTCAGGCCACGGGGTCCCAAAGACTCAGACACGACTGAGCAACTGAACTGAACTGAACTAACAAACGTTTCTCCAGGTGTTTTGGTTACCCGCGTTTCTATCCTTGTGACGACAGTGTATTGAATTGCTAGGTCATTTCCAAATAAATGAAAGTTCTGAAACATTCACGACTTGAAAGGACCTCCCTTTTACACAGAAACAAAAGAGATTTTTGACTCTCCATGAATAGTGTCTGGCACCATCCTGACATGTTAAATGTAAGAAAGCAATTGTTTTGTTTTGTTTTGTTCTGTTCTTGGGGGTGGGGGGAGGGGGGCGGGCTATAGCCAATGCCAATATAAAAGTCAGTTCTTGGTTGCTGAAGGGAAATGTATGACTTGCTATTACAAGAAAGTATGTGGAATGCAATGGCACTTGAGGAAGGAAAACGAAGTAGTTCTGTCTTACAGGTGGCAGTTTCAGGATGGGAGAAGCAAAGGAATGGGTACAGAATGGGATAAGGAGGTTGTAGGGAAAGTGGACCCCCAGAAAAGAGTTCTGTGCCTAGCACAAGTTTTCTTGAGATGTTGAACTGCCTTTGCTAATGGAGTTTAAGTTTCTTTACCTCTTAAGTGATCTCTTCTAGGTTGACCTAGAACAGAAATCTTTTGTTAGCTTTGGCTAAGTGGAGAAGTAGTGTTTCACGGTGACATATGTGATCCTTCCTGACTGTTTGCAGCCCTTTTGATATCGATGCACTGCTTCTGCTGCTGCTGCCGCCGCCGCTGCTGCTAAGTCGTTTCAGTCGTGTCCGACTCTGTGCGACCCCATAGATGGCAGCCCACCAGGCCCCGCAGTCCCTGGGGTTCTCTAGGCAAGAACACTGGAGTGGGTTGCCATTTCCTCCTCCCATGCATGAAAGTGAAAAGTGAACGTGAAGTCGCTCAGTGGTGTCCGACTCTTAACCACCCCATGGACTGCAGCCTACCAGGCTCCTCCATCCATGGGATTTTCCACGCAAGAGTACTGGAGTGGGGTGCCATTGCCTTCTCCCATATCTATGCACAAGCCTGCCTAAATAATTGACTTCTAGCTAGCTTTGGGATGCCAATGACCATCCACCCTTACCAGGCAACAGAGAAGAGAAAAACACTTACCACAGGAGGTCCTGGTAAGGAACAAGGAACTAACAAGCTCCCGCCAACCAGGATTCTGCAGAGGTCAACAAGAGGTCAATAAGAGAAGGAAGACTGCAGTCCAGAGGTCCTAGCAACTTCCATCTTGCAGCAGAGACCCAGCATAGTCAAAACGAATTCAATGTTGCAAAAAATAAGTAAACAAATAAAGGACAGAAGTTCTTTGAACACATGACTGAGATTAGGGCTGAGGCAGTACATGTACGGTGCCCAGAAAATCTTAAAGTATGAGAAAGGAAAGAAATTAAAGACAACTATCAAGCTGTCCAAACTGATAAAAACGAAAGATTACACAGTTTTTTCTGTATATATTAGCAGATAATAATCTGAAAAGGAATTAAAAAAAATTCCATTTCAATAATGTCAACATGAATACAACACTTTGCCATGGATGTAACGAGGATGACAAGACTGGCACACTGGAAATTATACACCCTGGCTGAAAACTATCCTGAATACATGGACAGATATTCCATAACAATGGAAAGACTTAAGATGGCAATACCATGGAATGCATCTTCAATCTGAAATGAAGATTTGATATGATTTGATCGCTCAGAGCTTTTGTGTCATCAATTGTTATTAAAGTATAAATGAGATAGAGAAAGCTGCTGACTTAGACTTGAGGCGGGGTGTACGCCCTGCTGGTCTCTAGCCAGATATTCTACAGGCACTAGCAGTCAGCTAAGGAAAGAAAGGCACTGTCTCAGGGAATGGCACCAGGCCCCTCCCCCACGACATGCCTTGAGGTCACATTGGCAGCAGGTGAGTCATCCTGGGCCAAAAACTGATTGACATGAATCTTGAAGAAAGGCAGTATTCCAGGCAAATACATCATTTCCTTAACATAGATTAGGAGAACAAGGTACGAGGAAAACATACTGTTTTGTTCAAGTCGCTTCTGAGCCTATTGGGGGAACCGACCTGAAGCCAGAGTCCAGCGGATATACATAGGATATTTACATCGCTTAAGACAAACATTTCCTCAGGAACAAATGCATTGCTTAGCTCAAGGTTTGTCTGCGAAATTCTTACACATCAGGAGATGGCTCCGAGCTGGGTTTCTACACACAAGAACATGAATGCAAAGGACAAGCCTGCACAGCCCATCTGCCCCCCTCCCCCACAGCCAGCAGCATTTCCAAGTGACCTCCTAAGGCCTTCCCCAAAATACAGGGGCACCTCTGGGTTTCCTGTTTCCCTCACTTTGAACACTTTTCTTAAAAAAAAAAAAAATCCTGCACACTTCTTGATAGAATGCCACAGTGCAAGGAAAACAGGCCTTCAATACTTAAACCTCCCTGTGCCAAACACTTGGGGCTTGGTTTTGTTTTGTTTTGTTTTTTAATTACACCACCACATAATTTAAACTTTTTACAATTTCTAATTATTCAGTACCAAAACACCAAACTTTTATTGCACAAGGTCCCCATGAAAAGGCCCACGCATCAGGACAGCCACAGATTCTGCCATGAAAGGGCAGCAAGGTGCCCTCCCCACTTCTTTGCTGCCTGGGCGGCCACCAGGGTTTGAAATTCATGCACCCTACTAACTTTCTAGGGTGCAATTCGCGGACCCTTCCCTTTTTCATCCTAGCAGGTGCTCCAGGGCCCGCTGGCCTACAAAGTGCCAGAAGCAGGGCTGGGCCAGCCGGCCAGAGTTCAGGGTTCTGTCCCTTGGACTTCCAGGGGACACTAGGCTGCTTGGGAAAACCGTGCAGACTGAGATTTTTCAGCAAAGGGGTGGAGCGGTAAAGGCCTTGACACCAAGGGCGAGGCCTTTCTGCAACCGCCAGGTTGGGGAGCTCCGAGAATGTGCCAACAGAGGGTGGAATACGTGGTTCCCTGCTCCAAGCAGTCCCAGTTCCCTGACCTGTGGCCCGCAGCCCTCCGCTGCACCCACTAGATGTGGATCCTTGGGGACACAGGAGCGTAGGAAATGGGCGTTCCTAGCCGCAGTGGCGACCCCCGAGAGCACAACTGGGACCGAACCCCCACCCACAGCCATCTAAATCTCGACCCGCGCAGCCCAGGTTTACCCCGCCCCGGGTGCGCTCCCGGCGCGTTTCCAGCCTCAGTGGCCACCACCGAGAGCACAACTGGGAAGCCCTCCCCCACCCCCGCCAGGAGCCGAACCCCGCCCCGCGCCACCCGGGTTCACCCTGCCCCTGCCGCACTCCCAGCGCGTTTCCAGCTGCAGTGGGGACCCCCGAGAGCACAACTGTTACCGCCCCCCACCCCCTCCCGACCAGAACCCCGACCCGCGCCGCCCGGGATCGCTCCGCCCCTGGCGCGCTCCCGGCGCGTTGCCCACTTCCACCAGGGGCTCCCGGTGAGCCCCGTCCCCACGCCCGGTTCCAGGAGAGGCTCTCGGACCTCGCTACTGCCGCCAGGTCAAACACGAGGACAATACATCCACCCCACAGAGACAGTCCAAGCTGTGTATGATTTAGGGTTCAAACGAGGACTACAGAAAGGAAAGATGTCCTGACCTAGGAGGGCCATGAGAGTCTATAGATCCAAACAAAATTGGGTACCAAGGAAACTTTTTTCCTTGGAACCCGGAAAGCTGGTTCTTTTCATATGCAATGACCAACAATTAGCTTGTTACCCAAGCCTGCCTCGCTGCCACCCCCACTCCCCCCCCCCCACTTCCCAGGAAAACGGCTCAAAGAAATATTTTAAATCTCAGGCGGAAAACTGGAAGATGTCTTGTCTGACTGTTTGGATTAAGGTATATGTCAGTGTGAGCCTTGTGTTTTTTGATAATATTGCTCAAGTTCTGAGTTCTGATTTCAATGGTCTCAAGACAAGGCAGCCCTTCCAAATCAAACTGCTGGAAATACAAGAAAACATTGACCTAAATGAATGTCAGAGTCCCGTGAACTGGGAACTAGTCAATATTAAATATCTAGTATTTTTGGTTTTGCTCCTCCACTATAGACATGTCTAAGAGTCAACAACATTAAGCACAACATGTTCATAGTGCCTAGGTTTCTTTTGAGGTAAAAATTGCTCTATTGTTATATGTGTCACAAGCTTGTCAGCAAGAAAGTACCTGGAAACAGCAACAACCAATGTAAAAAATGTAAATGTGATATGAGCTTTTAGATAAACTCTTAACAATAATTATACTCTAAAATATCTGCCTCTCATAGTCTTGATTGAAGGCAGAGGAGAAGGGGACGACAGAGGATAAGATGGTTGGATGGCATCACTGACTCGATGGACATGAGTTTGAGCAAGCCCCTGGAGCTGGTGACGGACACGGAAGCCTAGCGTCCTTCAGGCCACGGGGTCCCAAAGACTCAGACACGACTGAGCAACTGAACTGAACTGAACTAACAAACGTTTCTCCAGGTGTTTTGGTTACCCGCGTTTCTATCCTTGTGACGACAGTGTATTGAATTGCTAGGTCATTTCCAAATAAATGAAAGTTCTGAAACATTCACGACTTGAAAGGACCTCCCTTTTACACAGAAACAAAAGAGATTTTTGACTCTCCATGAATAGTGTCTGGCACCATCCTGACATGTTAAATGTAAGAAAGCAATTGTTTTGTTTTGTTTTGTTCTGTTCTTGGGGGTGGGGGGAGGGGGGCGGGCTATAGCCAATGCCAATATAAAAGTCAGTTCTTGGTTGCTGAAGGGAAATGTATGACTTGTTATTACAAGAAAGTATGTGGAATGCAATGGCACTTGAGGAAGGAAAACGAAGTAGTTCTGTCTTACAGGTGGCAGTTTCAGGATGGGAGAAGCAAAGGAATGGGTACAGAATGGGATAAGGAGGTTGTAGGGAAAGTGGACCCCCAGAAAAGAGTTCTGTGCCTAGCACAAGTTTTCTTGAGATGTTGAACTGCCTTTGCTAATGGAGTTTAAGTTTCTTTACCTCTTAAGTGATCTCTTCTAGGTTGACCTAGAACAGAAATCTTTTGTTAGCTTTGGCTAAGTGGAGAAGTAGTGTTTCACGGTGACATATGTGATCCTTCCTGACTGTTTGCAGCCCTTTTGATATCGATGCACTGCTTCTGCTGCTGCTGCCGCCGCCGCTGCTGCTAAGTCGTTTCAGTCGTGTCCGACTCTGTGCGACCCCATAGATGGCAGCCCACCAGGCCCCGCAGTCCCTGGGGTTCTCTAGGCAAGAACACTGGAGTGGGTTGCCATTTCCTCCTCCCATGCATGAAAGTGAAAAGTGAACGTGAAGTCGCTCAGTGGTGTCCGACTCTTAACCACCCCATGGACTGCAGCCTACCAGGCTCCTCCATCCATGGGATTTTCCACGCAAGAGTACTGGAGTGGGGTGCCATTGCCTTCTCCCATATCTATGCACAAGCCTGCCTAAATAATTGACTTCTAGCTAGCTTTGGGATGCCAATGACCATCCACCCTTACCAGGCAACAGAGAAGAGAAAAACACTTACCACAGGAGGTCCTGGTAAGGAACAAGGAACTAACAAGCTCCCGCCAACCAGGATTCTGCAGAGGTCAACAAGAGGTCAATAAGAGATGGAAGACTGCAGTCCAGAGGTCCTAGCAACTTCCATCTTGCAGCAGAGACCCAGCATAGTCAAAACGAATTCAATGTTGCAAAAAATAAGTAAACAAATAAAGGACAGAAGTTCTTTGAACACATGAGTGAGATTAGGGCTGAGGCAGTACATGTACGGTGCCCAGAAAATCTTAAAGTATGAGAAAGGAAAGAAATTAAAGACAACTATCAAGCTGTCCAAACTGATAAAAACGAAAGATTACACAGTTTTTTCTGTATATATTAGCAGATAATAATCTGAAAAGGAATTAAAAAAAATTCCATTTCAATAATGTCAACATGAATACAACACTTTGCCATGGATGTAACGAGGATGACAAGACTGGCACACTGGAAATTATACACCCTGGCTGAAAACTATCCTGAATACATGGACAGATATTCCATAACAATGGAAAGACTTAAGATGGCAATACCATGGAATGCATCTTCAATCTGAAATGAAGATTTGATATGATTTGATCGCTCAGAGCTTTTGTGTCATCAATTGTTATTAAAGTATAAATGAGATAGAGAAAACTGCTGACTTAGACTTGAGGCGGGGTGTACGCCCTGCTGGTCTCTAGCCAGATATTCTACAGGCACTAGCAGTCAGCTAAGGAAAGAAAGGCACTGTCTCAGGGAATGGCACCAGGCCCCTCCCCCACGACATGCCTTGAGGTCACATTGGCAGCAGGTGAGTCATCCTGGGCCAAAAACTGATTGACATGAATCTTGAAGAAAGGCAGTATTCCAGGCAAATACATCATTTCCTTAACATAGATTAGGAGAACAAGGTACGAGGAAAACATACTGTTTTGTTCAAGTCGCTTCTGAGCCTATTGGGGGAACCGACCTGAAGCCAGAGTCCAGCGGATATACATAGGATATTTACATCGCTTAAGACAAACATTTCCTCAGGAACAAATGCATTGCTTAGCTCAAGGTTTGTCTGCGAAATTCTTACACATCAGGAGATGGCTCCGAGCTGGGTTTCTACACACAAGAACATGAATGCAAAGGACAAGCCTGCACAGCCCATCTGCCCCCCTCCCCCACAGCCAGCAGCATTTCCAAGTGACCTCCTAAGGCCTTCCCCAAAATACAGGGGCACCTCTGGGTTTCCTGTTTCCCTCACTTTGAACACTTTTCTTAAAAAAAAAAAAAAAATCCTGCACACTTCTTGATAGAATGCCACAGTGCAAGGAAAACAGGCCTTCAATACTTAAACCTCCCTGTGCCAAACACTTGGGGCTTGGTTTTGTTTTGTTTTGTTTTTTAATTACACCACCACATAATTTAAACTTTTTACAATTTCTAATTATTCAGTACCAAAACACCAAACTTTTATTGCACAAGGTCCCCATGAAAAGGCCCACGCATCAGGACAGCCACAGATTCTGCCATGAAAGGGCAGCAAGGTGCCCTCCCCACTTCTTTGCTGCCTGGGCGGCCACCAGGGTTTGAAATTCATGCACCCTACTAACTTTCTAGGGTGCAATTCGCGGACCCTTCCCTTTTTCATCCTAGCAGGTGCTCCAGGGCCCGCTGGCCTACAAAGTGCCAGAAGCAGGGCTGGGCCAGCCGGCCAGAGTTCAGGGTTCTGTCCCTTGGACTTCCAGGGGACACTAGGCTGCTTGGGAAAACCGTGCAGACTGAGATTTTTCAGCAAAGGGGTGGAGCGGTAAAGGCCTTGACACCAAGGGCGAGGCCTTTCTGCAACCGCCAGGTTGGGGAGCTCCGAGAATGTGCCAACAGAGGGTGGAATACGTGGTTCCCTGCTCCAAGCAGTCCCAGTTCCCTGACCTGTGGCCCGCAGCCCTCCGCTGCACCCACTAGATGTGGATCCTTGGGGACACAGGAGCGTAGGAAATGGGCGTTCCTAGCCGCAGTGGCGACCCCCGAGAGCACAACTGGGACCGAACCCCCACCCACAGCCATCTAAATCTCGACCCGCGCAGCCCAGGTTTACCCCGCCCCGGGTGCGCTCCCGGCGCGTTTCCAGCCTCAGTGGCCACCACCGAGAGCACAACTGGGAAGCCCTCCCCCACCCCCGCCAGGAGCCGAACCCCGCCCCGCGCCACCCGGGTTCACCCTGCCCCTGCCGCACTCCCAGCGCGTTTCCAGCTGCAGTGGGGACCCCCGAGAGCACAACTGTTACCGCCCCCCACCCCCTCCCGACCAGAACCCCGACCCGCGCCGCCCGGGATCGCTCCGCCCCTGGCGCACTCCCGGCGCGTTGCCCACTTCCACCAGGGGCTCCCGGTGAGCCCCGTCCCCACGCCCGGTTCCAGGAGAGGCTCTCGGACCTCGCTACTGCCGCCAGGTCAAACACGAGGACAATACATCCACCCCACAGAGACAGTCCAAGCTGTGTATGATTTAGGGTTCAAATGAGGACTACAGAAAGGAAAGATGTCCTGACCTAGGAGGGCCATGAGAGTCTATAGATCCAAACAAAATTGGGTACCAAGGAAACTTTTTTCCTTGGAACCCGGAAAGCTGGTTCTTTGCATATGCAATGACCAACAATTAGCTTGTTACCCAAGCCTGCCTCGCTGCCACCCCCACTCCCCCCCCCCCCACTTCCCAGGAAAACGGCTCAAAGAAATATTTTAAATCTCAGGCGGAAAACTGGAAGATGTCTTGTCTGACTGTTTGGATTAAGGTATATGTCAGTGTGAGCCTTGTGTTTTTTGATAATATTGCTCAAGTTCTGAGTTCTGATTTCAATGGTCTCAAGACAAGGCAGCCCTTCCAAATCAAACTGCTGGAAATACAAGAAAACATTGACCTAAATGAATCTCAGAGTCCCGTGAACTGGGAACTAGTCAATATTAAATATCTAGTATTTTTGGTTTTGCTCCTCCACTATAGACATGTCTAAGAGTCAACAACATTAAGCACAACATGTTCATAGTGCCTAGGTTTCTTTTGAGGTAAAAATTGCTCTATTGTTATATGTGTCACAAGCTTGTCAGCAAGAAAGTACCTGGAAACAGCAACAACCAATGTAAAAAATGTAAATGTGATATGAGCTTTTAGATAAACTCTTAACAATAATTATACTCTAAAATATCTGCCTCTCATAGTCTTGATTGAAGGCAGAGGAGAAGGGGACGACAGAGGATAAGATGGTTGGATGGCATCACTGACTCGATGGACATGAGTTTGAGCAAGCCCCTGGAGTTGGTGATGGACACGGAAGCCTGGCGTCCTGCAGGCCACGGGGTCCCAAAGAGTCAGACTCGACTGAGCAACTGAACTGAACTGAACTTACAATCGTTCCTCCAGGTGTTTTGGTTACCTGAGTTTCTATCCTGGTGCTAAACTAAGTGACGACAGTGTATTGAATAGCTAGGTCATTTCCAAATAAATGAAACTTCTTAAACATTCACGACTTGAAAGGACCTCCCTTTTACACAGAAACAAAAGAGATTTTTGACTCTGCATGAATAGTGACTGGCACCATCCGAACATATTAAATGTAAGAAAGCAATTTTTTTGTTTTGTTTTGTTTTGTTCTGTTCTTGCAGGAAGCGGGGTGGGCGCTATTATCACTGATAGGTATGCTCACCAATCTATCAAATGCCAATATAAGAGTCAGTTCTTGGTTGCTGAAGGGAAATGTATGACTTGTTATTACAAGAATGTATGGAATGCAATCACACTTTAAGAAGGAAAACGAAGTAGTTCTGTCTTACAGGTGGCATTTTCAGGACGGGAGAAGCAAAGGAATGGGTACAGAATGGGATAAGGAGGTTGTAGGGAAAGTAGGCCCCCAGAAAAGAGTTTTGTGCCTAGCACAAGTTTTCTTGAGATGTTGAACTGCCTTTGCTAATGGAGTTTAAGTTTCTTTACCTCTTAAGTGATCTCTTCTAGGTTGACCTAGAACAGAAATCTTTCGTTAGCTTTGGCTAAGGGGAGAAGTATTGTTTCACGATGACATATGTGATCCTACCTGACTTTTCTCATCCCCTTTGATATCTATGCACTGCTGCTGCTGCTGCTGCAGCTGCTAAGTGGTTCAGTTGAGGCTGACCCTGTGCCACGCCATAGATGGCAGCCCACCAGGCCCTGCAGTCCCTGGGGTTCTCTAGGCAAGAACACTGGAGTGGGTTGCCATTTCCTCCTCCTATGCATGAAAGTGAAAAGTGAAAATGAAGTCACTCAGTGGTGTCCGACTCTTAGCCACCCCATGGACTGCGGCCTACCAGGCTCCTCCGTCCTTGGGATTTTCCAGGAGTGGGGTGCCATTGCCTTCTCCCATATCTATGCACAAGCCTGTTTAAATAATTGACTTCTAGCCAACTTTGGGATGCCCATGACCACCCACCCTTACCAGGCAACAGAGAAGAGAAAAACACTTACCACAGGAGGTTCTGATAAGGAACAAGGAACTAACAAGCTCCCACCTACCAGGATTCTGCAGAGGTCAACAAGAGGTCAGCAAGAGATGAGAGACTGCAGTCCAGAGGTCCTAGCTACTTCCATTTAGCAACAAACACCCAGCATAGTCAAAACGATTTCAATGTTAAAGAATAAATAAATAAATAAATAAAAGGACAGAAGTTCTTTGAACACATGTCTGAATTTAGGGGTGAGGCATTACATATGTGTCCCAGGATAATCTTAAAATGTCAGAAAGTAAAGAAATTAAAGACAACTATCAAGCTGTCCAAACTGATAAAAATGAATGATTACACAGTTTTATCTGTATACATTAGCAGATAATAATCTGAAAAGGAATTTTAAAAAATTCCCTTTCAATAATATCAACATGAATAAAACACTTTGCCATGGATGTAACGAGGATGACAAGATTGGCACACTGGAAATTATACACCCTGGCTGAAAACTATCCTGAATACATGGACAGATATTCCATAACGATGGAAAGACTTAAGATGGCAATACCATGGAATGCATCTTCAATCTGAAATGAAGATTTGATATGATTTGATCGCTCAGAGCTTTTGTGTCATCAAGTGTTATTAAAGTATTAAAGAGATAGAGAAAGCTGCTGACTTAGACTCGAGGCGGTGTGGGGGGTGGGTAGTAAGAGTACCCCCTGCTGGTCTTTAGCCAGATATTCTACAGGCACTAGCAGTCAGCTAAGGAAAGAAAGGAACTGTTTCAGGGAATGGCACCAGGCCCCTCCCCCACGACAGGCATTGAGATAATATTGGCAGCAGGTGAGTCATCCCGGGCCAAAACTTGATTGACATGAATCTTGAAGAAAGGCAGTATTGCAGGCAAATATATCATTTCCTTAACATAGATAAGGAGAACAAGCTAGGAGGAAAACATGCTGTTTTGTTCAAATCGCTTCTGAGCCTTTTGGGTGAACCGACCTGAAGCCAGAGTCTAGCGGAAATACATAGGATATTTACATCGCTTAAGACAAACATTTTCTTAGGAAAAAATGCATTGCTTAGCTCAAGGTTTGTCTGCGAAATTCTTACACATCAGGAGATGGCTCCGAGCTGGGTTTCCACGCACAAGAACATCCATGCAAAGGACAAGCCTGCACAGCCCATCTGCCCCGCTCCCACACAGCCAGCAGCATTTCCAAGTGACCTCCTAAGGCCTTCCCCAAAATACAGGGGCACCTCTGGGTTTCCTGTTTCCCTCACTTCGAACACTTTTCTTAAAAAAAAAAAAATCCTGCACACTTCTTGATAGAATGCCACAGTGCAAGGAATACAGTCCTTCAATATTTAAACCTCCATTTGCAAAACACTTGGAGCTTGGTTTTGTTTTGTTTTGTTTTTTAATTACACCACCACATAATTTAAAGCTTTTACACGCTCTAATTATTCAGTTCCAAAACACCAAACTTTTATTGCACAGGGTCCTCATGAAAAGGCCCACGCAGCTGGACAACCACAGATTCTGCCATGAAAGGGCAGCAAGGTGCCCTCCCCCCTTCTTTGCTGCCTGGGCGGCCACCAGGGTTTGAAATCCATGCACCCTACTAAGTTTCTAGGGTGCAATCCATGGACCCTTCCCTTTCCCATCCCAGCAGGTGCTCAAGGGCCCGCTGGCTTACAAAGTGCCAGAAGCAGGGCTGGGCCAGCCGGCCAGAGTTCAGTGTTCTGTCCCTTGGACTTCCAGAGGACACTAGGCTGCTTGGAAAAACCGCGCAGACTCTGAGATTTTTCAGCAGAGGGGTGGAGCGGTTAAGGCCTTGACCCCAAAGGCAAGGCCTTTCTGCGACCGCCAGGTTGGGGAGCTCCGAGAATGTGCCAACAGACGGCGGAATACTTGGTTCCCTGCTCCACGCAGTCCCAGTTCCCTTACCTGTGGTCCGCAGCCCTCCACTGCACCCACGGGATGGCGATCCTTGGGGACCCAGGAGCGGACGAAATGGGCGTTCCCAGCCGCAGTTGCAACCCCCGAGAGCGCAACTGGGAACCCCTCCCCATCCCCCCCGTGAGCCGACCCCCGCCCCGCGCAGCCAGGTTTAGCCCCGCCCCTGCCGCGCTCCAGGTGCGTTCCCAGCCGCAGTGGCGACCCCCGGGAGCACAACTGGGACCGACCCCCACCCAAAGCCATCTGAATCTCGACACCCGCAGCCCGGGTTTACCCAGTCCCGGGTGCGCTCCCGGCGCGTTTTCAGCCTCAGTGTCCACCTCGGAGAGCACAACTGGGAAGCCCGCCCCCAACCCCGCCAGAAGCCGACTCCCGCCCCACGCCGCCCGCGTTCGCCCCGCCCCTGCACGGTCCAGGTACCTTCCCAGCTTCTAGCGTTCACGCCCGGGTAGGAGCAGGATGTAGGAGTATGGGAGATGTGTCTGGAGCCTGACAGCCTCAGCTCCGCTCTGGCCTGCCCTTTGGACCTAGGAGCCAGGCCAACTTGCAGAGGGCTTAGGGCCCCATTGTATGCAAACTACCAAGGCCTACCGCAAGGAGAGCTCTGTCCGAGGGAAGGGAAGCGCCCCAGGCTGCGTTCCCAAGCTGTTGCTTGGCAATGCAGATTCAGCGGTAAACGGAGGGAATCAGGATCTCTTTAGCCGCAGCTTCACACACAGGTGTGTCTCCGTAGGAATCAAGAAAGATCCTGACAGAGTGAGGTTCATTAGAGCTATACTAAAGAGCAAAGGCTTGTCCATGTGGTCTTGCCTTCCCCTGTGCCTTTGGGTCTCCAGGCTCGGCCCCAGCTCCGTGGAAACAACCACTGAGAAAATATCTTCAAGATCCACTTTTCCCAGTGTCTGGGAACCGGGGTTCGTAGGAGGAGAGAAAAGCACGCCTCCATCGGGAACGAAAAGGCAGCCCACCTGCCTGTGTTTTGAAGCCTCTATTTGGAAGGAATGGGTTAGCTTCTCCTAAAGGAGACCTCCAGATCTGCTCAGAAGTCAGTAATTCCAGAGGCAGGGTACTGGTTCCTGACTGCCCTTTGCTAGCCTTGCAAAGATATTCCTAGATTCTAGAGTTATTTTCCATGAAGGAGCAGGCTTCGGGAATGTGTCAGACGGGACTGGCTCCTTATTGACCTCAGCTCAGCTATTGCCTTTCCATTCAAACTAGGACAAGGACCTACTTTATGAAGGGTAAGGGTCTTCTTCTTTGCAAACTGCCAAGGGCTACAGCAATGAGACCTCTGTCAAGGTAAGGGAAGCCTAAGAGGATGGATTCTCAAGCAGGTGCTTTGCCACAAAGCATCAGCACCCCACGGAGAGAATCAAGCTCCCTGTGCACCAATGTTGGGAGTGTAGCTTCACACACAGAGTTGTCTCTATAGGAGCCAAGAATGTTCCTGAGAGATTAGGTTCACTAAACCTCTCCTACAGAGCATAGACCTGTCAATGTGGTTTTGCCTTCCCCTGTGAGTTGGGTCCTCGAGGTCCGCCACACCTCTGGGGAAACTGTCCCTGAGAAAAGATCTCCAGGAACCGCTTCGCCAAGGCTGGGAAATGCTGTTCACAGGAAGTAAGGCAAGCGAATCTCCTGCAGAGAAAAATAGGCCTTACTGTCCCTGGAGGAGCAGGCTGCCAGAGTGTGTGAAACCTGACTGTTTCCTTACTGGCCTCAGCTCCGCCATTGCCTTTTCATCCGAGCTAGCACCCAGGCCTACTTGGAAAAGCGTTTGGGTGCAGATTTCTACAAAGTGCCAAGGGCTACAGCAGTGAGAATTCTCTCGGTGGTAAGGGAGAGCATTTTTTGGATTCTCAAGCTGTTTTCTGAATGACAGCGTCAAAATGAACAGAGAGAATCAGGCTCTCTGTGCCCCTATGTTAGGTACGCAGCTTCACACACAGAGGTGTCTCTATAGGAGCCAAGAATGCTCCTGAGAGATGAGGTTCACTAGAGGTCTGCTACAGAGCATAGACCTGTCCATGTGGTCTTGCCTTCCCCTGTGCCTTTGGGCCCCGGGCTCGGCCCCAGCTCCGTGGAAACAACCCCTGAGAAAATATCTTCAAGATACGCTTTTCCCACAGGCTGGGAACTGGAGTTCATAGGAGGAGAGAAAAGCACGCCTCCATCGGGAACGAAAAGGCAGCCCACCTGCCTGTGTTTTGAAGCCTCTATTTGGAAGGAATGGGTTAGCTTCTCCTAAAGGAGACCTCCAGATCTGCTCAGAAGTCGGTAATTCCAGAGGCAGGGTGCTGGTTCCTGACTGCCCTTTGCCAGCCTGGCAAAGACTTTCCAAGATTCTAGAGTTATATTCCATGAAGGAGCAGGCTTCGGGAATGTGTCAGAGGGGACTGGCTCCTTATTGGCCTCAGCTCAGCTATTGCCTTTCCATTCAAACTAGGACAAGGGCCTACTTTATGAAGGGTAAGGGTCTTCTTCTTTGAAACTGCCAAGGGCTACAGCAATGAGACCTCTGTCAAGGCGAGGGAAGCCTAAGAGGACGGATTCTCAAGCAGGTGCTTTACTACAAAGCATCAGCACCCCACGGAGAGAACCAAGATCCCTGTTCCCTAATGTTGGGAGTGTAGCTTCACACACAGAGTTGTCTCTATAGGAGCCAAGAATGTTCCTGAGAGATTAGGTTCACTAAACCTCTCCTACAGAGCATAGACCTGTCCATGTGGTTTTTCCTTCCCCTGTGAGTTGGGTCCCCGAGGTCCGCCACACCTCCGGGGAAACTGTCCCTGAGAAAAGATCTCCAGGAACCGCTTCGCTGAGGCTGGGAAACGCTGTTCACAGGAAGTAAGGCAAGCGAACCTCCTGCAGAGAAAAAGAGGCCTTACTGTCCCTGGAGGAGCAGGCTGCCAGAGTGTGTGAAACCTGACTGTTGCCTTACTGGCCTCAGTTCCACCATTGCCTGTTCCTCCGAACTAAGACCCAGGCCTATTTGGAGAAGCGTTTGGCTGCGGATTTCTACAAAGTGCCAAGGGCTACAGCAGTGAGAATTCTCTCAGCGGTCAGGGAGAGCATTTTATGGATTCTCAAGCTGTTTTCTGAACGACAGGGTCAAAGTGAACTGAGAAAATCAGGCTCTCTGTGCCCCTATGTTACGTACGCAGCTTCACACACAGAAGTGTCTCTATAGGAGCCAAGAATGTTCCTGAGAGATGAGGTTCACTAGAAGTCTGCTACAGAGCATAGACCTGTCCATATGGTTTTGCCTTGCCCTATGAGTTGGGTCCCTGAGGTCCGCCCCAGCTCAGGGGAAGGAGCCCCTGAGAAAAGATCTCCAGGGACCGCTATTCCCCCAGGCTGGCAAACGCAGTTCACAGGAGGTAACACAAGCGAGCCTCCTGCAAAGCACAACAGTCCTTAGTGTCCCTGGACGATCAGGCTGCAAGAGTGTGTGAGACCTGACTGGTGCCTTACTGGCCTCAGCTCCGCCATTGCATGTTCCTCCGAACTAGGACCCAGGCCTACTAGGAGAAGGGTTTGGGTATGGATTTCTAAATACTGCCAAGGGGTATAGCAATGAGAACTGTGTCACGGGGAAGGAAGAGCATTGTATGGATTTTCAAGCTGTTGTTTGAACGACAGCTTCAAAGCTGCACAGAGAGAATCAGACTCTGTGTCTCCATGTTCGGTACACAGCTTCACAGACAGGGGTGTCTCCATAGGAAACAAGAACGTTCCTGACAGAGTGAGGTTCACTAGAGCTCTCCTAGAGAGCAAAGACTTGTCCATGTGGTTTTTCTTCCCCTGTGCGTTTGGGGCTCCAGGCTCGGCCCCAGCTCCGTGGAAACAACCCCTGAGAAAAGATCTTCAAGATCCGCTTTTCCCAGAGGCTGGGATGTGGGGTTCATAGGAGGCGGGAAAAGCAGGCCTCCTTCAGAGAGCAAGAGGCAGCCAAGCGGCCTGCGTTTGGAAGCCTCTATTTGGAAGAATGGGTTAGCTTCCCCTAAGGGAGACCTCCAGATCTGTTCAGAAGTCGGTAATTCCAGAGGCAGTGTGCAGGGTCCTGACTGCCCTTTGCCAGCCTTGCAAAGACATTCCTAGATTCTACAGTTATCTTCCTGAAGAAGCAGGCTTTGGGAATATGTCAGACATGACTGGCGCCTTATTGGCCTCAGCTCAGCTATTGCCTTTCCATTCAAAGTAGGACAAGGCCCTACTTTATGAAGGGTAAGGGTCTTCTTCTTTCCAAACTGCCGAGGGCTACAGCAATGAGACCTCCGTAAATGCGAGGGAAGCATAAGTGGATGGATTATCAGGAAGGTTCTTTGCCACCAAGCATCAGCACCCCACGGAGAGAATCAGGCTCCCTTTGCCCCTATGTGGGGTGTGTAGATTCACACACAGTGGTGTCTCTACAGGAGCCAAGAATGTTCCTGAGAGATGAGGCTCACAAGAGCTCTCCTACAGAGTGCTCACCTGTACATGTGGTTTCGCCTTCCCCTGTGAGTTGGGTCCCCGAGGTCCACCCCAGCTCCGAGAAAACAGCCTCTGAGAAAAGATCTCCAGGAAACGCTTTTCGCCCAGGCTGGGAAAAGCTGTTCACAGGAAGTAAGGCAAGTGAGCCTCCTGCAGAGAAAAAGAAGCCTTACTGTCCCTGGAGGAGCAGGCTGCCAGAGTGTGTGAAAACTGACTGGTGCCATACTGGTCTTAGCTCCGCCATTGCTTGTTCCTCCGAACTGGGACTCAGGCCTACTTGGAGAAGGGTTTAGGTGCAGATTTCTACAAACTGCCAAGGGCTACTGCAATGAGAACTCTCTCAGAGGTAAGGGCGAGAATTGTATGGATTCTCAAGCTGTTTTCTGAACGACAGCATTAAACCTGCACAGAGAGAATCAGGCTCTCTGCCGCCATGTTGGGTACGCAGTTTCACACACAGAGGTGTCTGCATAGGAGCAAAGGACGTTCGTCAAAGACTGAGGTTCACTAGAGCTCTCTTAGAGAGCAAAGACTTGTTCATGTGGTTTTGCCTTCCCCTGTATGTGTGGGTCTCTGGGCACAACCCCAGCTCCGTGGAAACAACCCCTGAGCAAAGATCTCCAAGATCTGCTTTTCCCCCATGCTGGGAACCAGGGATCATAGGAGGCAGGAAAAGCAAGCCTCCTTCAGGCAAGAAGAGGCAGCCAACCGGCCTGTGTTTGGAAGCCTCTATTTGCAAGGAATGGGTTAGCTTCTCCAGAAGGAGACCTCCAGATCTGCTCAGAAGTTAGAAATTCCAGAGGCAGGGTCGAGGTTCCTGACTGCCCTTTGCCAGCCTTGCAAAGACATTCCTAGATTCTAGCAATATTTTCCATGAAGCAGCAGGCATCGGGAATATGTCAGAGTTGACGGGTGCGTTACTGGCCTCAGCTCAGCTATTGCCTTTCCTTTCAAACTAGGATCAGGGCCTACTTGGTGAAGGGTAATGGTCTACTTCTTTCCCAACTGCCAAGAGACACAGCAATGAGACCTCTGTCAAGGCGAGGGAAGCGTAAGCGGATGGATTCTCAAACAGGTGCTTTGCCACAAAGCATCAGCACCCCACGGAGAGAATCAGGCTCCCTGTGCCCCTATGTTCGGTGTGTAGCTTTACACACAGAGGTGTCTCTGTACGAGCCAAGAATGTTCCTAAGACTTGAGATTCACTAAGGTCTCCTACAGAGCATAGACCTGTCCATGTGGTTTTTCCTTCCCCTGTGAGATGGGTCCCCGAGGTCCACCCCAGCTCTGGGGATAGAGCCCCTGAGAAAAGATCTCCAGGAACCGCTGTTTGCCCAGGCTGGGAAACGCAGTTCACAGGAGGCAAGGCAAGCGAGCCTCCTGCAGGGAAAAATAGGCCTTACTGTCCCTGGAGGAGCAGGCTGCCAGAATGTGTGACACCTGACTGGTGCCTTACTGGCCTCAGCTCCGCCATTGCATGTTCCTCCGAACTAGGACCCAGGCCTACTTGGAGAAGGGTTTGGGTGCGGATTTCTAAAAACTGCCAAGGGCTACAGCAATGAGAACTCTGTCACGGGTAAGGAAGAGCATTGTATGGATTTTCAAGGTGTTTTTTGAATGACATCTTTAAAGCTACACAGAGAGAATCAGGCTCTCTGTGCCCCCATGTTGGGTACGCAGCTTCGCACACAGGGGTGTCTCCATATGAATCAAGAATGTTCGTGACAGAGTGAAGTTCACTAGAGCTCTCCTAGAGAGCAAAGACTTGTCCATGTGGTTTTTCTTCCCCTGTTAGTTTGGGACTCCAGGCTTAGCCCCAGCTCCGTGGAAACAACCCCCGAGAAAAGATCTTCAAGATCCGCTTTTCCCAGAGCCTGGGAAGCTGGGTTCATAGGAGGCAGGAAAAGCAAGCCTCCTTCGGGCACGAAGAGGCAGCCGACCGGCCTGTTTTTGGAAGTCTCAATATGGAAGGAATGAGTTAGATTCTCCTAAAGGAGACCTCCAGATCTGCTCAGAAATCGGTAATTCCAGAGGCAGGGTGCAGGCTCCTGACTGCCCTTTGCCAGCCTTGCAGAGACATTCCTAGATTCCAGCGTTATTTTCCATGAAGGAGCAGGCTTCGGGAATATGTCAGACTTGACTGGCGCCTTATTGGCCTCAGCTCAGCTCTTGCCTTTCCTTTCAAACTAGGACAAGGGCCCACTTTATGAAAGGTAAGGGTCCTCTTCTTTCCAAACTGCCAAGGGCTACAGCAATGAGACCTCTGTCAAGGCGAGGGAAGCGTAAGCTGATGGATTCTCAAGCAGGTGCTTTGCCACAAAGCATCAGCACCCCACGGAAAGAATCTGGCTCCCTTTGCCCCTACGTTGCGTGTGTAGCTACACACACAGAGGTGTCTCGATAGGAGCCAAGAATGTTCCTGAGAGGAGGTTCACTCTTGGGGGCCAGAGTGAGGCACTCCGCCCATGGCAAAGGTCATGAGGAAGGAGGCTCGACATACGCAAAGGCGGGATCAAGCCTCAGGAGTCCCCCTGGAAATCCTCGAGCATCTACCCCCATAACCAGAGCCTGCCTACCTTACTACTTTGTGCTTTCACCTACACCTCTGACTTTACGGGGGGCTGTCCCCCACCACCTCTTTCGGAGAAGGAGTTAACCTAGAGCTCCAGTTGATAAAAACCCCTGGGTGTGACAAGAGTGTTTTAACCTACAAACTCCTCTGAAGGTTCCCTAGCCTGCCTGACAGGCTTGTCCGGCCACATGTGATTGCTCACAGCCTCTCAACCATGAGAGGCACGAGATGCTTTAAACCTTCTAAAAACAGGTTCCTTAGAAAAGTTAGAAAATTATTAGTATAAGTATAATGGGCTGATTAGAAATCATATTGGTGAAGGGTTTTTCATTTGTTGAGCTGATGTTTACTGCTAAGTCTCCACATCCCCTGCCCTTATACACAGTAATGAATATATAGAAGAAATAAGTATTAACCTTTGATATAAATCACGTTAGACCTTAGGCTAAGTAAATTCTTTCCTTAACTAAAACCCACTACACCCTCACCCTATAGGAATGTAACTTTATTTGGGTGGCGTCTGTTTTAAGAATAATCACCCCTGGAGAAATAAGTGTCCTGGTTGACTGACCGCTGTCACAAGGAGAGGGTCGTAAATTGTCAGCAGGCCCCCCGGCCAGAAGATGATCTAACACCCCTAAGACCTCTGTATACTTTTGTATGAAGCACCTGACTTTGATAAAAGTCAGGACTGCTGACCCCATGTGACTTTTGCATAACATCTCAGTGTATAAAAGTAGACCATGGAAAATAAAGAATTGGGATCAGTTTCTCGAAATACTGGTCTCCCCATGTCTCTCTCTCTCTCTCACTCTGGTTGAGTCTCCATCTGGAGCGCGGAACCCACCAAGCTTAATAATTTTGCCTTGGCTTCTAAGATCCGACCGGGGAGGCCTCAGTGTCTCCTCTCCTTCGGGAGAATGGAAGGACGCCTGCGGCCTACGTAAGTGGTGCAAGCTTCTTGTCTTGAAGTTTTATTGGTCCCCCGCGTAAACCAAGCTTCTCAGCCTCTTTTCTCCACTGAATTTTCCTACTGAGCTATACTCATTTTATTACTCTTTATATCCTTAATTAACATTTAATTAAGCAGTTGTTCCCTGACCCTCGCCTACGCCGTCTCTGCTTCAAATACCCTGGATCAGCTGGGGCTGGACCCCGGCAGTTCACTAGAGATCTCCTACAGAGCATAGACCTGTCCATTTGGTTTTGCCTTCCCCTGTGAGTTGGGTCCCCGAGGTCCGCCCCAACTCCGGGGAAGCAGCCCCTGAGAAAAGATCTCCAGGAACTGCTTTCCGCCCAGGCTGGGAAACGCTGTTCACAGGAAGTAAGGCAAGCGAGCCTCCTGAAGGGAAATAGAGGCCTTACTGTCCCTGGAGGAGCAGGCTGCCAGAGTGTGTGACACCTGACTGGTGCCTTACTGGCCTCAGCTCCGCTATTGCATGTTCATCTGAACTTGAACCCAGGCCTACTTGGAGAAGTGTTTGTGTGCCGATTTCCAGAAACTGCGAAGGGCTACAGCAATGATAACTCTCTCAGTGGTAAGGGAGAGCATTGTGTGGATTCTCAATTTGTTGTTTGAACGACAGCGTCAAAGCTGCACAGAGAGAATCAGGTCTCTGTGTCTCTATGTTGGGTAAGCAGCTTCCCACACAGAGATGTCCCCGTTGGAGCCAAGAACATTCCGCATAGACTGAGGTTCACTAGAGCACTCCTAGAGAGCAAAGACTTATCCATGCGGTTTTCCCTTCCCCTGTGCATGTGGGTCTCCGGGATCGGCCCCTGCTCCGTGGAAACAGCCTCTGAGAAAAGATCTCCAAGAACCTCTTATCCCCCAGGCTGGGAAGCGGAGTTCGCAGGAGGTGGGATAAGCAAGCTTCCTTCGGCAAGAAGAGACAGCCAACCGGCCTGTGTTTGGAAGCCTATATTTGCAAGGAAAGGGTTAGTTTCTCCTGACCGAGACCGCCAGATGTGCTGAGAAGATAGAAATTCCAGAGGCAGGGTCGAGGTTCCTGACTGCCCTTTGCAAGCCTTGCATAGACATTCCCAGATTCTAACGTTATTTTCCATGAAGGAGCAGGCATCGGGAATATGTCAGACTTGACTGGCGCCTTACTGGCCTCAGCTCAGCTACTGCCTTTCCATTCAAACAAGGACAAGGGCCTACTTGGTGAAGGGTAAGGGTCTGCTTCTTTCCAAACTGCCAAGGACTACAGCAATGAGACCTCTGTCAAGGTGAGGGAGGCCTATGCGGATGGATTCTTAGCAGGTGCTTTGCCACAAAGCATCAGCACCCACGGAGAGAATCAGACTCCCTTTGCCACTATGTTGGGTGTGTAGCTTCATGCACAGAGGTGTCTCTGTAGAAGCCAAGAATGTTCCTGAGAGATGAGGTTCACTAGAGCTCTCCTACAGAGCATAGCCCTGTCCATGTGGTTTTGTCTTCCCCTGTGAGTTGGGCCCCCGAGGTCCGACCCAGCTCCAGGGAAACAGCCCCTGAGAAAAAATCTCCTGTAACAGCTTTGCGCCCAGGCTGGGAAATGCAGTTCACAGGAGGCAAGGCAAGCGAGCCTCCTGCAGGGAAAAAGAGGCCTTACTTCTCCTGGACGATCAGGCTGCAAGAGTGTGTGAGACCTCACTTGTGCCTTACTGGCCTCAGCTCCGCCGTTGCCTGTTGTTCCGAGCTAGGACCCAGGCCTACTTGGAGAAGGGTTAGGGTGCGGATTTCTACAAGCTGTCAAGGACTACAGCAATGAGAATTCTCTTAGCAGAAAGGGAGAGCATTGTATGGATTCTCAAGCTGTTGTTTGAATGACAGCTTCAAAGCTACACAGAGAGAATCAGGCTCTCTGTTCCCCTATTTTGGCTGTGCAGCTTCACACACAGAATTTGACTCTGTTGGAGCCAGAAATATTCCTTAAAGACTTAGGCTCACCAAAGCTGTCCTCCAGAGCAAAGACATTGGATGTGGTTTTGCCATCCCTTGTCAGTATGGGTCCCCTAGCTTGGCCCCAGCTCCGGGGATACAGCCTCTGAAAAAAATCTTCCAAGAAGCGATTTTTCCTCCAGGCTGTTAAGCGGAATTCGCAGTTTGCAAGTTAAGGAAGCCTGCTTCGTGGAAGAGCAAGCAGCCAACTGGCCCTGTGTTAGGAAGCCTGTATTTGAAAGGAATGGCTTAGCTTCTACAGCGGGAGAACCTCAGATCTGCTCAGGGGGCTGAAATACTAGAGTCAGGGTCGAGGTTCTCCCTTGTCCTTTGCGCACCTTGCAAAGACATTCCTAGCTTCTAGCGTTAGTGTCCCTGTAGTAGCAGGCTGCAGGAGCGTGTGATAAATGACTGCCGCGTTCCTGTCCTCAGCTCCGCTATTGACTTTCTATTTGAACTAGAACCCAGGCCTACTTTGAGAGGGGTTAGAGTCCAGTGTTTCCAAACTGCCAAGGGCTAGGGCAATGCGAGCTCTGTCAGAGGTAAGAAAAGAGCAATTGGTTGGATTCTTCAGCTGCTGCATGGCTGCACAGCTTCCGCGCTGCATGGAGAGCATGAGGCTCCTTGTGGCCCTATTTTGGGTACGCAGCAACATGCACACAGAATGTCTGTGTTCACTTATGTACAGGCTTATGTACACTAGAGCTCTCCTACAGAGCAAAGACCACTCAGTGGGCTCCAAGAGATACCTGTCGCGGCTCGAGAAGAGAGTGGAGTCCTTTGCTTCCCCTCGAGATGAGTCCTGACTCCCCGGGTGAGTATGGAATGCAACCCCAAATCCCTGTCGCCTATGGAGAGGAACATTAAGTCCTGGATACAAGCCTAGATGAGGTCTAGTTTGCCCTTCAGTGAATGGAGCCCAATCCACAGCTCTCCCTGGCAACTCGAATGGAAGATTAGACTTCCTGGGCCAACACAAGAGGAAGCCTGAATTTCCCATCGTAACTCGGGAATCCCACCGAAACTCGAGAAAAACCACGTGCTTCCCTCGTCATCGCAAGATGAGGCCCTTTGTCCGCTACAGCATCTCAAGAGAAGTCCCACGTTCCATCCTGAAGTGTGAAACGGTACTTGGCACCCTTGATGCGACCCCAAAAGTTCCGCGACATACCAGACTCACTCAAGGGGAACACCGAGGTTCCCGGCACCACTTCATCTGACCCCTTCTCCTCTCCTGATTGCGACAGGAGGGTCGACTCCCCTTCTCTGTCTGCAAGGGGTTCCCGACCTTCCGGGCGCACCTCAGGATGAGGCCGGTCTCATGAGGAAGTTCGAAACGTAGCCTCGTGGGTGGTGCCACATGCCGAAAGACCCCAATTTCACGGTCCACTCTTGAAAAGAACCCGATGCCAGCACACCTCTTTGAAGGAAAACCTGTGGATGAAGGCACAACACGAAGGGGCACTGACACCCGCGTGCATCGTCCAGAAAAAACCGCAGGTCCCACAGACATTTCGAAAAGTGGCCTGTCACCCTGTAAACCACTCGAAAGGCAAACGAAGGTCCATTCCTCAACAGAAGACTAGGTGTGACTCTCTTGTCCCTACTGTGCAGGGGCCATGGGATCCGAGTCAGAAACGGAGAGGAAGCCTGAGGTTCCTGCGTCCACTCGAGATGAGGCCCTCTTCCATTGCACCACACCCAGTGGAGTCCCGAGAGGCCCCTACCAATTCCACAGTATCCCTGAGTTCTCACAGGCACAATGAGAAGCTCCCTGAGGTCACAGGCACAAGTCGAGGGAACCCTGGGTTTTCTGCCATGACTCGAGAAAGACCTCGAGAGTGCTTCAAAATGTGTTGAGTCGCGATTCCCCTACCATGACTCGAGAGCCATGACAAGCGCCCCCTCTTCACGCGCATGGAGACCTGACTAACCTGGCACTGCACGAGAGGCTCCCTGAGATCCTCATCGTACCTCGTGAGGAAACCCACACTGCCGCGGCAGCTCGAGGAAACACATGAGACACCCCGGTCATCACGAGATGAGGGCCTTATTTTCCTGCATGGCCTGGAGACCAATCACGAGTCCTCTCTCCAAATTGAAGAGCAGGCTGGACTCCGTTGAGTCCGCTAAGGGGGCTCCAAAAGATCCGCGTCGCGATTCGAGAGTAGAGCGGAGTCCTTGGCTTCCCCTCGAGACGAGGCCTGACTCCCCGGGGGAGCCTGGAATGCAACCCCAAGATTCCTGCTTTCCCTGGAGAGGAATAGTATGTCCCGGACACACGCCTACGTGAGGTCTCTTCGACCCTGCAGTGACTCGAGCGCAACCCCCAGATTTCCCTCGCAACTCGAGAGGAAGATTGGGCTTCCCAGGGCCAACCCAAGAGGAAGCCTGAGATCCCCATTGTAACTCGAGAATCCCGCCGCAACTCGAGAAAAACCACGTGGTTCCCACCTCTTCACAAGATGAGGCCCTTGCCCGAGACGGCGTCTCAAGGGAAGTCCCCTGTTCCACCCTGAAGGGCGAAAAGAATCCTGCCAGCCTTCATGCGACCCTCAAAAGTTCCCCGACACGCCGGGTTCCCTCGAGGGGAACACCGAAGGTCGGGGAACTGCTTCATCTGAGCCCCTTCTCCCCTCCTGATCGCGACAGGAGAGTCGATTCCCCTGCGTGGTCTGGAAGGGGTTCCAGGCCTTCCCGGCGCACCACAGGATGAGGCCGGTCTCACGAGGAAATTCGAGACGAGCCACGTGGGTGGTGCCACATGCCGAACGACCCCGATTCCCAGGTCCGCCCTTGAGAAGGACCCGAGGCCCGGACCCCTCTTCGAAGGCAACCCTGTGGGTGAAGGCACAACACGAAGGGGCACTGCCACCCCCGTGCATCGTCCGCAAAGACCCGCGGGTTCCACACACAGCTCGACGAGGGGCCTGAGACCCCCTGAGCAACTCGAGAGGCCAGCGGGGTTCCCTTCCTAAGACAAGACGAGGCCTGACTCTCCTGTCCCAACTCTGCAGGGACCCTGCGGTCAGAGTCCGAAACGGAGAGGAAGCCTGAGGTTCCTGCCTGCCCTCGAGGTGAGGCCCTCTTCCGTTGCGCCAGACCCAGCGGTGTCCCGAGAGGCCCCGCCACCTCCACAGGATCCCTCGCCTCTCAGAGGCACCCTGGGAAGTTCCCTAACGTCCCCGGCAGAAGGCGAGGGAAACGAGGGTTTCCCGCCGCCCCCCGAGAAAGACCTCGAGAGTCCTTCTTCAACGCGTCTCGAGGCCCTAGTCCCCTCCCGTGACTCGAGAGCCAGGACGCGCTCCCCCTCGCCTCGCGCATGGAGACCTGACTTCCCTGGCGCTGCACGAGAGGCTCCCTGAGATCCTCGTCGTGCCTCGGAAGAAAACCCCCACGGGCGCCGCAGCTCGAGGAAACCCCGGATGGCCCCCTTCCTCGCGAGCTGAGGGCCTTCTTTTCCTGCATGGCCTGGAGAGCAATCCCGGGTCCTCTCTCCAAACGGAAGAGGAGGCTGGACTCCCTTGAGGCCGCTCATGGGGCTCCAAGAGACCCGCATCGCGACTCGAGAGGAGAGCGGAGTCCTTGGCTTCCCCTCGACACGAGGCCTGACTCCCCGGGGGAACCTGGAATGCAACCCCGAGATCCCTGCCTTCCCTGGAGAGGAATATTAGGTCCCGGACACACGCCTAGGTGAGGTCTCTTCGGCCCTGCAGTGACTCGAGCGCAACCCCCAGCTTTCCCTCGCAACCCGAGGGGAAGATTGGGCTTCCCAGGGCCAACCCAAGGGGAAGGCTAAGATCCCCGTCGTAACTCGAGAATGCCGCCGCAACTCGAGAAAAACCACGTGGTTCCCACCTCTTGGCAAGATGAGGCCCTTGCCCGCCACGGCGTCTCAAGGGAAGTCCCCTGTTCCGCCCTGAAGGGCGAAACGGTCCCTGACAGCCTTCCTGCGACCCCCAAAAGTCCCCCGACAGGCCGGGGTCCCCCGAGGGGAACACCGAGGGTCCCGGCACCGCTTCCTCTGAGTCCCTATTCCCCTACTGATCGCGACAGGAGAGGCGATTCCCCTGCGTGGTTTGGAAGGGGTTCCCGGCCTTCCCGGCGCACCTCAGGATGAGGCCGGTCTCACGAGGAAATTCGAGACGAGCCACGTGGGTGGGGCCACATGCCGAACGCCCCCGATTCCCCGGTCCGCCCTTGAGAAGGACCCGAGGCCCGGACCCCTCTTCGAAGGCAACCCTGTGGGTGAAGGCACAACACGAAGGGGCACTGCCACCCCCGTGCATAGTCCGCAAAGACCCGCGGTTTCCACACACAGCGCGCAGAGGGGCCTGAGACCCCCTGAGCAACTCGAGAGGCCAGCGGGGCTCCCTTCCTCAGACAAGACGAGGCCTGACTCTCCTGTCCCAACTCTGCAGGGACCCTGCAGTCGGAGTCCGAAACGGAGAGGAAGCCTGAGGTTCCTGTCTCCCCTCGAGATGAGGCCCTCTTCCACTGAGCTGAACCCAGCATAGTCCCGAGAGGCCCTGCCAACTACACAGCATCCCTCACCTCTCAGAGGCACCCTGGGAAGTTCTCTAAGGTCCCCTGCAGAAGTTGAGGGAAACGAGGGTTTCCCACCGCAACCCGAGAAAGACCTCGAGAGTCCTTCTTCAACGCCTCTTGAGGACCTAGCCGCTTCCCATGACTCGAGAGTGATGACCAGCTCCCCCTCGCCATGCGCATGGAGACCTGACTTCCCTGGCGCCGCCCGAGAGGCTCCCTGAGGTCCTCGTCGTGCCTCGTGAGAAAACCCCCATGGGCGCAGCAGCCTGAGGAGACCCATGAGACGCCCCCGTCATCGCGAGATGAGGGCCTTCTTTTCCTGCCTGGCCTGGAGAGCAATCCCGAGTCCTCTCTCCAAACTGAAGAGGAGGCTCGACACCCTTGAGTCCACTCAGTGGGCTCCAAGAGATCCGTGTCGCGACTTGAGAGGAAAGCGGAGTCCTTTGCTTCCCCTTCAGGCAAGTCCTGACTCCCTGGGGGAGTCTGGAATGGAAACCCAGGATCCCTGTCTTCCCTTGAGAGGAATATTAGGTCCTGGACACACGCCTCGATGAGGTCTCTTTGGCCCTGTAGTGACTCGAGCAGAACCCCCAGCTTTCCCTCGCAACTCCAGGGGAAGATTGGGCTTCCCAGGGCCAACCCAAGAGGAAGCCTGAAATTCCTGTCGTTTTCGAGAATCCCGATGCAACTCAAGAAAAACGACGTGGTTCCAACGTCTTCACAGGATGAGGCCCTTGCCCGCTACAGCGTCTCCAGGGAAGTCCCATGTTCCGTGCTGAAGTGGGAAACGGTACTTGGCTCCCTTGATGCAACCCCTAAAGTTCCCTGAAACGCCGGGTTCCCTCGAGTGGAACACCGAGGGTCCCGGCACCACTTCATCTGAGCCCCATCTCCCCTCCTGATCGCGACAGGAGAATCGATTCCCCTACTTTGTGTGGAAGGGGTTCCCGGCCTTCCCGGCGCACCTCAGGATGATGCTGGTCTCACGAGGAAATTCGAGATGAGCCACGTGGGTGGTGCCACATGCAGAATGACCCCGATTTCCCGGTCCGCTCTTGAAATGAACCCGATGCCCGGACACCTCTTTGAAGGAAACCCTGTGGGGGAAGGCACAAAACGAAGGGGCACTGACACCCCCATGCATCTTCTGGAAACACCCGCAGGTTCCACACACAGCTTGTCAAGGGCCCTGAGACCCCCTGAACGACTCGAGAGGCAAGCAGAGTTCCGTTACTCAGACAAGACGAGGCCTGACTCTCCTGTCCCAACCCTGCAGGGACCCTGCGGTCGGAGTCAGAAATGGAGAGGAAGCCTGAGGTTCCTGCCTCCAATCGAGATGAGGCCCTCTTTCATTTAGTCAAACCTAGTGGAGTCCCGAGAGGCCCCTCTAACTCCTAAGTATCCCTCACCTCTCAGAGGCACCTGGGAAGTTCCCTAAAGTCCCCTGTAGAGGTCGAGGGAAATGAGTGTTTCCCGCCCCAACCCAAGAAAGACCTTGAGAGTCCTTCTTAAATGCGTCTTGAGGCCCTAGTCCCTCCCATGACTCGAGAGCAATGACGCGATCTGCCTGGCCACACGCATGGAGTCAGGCTTCTCTGGCGCTGCACAAGAGGATCCCTGAACTCCCCATCATATCTCGTGAGAAACCCCACACTGGCGCCGCAGCTCGAGAAAACCCATGAGACGCCCCCGTCATCACAAGAGGAGGGCCATCTTTAACTGCATGGTATGCAGATCAAGCGTGAACCTTCTGTCCAAGCTACACAGGACGCTTGACTCCCTTTAGGCCACTCATTGGGCTCCAAGAGTTATGTGTCGCGACTCGAGAGGATAGTGGAGTCCTTTGCTTCCACTCGAGACGAGGCGTGACCCACCGGGTGAGACTGGAATGCGACCCCGATATCCCTGTCGCCCCTGGAGAGGAACATTACGTCCTGGACCCAAGCCTAGATGAGGACTCTTTGCCCTGAAGTGACTCGAGAGCAACCCCCAGCGCTCTCTGACAAGTTGAATGGAAGATTGGACTTCCTGGGCCAACACAAGAGGAAGCCTGAATTCCCCGTTGTAACTCGAGAATCCCGCCTCAACTCGAGAAAAACCACGTGTTTCCCTAGTCATCGCAATATGAGGCCCTTGCCCGCTACAGCATCTCCAGAGAATTCCCACGTTCCATCTTGAAGTGCGAAACTGTACTTGGCACCCTTGATGCGACCTCAAAAGTGCCGTGACATACCGGTCTCACTCGAGGGGACCACTGAGGTTCCCGGCACCACTTCATCTGAGCCCCTTCTCCCCTTCTGATCGCGAGCGGTGGGTCGATTCCCCTGCTTTGTCTGCAAGGGGTTCCCGAGCTTCCCGGCGCACCTCAGGATGAGGCCGGTATCCCGAGGAAATTCGAGACGTAGCCTCGTGGGTGGTACCACATGCTGAAAGACCCCAATATTCCGGTACGCTCTTGAAAAGAACCCGATGCCCGGAAACCTCTTTGAAGGCAACCCTGTGGATGAAGGCACAACACGAAGGGGCACTGACACCCCCGTGCATCGTCCGGAAAAACCCGCAGGTTCCACACTCAGCTCAACAAGTGGCCTGTCACTCCGTGAACAACTCGAAAGGCAAGGGGAAACCCATTACTCCACAGAAGACGAGGCGTGACTCTCTTCTCCATACTCTGCAGGTACCCTGCGACCAGAGTCAGAAATGGAGAGGACCCCTGACGTTCCTGCCTCCATTCGAGATGAGGCCCTCTTCGATTGCACCAAACCCAGTTGAGTAACGAAGGGCCCCTCCCAAATCCACAGTGTCCCTGACTTCTCAGAGGCACCCTTAGAAGTTGCCTGAGGTCACCGACACAAATCAAGGGAACCCAGGGTTCCCTGCCGCAACCCGAGAAAGACCTCAAGAGTCCTTCTTCAATGCGTCTTGAGGCCCGATTCGCCTACTATGACTCGAGAGCAATCACACACTCCCCTTCACCACACGCACGGAGACCTGACGTCCCTAGCACCACACGAGAGGCTCTCTGAGCTCCCCGTTGTACCTCGTGAGAAATCTGATACTGGCGCCGCAGCTGGAGAAAACCCACGAGATGCCCCCGTCATCACGAGATGAGGGCCTTTTTTCCTTCATGGCCAGGAAAACAATCCCGAGTCATCTCTCCAAACTCCATAGGAGGCTTCACTCCCTTTACGCCACGTAGTGGGCTCCAAGACATACCCGTCGCGACTCGACAGGAGAGCGGAGTCCTTTTTTTCCCCTCAAGACGAGGCCTGACTCTCCGGGTGAGTCGAGAATGCAACCCTGAGATCCCTGTTGGCCCAGTAGTGGAACACTAGGTCCTGGACACAAGCGTAGATGAGGTCTATTTTGCCCTGCAGTGACTGGAGAGCAATCCCCAGTTCTAACTTGCAACTCGAATGGAATACTGGATTTTCCTGGCGCCACACAAGAGGCTCCCTGAGATCCCCGTGGTACTTCATGAGACAACCCACACTGGCGCCGCAGCTCGAGAAAACCCACGAGACGCCACCGTCATCTCGAGATGAGGGCCTTCTTTTCCTGCATGGCCTGGAGTCCAATCCCGAGTCCTCTCTCCAAACTCCACAGGAGGCTTGACTCCCTTTAGTACACACAGTGGGCTCCAAGAGATACCCATCGCGACTCGAGACGAGAGCGGAATTCTTTGCTTACCCTCGAGGTGAGAACTGACTCCCCGGATGAGTCTGGAATGCAAACCCGAGATCCCTGTCGCCCCTGGAGAGCAACGTTAGATCCTGGACACAAGCCTAGATTAGGTCTCTTTTGCCCTGCAGTGACTCTAGCGCAATCCCCAGCTCCCCCTCGCAACCCGAATGGAAGATTGGATTTCAAGGCCAACAAGAGGAAGCCTAAATTCACGGTCATAACTCGAGAATCCCGCCGCAACTCGAGCAAAACCACGTGGTTCTCCCGTCATCGCAAGATGAGGCCCTTGCCCGCTACAGCGTTTCAAAAGATGTCCCAGGTTCCGTCTTGAAATGCGAAACGGTACTTGGCACCCTTGATGCGACCCCAAAAGTCCCCCAACACGCCGGTCTCCCTCAAGGGGAACACCGAGGTTCCCGGCACCACTTCATTTAAGGCCCTTCTCCCCTCCTGATCGTGACCGGTGGGTCGATTCCCCTGCTTTGTCTGCAAGGGGGCCCGACCTTCCCTGCACAACTCAGGATAAGGCCGGTCTCATGGGGAAATTCGATACGTAACTTTGTGGGTGGTGCCACTTGCTGAAAGACTCCAATTTCCCGGTCCGCTCTTGATAAGAATCCGATGCTCGGACACCTCTTGGAAGGCAGCCTTGAGTATGAAGGTACAACACGAAGGGGCACTAACACACCTGTGCATCATCCGGAAAAACGGGCAGGTTACACACACAGCTCGACAAGTGGCCTGTCACCTCGAGAACAACTCGAGAGGCAAGAGGAGTCCCATCCTCCAGAAAAGACGAGGCCTGATTCTCCTGTACCAACATGCAGGGACCTTGCGATCTGAGTCAGAAATGGAGAGGAACACTGAGGTTCCTGCTTCAACTCGAGATGAGTCCCTCTTACATTCCACCAAATGCAGAGGAGTCTCGAGAGGCCCCTCCAAACTGCACAGTATCCCTGACTTCTCAGAGGCACTCTGAGAAGCTCCCTGAGGTCGCAGGCACAAGTCAAGGGAACCCTGGGGTTTATGCAGTGACCCGAGAAAGACCTCGAGAGTCCTTCTTCAACCCGTCTTGAGGCCCGATTACCCTACCATGACTCGAGAGCAATGACGAACTCCCCCTAGCCATCTCATGGGGACCTGACTTCCCTGGCGCCACACGAGAGGCTCCCTGAGCTCCCTCTCGTACCTCGTCAGAAACCCGGCACTAGCGCGGCAATCTAGAAAACCCACAAGACGCCGCCGTCATCGCGAGATGAGGGCCTTCTTTTCCTGCATGGCCTGGAGAGGAATCCCGAGTCCTCTATCCAAACACCACAGGAGGCTTGACTCCGTTTAGGGCACACAGTGGGCTCCAAGAGATACCCATCGCGACTCAAAAGGACAGCGGAGTTCTTTGCTTCCCCTCGAGACGAGGCCTGATTCCCCGGGTGAGTCTGGTATGCAAGCCCGAGATCCCTGTCGCCCCTAGGGATGAACATTAAGTCCTGGACACAAGACTAGATGAGGTCTATTTTGCCCTGCAGTGACTCGAAGGCAATCCCTAGATCTCCCTTGAAACTCGAATGGAAGATAGGACTTCCCTGGCCCAACACATGAGGAAGACTGTATTCCCCGTCGAAACTCGAGAATCCCGCCACAACTCGAGAAACGCCACGTGGTTCCCCCGTCATCCCAAGATGAGGCCCTTGCCCCCTAGAGCGTCTCAAGAGAAGTCCCACATTCCGTCTTGAAGTGCGAAACGGTATTGGCACCCTTGATGCGACCTCAAATGTTCCTCGACACACTGGTCTGACTCGAGGAGAACACCGAGGTTCCCGGCACCACTACATCTGGGCCCCTTCTCCCCTCCTGATCGAGACAGGAGGGTCGATTCCCCTGTTTTGTCTTGAAGGGGTTCCCGCCTTTCCCGGTGCATCTCAGGATGAGGCCGGTCTCACGAGGATATTCGAGACATAGCCTCGTGGATGGTGACACATGCCGAAAGACCCCGATTTCCCGATTCGCTCTTGATAAGATCCCAATGCCCGGACACCTCTTTGAAGATAACCCTTTTGATGAAGGCACAACATGAAGGGGCACTGACACCCCCGGGTATCGTCCGGAGAAACCCTCAGGTACCACACACAGCTCGAGAAGTGACCTGTCACCCCGTGAACAACTGGAGAGGCAAGCAGAGTTCCATTCCTCCACACAAGACGAGGCCTGACTCTCCTGTTCGAACTCTGCAGCGAAACTGCGATCCGAGTCAGATCTGGCCCAGGGGAAGTCAGGAGAGGAAACATGAGTTTCCTGCCTCCACTCGAGATGAGGCCCTCTTCCATTGCACCGAACCCAGTGGAGTCCCGAGAGACCCCTCCCAACTGCACAGTATCCCTGACTTCTCAGAGGCACCCTTAGACCTTCCTGAGATCACCGGCACAAGTCGAGGGAACCAAGGGTTTCCTGCCCCAACCCGTAAAAGACCTCGAGAGTCCTTCTTCAACGCGTCTTGAGGTGCGATTCCCCTACCATGACTCGAGAGCAATGACGCGCTCCCCCTAGCCATGCGCAGAGAAACCTGACTTCCCTGGCGCCACAGGAGAGGCTCCCTGAGCTGCCCATTATACCTCGTGAGCAACACCACACTGGAGCCGCAGCTCGAGAATACCCACGAGACGCCCCAGTCCTCACGAGATGAGGGCCTTCTTTTGCTGTATGGCCTGGAGAGCAATCCTGAGTCCTCTCTGCAAACTCCACGGGAGGCTTGACTCATTTTAGGCCACACAGTGAGCTCCAAGATATACCCGTCGCGACTTGACAGGAGAGTGGTGTCCTTGGCTTCCCCTCGAGACGAGGACTGATTCCCCGGGTGAGTCAAGAATGCAATGCCGAGATCGCTGTCGCCCCAGCAGAGGAATATTAGGTCCTGGACACAAGCCTAGATGAGGTCTATTTGGCCCTGCAGTGTCTCGAGAGCAATCCCCAGTTCTAACTCCCAATTCGAATGAAAACTGGACTTCCCTGGGCCAGTTGAACAGGAAGCCTGAATTCCCCGTCGTAACTCGAGAATCCCGCCCCAACTCAAGAAAAACCACGTGGTTCCCCCGTCATCGAAAGATGAGGCCCTTGCCCGCTACAGCGTCTCAAGAGAAGTCCCACGTTCCGTATTGAAGAGCGAAAAGTTACTTGGAACCCTTGATGCGACCCCAAAAGTTCCCCGACATACCAGTCTCACTTGAGGAGAACACCGAGGTTCCCGGCACCACTTCATCTGAGACTCTTCTCCCCTCTTGATCGCGACAGGAGGTTCGATTCCCCTGCTTTGTCTGGAAGGCGTTCCCGACCTTCCTGGCGCACATCAAGATGAGGCCAGTCTCACGAGGAAATTTGAGACATAGCCTCGTGGGTGGTGCGGCATGCCAAAAGACCCCGATTCCCTGGTCCGCTCTTGATAAGAACCCGATGGCAGAACCCAATTCGAAGGCAATCCTGTGGATCAAGGCACAACACGAAGGGGCAGTGACACCCCAGTGCATCGTCCAGAAAAACCCGCAAGTTCCACATACAAATCGACAAGTGGCCTGTCACCCCATGAACAACGCGAGAGTCAAGCGGAGTTCCAGTCCTCCACACAAGACGAGGCCTGACTCTCCTGTCCCAACTCTGCAGGGACTCTGCGATCCGAGTCAGATCCGGCGCATTCGAAGCCAGGAGAGGAACCCTGAGGTTCCTGCCTCAACTTGTCATGAGGCCCTCTTCCATTGCACCAAACCCAGTGGAGTTCCAAGAGGCCCCTCCCAACTCCACAGTGACCCTGACTTCTCAGAGGCACGCTGAGAAGCTTCCTGAGGTCACTGGCACAAGTCGATGGAACCCAGGGTTTCCTGCTGCAACCCAGGAAAGACCTCGAGAGTCCTTCTTTAACACGTTTTCAGGCCCAATTCCCCTACCATGACTCGAGAACAATGACGGGCTCCCTCTCACCACGTGCATAGAGACCTGACTGCCCTGGCACCACGTGAGAGGCTCACTGAGCTCCCAGTCTTACTTCGTGAGAAACCCCACACTAGCGCCACAGCTCGAGAAAACCTACGACGCGCCAGTCATTGGGAGATGAGGGCCTTCATTTCATGCATTCCCTGGAGAGCAATCCCGTGTCCTCCCTCCAAACACCAGAGGAGGTTTGACTCCCTTTAAGCCACTCAGTGGGCTCCAAGACATACCCGTCCGACTCGCGAGGAGAGCAGAGTCCTTTGCTTCCCCTCGAGACGAGGCCTGACTCCAAGGTGAGTCTGGAATGCAACCCCGAGATTTCTGTCGAGCCTTGACATGAACATTAGGTCCTGCACACAAGCCTTGGTGGGGTCTCTTTTGCCTTCAGTGACTAGAGCACACCTCCAGCTCTTCCTCGAATCTCGAATGGAAGATAAGACTTTTGTGGGCCAACACAAGAGGAAGCATGAATTCCCTGTGGTAACTCAAATATCCCACCGCAACTCGAGAAAAACCAAGTGGTTCCGCAGTCATTCCAAGATGAGGCCCATGCCCGCTGGAGCACCCCAAGAGAAGTCCAACGTTCCATTTTGAAGAGCGAAACGGTACTTGGAACGCTTTATGCGACCCCAAAAGTTACCCGACATACCTGTCTCACTTGAGGGAAACACCGAGGTTCCCAGCAGCACTTCATCTGAGCCACTTCTCCCCTCCTGATCGCCACAGGAGGGTCGATTCCTCTGCTTTGTCTGGAAGAGTTTCATGACCTTCGCGGCACACTTCAGGATGAGGCCGGTTTCATGAGGAAATTCGAGACAACCCACGTGGGTGGTGCCAAATGCTGAAGGACCCCGATATCCCGGTCCGCTCTTCATAAGAACCCGATGCCCGGACACCTCTTCGAAGGCAACCCTGTGGATGAAGACACAAAACGAAGGGTCACTGACACCCCCGTGCATCGTCTGGAAAAACCTGCAGATTCCACACACAGTTTGACAAGGGGCCTGAAACCCCATGAACAACTCGAGAGGCAAGCGGAGTTCCATTCCTCAGAAAAGACGTAGCCTGACTCTCCTGTCCCAACTCTGCAGGGACCCTGATGTCGGAGTCCGAAACAGAGAGGAAGTCTGAGGTTCCTGCCTCCCCTCGAGATGAGCCCCTCTTCCATTGCGACAAACCCAGCGGAGTCCCGAGAGGCACCGCCAACTCCACAGTATCCCTCAACTCTCAGAGACACCCTGGGAAGTTCCCTAAGGTCCCCAGCAGAAGTCGAGGGAAACGACTTTTTCCCGCCACAACCCGAGAAAGAACTCGAGAGTCCCTCTTCAACGCGTCTTGAGGCCCTAGTCCCCTCCCATTACTCGAGAGCCACAACGCGCTCCTCCTCGCTACGCGCAGGGAGACCTGACTTCCCTGGCGCCGCACGAGAGGCTCCCTGAGATCCTCGCCGTGCCTCGCGAGAAAACCCCCACGGGCGCCGCAGCTCGAGGAAACCCCTGAGACGCCCCCGTCCTCGCGAGGTGAAGGGCCTTCTTTTCCTGCATGGCCTGGAGAACAATCCCGAGCCCTCTCTCCAAAATGAAGAGGAGGCTTGACTCCATTGACGCCACTAGGGGGCTCCAAGAGATCCGCGTCGCGACTCGGGAGGACAGCGGAGTCCTTTGCTTCCCCTCGAGACGAGGCCTGACACCCAGGGGGATCCTGGAATGCAACCCCGAGATCCCTGCCTTCCCTGGAGAGGAACATTAGGTCCTGGACACAAGCCTAGATGAGGTCTCTTTGGCCCTGCAGTGACTCTAGCGCAACCCCCAGCTTTCCCTCGCCAATCGAATGGAAGCCTGGGCTTCCCAGGGCCAACAGAGGAGGAAGCCTGTAATCCCCATCGTCACACGAGAATCCCGCCGCAACTCGAGAAAAAACACGTGGTTCCAACGTCTTCGCAAGATGAGGCCCTTGCCCACTACAGCGTCTCAGGGGAAGTCCCATGTTCCGCCCTGAAGTGCGAAACAGTACCTGACACCCTTCGTGCGACCTCCAAAATTTCCCAGACACGCCGGGTTCCCTCGAGGGGAACACCGAGTGTCCTGGCACCCCTTCATCTGAGCCCCTTCTCCCCTCCTCATCACGACAGGAGAGTCGATTCCCCTGCGTATTCTGGAAGGGGTTCCTGGCTTTCCCGGCACACCTCAGGATGAGGCCGGCCTCCCGAGGAAATTCGAGAAGAGCCCCGTGGGTTGTGCCACATGCCGAACGACCCCGATTTCCCAGTCCGCTCTGGATAAGAACCCGATGCCCGGACACCTCTTCGAAGGCAACCCTGTGGGTGAAGTTACCATTCGAAGGGGCACTGACACCCCCGTGCGTCGTCCGGAAAAACCCGCGGTTTCCACACACAGCTCGACGAGGTGCGTGAGACACCCTGAGCAATTCGAGAGGCAAGCGGAGTTCCCTTCCTCAGACAAGACGAGGCCTGACTCTCCTTTCCCAACTCTGCAGGGACCCTGTGGTTGGAGTCCGAAAATTAGAGTAAGCCTAAGTTTCCTGTCTCCCCTCGAGATGAGGCCCTCTTCCATTGCGCCAAGCCCAGCGGAGTCCCGAGAGGCCCCGCCAACTCCACAGCATCCCTCACCTATCAGAGGCACCATGGGAAGTTCCCTCAGGTCCCCGGCAGAAGTCTAGGGAAACGAGGCTTTCCCGCCGCAACCCCAGAGAGACCTCGAGTGTCCTTCTTCAACGCGTCTGGAGGCCCTAGTCCTCTCCCATGACTGGAGAGCCATGACGCGCTCCCCCTCGTCACGCACACAGAGACCTGACTTCCCTGGCACTGCACAAGAGGCTCCCTGAGATCCTCGTCTTGCCTCGTGAGAAAACCCCCACGGGCGCCGCAGCTCGAGGAAACCCCTGAGAAGCCCCCATCCTCGCGAGGTGAGGGCCTTCTTTTCCTGCCTGACCCAGAGCACAATCCCGAGTCCTCTCTCCAAACTGAAGAGAAGGCCTGACTCCCTTGAGGCCACTCAGTGGGCTCCAAGAGATCTGCGTCGAGACTTGAGAGGAGAGCGGCATCCTTGGCTTGCCCTCGAGGCGAGGCCTGACTCCCCTGAGGAGTCTGGAACGCCACCCTGAGATCCCTGTCTTCCCTTGAGAGGAACGTTAAGTCCCGGACACAGGCCTAGATGAGGTCTCTTTGGCCCTGCAGTGACTCGACTGCAACCCTCAGCTTTCCCTCGCAACTCGAATGGAAGATTAGGCTTCCCGGGGCCAACAAAAGAGGAAGCCTGAAATCCCCGTCGTAACTCTAGAATCCCGCCGCAACTCGAGAAAATCCACATGGTCCCAATGTCTTCGCAAGATGAGGCCCTTGCCCGCTACAGCGTCTCAAGGGAAGTCCCAGGTTCTGTCCTGAAGTACGAAACGGTACCTGACTCCTTTCATGCAACCCCCAAAAGTCCCCCACACGCCGGTTTCCCTCGAGGGTAACACCGAGGGTTCCGTCCCCACTTCATCTGAGCCCCTTCTCCCCTCCTGATGGCGACAGGAGAGTCGATCCCCCTGCGTTGTCTAGAAGGGTCCCCGGCCTTCCCAGCACACCTCAGGATGAAGCCGGCCTCACTAGGAAATTTGAGACTAGCCCCGTGGGTGGTCCCACATGCCGAAAGACCCCGATTTCCCTGTCCGCTCTTGAAAAGAACCCGAGGCCCGGACACCTCTTCGAAGGCAACCCAGTGGGTGAAGGCACAACACGAAGGGGCACTGTCACCGTCGTGCATCGTCCGGAAACACCCGCAGGTTCCACACACAGCTGAACAAGGGGCCTGAGACCCCCTGAGCACCTCGAGAGGCAAGCGGAGTTCCCTTCCTCAGACAAGACGATTCCTGACTCTCCTGTCCCAACTCTGCAGGGACCCTGCGGTAGGAGTCCGAAACGGAGAGGAAGCCTGAGGTTCCTGCCTTCCCTGGAGAGGAGGCCCTCTTCTATTGCGCCAAACCCAGCGGAGTCCTGAGAGGCCCCGCCAACTCCACAGCATCCCTCATCTGTCAGAAGCACACTGGGAAGTTCCCTAAAGTCACCGGTAAACTTTTATTGCACAAGGTCCCCATGAAAAGGCCCAAGCAGCAGGACAGCCACAGATTCTGTCTGACATTAAAGGGCAGTAAGGTGCCCTCCCCCCTTCTTTGCTGCTTCGGCGGCCACCAGGGTGCAATTCGCGTACCCTTCCCTTTCCCATCCTAGCAGGTGCTCCAGGGCCCACTGGCCTACAAAGTGCCAGAAGCAGGGCTGGGCCAGCCGGCCAGAATTCAGGGTTCTGTCCCTTGGACTTCCAGCGGACACTAGGCTGCTTGGGAAAACCACGCAGACTCTGAGGTTTTTCAGCAGAGGGGTGGAGTGGTAAAGGCCTTGACCCCAAAGACGAGGCCTTTCTGCGACAGCCAGGTTGGGGATCTCTGAGACTGTGCCAACACAGGGCGGAATACATGGTTCCCTGCTCCAGGCAGTCCCCGTTCCCTTACCTGTGTTCCGCACCCCTCCGCTGTGGCCAATGGATGCCGATCCTTGGGGATCCAGGAGTTCACGAAATGGGCATTCCCAGCCGCAATGGCGACCCCCAACAGCACATCTGGAAAGCCCTCCCCCACCTCCGCCAGGAGCCGACCCCCACTGCGAACGGAACCCCACCCCGCCCCGCGCCGTCAGGTTTCGCCCCGGCCCTGCCGGGCTCCCGGCGGGTTCCCAGCCATATTGGCTACCCCCGGGAGCACAACAGGGACCGACCACCCACCCACAGCGAGCGGAATCTCGACCTGTGCAGCCCAGCTTTACCCCACCCTGGCTGCGCTCCCGGCGCGTTTCCAGCTGCAGTGGCCATCACAGAGAGTACAACTGGGAAGCCCTCCCCTACCCCCGCCAGGAGCCGACACCCGCCCTGCGCCGCCCGGGTGCGCCCCGCCCCTGCCGCGCTCCAGGGGCGCTGCCCACCTTCACCTGTGGCTCCTGGTGAGCCCCGTCCCCACGCCCGGTTCCAGGAGAGGCTCTCGGACCTCGCTGCTGCCGCCAGGTCAAACATGAGGACAATACATACACCCCACAGAGACAATCCAAGCTGTCTATGATTTAGGGATAAAACGAGGACTACAGAAAGGCAAGATGACCTGACCTAGGAGGGCCATGATATTCTATAGAACCAGACAAAGTTGGTTACCAAGGAAACTTTTTTCCTTGGAACCCGGAAAGCTGGTTCTTTGCATATTCAATGACCAACAATTAGCTTGTTACCCAAGCCTGCCTTACTGCCACCCCTATCCCCCCACTCCCCAGAAGACTGGCTCAAAGAAATATTTTAAATCTCAGGCGGAAACCTGGAAGATGTCTTGTCTGTCTGTTTGGATTAAGGTATGTGTCAGTGTGAGCCCTGTGTTTTTTGATAATATTGCTCAAGTTCTGTGTTCTGATTTCAATGGTCTCAAGACAAGGCAGCCCTTCCAAATCAAACTGCTGGAAATACAAGAAAACATTGACCTAAATGAATGTCAAAGTCCCGTGAACTGGGAACTAGTCAATATTAAATATCTAGTATTTTTGGTTTTGCTCCTCCATTATAGACATGTCTAAGAGTCAACAACATTAAGCACAACATGTTCATAGTGCCTAGGTTTCTTTTGAGGTAAAAATTGCTCTATTGTTATATCTGTCACAAGCTTGTCAGCAAGAAACTACCTGGAAACGACAACAACAAAAGTAAAAAATGTAAATGTGATATGAGCTTTTAGACAAATTCTTTACAATAATTATACTCTAAAATATCTGCCTCTCATAGTCTTGATTGAAGGCAGAGGAGAAGGGGATGACAGAGGGTAAGATGGTTGGATGGCATCACTGACTCGATGGACATGAGTTTGAGCAAGCCCCTGGAGCTGGTGACGGACACGGAAGCCTGGCGTCCTTCAGGCCACGGGGTCCCAAAGAGTCAGACACGACTGAGCAACTGAACTGAACTGAACTAACAAACGTTTCTCCAGGAGTTTTGGTTACCCGAGTTTCTATCCTTGTGACGACAGTGTATTGAATAGCTAGGTCATTTCCAAATAAATGAAAGTTCTGAAACATTCACGACTTGAAAGGACCTCCCTTTTACACAGAAACAAAAGAGATTTTTGACTCTCCATGAATAGTGTCTGGCACCATCCTGACATGTTAAATGTAAGAAAGCAATTGTTTTGTTTTGTTTTGTTCTGTTCTTGGGGGTGGGGGGAGGGGGGCGGGCTATAGCGAATGCCAATATAAAAGTCAGTTCTTGGTTGCTGAAGGGAAATGTATGACTTGTTATTACAAGAAAGTATGTGGAATGCAATGGCACTTGAGGAAGGAAAACAAAGTAGTTCTGTCTTACAGGTGGCCGTTTCAGGAAGGGAGAAGCAAAGGAATGGGTACAGAATGGGATAAGGAGGTTGTAGGGAAAGTGGACCCCAAGAAAAGAGTTCTGTGCCTAGCACAAGTTTTCTTGAGATGTCGAACTGCCTTTGCTAATGGAGTTTAAGTTTCTTTACCTCTTAAGTGATCTCTTCTAGGTTGACCTAGAACAGAAATCTTTTGTTAGCTTTGGCTAAGTGGAGAAGTAGTGTTTCACGGTGACATATGTGATCCTTCCTGACTGTTTGCAGCCCTTTTGATATCGATGCACTGCTTCTGCTGCTGCTGCCGCCGCCGCTGCTGCTAAGTCGTTTCAGTCGTGTCCGACTCTGTGCGACCCCATAGACGGCAGCCCACGAGGCCCCGCAGTCCCTGGGGTTCTCTAGGCAAGAACACTGGAGTGGGTTGCCATTTCCTCCTCCCATGCACGAAAGTGAAAAGTGAACGTGAAGTCGCTCAGTGGTGTCCGACTCTTAGCGACCCCATGGACTGCAGCCTACCAGGCTCCTCCATCCATGGGATTTTCCACGCAAGAGTACTGGAGTGGGGTGCCATTGCCTTCTCCCATATCTATGCACAAGCCTGCCTAAATAATTGACTTCTAGCTAGCTTTGGGATGCCAATGACCATCCACCCTTACCAGGCAACAGAGAAGAGAAAAACACTTACCACAGGAGGTCCTGGTAAGGAACAAGGAACTAACAAGCTCCCGCCAACCAGGATTCTGCAGAGGTCAACAAGAGGTCAGTAAGAGATGGAAGACTGCAGTCCAGAGGTCCTAGCAACTTCCAGCTTGCAGCAGAGACCCAGCATAGTGAAAACGAATTCAATGTTGCAAAAAATAAGTAAACAAATAAAGGACAGAAGTTCTTTGAACACATGACTGAGATTAGGGGTGAGGCAGTACATGTACGGTGCCCGGAAAATCTTAAAGTATGAGAAAGGAAAGAAATTAAAGACAACTATCAAGCTGTCCAAACTGATAAAAACGAAAGATTACACAGTTTTTTCTGTATATATTACCAGATAATAATCTGAAAAGGAATTAAAAAAAATTCCCTTTCAATAATGTCAACATGAATACAACACTTTGCCATGGATGTAACGAGGATGACAAGACTGGCACACTGGAACTTATACACCCTGGCTGAAAACTATCCTGAATACATGGACAGGTATTCCATAACAATGGAAAGACTTAAGATGGCAATACCATGGAATGCATCTTCAATCTGAAATGAAGATTTGATATGATTTGATCGCTCAGAGCTTTTGTGTCATCAATTGTTATTAAAGTATAAATGAGATAGAGAAAGCTGCTGACTTAGACTTGAGGCGGGGTGTACGCCCTGCTGGTCTCTAGCCAGATATTCTACAGGCACTAGCAGTCAGCTAAGGAAAGAAAGGCACTGTCTCAGGGAATGGCACCAGGCCCCTCCCCCACGACATGCCTTGAGGTCACATTGGCAGCAGGTGAGTCATACGGGGCCAAAAACTGATTGACATGAATCTTGAAGAAAGGCAGTATTGCAGGCAAATATATCATTTCCTTAACATAGATTAGGAGAACAAGGTACGAGGAAAACATACTGTTTTGTTCAAGTCGCTTCTGAGCCTATTGGGGGAACCGACCTGAAGCCAGAGTCCAGCAGATATACATAGGATATTTACATCGCTTAAGACAAACATTTCCTCAGGAACAAATGCATTGCTTAGCTCAAGGTTTGTCTGCGAAATTCTTACACATCAGGAGATGGCTCTGAGCTGGGTTTCTACACACAAGAACATCCATGCAAAGGACAAGCCTGCACAGCCCATCTGCCCCCCTCCCCCACAGCCAGCAGCATTTCCAAGTGACCTCCTAATGCCTTCCCCAAAATACAGGGGCACCTCTGGGTTTCCTGTTTCCCTCACTTCGAACACTTTTCTTAAAAAAAAAAAAAATCCTGCACACTTCTTGATAGAATGCCACAGTGCAAGGAAAACAGGCCTTCAATACTTAAACCTCCCTGTGCCAAACACTTGGGGCTTGGTTTTGTTTTGTTTTGTTTTTTAATTACACCACCACATAATTTAAACTTTTTACAGTTTCTAATTATTCAGTACCAAAACACCAAACTTTTATTGCACAAGGTCCCCATGAAAAGGCCCACGCATCAGGACAGCCACAGATTCTGCCATGAAAGGGCAGCAAGGTGCCCTCCCCCCTTCTTTGCTGCCTGGGCGGCCACCAGGGTTTGAAATCCATGCACCCTACTAAGTTTCTAGGGTGCAATCCGTGGACCCTTCCCTTTCCTATCCCAGCAGGTGCTCAAGGGCCCGCTGGCTTACAAAGTGCCAGAAGCAGGGCTGGGCCAGCTGGCCAGAGTTCAGTGTTCTGTCCCTTGGACTTCCAGCGGACACTAGGCTGCTTGGAAGAAGTGCGCGGACTCTGAGATTTTTCAGCAGAGGGGTGGAGCGGTAAAGGCCTTGACCCCAAAGGCAAGGCCTTTCTGCGACCGCCAGGTTGGGGAGCTCCGAGAATGTGCCAACAGACGGTGGAATACTTGGTTCCCTGCTCCACGCAGTCCCAGTTCCCTTACCTGTGGTCCGCAGCCCTCCACTGCACCCACGGGATGGCGATCCTTGGGGACCCAGGAGCGGACGAAATGAGCGTTCCCAGCCGCAGTTGCAACCCCCGAGAGCGCAACTGGGAACCCCTCCCCATCCCCCCCATGAGCCGACCCCCGCCCCGCGCCCTCAGGGTTAGCCCCACCCCTGCCGCGCGTTCTCAGCCGCAGTGGCGACCCCCGGGAGCACAACTGGGACCGACCCCCACCCAAAGCCATCGGAATCTCGACCCGCACAGCCCGGGTTTACCCAGTCCCGGGTGCGCTCCCGGCGAGTTTTCAGCCTCAGTGTCCACCTCCGAGAGCACAACTGGGAAGCCCGCCCCCACCCCCGCCAGAAGCCGACCCCCGCCCCACGCCGCCCGCGTTCGCCCCGCCCCTGCACGGTCCAGGTACCTTCCCAGCTTCTAGCGTTCACGCCCGGGTAGGAGCAGGATGCAGGAGTATGGGAGATGTGTCTGGAGCCTGACAGCCTCAGCTCCGCTCTGGCCTGCCGTTTGGACCTAGGAGCCAGGCCAACTTGCAGAGGGCTTAGGGCCCCATTGTATGCAAACTACCAAGGCCTACCGCAAGGAGAGCTCTGTTCGAGGGAAGGGAAGTGCCCCAGGCTGCATTCCCAAGCTGTTGTTTAGCCGCCCAGACTCAGCACTGCACAGGGGTAATCAGGCTCTCTGTGGCCGCAGCTTCACACACAGGTGTGTCTCCGTAGGAATCAAGAAAGATCCTGACAGAGTGAGGTTCATTAGAGCTATACTAAAGAGCAAAGGCTTGTCCATGTGGTCTTGCCTTCCCCTGTGCCTTTGGGTCTCCAGGCTCGGCCCCAGCTCCGTGGAAACAACCCCTGAGAAAATATTTTCAAGATCCACTTTTCCCAGTGTCTGGGAACCGGGGTTCGTAGGAGGAGAGAAAAGCACGCCTCCATAGGGAATGAAAAGGCAGCCCACCTGCCTGTGTTTTGAAGCCTCTATTTGGAAGGAATGGGTTAGCTTCTCCTCAAGGAGACCTCCAGATCTGCTCAGAAGTCGGTAATTCCAGAGGCAGGGTACTGGTTCCTGACTGCCCTTTGCTAGCCTTGCAAAGATATTCCTAGATTCTAGAGTTATTTTCCATGAAGGAGCAGGCTTCGGGAATGTGTCAGACGGGACTGGCTCCTTATTGACCTCAGCTCAGCTATTGCCTTTCCATTCAAACTAGGACAAGGCCCTACTTTATGAAGGGTAAGGGTCTTCTTCTTTGCAAACTGCCAAGGGCTACAGCAATGAGACCTCTGTCAAGGTGAGGGAAGCCTAAGAGGATGGATTCTCAAGCAGGTGCTTTGCCACAAACCATCAGCACCCCACGGAGATAATCAAGCTCCCTGTGCACCAATGTTGGGAGTGTAGCTTCACACACAGAGTTGTCTCTATAGGAGCCAAGAATGTTCCTGAGAGATTAGGTTCACTAAACCTCTCCTACAGAGCATAGACCTGTCCATGTGGTTTTGCCTTCCCCTGTGAGTTGGGTCCTCGAGGTCCGCCACACCTCCGGGGAAACTGTCCCTGAGAAAAGATCTCCAGGAACCGCTTCGCCGAGGCTGGGAAATGCTGTTCACATGAAGTAAGGCAAGCGAATCTCCTGCAGAGTAAAAGAGGCCTTACAGTCCCTGGAGGAGCAGGCTGCCAGAATGTGTGAAACCTGACTGTTGCCTTACTGGCCTCAGCTCCACCATTGTCTGTTCATCCGAGCTAGCACCCAGGCCTACTTGGAAAAGCGTTTGGGTGCAGATTTCTACAAAGTGCCAAGGGCTACAGCAGTGAGAATTCTCTCGGTGGTAAGGGAGAGCATTTTATGGATTCTCAAGCTGTTTTCTGAACGACAGCGTCAAAATGAACAGAGAGAATCAGGCTCTCTGTGCCCCTATGTTAGGTACGCAGCTTCACACACAGAGGTGTCTCTATAGGAGCCAAGAATGCTCCTGAGAGATGAGGTTCACTAGAGGTCTGCTACAGAGCATAGACCTGTCCATGTGGTCTTGCCTTCCCCTGTGCCTTTGGGCCCCGGGCTCGGCCCCAGCTCCGTGGAAACAACCCCTGAGAAAATATCTTCAAGATACGCTTTTCCTAGAGGCTGGGAACTGGGGTTCATAGGAGGAGAGAAAAGCAAGCCTCCTTCGGGCACGAAAGGCAGCGAACCTGCCTGTGTTTCGAAGCCTCTATTTGGAAGGAATGGGTTAGCTTCTCCTAAAGGAGACCTCCAGATCTGCTCAGAAGTCGGTAATTCCAGAGGCAGGGTGCTGGTTCCTGACTGCCCTTTGCCAGCCTTGCAAAGACATTCCAACATTCTAGAGTTATATTCCATGAAGGAGTAGGCTTCGGGAATGTGTCAGACGGGACTGGCTCCTTATTGGCCTCAGCTCAGCTATTGCCTTTCCATTCAAACTAGGACAAGGGCCTACTTTATGAAGGGTAAGGGTCTTCTTCTTTGAAACTGCCAAGGGCTACAGCAATGAGACCTCTGTCAAGGCGAGGGAAGCCTAAGAGGATGGATTCTCAAGCAGGTGCTTTACTACAAAGCATCAGCACCCCACGGAGAGAATCAAGCTCCCTGTGCACCAATGTTGGGAGTGTAGCTTCACACACAGAGTTGTCTATATAGGAGCCAAGAATGTTCCTGAGAGATTAGGTTCACTAAACCTCTCCTACAGAGCATAGACCTGTCCATGTGGTTTTTCCTTCCCCTGTGAGTTGGGTCCCCGAGGTCCGCCACACCTCCGGGGAAACTGTCCCTGAGAAAAGATCTCCAGGAACCGCTTCGCTGAGGCTGGGAAACGCTGTTCACAGGAAGTAAGGCAAGCGAATCTCCTGCAGAGAAAAAGAGGCCTTACTGTCCCTGGAGGAGCAGGCTGCCAGAGTGTGTGAAACCTGACTGTTGCCTTACTGGTCTCAGTTCCACCATTGCCTGTTCCTCCGAACTAGGACCCAGGCCTATTTGGAGAAGCGTTTGGCTGCGGATTTCTACAAAGTGCCAAGGGCTACAGCAGTGAGAATTCTCTCAGCGGTAAGGGAGAGCATTTTATGGATTCTCAAGCTGTTTTCTGAACGACAGGGTCAAAATGAACTGAGAGAATCAGGCTCTCTGTGCCCCTATGTTAGGTACGCAGCTTCACACACAGAAGTGTCTCTATAGGAGCCAAGAATGTTCCTGAGAGATTAGGTTCACTAGAAGTCTGCTACAGAGCATAGACCTGTCCATATGGTTTTGCCTTGCCCTGTGAGTTGGGTCCCTGAGGTCCGCCCCAGCTCAGGGGAAGGAGCCACTGAGAAAAGATCTCCAGGGACAGCTATATCCCCAGGCTGGCAAACGCAGTTCACAGGAGGTAACACAAGCGAGCCTCCTGCAAGGCACAACAGGCCTTAGTCTCCCTGGACGATCAGGCTGCCAGAGTGTGTGAGACCTGACTGGTGCCTTACTGGTCTCAGCTCCGCCATTGCGTGTTTCTCCGAACTAGGACCCAGGCCTACTAGGAGAAGTGTTTGGGTATGGATTTCTAAATACTGCCAAGGGGTATAGCAATGAGAACTGTGTCACGGGTAAGGAAGAGCATTGTATGGATTTTCAAGCTGTTGTTTGAACGACAGCTTCAAAGCTGCACAGAGAGAATCAGACTCTGTGTCTCCATGTTCGGTACACAGCTTCACAGACAGGGGTGTCTCCATAGGAAACAAGAACGTTCCTGACAGAGTGAGGTTCACTAGAGCTCTCCTAGAGAGCAAAGACTTGTCCATGTGGTTTTTCTTCCCCTGTGCGTTTGGGGCTCCAGGCTCGGCCCCAGCTCCGTGGAAACAACCCCTGAGAAAAGATCTTCAAGATCCGCTTTTCCCAGAGGCTGGGATGTGGGGTTCATAGGAGGCGGGAAAAGCAGGCCTCCTTCAGAGAGCAAGAGGCAGCCAAGCGGCCTGCGTTTGGAAGCCTCTATTTGGAAGAATGGGTTAGCTTCCCCTAAGGGAGACCTCCAGATCTGTTCAGAAGTCGGTAATTCCAGAGGCAGGGTGCAGGCTCCTGACTGCCCTTTGCCAGCCTTGCAGAGACATTCCTAGATTCCAGCTTTATTTTCCATGAAGGAGCAGGCTTCGGGAATATGTCAGACTTGACTGGCGCCTTATTGGCCTCAGCTCAGCTCTTGCCTTTCCTTTCAAACTAGGACAAGGGCCCACTTTATGAAAGGTAAGGGTCCTCTTCTTTCCAAACTGCCAAGGGCTACAGCAATGAGACCTCTGTCAAGGCGAGGGAAGCGTAAGCTGATGGATTCTCAAGCAGGTGCTTTGCCACAAAGCATCAGCACCCCACGGAAAGAATCTGGCTCCCTTTGCCCCTACGTTGCATGTGTAGCTACACGCACAGAGGTGTCTCGATAGGAGCCAAGAATGTTCCTGAGAGAGGAGGTTCACTGTTGGGGGCCAGAGTGAGGCACTCCGCCCATGGCAAAGGTCATGAGGAAGGAGGCTCGACATACACAAAGGCGGGTCGAGCCTCAGGAGTCCCCCTGGAAATCCTCGAGCATCTACCCCCATAACCAGAGCCTGCCTACCTTACTACTTTGTGCTCTCACCTACACCTCTGACTTTACGGGGGGCTGTCCCCCACCACCTCTTTCGGAGAAGGAGTTAACCTAGAGCTCCAGTTGATAAAAACCCCTGGGTGTGACAAGAGTGTTTTAACCTACAAACTCCTCTGAAGGTTCTCTAGCCTGCCTGACAGGCTTGTCCGGCCACATGTGATTGCTCACAGCCTCCCAACCATGAGAGGCACGAGATGCTTTAAACCTTCTAAAAACAGGTTCCTTAGAAAAGTTAGAAAATTATTAGTATAAGTATAATGGGCTGATTAGAAATCATATTGGTGAAGGGTTTTTCATTTGTTGAGCTGATGTTTACTGCTAAGTCTCCACATCCCCTGCCCTTATACACATTAATGAATATATAGAAGAAATAAGTATTAACCTTTGATATAAATCACGTTAGACCTTAGGCTAAGTAAATTCTTTCCTTAACTAAAACCCACTACACCCTCACCCTATAGGAATGTAACTTTATTTGGGTGGCGTCTGTTTTAAGAATAATCACCCCTGGAGAAATAAGTGTCCTGGTTGACTGACCGCTGTCACAAGGAGAGGGTCGTAAATTGTCAGCAGGCCCCCCGGCCAGAAGATGATGTAACACCCCTAAGACCTCTGTATACTTTTGTATGAAGCACCTGACTTTGATAAAAGTCAGGACTGCTGACCCCACGTGACTTTTGCATAACATCTCAGTGTATAAAAGTAGACCATGGAAAATAAAGAATTGGGATCAGTTTCTCGAAATACTGGTCTCCCCATGTCTCTCACTCTCTCTCTCACTCTGGTTGAGTCTCCATCTGGAGCGCGGAACCCACCAAGCTTAATAATTTTGCCTGGGCTTCTAAGATCCGACCGGGGAGGCCTCAGTGTCTCCTCTCCTTCGGGAGAACGGAAGGACGCCTGCGGCCTACGTAAGTGGTGCAAGCTTCTTGTCTTGAAGTTTTATTGGTCCCCCGCGTAAACCAAGCTACTCAGCCTCTTTTCTCCACTGAATTTTCCTACTGAGCTATCCTCATTTTATTACTCTTTATATCCTTAATTAACGTTTAATTAAGCAGTTGTTCCCTGACCCTCGCCTACGCCGTCTCTGCTTCGAATACCCTGGATCAGCTGGGGCTGGACCCCGGCAGTTCACTAGAGATCTCCTACAGAGCATAGACCTGTCCATTTGGTTTTGCCTTCCCCTGTGAGTTGGGTCCCCGAGGTCCACCCCAACTCCGGGGAAACAGCCCCTGAGAAAAGATCTCCAGGAACTGCTTTCCGCCCAGGCTGGGAAACGCTGTTCACAGGAAGTAAGGCAAGCGAGCCTCCTGAAGGGAAATAGAGGCCTTACTGTCCCTGGAGGAGCAGGCTGCCAGAGTGTGTGACACCTGACTGGTGCCTTACTGGCCTCAGCTCCGCTATTGCATGTTCATCTGAACTTGAACCCAGGCCTACTTGGAGAAGTGTTTGTGTGCCGATTTCCAGAAACTGCGAAGGGCTACAGCAATGATAACTCTCTCAGTGGTAAGGGAGAGCATTGTGTGGATTCTCAATTTGTTGTTTGAACGACAGCGTCAAAGCTGCACAGAGAGAATCAGGTCTCTGTGTCTCTATGTTGGCAATGCAGCTTCCCACACAGAGATGTCCCCGTTGGAGCCAAGAACATTCCGCATAGACTGAGGTTCACTAGAGCACTCCTAGAGAGCAAAGACTTATCCATGCGGTTTTCCCTTCCCCTGTGCGTGTGGGTCTCCGGGATCAGCCCCTGCTACTTGGAAACAGCCTCTGAGAAAAGATCTCCAAGAACCTCTTATCACCCAGGCTGGGAAGCGGAGTTCGCAGGAGGTGGGATAAGCAAGCTTCCTTCGGCAAGAAGAGACAGCCAACCGGCCTGTGTTTGGAAGCCTATATTTGCAAGGAATGGGTTAGTTTCTCCTGACCGAGACCGCCAGATGTGCTGAGAAGATAGAAATTCCAGAGGCAGGGTCGAGGTTCCTGACTGCCCTTTGCCAGCCTTGCAAAGACATTCCCAGATTCTAACGTTATTTTCCATGAAGGAGCAGGCATCGGGAATATGTCAGACTTGACTGGCGCCTTACTGGCCTCAGCTCAGCTACTGCCTTTCCATTCAAACAAGGACAAGGGCCTACTTGGTGAAGGGTAAGGGTCTGCTTCTTTCCAAACTGCCAAGGACTACAGCAATGAGACCTCTGTCAAGGTGAGGGAAGCCTATGTGGATGGATTCTTAGCAGGTGCTTTGCCACAAAGCATCAGCACCCACGGAGAGAATCAGACTCCCTTTGCCACTATGTTGGGTGTGTAGTTTCATGCACAGAGGTGTCTCTGTAGAAGCCAAGAATGTTCCTGAGAGATGAGGTTCACTAGAGCTCTCCTACAGAGCATAGCCCTGTCCATGTGGTTTTGTCTTCCCCTGTGAGTTGGGCCCCCGAGGTCCGACCCAGCTCCAGGGAAACAGCCCCTGAGAAAAAATCTCCAGGAACAGCTTTGCGCCCAGGCTGGGAAATGCAGTTCACAGGAGGCAAGGCAAGCGAGCCTCCTGCAGGGAAAAAGAGGCCTTACTTCTCCTGGACGATCAGGCTGCAAGAGTGTGTGAGACCTCACTTGTGCCTTACTGGCCTCAGCTCCGCCGTTGCCTGTTGTTCCGAGCTAGGACCCAGGCCTACTTGGAGAAGGGTTAGGGTGCGGATTTCTACAAACTGTCAAGGACGACAGCAATGAGAATTCTCTTAGCAGAAAGGGAGAGCATTGTATGGATTCTCAAGCTGTTGTTTGAATGACAGCTTCAAAGCTACACAGAGAGAATCAGGCTCTCTGTTCCCCTATTTTGGCTGTGCAGCTTCACACACAGAATTTGACTCTGTTGGAGCCAGAAATATTCCTGAAAGACTTAGGCTCACCAAAGCTGTCCTCCAGAGCAAAGACATTGGATGTGGTTTTGCCTTCCCTTGTCAGTATGGGTCCCCTAGCTTGGCCCCAGCTCCGGGGATACAGCCTCTGAAAAAAATCTTCCAAGAAGCGATTTTCCTCCAGGCTGTTAAGCGGAATTTGCAGTTTGCAAGTTAAGGAAGCCTGCTTCGTGGAAGAGCAAGCAGCCAACTGGCCCTGTGTTAGGAAGCCTGTATTTGAAAGGAATGGCTTAGCTTCTACAGCGGGAGAACCTCAGATCTGCTCAGGGGACTGAAATACTAGAGTCAGGGTCGAGGTTCTCCCTTGTCCTTTGCGCACCTTGCAAAGACATTCCTAGCTTCTAGCGTTAGTGTCCCTGTAGTAGCAGGCTGCAGGAGCGTGTGATAAATGACTGCCGCGTTCCTGTCCTCAGCTCCGCTATTGACTTTCTATTCGAACTAGAACCCAGGCCTTCTTTGAGAGGGGTTAGGGTCCAGTGTTTTCAAACTGCCAAGGGCTACGGCAATGTGAGCTCTGTCAGAGGTAAGAAAAGAGCAATTGGTTGGATTCTTCAGCTGCTGCGTGGCTGCACAGCTTCCGCGCCGCATGGAGAGCATGAGGCTCCTTGTGGCCCTATTTTGGGTATGCAGCAACATGCACACAGAATGTCTGTGTTCACTTATGTACAGGCTTATGAACACTAGAGCTCTCCTACAGAGCAAAGACCACTCAGTGGGCTCCAAGAGATACCTGTTGCGACTCGAGAAGAGAGTGGAGTCCTTTGCTTCCCCTCGAGATGAGGCCTGACTCCCCGGGTGAGTATGGAATGCAACCCCAAATCCCTGTCGCCTATGGAGAGGAACATTAAGTCCTGGATACAAGCCTAGATGAGGTCTAGTTTGCCCTTCAGTGAATGGAGCCCAATCCCCAGCTCTCCCTGGCAACTCGAATGGAAGATTAGACTTCCTGGGCCAACACAAGAGGAAGCCTGAATTCCCCGTCGTAACTCGAGAATCCCACCGCAACTCGAGAAAAACCACGTGCTTCCCTCGTCATCGCAAGTTGAGGCCCTTTGTCCGCTACAGCATCTCAAGAGAAGTCCCACGTTCCATCCTGAAGTGCGAAACGGTACTTGGCACCCTTGATGCGACCCCAAAAGTTCCGCGACATACCAGACTCACTCAAGGGGAACACCGAGATTCCCGGCACCACTTCATCTGAGCCCCTTCTCCTCTCCTGATTGCGACAGGAGGGTCGACTCCCCTTCTCTGTCTGCAACGGGTTCCCGACCTTCCGGGCGCACCTCAGGATGAGGCCGGTCTCATGAGGAAGTTCGAGACGTAGCCTCGTGGGTGGTGCCACATGCCGAAAGACCCCAATTTCACGGTCCACTCTTGAAAAGAACCCGATGCCAGCACACCTCTTTGAAGGAAAACCTGTGGATGAAGGCACAACACGAAGGGGCACTGACACCCGCGTGCATCATCCAGAAAAACCCGCAGGTCCCACAAACATTTCGAAAAGTGGCCTGTCACCCTGTAAACAACTCGAAAGGCAAACGAAGGTCCATTCCTCAACAGAAGACTAGGTGTGACTCTCTTGTCCCTACTCTGCAGGGACCATGGGATCCGAGTCAGAAACGGAGAGGAAGCCTGAGGTTCCTGCGTCCACTCGAGATGAAGCCCTCTTCCATTGCACCACAACCAGTGGAGTCCCGAGAGGCGCCTACCAACTCCACAGTATCCCTGAGTTCTCAGAGGCACAATGAGAAGCTCCCTGATGTCACAGGCACAAGTCGAGGGAACCCTGGGTTTTCTACCGTGACTCGAGAAAGACCCCGAGAGTGCTTCAAAATGTGTTGAGTCGCGATTCCCCTACCATGACTCGAGAGCCATGACACGCTCCCCCTCGCCACGCGCATGGAGACCTGACTAACCTGGCACTGCACGAGAGGCTCCATGAGCTCCTCATCGTACCTCGTGAGGAAACCCACACTGGCGCGGCAGCTCGAGGAAACACATGAGACACCCCGGTCATCGCGAGATGAGGGCCTGATTTTCCTGCATGGTCTGGAGACCAATCACGAGTCCTCTCTCCAAACTGAAGAGGAGGCTGGACTCCCTTGAAGTCGCTCAGGGGGCTCCAAGAGATCCGCGTCGCGACTCGAGAGGAGAGCGGAGTCCTTGGCTTCCCCTCAAGACGAGGCCTGACTCCCCGGGGGAGCCTGGAAAGGAACCCCGATATCCCCGCCTTCCCTGGAGAGGAATATTAGGTCCCAGACACACGCCTAGGTGAGGTCTCTTGGCCCCTGCAGTGACTCGAGCGCAACCCCCAGCTTTCCCTCGCAACTCGAGGGGAAGATTGGGCTTCCCAGGGCCAACCCAAGAGGAAGGCTGAGATCCCCGACGAAACTCGAGAATCCCGCCGCAACTCGAGAAAAACCACGTGGTTCCCACCTCTTGGCAAGATGAGGCCCTTGCCCGGGACGGGATCTCAAGGGAAGTCCCCTGTTCCGCCCTGAAGGGCGACGGTCTTTGACAGCCTACCTGCGACCCCGAAAAGTTCCCCGACACGCCGTCTTCCCTCGAGGGGAACACTGAGTGTCCCGGCACTGCTTCATCTGAGACCCTTCTCACCTCCGGAGCGCGACAGGAGAGTCGAATCCCCTGCGTGGTCTGGAAGGGGTTCCTGGCCTTCCCGGCGCACCTCAGGATGAGGCCGTCCTCACGAGGAAATTCGAGACCAGCCACGTGGGTGGTGACACATGCCGAACGCCCCCGATTCCCCGGTCCGCTCTTGAGAAGGACCCGAGGCCCGGACCCCTCTTCGAAGGCAACCCTGTGGGTGAAGGCACAACACGAAGGGGCACTGCCACCCCCATGCATCGTCCGCAAAGACCCGCGGGTTCGACACACAGCTCGACGACGGGCCTGAGACCCCCTGAGCAACTCGAGAGGCAAGCGGGGTTCCCTTCCTCAGACAAGACGAGTCCTGACTCTCCTGTCCCAACTCTGCAGGGACCCTGCGGTCGGAGTCCGAAACAGAGAGGAAGCCTGAGGTTCCTGCCTCCCCTCGAGGTGAGGCGCTCTTCCGTTGCGCCAGACCCAGCGGAGTCCCGAGGGGCCCCGCCACCTCCACAGGATGCCTCGCCTCTCAGAGGCACCCTGGGAAGTTCCTTAAGGTCCCCGGCAGAAGGCGAGGGAAACGAGGGTTTCCCGCCGCCCCCCGAGAAAGACCTCGAGAGTCCTTCTTCAATGCATCTCGAGGCCCTAATCCCCTCCCGTGACTCGAGAGCCGTGAAGCGCTCCCCCTCGACACGCGCATGGAGACCTGACTTCCCTGGCGCCGCACGAGAGGCTCCCTGAGATCCTCGTCGTGCCTCGGGAGAAAACCCCCACGGGCGCCGCAGCTCGAGGAAACCCCTGAGACGCCCCCGTCCTCGCGAGCTGAGGGCCTTCTTTTCCTGCATGGCCTGGAGAGCAATCCCGGGTCCTCTCTCCAAACGGAAGAGGAGGCTGGACTCCCTTGAGGCCGCTCAGGGGGCTCCAAGAGACCCGCGTCGCGACTCGAGAGGAGAGCGGAGTCCTTGGCTTCCCCTCGAGACGAGGCCTGACTCCCCGGGGGAGCCTGGAATGCAACCCCGAGATCCCTGACTTCCCTGGAGATTGAATATTAGGTCCCAGACACACGCCTAGGTGAGGTCTCTTCGGCCCTGCAGTGACTCGAGCGCAACCCCCAGCTTTCCCTCGCAACCCGAGGGGAAGATTGGGCTTCCCAGGGCCAACCCAAGGGGAAGGCTGAGATCCCCGGCGTAACTCGAGAATGCCACCGCAACTCGAGAAAAACCACGTGGTTCCCACCTCTTCGCAAGATGAGGCCCTTGCCCGCCACGGCGTCTCAAGGGAAGTCCCCTGTTCCGCCCTGAAGGGTGAAACGGTCCCTGACAGCCTTCCTGCGACCCCCAAAAGTCCCCAGACATGCCGGGTTCCCCCGAGGGGAACACCGAGGGTCCCGGCACCGCTTCCTCTGAGCCCCTTCTCCCCTCCTGATCGCGACATGAGAGGCGATTCCCCTGCGTGGTCTGGAAGGGGTTCCCGGCCTTCCCGGCGCACCTCAGGAGGAGGCCGGTCTCACGAGGAAATTCGAGACGAGCCACGTGGGTGGTGCCACATGCTGAACGCCCCCGATTCCCCAGTCCGCACTTGAGAAGGACCCGAGGCCCGGACCCCTCTTCGAAGGCAACCCTGTGGGTGAAGGCACAACACGATGGGTCACTGCCACCCCCGTGCATCGTCCGCAAAGACCCGTGGGTTCCACACACGGCTCGACGAGGGGCCTGAGACACCCTGAGCAACTCGAGAGGCCAGCGGGGTTCCCTTCCTCAGACAAGACGATTCCTGACTCTCCTGTCCGAACTCTGCAGGGACCCTGCGGTCGGAGTCCGAAACGGAGAGGAAGCCTGAGGTTCCTGCCTTCCCTGGAGATGAGGCCCTCTTCCATTGCGCCAAACCCAGCGTAGTCCTGAGAGGCCCCTCCAACTCCACAGCATCCCTCATCTGTCAGAAGCACACTGGGAAGTTCCCTAAGGTCACCGGTAAACTTTTATTGCACAAGGTCCACATGAAAAGGCCCACGCAGCAGGACAGCCACAGATTCTGTCTGCCATTAAAGGGCAGTAAGGTGCCCTCCCCCCTTCTTTGCTGCCTCGGCGGCCACCAGGGTGCAATTCGCGTACCCTTCCCTTTCCCATCATAGCAGGTGCTCCAGGGCCCGCTGGCCTACAAAGTGCCAGAAGCAGGGCTGGGCCAGCCGGCCAGAATTCAGGGTTCTGTCCTTTGGACTTCCAGCGGACACTAGGCTGCTTGGGAAAACCGCGCAGACTCAGGTTTTTCAGCAGAGGGGTGGAGTGGTAAAGGCCTTGACCCCAAAGACGAGGCCTTCCTGCGACCGCCAGGTTGGGGAGCTCTGAGACTGTGCCAACACAGGGCGGAATACATGGTTCCCTGCTCCAGGCAGTCCCCGTTCCCTTACCTGTGTTCCGCACCCCTCCGCTGTGGCCAATGGATGCCGATCCTTGGGGATCCAGGAGTTCACGAAATGGGCATTCCCAGCCGCAATGGCGACCCCCAACAGCACATCTGGAAAGCCCTCCCCCACCCCGCCAGGAGCCGACCCCGGCTGCGAACGGACCCCCACCCTGCCCCGCACCGCCAGGTTTTGCCCCGGTTCTGCTGGGCTCCCGGCGGGTTCCCAGCCACATTGGCGACCCCCGGGAGCACAACAGGGACCGACCCCCCACCCACAGCGAGTGGAATCTCGACCTGTGCAGCCCAGGTTTACCCCACCCTGGCTGCGCTCCTGGCGCGTTTCCAGCCGCAGTGGCCATCTCCGAGAGCACAACTGGGAAGCCCTCCCCTACCCCCGCCAGGAGCCGACACCCGCCTTGCACCACCCGGGTTCGCCCCGCCCCTGCCGCGCTCCAGGGTCGCTGCCCACCTTCACCAGCGGCTCTCGGTGAGCCCCGTCCCCACGCCCGGTTCCAGGAGAGGCTCTCGTACTTCGCTGCTGCCGCCAGGTCAAACATGAGGACAATACATACACCCCACAGAGACAATCCAAGCTGCCTATGATTTAGGGATAAAACGAGGACTACAGAAAGGCAAGATGACCTGACCTAGGAGGGCCATGATATTCTATAGAACCAGACAAAGTTGGTTACCAAGGAAACTTTTTTCCTTGGAACCCGGAAAGCTGGTTCTTTGCATATGCAATGACCAACAATTAGCTTGTTACCCAAGCCTGCCTTACTGCCACCCCCATCCCCCCACTCCCCAGAAGACTGGCTCAAAGAAATATTTTATATCTCAGGCGGAAACCTGGAAGATGTCTTGTCTGTCTGTTTGGATTAAGGTATGTGTCAGTGTGAGCCCTGTGTTTTTTGATAATATTGCTCAAGTTCTGTGTTCTGATTTCAATGGTCTCAAGACAAGGCAGCCCTTCCAAATCAAACTGCTGGAAATACAAGAAAACATTGACCTAAATGAATGTCAGAGTCCCGTGAACTGGGAACTAGTCAATATTAAATATCTAGTATTTTTGGTTTTGCTCCTCCATTATAGACATGTCTAAGAGTCAACAACATTAAGCATAACATGTTCATAGTGCCTAGGTTTCTTTTGAGGTAAAAATTGCTCTATTGTTATATCTGTCACAAGCTTGCCAGCAAGAAACTACCTGGAAACGACAACAACAAAAGTAAAAAATGTAAATGTGATATGAGCTTTTATACAAACTCTTTACAATAATTATACTCTAAAATATCTGCCTCTCATAGTCTTGATTGAAGGCAGAGGAGAAGGGGATGACAGAGGATACGATGGTTGTATGGCATCACTGACTCGATGGACATGAGTTTGAGCAAGCCCCTGGAGTTGGTGACGGACACGGAAGCCTAGCGTCCTTCAGGCCACGGGGTCCCAAAGAGTCAGACACGACTGAGCAACTGAACTGAACTGAACTAACAAACGTTTCTCCAGGTGTTTTGGTTACCCGAGTTTCTATCCTTGTGACGACAGTGTATTGAATAGCTAGGTCATTTCCAAATAAATGAAAGTTCTGAAACATTCACGACTTGAAAGGACCTCCCTTTTACACAGAAACAAAAGAGATTTTTGACTCTCCATGAATAGTGTCTGGCACCATCCTGACATGTTAAATGTAAGAAAGCAATTGTTTTGTTTTGTTTTGTTCTGTTCTTGGGGGTGGGGGGAGGGGGGCGGGCTATAGCCAATGCCAATATAAAAGTCAGTTCTTGGCTGCTGAAGGGAAATGCATGACTTGTTATATCAAGAAAGTATGTGGAATGCAATGGAACTTGAGGAAGGAAAACGAAGTAGTTCTGTCTTACAGGTGGCAGTTTCAGGATGGGAGAAGCAAAAGAATGGGTACAGAATGGGATAAGGAGGTTGTAGGGAAAGTGGACCCCCAGAAAAGAGTTCTGTGCCTAGCACAAGTTTTCTTGAGATGTCGAACTGCCTTTGCTAATGGAGTTTAGGTTTCTTTACCTCTTAAGTGATCTCTTCTAGGTTGACCTAGAACAGAAATCTTTTGTTAGCTTTGGCTAAGTGGAGAAGTAGTGTTTCACGGTGACATATGTGATCCTTCCTGACTGTTTGCAGCCCTTTTGATATCGATGCCTTGCTTCTGCTGCTGCTGCCGCCGCCGCTGCTGCTAAGTCGTTTCAGTCGTGTCCGACTCTGTGCGACCCCATAGACGGCAGCCTACCAGGCCCCGCAGTCCCTGGGGTTCTCCAGGCAAGAACACTGGAGTGGGTTGCCATTTCCTCCTCCCATGCATGAAAGTGAAAAGTGAACGTGAAGTCGCTCAGTGGTGTCCGACTCTTAACCACCCCATGGACTGCAGCCTACCAGGCTCCTCCATCCATGGGATTTTCCACGCAAGAGTACTGGAGTGGGGTGCCATTGCCTTCTCCCATATCTATGCACAAGCCTGCCTAAATAATTGACTTCTAGCTAGCTTTGGGATGCCAATGACCATCCACCCTTACCAGGCAACAGAGAAGAGAAAAACACTTACCACAGGAGGTCCTGGTAAGGAACAAGGAACTAACAAGCTCCCGCCAACCAGGATTCTGCAGAGGTCAACAAGAGGTCAGTAAGAGATGGAAGACTGCAGTCCAGAGGTCCTAGCAACTTCCATCTTGCAGCAGAGACCCAGCATAGTCAAAACGAATTCAATGTTGCAAAAAATAAGTAAACAAATAAAGGACAGAAGTTCTTTGAACACATGACTGAGATTAGGGGTGAGGCAGTACATGTATGGTGCCCGGAAAATCTTAAAGTATGAGAAAGGAAAGAAATTAAAGACAACTATCAAGCTGTCCAAACTGATAAAAACGAAAGATTACACGGTTTTTTCTGTATATATTAGCAGATAATAATCTGAAAAGGAATTAAAAAAAATTCCCTTTCAATAATGTCAACATGAATACAACACTTTGCCATGGATGTAACGAGGATGACAAGACTGGTACACTGGAAATTATACACCCTGGCTGAAAACTATCCTGAATACATGGACAGATATTCCATAACAATGGAAAGACTTAAGATGGCAATACCATGGAATGCATCTTCAATCTGAAATGAAGATTTGATATGATTTGATCGCTCAGAGCTTTTGTGTCATCAATTGTTATTAAAGTATAAATGAGATAGAGAAAGCTGCTGACTTAGACTTGAGGCGGGGTGTACGCCCTGCTGGTCTCTAGCCAGATATTCTACAGGCACTAGCAGTCAGCTAAGGAAGGAAAGGCACTGTCTCAGGGAATGGCACCAGGCCCCTCCCCCACGACATGCCTTGAGGTCACATTGGCAGCAGGTAAGTCATCCGGGGCCAAAAACTGATTGACATGAATCTTGAAGAAAGGCAGTATTCCAGGCAAATATATCATTTCCTTAACATAGATTAGGAGAACAAGGTACGAGGAAAACATACTGTTTTGTTCAAGTCGCTTCTGAGCCTACTGGGGGAACCGACCTGAAGCCAGAGTCCAGCGGATATACATAGGATATTTACATCGCTTAAGACAAACATTTCCTCAGGAACAAATGCATTGCTTAGCTCAAGGTTTGTCTGCGAAATTCTTACACATCAGGAGATGGCTCCGAGCTGGGTTTCTACACACAAGAACATGAATGCAAAGGACAAGACTGCCCAGCCCATCTGCCCCCCTTCCCCACAGCCAGCAGCATTTCCAAGTGACCTCCTAAGGCCTTCCCCAAAATACAGGGGCACCTCTGGGTTTCCTGTTTCCCTCACTTCGAACACTTTTCTTAAAAAAAAAAAAAATCCTGCACACTTCTTGATAGAATGCCACAGTGCAAGGAAAACAGGCCTTCAATACTTAAACCTCCCTGTGCCAAACACTTGGGGCTTGGTTTTGTTTTGTTTTGCTTTTTAATTACACCACCACATAATTTAAACTTTTTACAATTTCTAATTATTCAGTACCAAAACACCAAACTTTTATTGCACAAGGTCCCCATGAAAAGGCCCACGCATCAGGACAGCCACAGATTCTGCCATGAAAGGGCAGCAAGGTGCCCTCCCCCCTTCTTTGCTGCGTGGGCGGCCACCAGGGTTTGAAATCCATGCACCCTACTAACTTTCTAGGGTGCAATTCGCGGACCCTTCCCTTTCTCATCCTAGCAGGTGCTCCAGGGCCCGCTGGCCTACAAAGTGCCAGAAGCAGGGCTGGGCCAGCCGGCCAGAGTTCAGGGTTCTGTCCCTTGGACTTCCAGGGGACACTAGGCTGCTTGGGAAAACCGTGCAGACTGACATTTTTCAGCAAAGGGGTGGAGCGGTAAAGGCCTTGACACCAAGGGCGAGGCCTTTCTGCAACCTCCAGGTTGGGGAGCTCCGAGAATGTGCCAACAGAGGGCGGAATACGTGGTTCCCTGCTCCAAGCAGTCCCAGTTCCCTGACCTGTGGCCCGCAGCCCTCCACTGCACCCACTAGATGTGGATCCTTGGGGACACAGGAGAGTAGGAAATGGGCGTTCCTTGCCGCAGTGTCGACCCCCGAGAGCACAACTGGGACCAACCCCCCACCCACAGCCATCGAAATCTCGACCCGCGCAGCCCAGGTTTACCCCGCCCCGGGTGCGCTCCCGGCGCATTTCCAGCCGCAGTGGCCACCACCGAGAGCACAACTGGGAAGCCCTCCCCTACCCCCGCCAGGAGCCGAACCCCGCCCCGCGCCACCCGGGTTCACCCCGCCCCTGCCTAACTCCCAGCGCGTTTCCAGCTGCAGTGGGGACCCCAGAGAGCACAACTGTTACCGACCCCCACCCCCTCCCGACCGGAACCCCGACCCGCGCCGCCCGGGATCGCCCCACCCCTGGCGCGCTCCCGGCGCGTTGCCCACTTCCACCAGGGGCTCCCGGTGAGCCCCGTCCCCACGCCCGGTTCCAGGAGAGGCTCTCGGACCTCGCTTCTGCCGCCAGGTCAAACACAAGGACAATACATCCACCCCACAGTGACAATCCAAGCTGTCTATGATTTAGGGATAAAACGAGGACTACAAAAAGGAAAGATGTCCTGACCTAGGAGGGCCATGAGAGTCTATAGATCCAAACAAAATTGGGTACCAAGGAAACTTTTTTCCTTGGAACCCGGAAAGCTGGTTCTTGGCATATGCAATGACCAACAATTAGCTTGTTACCCAAGCCTGCCTCGCTGCCACCCCCACTCCCCCCCCCCCACCACCACTTCCCAGGAAAACGGCTCAAAGAAATATTTTAAAACTCAGGCGGAAAACTGGAAGATGTCTTGTCTGTCTGTCTGGATTAAGGTATATGTCAGTGTGAGCCTTGTGTTTTTTGATAATATTGCTCAAGTTCTGAGTTCTGATTTCAATGGTCTCAAGACAAGGCAGCCCTTCCAAATCAAACTGCTGGAAATACAAGAAAACATTGACCTAAATGAATGTCAGAGTCCCGTGAACTGGGAACTAGTCAATATTAAATATCTAGTATTTTTGGTTTTGCTCCTCCACTATAGACATGTCTAAGAGTCAACAACATTAAGCACAACATGTTCATAGTTCCTAGGTTTCTTTTGAGGTAAAAATTGCTCTATTGTTATATGTGTCACAAGCTTGTCAGCAAGAAAGTACCTGGAAACAGCAACAACCAATGTAAAATATGTAAATGTGATATGAGCTTTTAGATAAACTCTTAACAATAATTATACTCTAAAATATCCGCCTCTCATAGTCTTGATTGAAGGCAGAGGAGAAGGGGATGACAGAGGATAAGATGGTTGGATGGCATCACTGACTCGATGGACATGAGTTTGAGCAAGCCCCTGGAGTTGGTGATGGACACGGAAGCCTGGCGTTCTGCAGGCCACGGGGTCCCAAAGAGTCAGAATCGACTGAGCAACTGAACTGAACTGAACTTACAATCGTTCCTCCAGGTGTTTTGGTTACCTGAGTTTCTATCCTGGTGCTAAACTAAGTGACGACAGTGTATTGAATAGCTAGGTCACTTCCAAATAAATGAAACTTCTTAAACATTCACGACTTGAAAGGACCTCCCTTTTACACAGAAACAAAAGAGATTTTTGACTCTGCATGAATAGTGACTGGCACCATCCGAACATATTAAATGTAAGAAAGCAATTTTTTTGTTTTGTTTTGTTTTGTTCTGTTCTTGCAGGAAGCGGGGTGGGCGCTATTATCACTGATAGGTATGCTCACCAATCTATCAAATGCCAATATAAGAGTCAGTTCTTGGTTGCTGAAGGGAAATGTATGACTTGTTATTACAAGAATGTATGGAATGCAATCACACTTTAAGAAGGAAAACGAAGTAGTTCTGTCTTACAGGTGGCATTTTCAGGACGGGAGAAGCAAAGGAATGGGTACAGAATGGGATAAGGAGGTTGTAGGGAAAGTAGGCCCCCAGAAAAGAGTTTTGTGCCTAGCACAAGTTTTCTTGAGATGTTGAACTGCCTTTGCTAATGGAGTTTAAGTTTCTTTACCTCTTAAGTGATCTCTTCTAGGTTGACCTAGAACAGAAATCTTTTGTTAGCTTTGGCTAAGAGGAGAAGTATTGTTTCACGATGACATATGTGATCCTACCTGACTGTTCTCATCCCCTTTGATATCTATGCACTGCTGCTGCTGCTGCTGCAGCTGCTAAGTGGTTCAGTTGAGGCCGACCCTGTGCCACGCCATAGATGGCAGCCCACCAGGCCCCGCAGTCTCTGGGGTTCTCTAGGCAAGAACACTGGAGTGGGTTGCCATTTCCTCCTCCTATGCATGAAAGTGAAAAGTGAAAATGAAGTCACTCAGTGGTGTCCGACTCTTAGCCACCCCATGGACTGCAGCCTACCAGGCTCCTCCATCCTTGGGATTTTCCAGGAGTGTGGTGCCATTGCCTTCTCCCATATCTGTGCACAAGCCTGCCTAAATAATTGACTTCTAGCCAACTTTGGGATGCCCATGACCACCCACCCTTACCAGGCAACAGAGAAGAGAAAAACACTTACCACAGGAGGTTCTGATAAGGAACAAGGAACTAACAAGCTCCCACCTACCAGGATTCTGCAGAGGTCAACAAGAGGTCAGCAAGAGATGAGAGACTGCAGTCCAGAGGTCCTAGCTACTTCCATCTAGCAACAAACACCCAGCATAGTCAAAACGATTTCAATGTTAAATAATAAATAAATAAAAAAATAAATAAATAAAAAAATAAAAGGACAGAACTTCTTTGAACACATTTCTGAATTTAGGGGTGAGGCATTACATATGTGTCCCAGGATAATCTTAAAGTGTCATAAAGTAAAGAAATTAAAGACAACTATCAAGCTGTCCAAACTGATAAAAATGAATGATTACACAGTTTTATCTGTATACATTAGCAGATAATAATCTGAAAAGGAATTTTAAAAAGTTCCCTTTCAATAATATCAACATGAATAAAACACTTTGCCATGGATGTAACGAGGATGACAAGACTGGCACACTGGAAATTATACACCCTGGCTGAAAACTATCCTGAATACATGGACAGATATTCCATAACGATGGAAAGACTTAAGATGGCAATACCATGGAATGCATCTTCAATCTGAAATGAAGATTTGATATGATTTGATCGCTCAGAGCTTTTGTGCCATCAACTGTTATTAAAGTATGAAAGAGATAGAGAAAGCTGCTGACTTAGACTCAAGGCGGGGTGGGGGGGGTAGTAAGAGTACCCCCTGCTGGTCTTTAGCCAGATATTCTACAGGCACTAGCAGTCAGCTAAGGAAAGAAAGGAACTGTTTCAGGGAATGGCACCAGGCCCCTCCCCCACGACATGCATTGAGATAATATTGGCAGCAGGTGAGTCATCCCGGGCCAAAACTTGATTGACATGAATCTTGAAGAAAGGCAGTATTGCAGGCAAATATATCATTTCCTTAACATAGATAAGGAGAACAAGCTAGGAGGAAAACATGCTGTTTTGTTCAAATCGCTTATGAGCCTTTTTGGGGAACCGACCTGAAGCCAGAGTCTAGCGGATATACATAGGATATTTACATCGCTTAAGACAAACATTTTCTTAGGAAAAAATGCATTGCTTAGCTCAAGGTTTGTCTGCGAAATTCTTACACATCAGGAGATGGCTCCGAGCTGGATTTCCACACACAAGAACATCCATGCAAAGGACAAGCCTGCACAGCCCATCTGCCCCTCTCCCGCACAGCCAGCAGCATTTCCAAGTGACCTCCTAAGGCCTTCCCCAAAATACAGGGGCACCTCTGGGTTTCCTGTTTCCCTCACTTCGAACACTTTTCTTAAAAAAAAAAAAAATCCTGCACACTTCTTGATAGAATGCCACAGTGCAAGGAATACAGTCCTTCAATATTTAAACCTCCATTTGCAAAACACTTGGAGCTTGGTTTTGTTTTGTTTTGTTTTTTAATTACACCACCACATAATTTAAAGCTTTTACACGTTCTAATTATTCAGTTCCAAAACACCAAACTTTTATTGCACAGTGTCCTCATGAAAAGGCCCACGCAGCTGGACAACCACATATTCTGCCATGAAAGGGCAGCAAGGTGCCCTCCCCCCTTCTTTGCTGCCTGGGCGGCCACCAGGGTTTGAAATCCATGCACCCTACTAAGTTTCTAGGGTGCAATTCGTGGACCCTTCCCTTTCCCATCCCAGCAGGTGCTCAAGGGCACGCTGGCTTACAAAGTGCCAGAAGCAGGGCTGGGCCACCCGGCAAGAATTCAGTGTTCTGTCCCTTGGACTTCCAGCGGACACTAGGCTGCTTGGAAGAACCGCGCAGACGCTGAGATTTTTCAGCAGAGGGGTGGAGCGGTAAAGGCCTTGACCCCAAAGGCAAGGCCTTTCTGCGACCGCCAGGTTGGGGAGCTCCGAGAATGTGCCAACAGACGGCGGAATACTTGGTTCCCTGCTCCACGCAGTCCCAGTTCCCTTACCTGTGGTCCGCAGCCCTCCGCTGCACCCATGGGATGGCGATCCTTGGGGACCCAGGAGCGGACGAATGGGAGTTCCCAGCCGCAGTTGCAACCCCCGAGAGCGCAACTGGGAACCCCTCCCCATCCCCCCCATGAGCCCACCCCTGCCCCGCGCCGCCAGGGTTAGCCCCGCCCCTGCCTCGCTTCCGGCGCGTTTTCAGCCTCAGTGTCCACCTCGGAGAGCACAACTGGGAAGCCCGCCCCCACCCCCGCCAGAAGCCGACTCCCGCCCCACGCTGCCTGCGTTCACCCCGGCCCTGCACGGTCCAGGTACCTTCCCAGCTTCTAGCGTTCACGCCCGGGTAGGAGCAGGATGTAGGAGTATGGGAGATGTGTCTGGAGCCTGACAGCCTCAGCTCCGCTCTGGCCTGCCCTTTGGACCTAGGAGCCAGGCCAACTTGCAGAGGGCTTAGGGCCCCATTGTATGCAAACTACCAAGGCCTACCGCAAGGAGAGCTCTGTCCGAGGGAAGGGAAGCGCCCCAGGCTGCGTTCCCAAGCTGTTGCTTGGCAATGCAGACTCAGCGGTAAACGGAGGGAATCAGGGTCCTAGTGCCCCTGTCTTGGGGAGGCAGCTCCACAGCCAGAGTGTTCCTCCCTTTGTGCCCAGAAAGCGCCTGCCAGACTGGGCTTCCCCGGAGCTCTGTTGCAGAGCAGAGACGTGTGGATGTGTTTTGGGGCCTTGACATTTGCGTTTGGGCTCCCTAGCACAGCCCCAGCGTAGGGGAACCAGCCCCTGAGCAAAGAGCTCCAGGCAGTGCTTTGTGCCAGGCCTGGATGCCCAGTCCCAGCACGCGGGAGAGATGAGTTAGGCTGCCGGCGGGTCCTTGCAAGCCTGTATTGGAAAGGACCGAGTGAGCTTCCACACCGGCGGAGCTGCAGACCTGTGCCCAGGCGCGACAGAACAGAGCCCCTGTCGAGAGGCTGCTCTGCCTGGGCGAGCCTCGCCAAGCCCTTCCCAGCTTCTAGCGTTTGCGCCTGCAAAGGAGCAGGCTGCGGGAGTGTGGGCGACATGACTGGCTCCTGACTGGCCTCAGCTCCGCTCTTGCCTTCCCTTTGGACCTAGGAGCCAGGCCTCCTTGCAGACGGCTTAGGGCACGGGGGTGTGCAAACTGCGAAAGCCTCCCGCAAGGAGACCTCTGTCTGAGGGAAGGGAAATGCCCCAGGTTGCATTCCCAAGCTGTTGCTTGGTAGCCCAGACTCAGCGCTGAACGGAGGGAATCAGGGTCCCAGTGCCCCTGTCGTGGGGAGGGAGCTCCACAGCCAGAGTGTTCCTCCGTTTGTGTTCAGAAACCGCCTTACAGACTGGGCTTCCCCGGAGCTCAGCTCCAGAGCAGAGTCATGTGCATGTGGTTTGGGGCCTTCCCCTGTGACTTTGGGCTCCCTAGCACAGTCCCAGCGCAGGGGACCCAGCCCCTGAGCAGAGAGCTCCAGGCAGTGCTCTGTGCTCTGGATTGGAAGCCCACTCCCAGCACGCGGGAGAATAGAGTCAGGCCACCGTCGGGTGCTTGCAAGCCTGTATTGGGAAGGACCGAATGAGCTTCCACTCCGGCGGAGCTCCAGATCTGCACCCAGGCGCGATATCGCAGAACCCGGCCTAGAGGCTGCTCTGCCTGGGCGAGCCTCGCCAAGCCCTTCCCAGCTTCTAGCTTTCGCGCAGGGGAAGGAACAGACTGCGGAAGTGGGGGAGACGTGACTGGCGGGTGCCTTACTGGCCTCAACTCCGCTCTTCCTTTCCCTTTGCGCCTATGATCCATGCCTCCTTGCAGAGGGCTTAGGGACCGAAGGAGAGCTCTGTCAGAGGGAAGGGAAGCGCCCCAGGCTGCATTCCCAAGCTGTTGTTTAGCCGCCCAGACTCAGCGCTGCACAGGGGTAATCAGGCTCTCTGTGGCCGCAGCTTCACACACAGGTGTGTCTCCGTAGGAATCAAGAAAGATCCTGACAGAGTGAGGTTCATTAGAGCTATACTAAAGAGCAAAGGCTTGTCCATGTGGTCTTGCCTTCCCCTGTGCCTTTGGGTCTCCAGGCTCGGCCCCAGCTCCGTGGAAACAACCCCTGAGAAAATATCTTCAAGATCCACTTTTCCCAGTGTCTGGGAATCGGGGTTCGTAGGAGGAGAGAAAAGCACGCCTCCATCGGGAACGAAAAGGCAGTCCACCTGCCTGTGTTTTGAAGCCTCTATTTGGAAGGAATGGGTTAGCTTCTCCTAAAGGAGACCTCCAGATCTGCTCAGAAGTCGGTAATTCCAGAGGCAGGGTACTGGTTCCTGACTGCCCTTTGCTAGCCTTGCAAAGATATTCCTAGATTCTAGAGTTATTTTCCATGAAGGAGCAGGCTTCGGGAATGTGTCAGACGGGACTGGCTCCTTATTGACCTCAGCTCAGCTATTGCCTTTCCATTCAAACTAGGGCAAGGGCCTACTTTATGAAGGGTAAGGGTCTTCTTCTTTGCAAACTGCCAAGGGCTACAGCAATGAGACCTCTGTCAAGGTGAGGGAAGCCTAAGAGGATGGATTCTCAAGCAGGTGCTTTGCCACAAAGCATCAGCACCCCACGAAGAGAATCAAGCTCCCTGTGCAACAATGTTGGGAGTGTAGCTTCACACACAGAGTTGTCTCTATAGGAGCCAAGAATGTTCCTGAGAGATTAGGTTCACTAAACCTCTCCTACAGAGCATAGACCTGTCAATGTGGTTTTGCCTTCCCCTGTGAGTTGGGTCCTCGAGGTCCGCCACACCTCCGGGGAAACAGTCCCTGAGAAAAGATCTCCAGGAACCGCTTCGCCGAGGCTGGGAAATGCTGTTCACAGGAAGTAAGGCAAGCGAATCTCCTGCAGAGTAAAAGAGGCCTTACAGTCCCTGGAGGAGCAGGCTGCCAGAGTGTGTGAAACCTGACTGTTGCCTTACTGGCCTCAGCTCCGCCATTGCCTGTTCATCCGAGCTAGCACCCAGGCCTACTTGGAAAAGCGTTTGGGTGCAGATTTCTACAAAGTGCCAAGGGCTACAGCAGTGAGAATTCTCTCGGTGGTAAGGGAGAGCATTTTATGGATTCTCAAGCTGTTTTCTGAACGACAGCGTCAAAATGAACAGAGAGAATCAGGCTCTCTGTGCCCCTATGTTAGGTACGCAGCTTCACACACAGAGGTGTCTCTATAGGAGCCAAGAATGCTCCTGAGAGATGAGGTTCACTAGAGGTCTGCTACAGAGCATAGACCTGTCCATGTGGTCTTGCCTTCCCCTGTGCCTTTGGGCCCCGGGCTCGGCCCCAGCTCCGTGGAAACAACCCCTGAGAAAATATCTTCAAGATCCGCTTTTCCTAGAGGCTGGGAACTGGGGTTCATAGGAGGAGAGAAAAGCAAGCCTCCTTCGGGCACGAAAGGCCGCCAACCTGCCTGTGTTTTGAAGCCTCTATTTGGAAGGAATGGGTTAGCTTCTCCTAAAGGAGACCTCCAGATCTGCTCAGAAGTCGGTAATTCCAGAGGCAGGGTGCTGGTTCCTGACTGCCCTTTGCCAGCCTTGCAAAGACATTCCAAGATTCTAGAGTTATACTCCATGAAGGAGCAGGGTTCGGGAATGTGCCAGAGGGGACTGGCTGCTTATTGGCCTCAGCTCAGCTATTGCCTTTCCATTCAAACTAGGACAAGGGCCTACTTTATGAAGTGTAAGGGTCTTCTTCTTTGAAACTGCCAAGGGCTACAGCAATGAGACCTCTGTCAAGGTGAGGGAAGCCTAAGAGGACGGATTCTCAAGCAGGTGCTTTGCTACAAAGCATCAGCACCCCACGGAGAGAACCAAGATCCCTGTTCCCCATGTTGGGAGTGTAGCTTCACACACAGAGTTGTCTCTATATGAGCCAAGAATGTTCCTGAGAGATTAGGTTCACTAAACCTCTCCTACAGAGTATAGACCTGTCCATGTGGTTTTTCCTTCCCCTGTGAGTTGGGTCCCCGAGGTCCACCACACCTCCGGGGAAACTGTCCCTGAGAAAAGATCTCCAGGAACGGCTTCGCTGAGGCTGGGAAACGCTGTTCACAGGAAGTAAGGCAAGCGAATCTCCTGCAGAGAAAAAGAGGCCTTACTGTCCCTGGAGGAGCAGGCTGCCAGAGTGTGTGAAACCTGACTGTTGCCTTACTGGCCTCAGTTCCACCATTACCTGTTCCTCCGAACTAGGACCCAGGCCTATTTGGAGAAGCGTTTGGCTGCGGATTTCTACAAAGTGCCAAGGGCTACAGCAGTGAGAATTCTCTCAGCGGTAAGGGAGAGCATTTTATGGATTCTCAAGCTGTTTTCTGAACGACAGGGTCAAAATAAACTGAGAGAATCAGGCTCTCTGTGCCCCTATGTTAGGTACGCAGCTTCACACACAGAAATGTCTCTATAGGAGCCAAGAATGTTCCTGAGAGATGAGGTTCACTAGAAGTCTGCTACAGAGCATAGACCTGTCCATATGGTTTTGCCTTGCCCTGTGAGTTGGGTCCCCAAGGTCCGCCCCAGCTCAGGGGAAGGAGCCCCTGAGAAAAGATCTCCAGGGACCACTATTCCCCCAGGCTGGCAAACGCAGTTCACAGGAGGTAATGCAAGCGAGCCTCCTGCAAGGCACAACAGGTCTTAGTGTCCCTGGACGATCAGGCTGCCAGAGTGTGTGAGACCTGACTGGTGCCTTACTGGCCTCAGCTCCGCCATTGCATGTTCCTCCGAACTAGGACCCAGGCCTACTAGGAGAAGGGTTTGGGTATGGATTTCTAAATACTGCCAAGGGGTATAGCAATGAGAACTGTGTCACGGGGAAGGAAGAGCACTGTATGGATTTTCAAGCTGTTGTTTGAACGACAGCTTCAAAGCTGCACAGAGAGAATCAGACTCTGTGTCTCCATGTTCGGTACACAGCTTCACAGACAGGGGTGTCTCCATAGGAAACAAGAACGTTCCTGACAGAGTGAGGTTCACTAGAGCTCTCCTAGAGAGCAAAGACTTGTCCATGTGGTTTTTCTTCCCCTGTGCGTTTGGGGCTCCAGGCTCGGCCCCAGCTCCGTGGAAACAACCCCTGAGAAAAGATCTTCAAGATCCGCTTTTCCCAGAGGCTGGGATGTGGGGTTCATAGGAGGCGGGAAAAGCAGGCCTCCTTCAGAGAGCAAGAGGCAGCCAAGCGGCCTGCGTTTGGAAGCCCCTACTTGGAAGAATGGGTTAGCTTCCCCTAAGGGAGACCTCCAGATCTGTTCAGAAGTCGGTAATTCCAGAGGCAGTGTGCAGGGTCCTGACTGCCCTTTGCCAACCTTGCAAAGACATTCCTAGATTCTACAGTTATCTTCCTGAAGAAGCAGGCTTTGGGAATATGTCAGACTTGACTGGTGCCTTATTGGCCTCAGCTCAGCTATTGCCTTTCCATTCAAAGTAGGACAAAGGCCTACTTTATGAAGGGTAAGGGTCTTTTTCTTTCCAAACTGCCGAGGGCTACAGCAATGAGACCTCTGTAAATGCGAGGGAAGCATAAGCGGATGGATTATCAGGAAGGTTCTTTGCCACCAAGCATCAGCACCCCACGGAGAGAATCAGGCTCCCTTTGCCCCTATGTGGGGTGTGTAGATTCACACACAGTGGTGTCTCTACAGGAGCCAAGAATGTTCCTGAGAGATGAGGCTCACAAGAGCTCTCCTACAGAGTGCTCACCTGTACATGTGGTTTCACCTTCCCCTGTGAGTTGGGTCCCCGAGGTCCGCCCCAGCTCCGAGAAAACAGCCTCTGAGAAAAGATCTCCAGGAACCGCTTTTCGCCCAGGCTGGGAAAAGCTGTTCACAGGAAGTAAGGCAAGTGAGCCTCCTGCAGAGAAAAAGAAGCCTTACTGTCCCTGGAGGAGCAGGCTGCCAGAGTGTGTGAAAACTGACTGGTGCCATACTGGTCTTAGCTCCGCCATTGCTTGTTCCTCCGAACTGGGACTCAGGCCTACTTGGAGAAGGGTTTAGGTGCAGATTTCTACAAACTGCCAAGGGCTACTGCAATGAGAACTCTCTCAGAGGTAAGGGCGAGAATTGTATGGATTCTCAAGCTGTTTTCTGAACGACAGCATTAAACCTGCACAGAGAGAATCAGGCTCTCTGCCGCCATGTTGGGTACGCAGTTTCACACACAGAGGTGTCCGCATAGGAGCCAAGAACGTTCGTCAAAGACTGAGGCTCACTAGAGCTCTCTTAGAGAGCAAAGACTTGTTCATGTGGTTTTGCCTTCCCCTGTATGTGTGGGTCTCTGGGCATAACCCCAGCTCCGTGGAAACAACCCCTGAGCAAAGATCTCCAAGATCTGCTTTTCCCCCATGCTGGAAACCAGGGATCACAGGAGGCAGGAAAAGCAAGCCTCCTTCAGGCAAGAAGAGGCAGCCAACCGGCCTGTGTTTGGAAGCCTCTATTTGCAAGGAATGGGTTAGCTTCTCCAGAAGGAGACCTCCAGATCTGCTCAGAAGATAGATATTCCAGAGGCAGGGTCGAGGTTCCTGACTGCCCTTTGCCAGCCTTGCAAAGACATTCCTAGATTCTAGCAATATTTTCCATGAAGGAGCAGGCATCGGGAATATGTCACAGTTGACGGGTGCCTCACTGGCCTCAGCTCAGCTATTGCCTTTCCTTTCAAACTAGGATCAGGGCCTACTTGGTGAAGGGTAAGGGTCTGCTTCTTTCCAAACTGCCAAGAGACACAGCAATGAGACCTCTGTCAAGGCGAGGGAAGCGTAAGCGGATGGATTCTCAAACAGGTGCTTTGCCACAAAGCATCAGCACCCCATGGAGAGAATCAGGCTCCCTGTGCCCCTATGTTCGGTGTGTAGCTTTACACACAGAGGTGTCTCTGTACGAGCCAAGAATGTTCCTAAGAGATGAGACACACTAACGTCTCCTACAGAGCATAGACCTGTCCATGTGGTTTTTCCTTCCCCTGTGAGATGGGTCCCCGAGGTCCACCCCAGCTCTGGGGATAGAGCCCCTGAGAAAAGATCTCCAGGAACCGCTGTTTGCCCAGGCTGGGAAACGCAGTTCACAGGAGGCCAGGCAAGCGAGCCTCCCACAGGGAAAAATAGGCCTTACTGTCCCTGGAGGAGCACGCTGCCAGAGTGTGTGACACCTGACTGGTGCCTTACTGACCTCAGCTCCGCCACTGCATGGCCATCCAAACCAGGACCCAGGCCTACTTGGAGAAGGGTTTGGGTGCGGATTTGTACAAACTGCCAAGGGTTACAGCAATGAGAAGTCTCTCAGAGGTAAGGGAGAGCATTGTATGGATTCTTAAGCTGTTGTTTGAATGACAGCTTCAAAGCTGCAAAGAGAGAATCAGGCCCTGTGTGCCCCCTTGTTGGGTACGCAGCTCCACACACAGAGGTATCCCCGTGGAATCCAAGACTTTCCTCACATACTGAGGTTAACTAGAGTTCTCCTACAGAGCAAAGACTTGTCCATGTGGTTTTGCCTTCCTCTGTGCGTGTGGGTCTCCGGGCTCGGCTCCAACTCCGTTGAAATAGCCCCTGAAAAAAGATCTCCAAGAACCACTTTTCCCCCAGGCGGGAAGCGGAGTTCACAGGAAGCAGAACAAGCAAGCCTCCTTCGGGCAAGTAGATGCAGCCAACTAGCCTGTGTTTGGAAGCCTCTATTTGGAAGGAATGGTTAGCTTCTCCAAAAGAAGACCTCCAGATCTGCTCAGAAGATGGAAATTCCAGAGGCAGGGTCGAGGTTCCTGACTGTCCTTTACCAGCCTTGCAAAGACATTTCTAGATTCTAGCGTTATTTTCCATGAAGGAGCAGGTTTCAGGAATATGTCAGACTTGACTGGCGCCTTACTGGCCTCAGCTCAGCTATCGCCTTTCCGTTCAAACTAGGACAAGGGCCTACTTGGTGAAGGGTAAGGGTCTGCTTCTTTCCAAACTGCCAAAGGCTACAGCAAAGAGACCTCTGTCAAAGAGAGGGAAGTGGAAGCGGATGGATTCTCAAACAGGTGCTTTGCCACAAAGCATCTGTACCCCACGGAGAGAATCAGGCTGCATTTGCCCCTATGTTGGGTGTGTAGCTTCAAACACAGAGGTGTTTCTATAGGAGCCCAGAATGTTCCTGGGAGATGAGGTTCACTAGAGCTCTGCTACAGAGCATAGACCTGTCCATATGGTTTTGCCTTCCCCTGTGAGTTGGGTTCCCGATGTTCGCCCCAGCTCCGAGGAAGAAACCCCTGAGAAAACACCTCCAGGAACTGCTTTTCGTCCAGACTGGGAAACGCAGGTCACAGAAGGCAAGGCAAGCGAGCCTCCTGCAGAGAAAAAGAGGCCTTACTGCCCCTGGAGGAGCAGGCTGCAAGAGTGTGTGAGACCTGACTGGTGCCTTACTGGCCTCAGCTCCGCCATTGCATGTTCCTCTGAACTAGGACCCAGGCCTACTAGGAGAAGGGTTTGGGTGCGGATTTCTAAAAACTGCCAAGGGCTACAGCAATGAGAACTCTCTCAGAGATAAGGGAGAGAATTGTATGGATTCTCAAGCTGTTTTCTGAACGACAGCGTTAAACCTTCACAGAGGGAATCAGGCTCTCTGACCCCATAAGTTGTCCCTGTAGGAACCAAGAACGTTCGTCAAAGACTGAGGTTCACTAGAGCTCTCTTAGAGAGCAAAGACTTGTTCATGTAGTTTTGCTTTCCTCTGTATGTGTGGGTCTCCGGGCATAACCTCAGCTCCGTGGAAACAACCCCTGAGCAAAGATCTCCAAGATCTGCTTTTCCCCCATGCTGGGAACCAGGGATCATAGGAGGCAGGAAAAGCAAGCCTCCTTCGGGCAAGAAGAGGCAGCCAACTAGCCTGTGTTTGGAAGCCTATATTTGCAAGGAATGGGTTAGCTTCTCCAGAAGGAGACCTCTAGATGTGCTCAGAAGATAGATATTCCAGAGGCAGGGTCGAGGTTCCTGACTGCCCTTTGCCAGCCTTGCAAAGACATTCCTAGATTCTAGCGCTATTTTCCATGAAGGAGCAGGCATCGGGAATATGTCAGAGTTGACGGGTGCCTTACTGGCCTCAGCTCAGCTGTTGCCTTTCCTTTCAAACTAGGATCAGGGCCTACTTGGTGAAGGGTAAGGGTCTGCTTCTTTCCAAACTGCCAAGGGACACAGCAATGAGACCTCTGTCAAGGCGAGGGAAGCGTAAGCGGATGGATTTTCAAACAGGTGCTTTGCCACAAAGCATCAGCACCCCACGGAGAGAATCAGGCTCCCTGTGCCCCTATGTTCGGTGTGTAGCTTTACACACAGATGTGTCTCTGTACGAGCCAAGAATGTTCCTAAGACTTGAGATTCACTAAGGTCTCCTACAGAGCATAGACTTGTCCGTGTAGTTTTTCCTTCCCCTGTGAGTTTGGTCCCCGAGGTCCACCCCAGCTCCGGGGAAACAACTCCTTAGAAAAGATCTCCAGGAACCGCTTTTCGCCCAGGCTGGGAAACGCAGTTCACAGGAGGCAAGGCAAGCGAGACTCCTGCAGGGAAAAAGAGGCCTTACTGTCCCTGGAGGAGCAGGCTACCAGAATGTTTGACACCTGACTGGTGCCTTACTGACCTCAGCTCCGCCATTGCATGGCCATCCAAACCAGGACCCAGGCGTACTTGGAGAAGGGTTTGGGTGCGGATTTCTAAAAACTGCCAAGGGCTACAGCAATGAGAACTCTCTCAGAGGTAAGGGAGAGCATTGTATGGATTCTCAAGCTGTTGTTTGAATGACAGCTTCAAAGCTGCAAAGAGAGAATCTGTCTCTCTGTGCCCCCTTGTTGGGTACGCAGCTTCACACACAGGGGTGTCTCCATAGGAGTCAAGAACGTTCCTGACAGAGTAAGTTTCACTTAGAGGTCTCCTGGAGAACAAAGACTTGTCCATGTGGTTTTCCTTCCCCTGTGCAATTGGGTCTCTGGTCTCGGCCCCAGCTCCATGGAAAAAACCCCTGAGAAAAGATCTTCAATATCCGCTTTTCCAGAGCCTGGGAAGCTGGGTTCATAGGAGGCAGGAAAAGCAAGCCTCCTTCGGGCACGAAGAGGCAGCCGACCGGCCTGTTTTTGGAAGTCTCAATATGGAAGGAATGAGTTAGATTCTCCTAAAGGAGACCTCCAGATCTGCTCAGAAATCAGTAATTCCAGAGGCAGGGTGCAGGCTCCTGACTGCCCTTTGCCAGCCTTGCAGAGACATTCCTAGATTCCAGCGTTATTTTCCATGAAGGAGCAGGCTTCGGGAATATGTCAGACTTGACTGGCGCCTTATTGGCCTCAGCTCAGCTCTTGCCTTTCCTTTCAAACTAGGACAAGGGCCCACTTTATGAAAGGTAAGGGTCCTCTTCTTTCCAAACTGCCAAGGGCTACAGCAATGAGACCCCTGTCAAGGCGAGGGGAGCGTAAGCTGATGGATTCTCAAGCAGGTGCTTTGCCACAAAGCATCAGCACCCCACGGAAAGAATCTGGCTCCCTTTGCCCCTACGTTGCGTGTGTAGCTACACACACAGAGGTGTCTCGATAGGAGCCAAGAATGTTCCTGAGAGAGGAGGTTCACTGTTGGGGGCCAGAGTGAGGCACTCCGCCCATGGCAAAGGTCATGAGGAAGGAGGCTCGACATACGCAAAGGCGGGATCGAGCCTCAGGAGTCCCCCTGGAAATCCTCGAGCATCTACCCCCATCACCAGAGCCTGCCTACCTTACTGCTTTGTGCTCTCACCTACACCTCTGACTTTACGGGGGGCTGTCCCCCACCACCTCTTTCGGAGAAGGAGTTAACCTAGAGCTCCAGTTGATAAAAACCCCTGGGTGTGACAAGAGTGTTTTAACCTACAAACTCCTCTGAAGGTTCTCTAGCCTGCCTGAAAGGCTTGTCCGGCCACATGTGATTGCTCACAGCCTCTCAACCATGAGAGGCACGAGATGCTTTAAACCTTCTAAAAACAGGTTCCTTAGGAAAGTTAGAAAATTATTAGTATAAGTATAATGGGCTGATTAGAAATCATATTGGTGAAGGGTTTTTCATTTGTTGAGCTGATGTTTACTGCTAAGTCTCCACATCCCCTGCCCTTATACACATTAATGAATATATAGAAGAAATAAGTATTAACCTTTGATATAAATCACGTTAGACCTTAGGCTAAGTAAATTCTTTCCTTAACTAAAACCCACTACACCCTCACCCTGTAGGAATGTAACTTTATTTGGGTGACGTCTGTTTTAAGAATAATCACCCCTGGAGAAATAAGTGCCCTGGTTGACTGACCGCTGTCACAAGGAGAGGGTCGTAAATTGTCAGCAGGCCCCCCGGCCAGAAGATGATGTAACACCCCTAAGACCTCTGTATACTTTTGTATGAAGCACCTGACTTTGATAAAAGTCAGGACTGCTGACCCCACGTGACTTTTGCATAACATCTCAGTGTATAAAAGTAGACCATGGAAAATAAAGAATTGGGATCAGTTTCTCGAAATACTGGTCTCCCCATGTCTCTCTCTCTCTCTCTCTCACTCTGGTTGAGTCTCCATCTGGAGCGCGGAACCCACCAAGCTTACTAATTTTGCCTGGGCTTCTAAGATCCGACCGGGGAGGCCTCAGTGTCTCCTCTCCTTCGGGAGAACGGAAGGACGCCTGCGGCCTACGTAAGTGGTGCAAGCTTCTTGTCTTGAAGTTTTATTGGTCCCCCGCGTAAACCAAGCTACTCAGCCTCTTTTCTCCACTGAATTTTCCTACTGAGCTATCCTCATTTTATTACTCTTTATATCCTTAATTAACGTTTAATTAAGCAGTTGTTCCCTGACCCTCGCCTACGCCGTCTCTGCTTCGAATACCCTGGATCAGCTGGGGCTGGACCCCGGCAGTTCACTAGAGATCTCCTACAGAGCATAGACCTGTCCATTTGGTTTTGCCTTCCCCTGTGAGTTGGGTCCCCGAGGTCCGCCCCAACTCCGGGGAAACAGCCCCTGAGAAAAGATCTCCAGGAACTGCTTTCCGCCCAGGCTGGGAAACGCTGCTCACAGGAAGTAAGGCAAGCGAGCCTCCTGAAGGGAAATAGAGGCCTTACTGTCCCTGGAGGAGCAGGCTGCCAGAGTGTGTGACACCTGACTGGTGCCTTACTGGCCTCAGCTCCGCTATTGCATGTTCATCTGAACTTGAACCCAGGCCTACTTGGAGAAGTGTTTGTGTGCCGATTTCCAGAAACTGCGAAGGGCTACAGCAATGATAACTCTCTCAGTGGTAAGGGAGAGCATTGTGTGGATTCTCAATTTGTTGTTTGAATGACAGCGTCAAAGCTGCACAGAGAGAATCAGGTCTCTGTGTCTCTATGTTGGCTATGCAGCTTCCCACACAGAGATGTCCCCGTTGGAGCCAAGAACATTCCCCATAGACTGAGGTTCACTAGAGCACTCCTAGAGAGCAAAGACTTATCCATGCGGTTTTCCCTTCCCCTGTGCGTGTGGGTCTCCGGGATCGGCCCCTGCTCCGCGGAAACAGCCTCTGAGAAAAGATCTCCAAGAACCTCTTATCCCCCAGGCTGGGAAGCGGAGTTCGCAGGAGGTGGGATAAGCAAGCTTCCTTCGGCAAGAAGAGACAGCCAACCAGCCTGTGTTTGGAAGCCTATATTTGCAAGGAATGGGTTAGTTTCTCCTGACCGAGACCGCCAGATGTGCTGAGAAGATAGAAATTCCAGAGGCAGGGTCGAGGTTCCTGACTGCCCTTTGCCAGCCTTGCAAAGACATTCCCAGATTCTAACGTTATTTTCCATGAAGGATCAGGCATCGGGAATATGTCAGACTTTACTGGCGCCTTACTGGCCTCAGCTCAGCTACTGCCTTTCCATTCAAACAAGGACAAGGGCCTACTTGGTGAAGGGTAAGGGTCAGCTTCTTTCCAAACTGCCAAGGACTACAGCAATGAGACCTCTGTCAAGGTGAGGGAAGCCTATGCGGATGGATTCTTAGCAGGTGCTTTGCCACAAAGCATCAGCACCCACGGAGAGAATCAGACTCCCTTTGCCACTATGTTGGGTGTGTAGCTTCATGCACAGAGGTGTCTCTGTAGAAGCCAAGAATGTTCCTGAGAGATGAGGTTCACTAGAGCTCTCCTACAGAGCATAGACCTGTCCATGTGGTTTTGTCTTCCCCTGTGAGTTGGGCCCCCGAGGTCCGACCCAGCTCCAGGGAAACAGCCCCTGAGAAAAAATCTCCAGGAACAGCTTTGCGCCCAGGCTGGCAAATGCAGTTCACAGGAGGCAAGGCAAGCGAGCCTCCTGCAGGGAAAAAGAGGCCTTACTGCTCCTGGACGATCAGGCTTCAAGAATGTGTGAGACCTCACTTGTGCCTTACTGGCCTCAGCTCCGCCGTTGCCTGTTGTTCCGAGCTAGGACCCAGGCCTACTTGGAGAAGGGTTAGGGTGCGGATTTCTACAAACTGTCAAGGACGACAGCAATGAGAATTCTCTTAGCAGTAAGGGAGAGCATTGTATGGATTCTCAAGCTGTTGTTTGAATGACAGCTTCAAAGCTACACAGAGAGAATCAGGCTCTCTGTTCCCCTATTTTGGCTGTGCAGCTTCACACACAGAATTTGACTCTGTTGGAGCCAGAAATATTCCTGAAAGACTTAGGCTCACCAAAGCTGTCCTCCAGAGCAAAGACATTGGATGTGGTTTTGCCTTCCCTTGTCAGTATGGGTCCCCTAGCTTGGCCCCAGCTCCGGGGATACAGCCTCTGAAAAAAATCTTGCAAGAAGCGATTTTTCCTCCAGGCTGTTAAGCGGAATTCGCAGTTTGCAAGTTAAGGAAGCCTGCTTCGTGGAAGAGCAAGCAGCCAACTGGCCCTGTGTTAGGAAGCCTGTACTTGAAAGGAATGGGTTAGCTTCTACAGCGGGAGAACCTCAGATCTGCTCAGGGGGCTGAAATACTAGAGTCAGGGTCGAGGTTCTCCCTTGTCCTTTGCGCACCTTGCAAAGACATTCCTAGCTTTTAGCGTTAGTGTCCCTGTAGTAGCAGGCTGCAGGAGCGTGTGATAAATGACTGCCGCGTTCCTGTCCTCAGCTCCGCTATTGACTTTCTATTCGAACTAGAACCCAGGCCTACTTTGAGAGGGGTTAGAGTCCAGTGTTTCCAAACTGCCAAGGGCTACAGCAATGCGAGCTCTGTCAGAGGTAAGAAAAGAGCAATTGGTTGGATTCTTCAGCTGCTGCGTGGCTGCACAGCTTCCGCGCCGCATGGAGAGCATGAGGCTCCTTGTGGCCCTATTTTGGGTAGGCAGCAACATGCACACAGAGTGTCTGTGTTCACTTATGTACAGGCTTATGTACACTAGAGCTCTCCTACAGAGCAAACACCACTCAGTGGGCTCCAAGAGATACCTGTCGCGACTCGAGAAGAGAGTGGAGTCCTTTGCTTCCCCTCGAGATGAGGCCTGACTCCCCGGGTGAGTATGGAATGCAACCCCAAATCCCTGTCGCCTATGGAGAGGAACATTAAGTCCTGGATACAAGCCTAGATGAGGTCTAGTTTGCCCTTCAGTGAATGGAGCCCAATCCCCAGCTCTCCCTGGCAACTCGAATGGAAGATTAGACTTCCTGGGCCAACACAAGAGGAAGCCTGAATTCCCCGTCGTAACTCGAGAATCCCACCGCAACTCGAGAAAAACCACGTGCTTCCCTCGTCATCGCAAGATGAGGCCCTTTGTCCGCTACAGCATCTCAAGAGAAGTCCACGTTCCATCCTGAAGTGCGAAACGGTACTTGGCACCCTTGATGCGACCCCAAAAGCTCCGCGACAGACCAGACTCACTCAAGGGGAACACCGAGGTTCCCGGCACTACTTCATCTGACCCCTTCTCCTCTCCTGATTGCGACAGGAGGGTCGACTCCCCTTCTCTGTCTGCAAGGGGTTCCCGACCTTCCGGGCGCACCTCAGGATGAGGCCGGTCTCATGAGGAAGTTCGAGACGTAGCCTCGTGGGTGGTGCCACATGCCGAAAGACCCCAATTTCACGGTCCACTCTTGAAAAGAACCCGATGCCAGCACACCTCTTTGAAGGAAATCCTGTGGATGAAGGCACAACACGAAGGGGCACTGACACCTGCGTGCATCGTCCAGAAAAACCCGCAGGTCCCACAGACATTTCGAAAAGTGGCGTGTCACCCTGTAAACAACTCGAAAGGCAAACGAAGGTCCATTCCTCAACAGAAGACTAGGTGTGACTCTCTTGTCCCTACTCTGCAGGGACCATGGGATCCGAGTCAGAAACAGAGAGGAAGCCTGAGGTTCCTGCGTCCACTCGAGATGAGGCCCTCTTCCATTGCACTACACCCAGTGGAGACCCGAGAGTCCCCTACCAACTCCACAGTATCCCTGAGTTCTCAGAGGCACAATGAGAAGCTCCCTGAGGTCACAGGCACAAGTCGAGGGAACCCTGGGTTTTCTGCCTTGACTCGAGAAAGACCTCGAGAGTGCTTCAAAATGTGTTGAGTCGCGATTCCCCTACAATGACTCGAGCGCCATGACACGCTCCCCCTCGCCACGCGCATGGAGACCTGACTAACCTGGCACTGCATTAGAGGCTCCCTCAGATCCTCATCGTACCTCGTGAGGAAATCCACACTGGCGCGGCAGCTCGAGGAAACATATGAGACACCCAGGTCATCGCGAGATGAGGGCCTTATTTTCCTGCATGGCCTGGAGACAAATCACGAGTCCTCTCTCCAAACTGAAGAGGAGGCTGGACTCCCTTGAGGCCGCTCAGGGGGCTCCAAGAGATCCGCGTCACGACTCGAGAGGAGAGCGGAGTCCTTGGCTTCCCCTCGAGACGAGGCCTGATTCCCCGGGGGAGCCTTTAATGCAACCCCGAGATCACTGCCTTCCCTGGAGAGGAATATTAGGTCCCGGACACACGCCTAGGTGAGGTCTCTTGGGCCCTGCAGTGACTCGAGCGCAACCCCCAGCTCTCCCTCGCAACTCGAGGGGAAGATTGGGCTTCCCAGGGCCAACCCAAGAGGAAGGCTGTGATCCCCGTCGTAACTCGAGAATCCCGCCGCAACTCGAGAAAAACCACGTGGTTCCCACCTCTTGGCAAGATGAGGCCCTTGCCCGCCACGGCGTCTCAAGGGAAGTCCCCTGTTCCGCCCTGAAGGGTGAAGCGTTCCCTGACAGCCTTCCTGCGACACCCAAAAGTTCCCCAACATGCCGGGTTCCGTCGAGGGGATCACCGAGGGTCCCGCCACCCCATCATCTGAGCCCCTTCTCCCCTCCGGATCGCGACAGGAGAGTCGATTCCCCTGCATGGTCTGGAAGGGGTTCCCGGCCTTCCCGGCGCACCTCAGGATGAGGCTGGCCTCACGAGGAAATTGGAGACGAGCCACGTGGGTGGTGCCACATGTCCAACACCCCCGATTCCCCGGTCCGCTCTTGAGAAGGACCCGAGGCCCGGACCCCTCTTCGAAGGCAACCCTGTGGGTGAAGGCACAACACGAAGGGGCACTGCCAACCCCGTGCATCGTCTGCAAAGATGCGCGGGTTGAAAACACAGCTCGACGAGGGGCCTGAGATCCCCTGAGCAACTCGAGAGGCCAGCGGGATTCCCTTCCTCAGACAAGACGAGGCCTGACTCTCCTGTCCCAACTCTGCAGGGACCCTGCGGTCGGAGTCCGAAACGGAGAGGAAGCCTGAGGTTCCTGCCTCCCCTCGAGGTGAGGCCTTCTTCCGTTGAGCCAGACCCAGCAGAGTGCGGAGTGGCCCCCCCACCTCCACAGGATCCTCCGCCTCTCAGAGGCACCCTGGGAAGTTCCCTAAGGTCCCCGGCAGAAGGCGAGGGAAACGAGGGTTTCCCGCCGCCCCCCGACAAAGACCTCGAGAGTCCTTCTTCAACGCGTCTCGAGGCCCTAGTCCCCTCCCGTGACTCGAGAGCCATGACGCGCTGCCCCTCGCCACGCGCATGGAGACCTGACTTCCCTGGCGCCGCACGAGAGGCTCCCTGAGATCCCCGTCGTGCCTCGTGAGAAACCCCACACTGGCGCCGCAGCTCGAGAAAACCCACGAGACGCCCCCGTTATCGTGAGATGAGGGCCATCATTAACTGCATGGCCTGGAGGGCAATCCCGAGTCGTCTCTCCAAACTCCACGGGAGGCTTGACTCACTAAGGCTACTCAGTGCACTCAATAGGTACCCGTTGCGACTCGAGAGGAAAGTGGAATACTTTGCTTCCCCTAGAAACAAGGCCGGACTTCCTGGGTGAGTCTGGAATGCCACCCCGAGATCCCTGTCACCCCTGGAGAGGAATATTCGGTCCTGGACACAAGCCTAGATATGGTCTATTTTGCCCCGCAGTGACTTGAGTGGGATCCCAGCTCACCCTCGCAACTCGAATGGAAGATTGGACTTCCATGGGCCAACACAGGAGGAAATCTGAATTCCCCGTCGAAACTCGAGACTCCCGCCGCAATGCGAGCAAAAGCACGTGGTTCACTCGTCATCCCAAGATGAGGCCCTGGCCCGCTACAGCGTCTCAAGTGAAGTCCCACGTTCCGTCTTGAAGTGCAAAATGCTACTTTTCACCCTTGATGTAACCCCAAAAGTTCCCCGACACACCGTTCTCACCGAGGGGAACACCGAAGTTCCCGGCACCACTTCATCTGATCACTTTCTCCCCTCCTGATCACGACAGGAGGGTAAATCCCCCTGCTTTGTCTGGAAGGAGTTCCCGCCCATCCCGGCGCACCTAAGGATGAGGCCTTTCTCAGGAGAAAATTCGAGACGTAGCCTCGTGGGTGGTGCCACATGCAGAAAGACCCCGATGGTGCGGTCCAATCTGGATAAGAACCCGATGCCCGGACACCACTTCGAAGGCAACCCTGTGGATGAAGGCACCACAGAAGGGTTACTAAAACTCCCATGCATCGTCCAGAAAAACCCACAGGTTCTACACACAGCTCGACAAGTGGAATGTCACCCCGTGAACAACTCTATAGGCAAGCGGAGTTCAATTCCTCCACACAAGATGAGGCCTGACTCTCCTGTCCCAACTCTTCAGGGACCCTGCCATCCGAGTTAGAAATGGAGAGGAAACCTGAGGTTCCTGTCTCAACTCGAGGTGAGGCCCTCTTCCATTGCACCAAACCCAGATGAGTCGCGAGAGGCCCCTCCCAACTCCACAGTATCCCTGAATTCTCAGAGGCACCTTGAGAATCTACCTGAGGTCACCGGCACAAGTCAAGGGAACCCAGGGTTTCCTGCTGCGACCCGAGAAAGACCTTGAGAGTCCTTCAGCGCGTCTTGAGGCCCGATTCCCCTACCATGACTCGAGAGCAAAGACCCGCTCCCCATCACCATGCGCATGGAGACCTGACTTCCCTGACGCCTGAAGAGAGTCTCCCTGAGCTCCCCGTCGTACCTCTTCGGAAACCCCATTCAGGCACCGCAGCTCGAGAAAACCCACGATACGCCCCCGTCATCACGAGATGAGGGACTTGTTTCCTGCCTGGCATGGAGAGCAAAACCGAGTCCTCTCTCCAGACTCCACAGGAGGCTTGACTCTCTTTAGGCCTCTCAGTTGGCTCCAAGAGATAGCTGTCAGGACTTGAAGGGAGAGAGGAGTCCTTTGCTTCCCCTCGAGATGAGGCCTGACTCCCCGTGTGAGTCTGGAATGCAACCCCGAGTTCCTGTCGCACCTGGAGAGGAAAACTCGGTCCTGGACACAAGCATAGATGAGGTCTATTTTGCACTGCAGTTACTAGAGAGCAATCGCCAGCTCTCCCTTGCAAATCGAATTGAAGATTGGACTTCCCTGGGCCAATACAATTGGAAGCCTGAATTCGACATCGTAACTCGAGAATCCCGCCGAAACTCGAGAAAATCCACGTGGTTCCCCCATCAGCGTTAGATGAGGCCCTTGCCCGCTACAGCGACTCAAGAGAAGTCCCACGTTCTGTCTTGAAGTGCGAAACGGTACTTGGCACCCTTGATGCAATCTCAAAATTCCCCGACATACCAGTCTCACTCGAAAGGAACACCGAGGTTCCCGGAACCACTTCATTTGAGCTCCTTCTGCCCTCGTGATCGCGACAGGAGTGTCGATTCCCCTGCTATGTCTGGAAGGCGTTCCCGTCCTTTCCAGCGCGCCTAAGGATGAGGCAGGTCTCAGGAGGAAATTCGAGACATAGCCTCGTGGGTGGTGCCACAAGCCGAAAGACCCCGATTTCCCGGTCTACTCTTGATAAGAACTCGATGCCCTGACACCTTTACGAAGGAAAACCTGTGGATGAAAGCACAACACGAAGGGGCACTGACACCCGTGTTTATCATCCAGAAAAACCCGCAGGTTGCAAACACAGTTCAACAAGTGGTCTGTCACCCCGTGAACAACTCGAGAGGCAAGTGGAGTTCCATTGCTCCACACAAGGCGAGACCTGATTTTCTGTACCAACTCTGCAGGGAAACTGCGATCCGAGTCAGTACCGGCGCAAGGAAACCCAGGAGAGGAAACATGAGGTTCCTGCCTCCACTCGAGATGAGGCTCTCATCCATTGCACCAAACCCAGTGGAGTCCAGAGAGGCTCCTCCCAACTCCACAGTACCCCTGACTTCTCAGAGGCACCCGGAGAAGCTCCATGAGGTCACCGGCACATGTCGAGGGAACCCAGGGTTTCCTGCCACAATGCGAAAAAGACCTCGAGAGTCCTACTTCAACGTGTCTTGAAGCCCGAATCTGCTTCCATGGCTCTATAGAAATGACACGCACCCCCTCGCCACGCACATGGAGACCTGACTTCCCTGGCGCCATAAGAGAGGCTCCCTGAGCTCCCTGTTGTACCTCGTGAGAAACCCCACACTGACACCGCAGCTTGAGAAAACCCACCATACGCCCCTGTCATCGCGAGATGAGGGCCTTCTTTTCCTGCATGGCCTGGAGAGGAATACCGAATCCTCTTTTCAAACTCCACAGGAAACTTGACTCCCTTTAGGCCACTTAGTGGCCTCCAAGAGATACCCATCGCGACTCGAGAGGAGAATGGAGTCCTTTGCTTCCCCTCGAGACAAGGCCTGACTCACCAGGTGGGTCTGGAATGCAACCCCGAGATCCCTGTCTCCCCTGGAGAGGAACATTAGGTCCTGGAAACAAGCCTAGATGAGGTCTCTTTTGCCCTTCTGTAACTCGAGAGCAATCCCCCGCTCTCCCTGACAACTCGAATGGAAGATTGGACTTCCCTGGGCCAACACAAGAGGAAGCCTGAATTCCCCTTCGTAACTCGAGAATCCCACCGCAACTCGAGAAAAAGCACTTGGTTCCCTCGTCATCGCAAGATGAGGCCCTTGCCCGCTACAGCTTCTCAAGAAAAGTCCCACGTTCCGTCTTGAAGTGTGAAACGATACTTGACACCCTTGATGTGACCCCAAAAGTTCCCCGAAATATCGGTCTCACTCGAGGTGAACACCGAGGTTCCCGACACCAGTTTATCTGAGCCCCTTCTCCCCTCCTGTTCGTGATAGGAGGGTCACTTCCCCTGCTTTGTTTGTAAGGGGTTCCCGACCTTCACGGGGCACTTCAGGATGAGGCCGGTCTCACGAGGAAATTCGAGACGTAGCTCGCGGGTGGTAACACATGCCAAAAGACTATGATTTCCCTGTACACTCTTCATAAGAACCCGATGCCTGGACACCTCTTCGAAGGCCACCCTGTGGATGAAGGCACAACACAAAGGGGCACTGACACCCTCGTGCATCGTCCGGAAAAACCCGCAGGTTCCACATACAGCTCAACAAGTGGCTTCTCACCCCTGAAGAACTCGAGAGGCAAGTGGGGTTTCATTCCTCTACACAAGACGAGGCCTGACTCTCCTGTCCCAACTCTGCAGGGACTTTGCGATCCGAATCAGACCAGCGCCAGTGAAGTCACGAGAAGAACGCTGAGGTTCCTGCCTCAACTCGAGATTAGGACCTCTTCCATTGCACGAAAACCAGTGGAGTCCTGAGAGACGCGTCCCAGCTCCACAGTATCCCTGAGTTCTCAGAGGCACCCTGAGAAGCTCCCTGAGGTCACCAGCACAATTCGAGTGAACCCAGGGTTTACTGCCGCCACCATAGAAAGAACTCAAGAGTCCTTCTTCAACGCATTTTGAGGCCTGATTCCCCTACCATGACTCGAGGGCAATGACGCGCTCCCTCTGCTACACTCATGAAGCCCTGACTTCCCTGGCGCCACACGAGAGGCTCCCTGAGCTCCCCGTCATACCTCGTGAGAAACCCCACACTGGCGCCGCAGATAGAGAAAACCCACGAGACGCCCCCGTTTTCGCGACATGACGGCCTTCTTTTCTAGCATGGCCTGGAGATCAATCCCGAGTCCTCTCTCCAAACTCCACAGTAGGCTTGACTCCCTTTTGGTCACTCAGTGGACTCCAAGACATACCCGTCGCGAGTCGAGAGGAGAGTGGAGTCTTTTCCTTCCCCACAAGGCGAGGCCTGACTCCTCGGGTGAGTCTGATATGCGAACCGGAGATCCCTGTCGCCCCTGGAGAGAAACATTAGGTCCTGGACACAAGCCTAGATGAGGTCTCTTTTTTCCTGCAGTGACTCGAGAGCAATCCCCAACTCTCCCTCGCAACTCAAATGGAAGACTGGACTTCCCTGGGCCAACAGAAGAGGAAGCCTGAATTTCCCGTTGTAACTCAAGAATCCCGCCACAACTCGAGAAAAACCACATCGTTCCCTATTCATCGCAAGATGCGGCCATTGCCGCTACAGCGTCTCAAAAGAAGTCTTACGTTCCATCTTGAAGTGCGATACGGTACTTGGCACCTTTGATGCGACCCCAAAAGTTCCCCAACACACTGGTCTCACTAGAGGGGAACACCGAGGTTCCCGGCATCACCTCATCTGTGCCCCTTCTCCCCTCCTGATCGAGACAGGAGGGTCGATTCCCCTGCTTGGTCTGCAAGGGGTTCCGACCTTCCCGGCGCACCTCAGGATGAGGCCGGTCTCACGAGGAAATTCGAGACGTAGCCTTGTGGTTGGTGCCACAAGCCGAAAGACCCCGATTTCCCTGTCTGCTCTTGATAAGAACCCAATGCTAGGACACCTCTTCGAAGGCAATCCTGTGGACGAAGGCACAAAACGAAGGGGTCTGACACCCTCCTGCATCATTGGAAAAGCCCGCAAGTTCCACATACAGATCGACAAGTGGCCTGTCACCCCGTGAACAACTCGAGAGGCAAGAGGAGTTAAATTCCTCCACACAAGACGAGGCCTGACTCTCCTGTCCCAACTCTGCATGGACACTGAGATCCGATTCAGAAATGGAGAGGAACCATGAGGTTCCTGCCTCAACTCGAGATAAGGCCCTCTTCTACTGCACCAAACCCAGTGGAGTTCGGAGCGGCCCCTCCCAACTGCACAGTATCCCTGACTTCTCAGAGGCACCCTGAGAAGCTCCCTGAGGTCACGGGCATAAGTCGAGGGAACCCAGGGTTTCCTGCCGTAACCTGAGAAAAATCTCGAGAGTCCTTCTTCACGCGTCTTGAGGCCCGATTCCCCTACCATGACTGGAGAAAAATGACGCGCTCCTCCTCGCCACGCGCATGAAGATCTGACTTCCCCGGCACCACATGAGAGTCTCCCTGAGCTCCCCATCGTACCTCGTGAGAAACCCCACACTGGCGCCGCAGCTCGAGAAAACCCACGAGACGCCCCTGTCATGGTGAAATGAGGGCCTTCTTTCCTGCATGACCTGAAGAGCAATCCCGAATCCTCTCTCCAAACTCCAAAGGAGGCTTGACTCCCTTTAGGTCACTCAGTGGGCTCCAAGAGATACCCGTCGATACTCAGGAGGAGAGCGGTGTCCTTTGCTTCCCCTCGAGATGAGGCCTGACTACGAGGGTGAGTCTGGAATGCAACCCTGGATCCCTGTCGCCCCTGGAGAGGAACCTTAGGTCCTGGACAAAAGCCTAGAGGAGGTCTCTTTGGCCCTGCAGTGACTCAAGCACAACCCCTAGCTTTCCCTTGCAACTCGAATGGAAGATTGGCCTTTCTGAGCCAACACAAGAGGAAGCCTGAATTTCCAGTTGTAATTTGAGAAACCCGCCGCAACTCGAGAAAAATCACGTGGTTCCCTGTATTGCAAGATGAGGCCCTTGCCCCCTACAGCGTCTCAAGAGAAGTCTCACATTCCGTCTTGAAGTGCAAAACAGTACTTGGCACCCTTGATGCGACCCCAAAAGTTCCCCTATATACCGATCTCACTAGAGGGGACACTGAAGTTCCCGGCACCACTTCATCTGAGGCCTTTCTCCTCTCATGATCGCGATAGGAGGGTCGATTCCACTGCTTTGTCTCGAAGGGGTTCCCGACCTTCCCGGCGCACCTCAGGATGAGGCCGGTCTCACGAGGAAATTCGAGACGTAGCCTCGAGGGCCATACTACATGCCGAAAGACCCCGATTCCATGGTCCACTTTTGATCAAAACCCGACTCCTGGACACCTCTTCGAAGGCAAGCCTGTGGATGAAGGCACAACACGTAGGGGCACTGACACCCCGTGCATCTTCCGGAAAAACCCGCAGGTTCTCACACAGCTCCACAAGTGGTCTGTCACCTCGTGAACAACTCGAGAAGCAAGCGGAGTTCCATTCCTCCACACAAGACGATGCCTGACTCTCCTGTCACAAATCTAGGGACCTTGCGCACCGAGTCAGAAATGGAGAGGAAGCCTGAGGTTCCTGCCTCCACTCAAGACGAGGCCTTTTCCATTGCCGCAAAACCAGAGGAGTCCCGAGAGGCCCGTCCCAAATCCACAGTATGCCTGACTTCTCAGAGGCACCCTGAGAAGCTCCCTAAGGTCACCGGCAGAAGTCGACGGAACCCAGGGTTTCCTGCCGCAACCTGAGAAAGACCTTGAGAGTCCTGCTTTAACGTATCTTGAGGCCTGATTCCCGTACCATATCTCGAGAGCAATGACACGCTCCCCCTTGCCATGTGCATGGAGACCTGACTTCCCTGGCGCCACACGAAAGGCTCTCTGAGCTTCCCGTCGCACCTCGTCAGAAACCGCACACTGGCACCACAGCTCGAGAAAACCAACAAGACGCCCCTGTCATGGCGAGATGAGGATCTTCTTTTCCTGCATGGCCTGGAGAGCAATCCCGAGTCCTCTCTCCAAACTCCACAGGGGGCTTGACTCCCTTTAGGCCACTCAGTGGGCTCCAAGAGACACCTGTGGTGACTCGAGAGGAGAGCGGGGTCCTTTGCTTCCCCTCGAGTCGAGCTTGGACTCCCAGGATGCGTCTGGAATGCAAACCCGAGATCTCTGTCGGCCCTGGAGAGGAATATTAGGTCCTGGACACAAGCCTAGATGAGGTCTCTTTTGCCCTGCAGTGACTCAAGAGAAAACCCCAGCTCTCCCTCGAAACTCGAATGGAAGATTGGACTTCCCTGGGCCAACACAAGAGGAAGCCTGAATTCCCCGTCGTAACTCGAGAATCCCGCCGCACCTTGAGAAAAACCACGTGATTCCCCCGTCATCCCAAGATGAGGCCCTTGCCCTCTACAGCGTGTCAAGTGAAGCCCCAAGTCCGTATTGAAGTGCAAAACGGTACTTGGCACCCTTGAAGCGACCCCAAAAGTTTCCCGACACACCGGTTCCACTCGAGGGGAACACCGAGGTTCCCGGCATGACTTCAACTGAGCCCTTTCACTCCTCCTGATCGCGACAAGATGGTCGATTCCCCTGCTTTGTCTGGAAGGGGTTCCCGATCTTCATGGCGCACCTCAGGATGACACCAGTCTAACGAAGAAATTCGAGACGTAACCTCATGGATGGTGCCACGTTCTGAAAGACCCCGATTTCCTGCTCCACTATTGATAAGAACCCGATGTCCAGACACCTCTTTGAAGGCAACCCTGTGGATGAAGGCACAACACGAAGGGGCACTGACCCCCTCATGCATCTTACGGAAAAAACCGAAGGTTCCACTCACAGCTCGACAAATGGTCTGTTATCCTGTGAACAACTCGAGAGGCAAGTGGAGTTCCATTCGTCCACACAAGACGAGGCCTGACTCTCCTGTCCCAATTCTTCAGGGACCCTGTGGTCGGAGTTTTAAATGGAGAGGAACCCTTAGGTTCCTGCCTCAACTCGAGATGAGAACCTTTGCCATTGCACCAAACCCAGTGGAGTTCCGAGAGCGCCTCCCAAGTCCACAGTATGCCTGACTTCTCAGAGGCACCCTGAGAAGCTCCCTAGGTCACCGGTACAAGTCGAGGGAACCCAGGGTTTCCTGCCACAACCTGAGAAAGACCTTGAGACTCCTTCTTCAACGCGTCTTGAGTCCCGATTTCCCTACCATGACTCGAGAACATTTATGGGCTCCCCCTCATCACACGCATAGACACCTGACTTTCCTGGCGCCACATGAGAGGCTCCCTGAGATCCCGTTGTACCTCGTGAGAAAATTCATACTTGCGCCCCAACTCGAGAAAACCCACAAGACGCCCCCGTCATTGCGAGCTGAGGGCCTTCTCTTCCTGTATGGCCTGGAGAGCAATCCCGAGTCCTCTCTCCAACTCCACAGGAGGCTTGACTCCCTGGAGGCCACTCAGTGGGCTCCAAGAGATACCTATCGTGACCCAGGAGGATATCAGAATCCTTTGCTTCCCCTCGAGCCGAGGCCTGACTCACTGGGTGAGTCTGGAATGCGTCCCCGTGATCCCTATCGCCCCTGGAGAGGAACATTAGGTCCTGGACACAAGCCTAGATGAGGTCTATTTTGACCTGCCATGACTCGAGAGCAATTCCCACCCAGCTCTCTCTGGCAACTCGAATGGAAGAATGGACTTCCCTGGGCCAACAGAAGAGGAAGCCTGAATTCCCCGTCGTAAGTCAACAATCCCATCGCAACTCGAAAAAAACCACGTGGTTTCCCCTTCATCACAAGATGAGGCCCTTGCCCACCACAGCGTCTCAAGAGAAGTCCCACGTTTCGTCTTGAAGTTTGAAACAGTATTTGGCAAGCTTCGTGAGACCCCAAAAGTTCCCTGACATACCAGTCTCACTCAAGGGGAACACCGAGGTTCCCGGCACCACTTCATCTGAGCCCCTTCTCCCCTCCTGATCGCGACAGTAGGGTCGATTAACCTTCTTTGTCTGGAAGGCTTTCCCGACCTTCCAGGGGCACCTCAGCATGAGGCCCGTCTCACGAGGAAATTCGAGATGTAGCCTCGTGTGTGGTGCCGCATTCCAAAAGACCCCGATTTCCTGGCCCGCTCTTGATAAGAACCCGATGCCTGCACACCACTTCGAAGGCAACCCTGTGGATGAAAGCACATCACGAAGGGGCACTGACACTGCCGTGCATTGTCTGGAAAAAACCGCAGGTACCACACACAGCTCGACAAGTGGCCTGTCACTCCTTGAACAACTTGAGAGGCAAGCGGAGTTCCATTCCTCCACACAAGACGAGGACTGACTCTCCTGTCCCATCTCTGCAAGGACCCTGAAATCTGAGTCCGAAATGGAGAGGAACCCTGAGGTTCCTTCCTGATCTCAAGATTAGGCCCTCTTCCATTGCAGCAAACCCAGTGGAGTCCCGAGAGGCCTCTCCCAGCTCCATAGTATCCCTGACTTCTCAGAGGCACCCTGAGAAGCTACCTGAGGTCACAGGCACAAGTCGAGGGAACACAGGGTTTCCTGCCGCAACCCGAGAAAGACCTCGAGCGTCCTTTTTCATTGTGTTGAGCCCTGATTCCTCTACCATGACTCGAGAGCAATGACGTGCGCCCCCTCGCCACTCGTATGGAGACTTGACTTCCCTGACACCACACGAGAGGCTCCCTGAGCTCCCGGTCGTACCTTGTGAGAAACCCCACACTGGCACTGCAGCTCCAGAAAAACCACGAGACTCCCCCGACATCGCGAGATGAGGGCCTTCTTTTCCTGCATGGCCTGGAGAGCAATCCCGCGTGCTCTCTCCAAACTCCACAAGAGAAGAGCCAAGATTGCTGAGGAGTAGGACGGGGAGAACTCTTTTCCCCCCCAAACAATTTCATCAAAAGAGCATTTAAACGTCGAGTAAATTCCACAATACAACTTATGAATGCTGCCAGAGGACATCAGGCACCCAGAAAAGAACCCAACTCTTGGAAAGTAGGTAGGAAAAAGTATAAAAGACAAAAAAAGAGACAAAAGAGGGAGGGAGGGATTTCCGTCCCGGGAAGATAGTCTTAAAAAGAGAAAAGTTTCCAAACACCAGGAAAGCTTTTCACTGCCAAATCTTTGCCAAGCTTTGGAAGCACAAAGGGCAACATAAGGGGGATAAAAATAAATAAACAATTAAAACTCGCAGATTGCAAGCCCTACGGTAACTCCCCCAGCCGCAAAGCAGTGCAGACGCCTGCTCACACCATTAGCAAGCAGGGGCTGGGCAGGGAGGCGCAGCGCGGGCTGCATCGCTTAGAGTAAGAATCTGGCCTGAATACCATGAGCGCTATCTGAACGAAATAACTTGGGCTAGCAAACCAGACTCTGGGATATCTACCACGCAAAAAGCCAGCCTTAACCTAAGACACTGCCAGGCCCGTGCACGGAACAAAGGACTGAACAGAGATAGCCGGCTGCAGACCTTCCCCCTCCGGTGACAGGCAGCCAGAGCCGGAAGGGGGCAATTGCAGCCCCAGAGAGACATTATCTATAAAACTGTAAGCAGGCTTCTTTGCTAACTAAAACTTCTTGGGGATCTGGACGGTCAACATCTGCCTGAGAAAGTGCGCCTGTTTTACACCCAGATAACCGAGTGGTGGGGAGGCGATAAGTCACAACATTGGCGCTCGCCAAACACCTCATCACCTGAGCTGCTCGGACCTGGGAAGAGCACAAAACGCAGGCCGAACTGAGTCTGTGCCTCTGAGGACTACCCGAGTGCCTGAACCTGAGCGGCTTGGACCTGGGAGGTGCATGCAGCCCAGGGCCAGCCTCGGATTGTTCCCAGTGGAACAACCTAGAGCCCGAGCAGTGTGGGCAGGAAGGCTACACGCGCCGTGAGCGGGGGCAGACCCAGTGTGGCTGAGGCACTGCGAACGCACACCAGTGTTATTTGTTTGCAGCATCACTCCCTCCCTCCCTCCCCACAGCGCAACTGAACAAGTGAGCCTAAAAAAAAAAAGTGTCCTCCACCGTCCACTTTGTGTCACGGTGTAAACCAGACACTGAAGAGACCAGCAAACAAAAGAAGCTATAACAGAGGGAAACGCCTTGGAAGCTACAGGCAATAGATTAAAACCCTGTGGTTATTAGCACTACATAGGAAGGCGCCTATAGATCTTGAGAAATATAAGTCGGACCAAGGAACTAGCCAAAAATGAACCGAACCCACGATACTCACAACAAAACCAGAGAAATTCCTAGATATATTTTTATGATCATTCTTTCTTTTTTTAATTTTTTTAATTTTAAGTCCTCTATTGTTCATTTAATTTTCACTTTTATAACCTATTACTTTGCAAAAAAAAGACCCTATTTTTTTCTTCTTCAGCAAACTTCCAAGAAATACCCGGTGCGACTCGAGAGGAGAGCGGAGTCCTTGGCTTCCCCTCGAGACGAGGCCTGACTCCCCGGGGGAGCCTGGAATGCAACCCCGAGATCCCTGCCTTCCCGGGAGTGGAATGTTAGGTCCTGGACACACGCCTCGATGAGGTCTCTTTGGCCCTGTAGTGACTCGGGCAGAACCCTCAGCTTTCCCTCGCAACTCCAGGGGAAGATTGGGCTTCCCAGGGCCAACCCAAGAGGAAGCCTGAAATCCCCGTCGTTTTTGAGAATCCAGACGCAACTCGAGAAAAACGACGTGGTTCCAACGTCTTCACAGGATGAGGCCCTTGCCCGCTACAGCGTCTCCAGGGAAGTCCCATGTTCCGTCCTGAAGTGGGAAACGGTACTTGGCTCCCTTGATGCGACCCCTAAAGTTCCCTGAAACGCCGGGTTCCCTCGAGTGGAACACCTAGAGTCCCGGCCCCACTTCATCTGAGCCCCATCTCCCCTCCTGATCGCGACAGGAGAGTCGATTCCCCTGCTTTGTGTGGAAGGTGTTCCCGGCCTTCCCGGCGCACCTCAGGATGATGCTGGTCTCACGAGGAAATTCGAGATGAGCCACGTGTGTTGTGCCACATGCCGAACGACCCCGATTTCCCGGTCCGCTCTTGAAATGAACCCGATGCTAGGACACCTCTTTGAAGGCAACCCTGTGGGGGAAGGCACAAAATGAAGGGGCAATGAAACCCCCGTGCATCTTCTGGAAACACCCACAGGTTCCACACACAGCTCGACAAGGGGCCTGAGACCCACTGAACACCTCGAGAGGCAAGCAGATTTCCATTACTCAGACAAGACGAGGCCTGACTCTCCTGTCCCAACCCTGCAGGGACCCTGCGGTTGGAGTCAGAAATGGAGAGGAAGCCTGAGGTTCCTGCCTCCAATCGAGATGAGGCCCTCTTTCATTTCGTCAAACCTAGTGGAGTCCCAAGAGGCCCCTCTAAATCCTCAGTATCCCTCACCTCTCAGAGGCACCTGGGAAGTTCCCTAAGGTCCCCGGTAGAGGTCGAGGGAAACGAGTGTTTCCCGCCCCAACCCAAGAAAGACCTCGAGAGTCCTTCTTAAATGCGTCTTGAGGCCCTAGTCCCTCCCATGACTCCAGAGCAATGACGCGATCTGCCTGGCCACACGCATGGAGGCCTGACTTCTCTGGCGCTGCACGAGAAGCTCCCTGATCTCCCCATCATATCTCGTGAGAAACCCCACACTGGCGCCGCAGCTCGAGAAAAACCCATGAGACGCTCCCGTCATCACGAGAGGAGGGCCATCTTTAACTGCATGGTATGCAGATCAAGCGTGAACCTTCTGTCCAAGCTACACAGGACGCTTGACTCCCTTTAGGCCACTCATTGGGCTCAAAGAGTTACACGTCGCACTCGAGAGGATAGTGGAGTCCTTTGCTTCCACTCGAGACGAGGCGTGACCCACCGGGTGAGACTGGAATGCGACCCCGATATCCCTGTTGCCCCTGGAGAGGAACACTACGTCCTGGACCCAAGCCTAGATGAGGACTCTTTGCCCTGAAGTGACTTGAGAGCAACCCACAGCTCTCTCTGACAAGTTGAATGGAAGATTGGACTTCCTGGGCCAACACAAAAGGAAGCCTGAATTCCCCGTCGTAACTCGAGAATCCCGCCGCAACTCGAGAAAAACCACGTGTTACCCTCGTCATCGCAATATGAGGCCCTTGCCCGCTAGAGCATCTCCAGAGAATTCCCACGTTCCGTCTTGAAGTGCGAAACTGTACTTGGCACCCTTGATGCGACCTCAAAAGTGCTGTGACATACCGGTCTCACTCGAGGGGACCACCGAGGTTCCCGGCACCACTTCATCTGAGCCCCTTCTCCCCTTCTGATCGCGACCGGTGGGTCGATTCCCCTGCTTTGTCTGCAAGGGGTTCCCGAGCTTCCCGGCTCACCTAAGGATGAGGCCGGTCTCCCGAGGAAATTCGAGACGTAGCCTCGTGGGTGGTACCACATGCTGAAAGACCCCAATTTTCTGGTACGCTCTTGAAAAGAACCCGATGCCCGGACACCTCTTTGAAGGCAACCCTGTGGATGAAGGCACAACACGAAGGGGCACTGACACCCCTGTGCATCGTCCGGAAAAACCCGCAGGTTCCACGCACAGCTCAACAAGTGGCCTGTCACTCTGTGAACAACTCGAAAGGCAAGCGGAGATCCATTCCTCCACAGAAGATGAGGCGTGACTCTCTTGTCCATACTCGGCAGGTAGCCTGCGACCCGAGTCAGAAATGGAGAGGACCCCTGAGGTTCCTGCCTCCATTCTAGATGAGGCCCTCTTCAATTGCACCAAACCCAGTTGAGTAACGAAAGGCCCCTCCCAAATCCACAGTGTCCCTGACTTCTCAGAGGCACCCTGAGAAGTTGCCTGAGGTCACCGACACAAGTCGAGGGAACCCAGGGTTCCCTGCCGCAACCCGAGAAAGACCTCGAGAGTCCTTCTTCAATGCGTCTTGAGGCCAGATTCGCCTACTATGACTCGAGAGCAATCACGCACTCCCCTTCACCACACGCATGGAGACCTGACGTCCCTAGCACCACACGAGAGGCTCTCTGAGCTCCCCGTCATAACTCGTGAGAAATCTGATACTGGCGCCGCAGCTGGAGAAAACCCACGAGACGCCCCCGTCATCGCGAGATGAGGGCCTTTTTTCCTGCATGGCCAGGAAAACAATCCCGAGTCATCTCTCCAAACTCCATAGGAGGCTTCACTCCCTTTACACCACACAGTGGGCTCCAAGAGATACCCGTCGCGACTCGACAGGAGAGCGGAGTCCTTTTTTTCCCCTCAAGACGAGGCCTGACTCTCCGGGTGAGTCGAGAATGCAACCCTGAGACCCTGTCGGCCCAGTAGTGGAACACTAGGTCCTGGACACAAGCGTAGATGGTGTCTATTTTGCCCTGCAGTGACTGGAGAGCAATCCCCAGTTCTAACTTGCAACTCGAATGGAATACTGGATTTTCCTGGCGCCACACAAGAGGCTCCCTGAGATCCCCGTGGTACTTCATGAGACACCCCACACTGGTGCCACAGCTCGAGAAAACCCACGAGACGCCACCGTCATCTCGAGATGAGGGCCTTCTTTTCCTGCATGGCCTGGAGTCCAATCCCGAGTCCTCTCTCCAAACTCCACAGGAGGCTTGACTCCCTTTAGTACACACAGTGGGCTCCAAGAGATACCCATCGCGACTCGAGACGAGAGCGGAATTCTTTGCTTACCCTCGAGGTGAGAACTGACTCCCCGGATGAGTCTGGAATGCAAACCCGAGATCCCTGTCGCCCCTGGAGAGCAACGTTAGATCCTGGACACAAGCCTAGATTAGGTCTCTTTTGCCCTGCAGTGACTCTAGCGCAATCCCCAGCTCCCCCTCGCAACCCGAATGGAAGATTGGATTTCAAGGCCAACAAGAGGAAGCCTAAATTCACGGTCATAACTCGAGAATCCCGCTGCAACTCGAGCAAAACCACGTGGTTCTCCCGTCATCGCAAGATGAGGCCCTTGCCCGCTACAGCGTTTCAAAAGATGTCCCAGGTTCCGTCTTGAAATGCGAAACGGTACTTGGCACCCTTGATGCGACCCCAAAAGTCCCCCAACACGCCGGTCTCACTCAAGGGGAACACCGAGGTTCCCGGCACCACTTCATTTAAGCCCCTTCTCCCCTCCTGATCGTGACCGGTGGGTCGATTCCCCTGCTTTGTCTGTAAGGGGGCCCGACCTTCCCTGCACAACTCAGGATGAGGCCGGTCTCATGGGGAAATTCGACATGTAGCTTTGTTGGTGGTGCCACTTGCCGAAAGACTCCAATTTCCCGGTTCGCTCTTTATAAGAATCCAATGCTCAGACACCTCTTGGAAGGCAGCCTTGAGTATGAAGGTACAACACGAAGGGGCACTAACACACCTGTGCATCATCCGGAAAAACGGGCAGGTTACATACACAGCTCGACAAGTGGCCTGTCACCTCGAGAACTACTCGAGAGGCAAGAGGAGTCCCATCCTCCAGAAAAGACGAGGCCTGACTCTCCTGTACCAACATGCAGGGACCTTGCGATCTGAGTCAGAAATGGAGAGGAACACTGAGGTTCCTGCTTCAACTCGAGATGAGTCCCTCTTACATTCCACCAAATGCGGAGGAGTCTCGAGAGGCCCCTCCAAACTTCACAGTATCCCTGACTTCTCAGAGGCACTCTGAGAAGCTCCCTGAGGTCGCAGGCACAAGTCAAGGGAACCCTGGGGTTTATGCAGTGACCCGAGAAAGACCTCGAGAGTCCTTCTTCAACCCGTCTTGAGGCCCGATTACCCTACCATGACTCGAGAGCAATGACGAACTCCCCCTAGCCATCTCATGGGGACCTGACTTCCCTGGCGCCACACGAGAGGCTCCCTGAGCTCCCTCTCGTACCTCGTCAGAAACCTGGAACTAGCGCGGCAGTCTAGAAAACCCACGAGATGCCGCCGTCATCGCGAGATGAGGGCCTTCTTTTCCTGCATGGCCTGGAGAGGAATCCCGAGTCCTCTATCCAAACACCACAGGAGGCTTGACTCCATTTAGGGCACACAGTGGGCTCCAAGAGATACCCATCGCGACTCAAAAGGACAGCGGAGTTCTTTGCTTCCCCTCGAGACGAGGCCTGATTCCCCGGGTGAGTCTGGTATGCAAGCCCGAGATCCTGTCGCCCCTAGGGATGAACATTAAGTCCTGGACACAAGCCTAGATGAGGTCTATTTTGCCCTGCAGTGACTCGAGGGCAATCCCCAGCTCTCCCTTGAAACTCGAATGGAAGATAGGACTTCCCTGGGCCAACACATGAGGAAGACTGTATTCCCCTTCGAAACTCGAGAATCCCGCCACAACTCCAGAAACGCCACGTGGTTCCCCCGTCATCGCAAGATGAGGCCCTTGCCCCCTACAGCGTCTCAAGAGAAGTCCCACGTTCCGTCTTGAAGTGCGAAACGGTATTGGCACCCTTGATGCGACCACAAAAGTTCCTCGACACACTGGTCTGACTCGAGGAGAACACCGAGGTTCCCAGCACCACTACATCTGGGCCCCTTCTCCCCTCCTGATCGCGACAGGAGGGTCGATTCCCCTGTTTTGTCTTGAAGGGGTTCCCGCCTTTCCCGGTGCATCTGAGGATGAGGCCGGTCTCACGAGGATATTCGAGACATAGCCTCGTGGATGGTGACACATGCCGAAAGACCCCGATTTCCCGGTTCGCTCTTGATAAGATCCCAATGCCCGGACACCTCTTTGAAGATAACCCTTTTGATGAAGGCACAACACGAAGGGGCACTGACACCCCCGGGTATCGTCCGGAGAAACCCGCAGGTACCACACACAGCTAGATAAGTGACCTATCACCCCGTGAACAACTGGAGAGGCAAGCAGATTTCCATTCCTCCACACAAGACGAGGCCTGACTCTCCTGTTCGAACTCTGCAGCGAAACTGCGATCTGAGTCAGATCTGGCCCAGGGGAAGTCAGGAGAGGAAACATGAATTTCCTGCCTCCACTCGAGATGAGTCCCTCTTCCATTGCACCGAACCCAGTGGAGTCCCGAGAGGCCCCTCCCAACTGCACAGTATCCCTGACTTCTCAGAGGCACCCTTATACCTTCCTGAGATCACCGGCACAAGCCGAGGGAAGCAAGGGTTTCCTGCCCCAACCCGTAAAAGACCTCGAGAGTCCTTCTTCAACGCGTCTTGAGGTGCGATTCCCCTACCATGACTCAAGAGCAATGACGCGCTCCCCCTAGCCACGAGCATAGAAACCTGACTTCCCTGGTGCCACAGGAGAGGCTCCCTGAGCTCCCCATTATACCTCGTGAGCAACACCACACTGGAGCCACAGCTCGAGAATACCCACGAGACGCCCCAGTCCTCACGAGATGAGGGCCTTCTTTTGCTGTATGGCCTGGAGAGCAATCCTGAGTCCTCTCTCCAAATTCCACAGGAGGCTTGACTCATTTTAGGCCACACAGTGAGCTCCAAGATATACCCGTTGCGACTTGACAGGAGAGCGGTGTCCTTGGCTTCCCCTCGAGACGAGGCCTGATTCCCTGGGTGAGTCGAGAATGCAATGCCGAGATCGCTGTCGCCCCAGCAGAGGAACATTAGGTCCTGGACACAAGCCTAGATGAGGTCTATTTGGCCCTGCAGTGTCTCGAGAGCAATCCCCAGTTCTAACTCGCAATTCGAATGAAAACTGGACTTCCCTGGGCCAGTTGAAGAGGAAGCCTGAATTCCCCGTCGTAACTCGAGAATCCCGCCGCAACTCAAGAAAAACCACGTGGTTCCCCCGTCATCGAAAGATGAGGCCCTTGCCCGCTACAGCGTCTCAAGAGAAGTCCCACATTCCTTATTGAAGAGCGAAAAGTTACTTGGAACCCTTGATGCGACCCCAAAAGTTTCCCGACATACCATTCTCACTTGAGGAGAACACCGAGGTTCCCGGCACCACTTCATCTGAGACTCTTCTCCCCTCTTGATCGCGACAGGAGGTTCGATTCCCCTGATTTGTCTGGAAGGCGTTCCCGACCTTCCTGGCGCACCTCAAGATGAGGCCAGTCTCACGAGGAAATTCGAGACATAGCCTCGTGGGTGGTGCGGCATGCCAAAAGACCCCGATTCCCTGGTCCGCTCTTGATAAGAACCCGATGGCAGAACCCAACTCGAAGGCAATCCTGTGGATCAAGGCACAACACGAAGGGGCAGTGACACCCCGGTGCATTGTCCAGAAAAACCCGCAAGTTCCACATACAAATCGACAAGTGGCCTGTCACCCCATGAACAACGCGAGAGTCAAGCAGAGTTCCATTCCTCCACACAAGACGAGGCCTGACTCTCCTGTCCCAACTCTGAAGGGACTCTGCGATCCGAGTCAGATCTGGCGCATTCGAAGCCAGGAGAGGAACCCTGAGGTTCCTGCCTCAACTTGTCATGAGGCCCTCTTCCATTGCACCAAACCCAGTGGAGTTCCGAGAGGCCCCTCCCAACTCCACAGTGACCCTGACTTCTCAGAGGCACGCTGAGAAGCTTCCTGAGGTCACTGGCACAAGTCGATGGAACCCAGGGTTTCCTGCTGCAACCCAAGAAAGACCTCGAGAGTCCTTCTTTAACCCGTCTTCAGGCCCAATCCCCTACCATGACTCGAGAACAATGACGGGCTCCCTCTCACCACGTGCATAGAGACCTGACTGCCCTGGCACCACGTGAGAGGCTCACTGAGCTCCCAGTCTTACTTCGTGAGAAACCCCACACTAGCGCCACAGCTCGAGAAAACCTACGAGATGCCCCAGTCATCGGGAGATGAGGGCCTTCATTTCATGCATTGCCTGGAGAGCAATCCCGTGTCCTCCCTCCAAACACCAGAGGAGGTTTGACTCCCTTTAAGCCACTCAGTGGGCTCCAAGAGACCCGTGTCACGACTCGAGAGGAGAGCGGAGTCCTTTGCTTCCCCTCGAGACGAGGCCTGACTCCAAGGTGAGTCTGGAATGCAACCCCGAGATTTCTGTCGAGCCTTGACATGAACATTAGGTCCTGCACACAAGCCTTGGAGGGGTCTCTTTTGCCTTCAGTGACTAGAGCGCACATCCAGCTATCCCTCGAATCTCGAATGGAAGATAAGACTTTTGTGGGCCAACACAAGAGGAAGCATGAATTCCCTGTGGTGACTCAAATATCCCACCGCAACTCGAGAAAAACCAAGTGGTTCCGCAGTCATTCCAAAATGAGGCCCTTGCCCGCTGGAGCACCCCAAGAGAAGTCCAACTTTCCATTTTCAATTGCGAAACGGTACTTGGAACGCTTTATGCGACCCCAAAAGCTACCCGACATACCTGTCTCACTTGAGGGAAACACCGAGGTTCCCAGCAGCACTTCATCTGAGCCACTTCTCCCCTCCTGATCGCCACAGGAGGGTCGATTCCTCTGCTTTGTCTGGAAGAGTTTCATGACCTTCGCGGCACACCTCAGGATGAGGCCGGTTTCATGATGAAATTCGAGACTACCCACGTGGGTGGTGCCAAATGCTGAACGACCCCGATTTCCCGGTCCGCTCTTCATAAGAACCCGATGCCCGGACACCTCTTCGAAGGCAACCCTGTGGATGAAGACAAAAAACGAAGGGTCACTGACACCCCCGTGCATCGTCTGGAAAAACCTGCAGATTCCACACACAGTTTGACAAGGGGCCTGAAACCCCATGAACAATTCGAGAGGCAAGCGGAGTTCCATTCCTCAGAAAAGACGTAGCCTGACTCTCCTGTCCCAACTCTGCAGGGACCGTGATGTCGGAGTCCGAACAGAGAGGAAATCTGGGGTTTCTGCCTCCCCCCGAGATGAGGCCCTCTTCCATTGCGACAAACCCAGCGGAGTCCCGAGAGGCCCCGCCAACTCCACAGGATCCCTCGCCTCTCAGAGGCAGCCTGGGAAGTTCCCTAAGGTCCCCGACAGAAGGCGAGGGAGAAGAGGTTTTCCCGCCGCCCCCCAAGAAAGACCTCGAGAGTCCTTCATCAAAGCGTCTCGAGGCCCTAGTCCCCTCCCGTGACTTGAGAGTCATGACGCGCTCCCCCTCGCCACGCGCATGGAGACCTGACTTCCCTGGCGCCGCACGAGAGGCTCCCTGAGATCCTCGTCGTGCCTCGGGAGAAAACCCCCACGGGCGCTGCAGCTCGAGGAAACCCCAGAGACGCCCCCGTCCTCGCGAGCTGAGGGCCTTCTTTTCCTGCATGGCCTGGAGAGCAATCCCGGGTCCTCTCTCCAAACGGAAGAGGAGGCTGGACTCCCTTGAGGCCGCTCAGGGGGCTCCAAGTGACCCGCGTCGTGACTTGAGAGGAGAGCGGAGCCCTTGGCTTCCCCTCGAGACGAGGCCTGACTCCCCGGGGGAGCCTGGAATGCAACCCCGGGATCTCTGCCTTCCCTGGAGAGGAATATTAGGTCCCGGACACACGCCTAGGTGAGGTCTCTTCGGCCCTGCAGTGACTCGAGCGCAACCCCCAGCTTTCCCTCGCAACTCGAGGGGAAGATTGCGCTTCCCAGGGCCAACCAAAGAGGAAGCCTGAGATCCCCGTCATAACTCGAGAATCCCGCCGCAACTCGAGAAAAACCACGTGGTTCTCACCTCTTCACAAGATGAGGCCCTTGCACGCAACGGCGTCTCAAGGGAAGTCCCCTGTTCCGCCCTGAAGGGCGAAAGGGTCCCTGACAGCTTTCATGCGACCCCCAAAGCTCCCCGACACACCGGGTTCCCTCGAGGGGAACACCGAGGGTCCCGTTACCGCTTCATCTGAGCCCCTTCTCCTCTCCTGATCGCGACAGGAGAGTCGATTCCCCTGCGTGGTCTGGAAGGGGTTCCTGGCTTTCCCGGCACACCTCAGGATGAGGCCGGCCTCCCGAGGAAATTCGAGACGAGCCCCATGGGTGGTGCACATGCCGAACGACCCCGATTTCCCAGTCCGCTCTGGATAAGAACCCGATGCCCGGACACCTCTTCGTAGGCAACCCTGTGGGTGAAGGTACCACTCGAAGGGGCACTGACACCCCCGTGCATCGTCCGGGATACCCCGCGGTTTCCACACACAGCTCTACGAGGTGCCTGAGACACCCTGAGCAATTCAAGAGGCAAGCGGAGTTCCCTTCCTCAGACAAGCCGAGGCCTGACTCTCCTGTCCCAACTCTGCAGGGACCCTGTGGTCGGAGTTTGAAAAGGAGAGGAAGCCTAAGGTTCCTGCCTCCCCTCGAGGTGAGGCCCTCTTCCTTTGCGACAAGCCCAGCGGAGTCCCGAAAGGCCCCGCCAACTCCACAGGATCACTCACCTATCAGAGGCACCATGGGAAGTTCCCTAAGGTCCCAGGCAGAAGTCGAGGGAAACGAGGCTTTCCCGCCCCAACCCCAGAAAGACCTCGAGTGTCCTTCTTCAATGCCTCTGGAGGCCCTAGTCCTCTCCCATGACTCGAGAGCCATGACGCGCTCCCCCTCGCCACGGGCACGGAGACCTGACTTCCCTGGCACCGCACGAGAGGCTCCCTGAGATCTTCATCTTGCCTCGTGAGAAAACCCCCACGGGCGCCGCAGCTCGAGGAAACCCCTGAGAAGGCCCCGTCCTCGCGAGGTGAGAGCTTTCTTTTCCTGCCTTACCCAGAGGGCAATCCCGAGTCCTCTCTCCAAACTGAAGAGGAGGCCTGACTCCCTTGAGGCCACTCAGTGGGCTCCAAGAGATCTGCGTCGCGACTTGAGAGGAGAGCGGCATCCTTTGCTTGCCCTCAAGACGAGGCCTGACTCCCCGGGGGAGTCTGGAACGCCACCCCGAGATCCCTGTCTTCCCTTGAGAGGAACCTTAAGTCCCGGACACAGACCTAGATGAGGTCTCTTTGGCCCTGCAGTGACTCGAGTGCAACCCCCAGCTTTCCCTCGCAACTCGAATGGAAGATTAGGCTTCCCAGGCCAATACAAGAGGAAGCCTGAAATCCCCGTCGTAACTCTAGAATCCCGCCGCAACTCGAGAAAATCCACATGGTTCCAACGTCTTCGCAAGATGAGGCCCTTGCCCGCTACGGCGTCTCCAGGGAAGTCCTAGGTTCTGTCCTGAACTGCGAAACGGTACCTGACTCCTTTCATGCATCCCCCAAAAGTCCCTCACACGCCGGTTTCCCTCGAGGGTAACACCGAGGGTTCCGGCCCCACTTCATCTGAGCCCCTTCTCCCCTCCTGATGGCGACAGGAGAGTCGATCCCCCTGAGTTGTCAGGAAGGGTCCTCGGCCTTCCCGGCACACCTCAGGATGAAGCCGGCCTCACTAGGAAATTTGAGACTAGCCCCGTTGGTGGTCCCACATGCCGAAAGACCCCGATTTCCCTGTCCGCTCTTGAAAAGAACCGGAGGCCCGGACACCTCTTCGAAGGCAAGCCAGTGGGTGAAGGCACAACACGAAGGGGCACTGTCACTGTCGTGCATCGTCCGGAAACACCCGCAGGTTCCACACACAGCTCAACAAGGGGCCTGAGACCCCCTGAGCACCTCGAGAGGCAAGCGGAGTTCCCTTCCTCAGACAAGACGATTCCTGACTCTCCTGTCCCAACTCTGCATGGACCCTGCTGTCGGAGTCCGAAACGGAGAGGAAGCCTGAGGTTCCTGCCTTCCCTGGAGATGAGGCCCTCTTCCATTGCGCCAAACCCAGCGGAGTTCTGAGAGGCCCCGCCAACTCCTCGGCATCCCTCATCTGTCAGAAGCACACTGGGAAGTTCCCTAAGGTCACCGGTAAACTTTTATTGCACAAGGTCCACATGAAAAGGCCCACGCAGCAGGACATCCACAGATTCTGTCTGCCATTAAAGGGCAGTAAGGTGCCCTCCCCACTTCTTTGCTGCCTGGGCGGCCACCAGGGTGCAATTCGCGTACCCTTCCCTTTCCCATCCTAGCAGGTGCTCCAGGGCCCGCTGGCCTACAAAGTGCCAGAAGCAGGGCTGGGCCAGCCGGGCAGAATTCAGGGTTCTGTCCCTTGGACTTCCAGCGGACACTAGGCTGCTTGGGAAAACCGCGCAGATTCTGAGGTTTTTCAGCAGAGGGGTGGAGCGGTAAAGGCCTTGACCCCAAAGACGAGGCCTTTCTGCGACCGCCAGGTTGGGGAGCTCTGAGACTGTGCCAACACAGGGCGGAATACATGGTTCCCTGCTCCAGGCAGTCCCCGTTCCCTTACCTGTGTTCCGCACCCCTCCGCTGTGGCCAATGGATGCCGATCCTTGGGGATCCAGGAGTTCACGAAATGGGCATTCCCAGCCGCAATGGCGACCCCCAACAGCACATCTGGAAAGCCCTCCCCCACCCCCGCCAGGAGCCGACCCCCACTGCGAACGGACCCCCACCCCGCCCCGCGCCGCCAGGTTTCGCCCCGGCCCTGCCGGGCTCCCGGCGGGTTCCCAGCCACATTGGCGACCCCCGGGAGCACAACAGGGACCGACCACCCACCCACAGCGAGCGGAATCTCGACCTGTGCAGCCCAGGTTTACCCCGCCCTGGGTGGGCTCCCGGCGCGTTTCCAGCCGCAGTGGCCATCTCCGAGAGCACAACTGGGAAGCCCTCCCCCACCCCCGCCAGGAGCCGACACCGGCCTTGCGCCGCCCGGGTTCGCCCCGCCCCTGCCGCGCTCCAGGGGCGCTGCCCACCTTCACCAGTGGCTCCCGGTGAGCCCCGTCCCCACGCCCGGTTCCAGGAGAGGCTCTCGGACCTCGGTGCTGCCGCCAGGTCAAACATGAGGACAATACATACACCCCACAGAGACAATCCAAGCTGTCTATGATTTAGGGATAAAACGAGGACTACAGAAAGGCAAGATGACCTGACCTAGGAGGGCCATGATATTCTATAGAACCAGACAAAGTTGGTTACCAAGGAAACTTTTTTCCTTGGAACCCGGAAAGCTGGTTCTTTGCATATGCAATGACCAACAATTAGCTTGTTACCCAAGCCTGCCTCACTGCCACCCCCATCCCCCCACTCCCCAGAAGACTGGCTCAAAGAAATATTTTAAATCTCAGGCGGAAACCTGGAAGATGTCTTGTCTGTCTGTTTGGATTAAGGTATGTGTCAGTGTGAGCCTTGTGTTTTTTGATAATATTGCTCAAGTTCTGTGTTCTGATTTCAGTGGTCTCAAGACAAGGCAGCCCTTCCAAATCAAACTGCTGGAAATACAAGAAAACATTGACCTAAATGAATGTCAGAGTCCCGTGAACTGGGAACTAGTCAATATTAAATATCTAGTATTTTTGGTTTTGCTCCTCCATTATAGACATGTCTAAGAGTCAACAACATTAAGCACAACATGTTCATAGTGCCTAGGTTTCTTTTGAGGTAAAAATTGCTCTATTGTTATATCTGTCACAAGCTTGTCAGCAAGAAGCTACCTGGAAACGACAACAACAAAAGTAAAAAATGTAAATGTGATATGAGCTTTTAGACAAACTCTTTACAATAATTATACTCTAAAATATCTGCCTCTCATAGTCTTGATTGAAGGCAGAGGAGAAGGGGATGACAGAGGATAAGATGGTTGGATGGCATCACTGACTCGATGGACATGAGTTTGAGCAAGCCCCTGGAGCTGGTGACGGACACGGAAGCCTGGCGTCCTTCAGGCCACGGGGTCCCAAAGAGTCAGACACGACTGAGCAACTGAACTGAACTGAACTAACAAACGTTTCTCCAGGTGTTTTGGTTACCCGAGTTTCTATCCTTGTGACGACAGTGTATTGAATAGCTAGGTCATTTCCAAATAAATGAAAGTTCTGAAACATTCACGACTTGAAAGGACCTCCCTTTTACACAGAAACAAAAGAGATTTTTGACTCTCCATGAATAGTGTCTGGCACCATCCTGACATGTTAAATGTAAGAAAGCAATTGTTTTGTTTTGTTCTGTTCTTGGGGGTGGGGGGAGGGGGGCGGGCTATAGCGAATGCCAATATAAAAGTCAGTTCTTGGTTGCTGAAGGGAAATGTATGACTTGTTATTACAAGAAAGTATGTGGAATGCAATGGCACTTGAGGAAGGAAAACGAAGTAGTTCTGTCTTACAGGTGGCAGTTTCAGGATGGGAGAAGCAAGGGAATGGGTACAGAATGGGATAAGGAGGTTGTAGGGAAAGTGGACCCCCAGAAAAGAGTTCTGTGCCTAGCACAAGTTTTCTTGAGATGTCGAACTGCCTTTGCTAATGGAGTTTAAGTTTCTTTACCTCTTAAGTGATCTCTTCTAGGTTGACCTAGAACAGAAATCTTTGGTTAGCTTTGGCTAAGTGGAGAAGTAGTGTTTCACGGTGACATATGTGATCCTTCCTGACTGTTTGCAGCCCTTTTGATATCGATGCACTGCTTCTGCTGCTGCTGCCGCCGCCGCTGCTGCTAAGTCGTTTCAGTCGTGTCCGACTCTGTGCGACCCCATAGACGGCAGCCCACGAGGCCCCGCAGTCCCTGGGGTTCTCTAGGCAAGAACACTGGAGTGGGTTGCCATTTCCTCCTCCCATGCATGAAAGTGAAAAGTGAACGTGAAGTCGCTCAGTGGTGTCCGACTCTTAGCGACCCCATGGACTGCAGCCTACCAGGCTCCTCCATCCATGGGATTTTCCACGCAAGAGTACTGGAGTGGGGTGCCATTGCCTTCTCCCATATCTATGCACAAGCCTGCCTAAATAATTGACTTCTCGCTAGCTTTGGGATGCCAATGACCATCCACCCTTACCAGGCAACAGAGAAGAGAAAAACACTTACCACAGGAGGTCCTGGTAAGGAACAAGGAACTAACAAGCTCCCGCCAACCAGGATTCTGCAGAGGTCAACAAGAGGTCAATAAGAGATGGAAGACTGCAGTCCAGAGGTCCTAGCAACTTCCATCTTGCAGCAGAGACCCAGCATAGTCAAAACGAATTCAATGTTGCAAAAAATAAGTAAACAAACAAAGGACAGAATTTCTTTGAACACATGACTGAGATTAGGGCTGAGGCAGTACATGTACGGTGCCCGGAAAATCTTAAAGTATGAGAAAGGAAAGAAATTAATGACAATTATCAAGCTGTCCAAACTGATAAAAACGAAAGATTACACAGTTTTTTCTGTATATATTAGCAGATAATAATCTGAAAAGGAATTAAAAAAAAATTCCCTTTCAATAATGTCAACATGAATACAACACTGTGCCATGGATGTAACGAGGATGACAAGACTGGCACACTGGAAATTATACACCCTGGCTGAAAACTATCCTGAATACATGGACAGATATTCCATAACAATGGAAAGACTTAAGATGGCAATACCATGGAATGCATCTTCAATCTCAAATGAAGATTTGATATGATTTGATCGCTCAGAGCTTTTGTGTCATCAATTGTTATTAAAGTATAAATGAGATAGAGAAAGCTGCTGACTTAGACTTGAGGCGGGGTGTGCGCCCTGCTGGTCTCTAGCCAGATATTCTACAGGCACTAGCAGTCAGCTAACGAAAGAAAGGCACTGTCTCAGGGAATGGCACCAGGCCCCTCCCCCACGACATGCCTTGAGGTCACATTGGCAGCAGGTGAGTCATCCTGGGCCAAAAACTGATTGACATGAATCTTGAAGAAAGGCAGTATTCCAGGCAAATATATCATTTCCTTAACATAGATTAGGAGAACAAGGTACGAGGAAAATATACTGTTTTGTTCAAGTCGCTTCTGAGCCTACTGGGGGAACCGACCTGAAGCCAGAGTCCAGCGGATATACATAGGATATTTACATCGCTTAAGACAAACATTTCCTCAGGAACAAATGCATTGCTTAGCTCAAGGTTTGTCTGCGAAATTCTTACACATCAGGAGATGGCTCCGAGCTGGGTTTCTACACACAAGAACATGAATGCAAAGGACAAGCCTGCACAGCCCATCTGCCCCCCTCCCCCACAGCCAGCAGCATTTCCAAGTGACCTCCTAAGGCCTTCCCCAAAATACAGGGGCACCTCTGGGTTTCCTGTTTCCCTCACTTTGAACACTTTTCTTAAAAAAAAAAAATCCTGCACACTTCTTGATAGAATGCCACAGTGCAAGGAAAACAGGCCTTCAATACTTAAACCTCCCTGTGCCAAACACTTGGGGCTTGGTTTTGTTTTGTTTTGTTTTTTAATTACACCACCACATAATTTAAACTTTTTACAATTTCTAATTATTCAGTACCAAAACACAAAACTTTTATTGCACAAGGTCCCCATGAAAAGGCCCACGCATCAGGACAGCCACAGATTCTGCCATGAAAGGGCAGCAAGGTGCCCTCCCCCCTTCTTTGCTGCCTGGGCGGCCACCAGGGTTTGAAATCCATGCACCCTACTAACTTTCTAGGGTGCAATTCGCGGACCCTTCCCTTTCTCATCCTAGCAGGTGCTCCAGGGCCCGCTGGCCTACAAAGTGCCAGAAGCAGGGCTGGGCCAGCCGGCCAGAGTTCAGGGTTCTGTCCCTTGGACTTCCAGGGGACACTAGGCTGCTTGGGAAAACCGTGCAGACTGAGATTCTTCAGCAAAGGGGTGGAGCGGTAAAGGCCTTGACACCAAGGGCGAGGCCTTTCTGCAACCTCCAGGTTGGGGAGCTCCGAGAATGTGCCAACAGAGGGCGGAATACGTGGTTCCCTGCTCCACGCAGTCCCAGTTCCCTTACCTGTGGTCCGCAGCCCTCCGCTGCACCCACGGGATGGCGATCCTTGGGGACCCAGGAGCGGACGAAATGGGCGTTCCCAGCCGCAGTTGCAACCCCCGAGAGCGCAATTGGGACCGACCTCCACCTAAAGCCATCGGAATCTCGACCCGCGCAGCCCGGGTTTACCCAGTCCCGGGTGCGCTCCCGGCGCGTTTTCAGCCTCAGTGTCCACGTCCGAGAGCACAACTGGGAAGCCCGCCCCCACCCCCGCCAGAAGCCGAACCCCGCCCCACGCCGCCCGCGTTCGCACCGCCCCTGCACGGTCCAGGTACCTTCCCAGCTTCTAGCGTTCACGCCCGGGTAGGATCAGGATGCAGGAGTATGGGAGATGTGTCTGGAGCCTGACAGCCTCAGCTCCGCTCTGGCCTGCCCTTTGGACCTAGGAGCCAGGCCAACTTGCAGAGGGCTTAGGGCCCCATTGTATGCAAACTACCAAGGCCTACCGCAAGGAGAGCTCTGTCCGAGGGAAGGGAAGCGCCCCAGGCTGCGTTCCCAAGCTGTTGCTTGGCAATGCAGACTCAGCAGTAAATGGAGGGAATCAGGGTCCTAGTGCCCCTGTCTTGGGGAGGAAGCTCCACAGCCAGAGTGTTCCTCCCTTTGTGCCCAGAAAGCGCCTGCCAGACTGGGCTTCCCCGGAGCTCTGTTGCAGAGCAGAGACGTGTGGATGTGTTTTGGGGCCTTGACATGTGCGTTTGGGCTCCCTAGCACAGCCCCAGCGTAGGGGAACCAGCCCCTGAGCAAAGAGCTCCAGGCAGTGCTTTGTGCCAGGCCTGGATGCCCAGTCCCAGCACGCGGGAGAGATGAGTTAGGCTGCCGGCGGGTCCTTGCAAGCCTGTATTGGAAAGGACCGAGTGAGCTTCCACACCGGCGGAGCTGCAGACCTGCGCCCAGGTGCGATAGGACAGAGCCCCTGTCGAGAGGCTGCTCTGCCTGGGCGAGCCTCACCAAGCCCTTCCCAGCTTCTAGCGTTTGCGCCTGCAAAGGAGCAGACTGCGGGAGTGTGGGCGACATGACTGGCTCCTGACTGGCCTCAGCTCCGCTCTTGCCTTCCCTTTGGACCTAGGAGCCAGGCCTCCTTGCAGACGGCTTAGGGCACGGGGGTGTGCAAACTGCGAAAGCCTCCCGCAGGGAGACCTCTGTCTGAGGGAAGGGAAATGCCCCAGGTTGCATTCCCAAGCTGTTGCTTGGTAGCCCAGACTCAGCGCTGAACGGAGGGAATCAGGGTCCCAGTGCCCCTGTCATGGGGAGGGAGCTCCACAGCCAGAGTGTTCCTCCGTTTGTGTTCAGAAACCGCCTTACAGACTGGGCTTCCCCGGAGCTCAGCTCCAGAGCAGAGTCGTGTGCATGTGGTTTGGGGCCTTCCCCTGTGCCTTTGGGCTCCCTAGCACAGTCCCAGCGCAGGGGAACCAGCCCCTGAGCAGAGAGCTCCAGGCAGTGCTCTGTGCCCTGGATTGGAAGCCCACTCCCAGCACGCGGGAGAATAGAGTCAGGCCGCCGTCGGGTGCTTGCAAGCCTGTATTGGGAAGGACCGAATGAGCTTCCACTCTGGCGGAGCTCCAGATCTACGCCCAGGCGCGATATCGCAGAGCCCCGGCCTAGAGGCTGCTCTGCCTGGGCGAGCCTCGCCAAGCCCTTCCCAGCTTCTAGCTTTCGCGCAGGGGAAGGAACAGACTGCGGAGGTGGGGGAGACGTGACTGGCGGGCGCCTTACTGGCCTCAGCTCCGCTCTTCCCTTCCCTTTGCACCTATGATCCATGCCTCCTTGCAGAGGGCTTAGGGCCCAAAGGAGAGCTCTGTCAGAGGGAAGGGAAGCGCCCCAGGCTGCATTCCCAAGCTGTTGTTTAGCCGCCCAGACTCAGCGCTGCACAGGGGTAATCAGGTTCTCTGTGGCCGCAGCTTCACACACAGGTGTGTCTCCGTAGGAATCAAGAAAGATCCTGACAGAGTGAGGTTCATTAGAGCTATACTAAAGAGCAAAGGCTTGTCCATGTGGTCTTGCCTTCCCCTGTGCCTTTGGGTCTCCAGGCTCGGCCCCAGCTCCGTGGAAACAACCCCTGAGAAAATATCTTCAAGATCCACTTTTCCCAGTGTCTGGGAACCGGGGTTCGTAGGAGGAGAGAAAAGCACGCCTCCATCAGGAACGAAAAGGCAGCCAACCTGCCTGTGTTTTGAAGCCTCTATTTGGAAGGAATGGGTTAGCTTCTCCTAAAGGAGGCCTCCAGATCTGCTCAGAAATCGGTAATTCCAGAGGCAGGGTACTGGTTCCTGACTGCCCTTTGCTAGCCTTGCAAAGATATTCCTAGATTCTAGAGTTATTTTCCATGAAGGAGCAGGCTTCGGGAATGTGTCAGACGGGACTGGCTCCTTATTGACCTCAGCTCAGCTATTGCCTTTCCATTCAAACTAGGGCAAGGCCCTACTTTATGAAGGGTAAGGGTCTTCTTCTTTGCAAACTGCCAAGGGCTACAGCAATGAGACCTCTGTCAAGGTGAGGGAAGCCTAAGAGGATGGATTCTCAAGCAGGTGCTTTGCCACAAACCATCAGCACCCCACGGAGAGAATCAAGCTCCCTGAGCACCAATGTTGGGAGTGTAGCTTCACACACAGAGTTGTCTCTATAGGAGCCAAGAATGTTCCTGAGAGATTAGGTTCACTAAACCTCTCCTACAGAGCATAGACCTGTCCATGTGGTTTTGCCTTCCCCTGTGAGTTGGGTCCTCGAGGTCCGCCACACCTCCGGGGAAACTGTCCCTGAGAAAAGATCTCCAGGAACCGCTTCGCCGAGGCTGGGAAATGCTGTTCACAGGAAGTAAGGCAAGCGAATCTCCTGCAGAGTAAAAGAGGCCTTACAGTCCCTGGAGGAGCAGGCTGCCAGAGTGTGTGAAACCTGACTGTTGCCTTACTGGCCTCAGCTCCGCCATTGCCTGTTCATCCGAGCTAGCACCCAGGCCTACTTGGAAAAGCGTTTGGGTGCAGATTTCTACAAAGTGCCAAGGGCTACAGCAGTGAGAATTCTCTCAGTGGTAAGGGAGAGCATTTTATGGATTCTCAAGCTGTTTTCTGAACGACAGCGTCAAAATGAACAGAGAGACTCAGGCTCTCTGTGCCCCTATGTTAGGTACGCAGCTTCACACACAGAGGTGTCTCTATAGGAGCCAAGAATGCTCCTGAGAGATGAGGTTCACTAGAGGTCTGCTACAGAGCATAGACCTGTCCATGTGGTCTTGCCTTCCCCTGTGCCTTTGGGCCCCGGGCTCGGCCCCAGCTCCGTGGAAACAACCCCTGAGAAAATATCTTCAAGATACGCTTTTCCTAGAGGCTGGGAACTGGGGTTCATAGGAGGAGAGAAAAGCAAGCCTCCTTCGGGCACGAAAGGCAGCCAACCTGCCTGTGTTTTGAAGCCTCTATTTGGAAGGAATGGGTTAGCTTCTCCTAAAGGAGACCTCCAGATCTGCTCAGAAGTCGGTAATTCCAGAGGCAGGGTGCTGGTTCCTGACTGCCCTTTGCCAGCCTTGCAAAGACATTCCAAGATTCTAGAGTTATATTCCATGAAGGAGCAGGCTTCGGGAATGTGTCAGAGGGGACTGGCTCCTTATTGGCCTCAGCTCAGCTATTGCCTTTCCATCCAAACTATGACAAGGGCCTACTTTATGAAGGGTAAGGGTCTTCTTCTTTGAAACTGCCAAGGGCTACAGCAATGAGACCTCTGTCAAGGCGAGGGAAGCCTAAGAGGACGGATTCTCAAGCAGGTGCTTTACTACAAAGCATCAGCACCCCACGGAGAGAACCAAGATCCCTGTTCCCCAATGTTGGGAGTGTAGCTTCACACACAGAGTTGTCTCTATAGGAGCCAAGAATGTTCCTGAGAGATTAGGTTCACTAAACCTCTCCTACAGAGCATAGACCTGTCCATGTGGTTTTTCCTTCCCCTGTGAGTTGGGTCCCCGAAGTCCGCCACAACTCCGGGGAAACTGTCCCTGAGAAAAGATCTCCAGGAACCGCTTCGCTGAGGCTGGGAAACACTGTTCACAGGAAGTAAGGCAAACGAATCTCCTGCAGAGAAAAAGAGGCCTTACTGTCCCTGGAGGAGCAGGCTGCCAGAGTGTGTGAAACCTGACTGTTGCCTTGCTGGCCTCAGTTCCACCATTGCCTGTTCCTCCGAACTAGGACCCAGGCCTATTTGGAGAAGCGTTTGGCTGCGGATTTCTACAAAGTGCCAAGGGCTACAGCAGTGAGAATTCTCTCAGCGGTAAGGGAGAGCATTTTATGGATTCTCAAGCTGTTTTCTGAACGACAGCGTCAAAATGAATTGAGAGAATCAGGCTCTCTGTGCCCCTATGTTAGGTACGCAGCTTCACACACAGAAGTGTCTCTATAGGAGCCAAGAATGTTCCTGAGAGATGAGGTTCACTAGAAGTCTGCTACAGAGCATAGACCTGTCCATATGGTTTTGCCTTCCCCTGTGAGTTGGGTCCTCGCGGTCCTCCCCAGCTCCGGGGAAGGAGACCCTGAGAAAAGATCTCCAGGGACCCCTTTTCCCCCAGGCTGGGAAATGCAGCTCACAGGAGGGAAGTCAAGTGAGCCTCCTGCAGGGAAAAAGAGGGCTTACTGTCCCTGGACGATCAGGCTGCCAGAGTGTGTGGAACCTGACTGGTACCTTACTGGCCTCAGCTCTGCCATTGCATGTTCCTCCGAACTAGGACCCAGGACTACTTGGAGAAGGGTTTGGGTGCGGATTTCTAAAAACTGCCAAGGGCTACAGCAATGAGAACTCTGTCACGGGTAAGGAAGAGCATTGTATGGATTTTCAAGGTGTTTTTTGAACGACATCTTTAAAGCTACACAGAGAGAATCAGGCTCTCTGTGCCCCCATGTTGGGTACGCAGCTTCGCACATAGGGGTGTCTCCATATGAATCAAGAATGTTCGTGACAGAGTGAAGTTCACTAGAGCTCTCCTAGAGAGCAAAGACTTGTCCATGTGGTTTTTCTTCCCCTGTGAGTTTGGGTCTCCAGGCTCGGCCCCAGCTCCGTGGAAACAACCCCTGAGAAAAGATCTTCAAGATCCACTTTTCCCAGAGCCTGGGAAGCTGGGTTCATAGGAGGCAGGAAAAGCAAGCCTCCTTCGGGCACGAAGAGGCAGCCGACCGGCCTGTTTTTGGAAGTCTCAATATGGAAGGAATGAGTTAGATTCTCCTAAAGTAGACCTCCAGATCTGCTCAGAAATCGGTAATTCCAGGGGCAGGGTGCAGGCTCCTGACTGCCCTTTGCCAGCCTTGCAGAGACATTCCTAGATTCCAGCGTTATTTTCCATGAAGGAGCAGGCTTCGGGAATATGTCAGACTTGACTGGCGCCTTATTGGCCTCAGCTCAGCTCTTGCCTTTCCTTTCAAACTAGGACAAGGGCCCACTTTATGAAAGGTAAGGGTCCTCTTCTTTCCAAACTGCCAAGGGCTACAGCAATGAGACCCCTGTCAAGGCGAGGGGAGCGTAAGCTGATGGATTCTCAAGCAGGTGCTTTGCCACAAAGCATCAGCACCCCACGGAAAGAATCTGGCTCCCTTTGCCCCTACGTTGCGTGTGTAGCTACACACACAGAGGTGTCTCGATAGGAGCCAAGAATGTTCCTGAGAGAGGAGGTTCACTGTTGGGGGCCAGAGTGAGGCACTCCGCCCATGGCAAAGGTCATGAGGAAGGAGGCTCGACATACGCAAAGGCGGGATCGAGCCTCAGGAGTCCCCCTGGAAATCCTCGAGCATCTACCCCCATCACCAGAGCCTGCCTACCTTACTATTTTGTGCTCTCACCTACACCTCTGACTTTACGGGGGGCTGTCCCCCACCACCTCTTTCGGAGAAGGAGTTAACCTAGAGCTCCAGTTGATAAAAACCCCTGGGTGTGACAAGAGTGTTTTAACCTACAAACTCCTCTGAAGTTTCTCTAGCCTGCCTGACAGGCTTGTCCGGCCACATGTGATTGCTCACAGCCTCCCAACCATGAGAGGCACGAGATGCTTTAAACCTTCTAAAAACAGGTTCCTTAGAAAAGTTAGAAAATTATTAGTATAAGTATAATGGGCTGATTAGAAATCATATTGGTGAAGGGTTTTTCATTTGTTGAGCTGATGTTTACTGCTAAGTCTCCACATCCCCTGCCCTTATACACAGTAATGAATATATAGAAGAAATAAGTATTAACCTTTGATATAAATCACGTTAGACCTTAGGCTAAGTAAATTCTTTCCTTAACTAAAACCCACTACACCCTCACCCTATAGGAATGTAACTTTATTTGGGTGGCGTCTGTTTTAAGAATAATCACCCCTGGAGAAATAAGTGTCCTGGTTGACTGACCGCTGTCACAAGGAGAGGGTCGTAAATTGTCAGCAGGCCCCCCGGCCAGAAGATGATGTAACACCCCTAAGACCTCTGTATACTTTTGTATGAAGCACCTGACTTTGATAAAAGTCAGGACTGCTGACCCCACGTGACTTTTGCATAACATCTCAGTGTATAAAAGTAGACCATGGAAAATAAAGAATTGGGATCAGTTTCTCGAAATACTGGTCTCCCCATGTCTCTCTCTCTCTCTCTCTCACTCTGGTTGAGTCTCCATCTGGAGCGCGGAACCCACCAAGCTTACTAATTTTGCCTGGGCTTCTAAGATCCGACCGGGGAGGCCTCAGTGTCTCCTCTCCTTCGGGAGAACGGAAGGACGCCTGCGGCCTACATAAGTGGTGCAAGCTTCTTGTCTTGAAGTTTTATTGGTCCCCCGCGTAAACCAAGCTACTCAGCCTCTTTTCTCCACTGAATTTTCCTACTGAGCTATCCTCATTTTATTACTCTTTATATCCTTAATTAACGTTTAATTAAGCAGTTGTTCCCTGACCCTCGCCTACGCCGTCTCTGCTTCGAATACCCTGGATCAGCTGGGGCTGGACCCCGGCAGTTCACTAGAGATCTCCTACAGAGCATAGACCTGTCCATTTGGTTTTGCCTTCCCCTGTGAGTTGGGTCCCCGAGGTCCACCCCAACTCCGGGGAAACAGCCCCTGAGAAAAGATCTCCAGGAACTGCTTTCCGCCCAGGCTGGGAAACGCTGTTCACAGGAAGTAAGGCAAGCGAGCCTCCTGAAGGGAAATAGAGGCCTTACTGTCCCTGGAGGAGCAGGCTGCCAGAGTGTGTGACACCTGACTGGTGCCTTACTGGCCTCAGCTCCGCCATTGCATGTTCATCTGAACTTGAACCCAGGCCTACTTGGAGAAGTGTTTGTGTGCCGATTTCCAGAAACTGCGAAGGGCTACAGCAATGATAACTCTCTCAGTGGTAAGGGAGAGCATTGTGTGGATTCTCAATTTGTTGTATGAACGACAGCGTCAAAGCTGCACAGAGAGAATCAGGTCTCTGTGTCTGTATGTTGGCAATGCAGCTTCCCACACAGAGATGTCCCCGTTGGAGCCAAGAACATTCCCCATAGAGTGAGGTTCACTAGAGCACTCCTAGAGAGCAAAGACTTATCCATGCGGTTTTCCCTTCCCCTGTGCGTGTGGGTCTCCGGGATCAGCCCCTGCTCCGTGGAAACAGCCTCTGAGAAAAGATCTCCAAGAACCTCTTATCCCCCAGGCTGGGAAGCGGAGTTCGCAGGAGGTGGGATAAGCAAGCTTCCTTCGGCAAGAAGAGACAGCCAACCGGCCTGTGTTTGGAAGCCTATATTTGCAAGGAATGGGTTAGTTTCTCCTGACCGAGACCGCCAGATGTGCTGAGAAGATAGAAATTCCAGAGGCAGGGTCGAGGTTCTTGAGTGCCCTTTGCCAGCCTTGCAAAGACATTCCCAGATTCTAACGTTATTTTCCATGAAGGAGCACGCATCGGGAATATGTCAGACTTGACTGGCGCCTTACTGGCCTCAGCTCAGCTACTGCCTTTCCATTCAAACAAGGACAAGGGCCTACTTGGTGAAGGGTAAGGGTCTGCTTCTTTCCAAACTGCCAAGGACTACAGCAATGAGACCTCTGTCAAGGTGAGGGAAGCCTATGCGGATGGATTCTTAGCAGGTGCTTTGCCACAAAGCATCAGCACCCACGGAGAGAATCAGACTCCCTTTGCCACTATGTTGGGTGTGTAGCTTCATGCACAGAGGTGTCTCTGTAGAAGCCAAGAATGTTCCTGAGAGATGAGGTTCACTAGAGCTCTCCTACAGAGCATAGACCTGTCCATGTGGTTTTGTCTTCCCCTGTGAGTTGGGCCCCCGAGGTCCGACCCAGCTCCAGGGAAACAGCCCCTGAGAAAAAATCTCCAGGAACAGCTTTGCGCCCAGGCTGGGAAATGCAGTTCACAGGAGGCAAGGCAAGCGAGCCTCCTGCAGGGAAAAAGAGGCCTTACTGCTCCTGGACGATCAGGCTGCAAGAGTGTGTGAGACCTCACTTGTGCCTTACTGGCCTCAGCTCCGCCGTTGCCTGTTGTTCCGAGCTAGGACCCAGGCCTACTTGGAGAAGGGTTAGGGTGCGGATTTCTACAAACTGTCAAGGACGACAGCAATGAGAATTCTCTTAGCAGTAAGGGAGAGCATTGTATGGATTCTCAAGCTGTTGTTTGAATGACAGCTTCAAAGCTACACAGAGAGAATCAGGCTCTCTGTTCCCCTATTTTGGCTGTGCAGCTTCACACACAGAATTTGACTCTGTTGGAGCCAGAAATATTCCTGAAAGACTTAGGCTCACCAAAGCTGTCCTCCAGAGCAAAGACATTGGATGTGGTTTTGCCTTCCATTTTCAGTATGGGTCCCCTAGCTTGGCCCCAGCTCCGGGGATACAGCCTCTGAAAAAAATCTTCCAAGAAGCGATTTTCCTCCAGGCTGTTAAGCGTAATTCGCAGTTTGCAAGTTAAGGAAGCCTGCTTCGTGGAAGAGCAAGCAGCCAACTGGCCCTGTGTTAGGAAGCCTGTATTTGAAAGGAATGGGTTAGCTTCTACAGCGGGAGAACCTCAGATCTGCTCAGGGGACTGAGATACTAGAGTCAGTGTCGAGGTTCTCCCTTGTCCTTTGCGCACCTTGCAAAGACATTCCTAGCTTCTAGCGTTAGTGTCCCTGTAGTAGCAGGCTGCAGGAGCGTGTGATAAATGACTGCCGCGTTCCTGTCCTCAGCTCCGCTATTGACTTTCTATTCGAACTAGAACCCAGGCCTACTTTGAGAGGGGTTAGGGTCCAGTGTTTCCAAACTGCCAAGGGCTACGGCAATGCGAGCTCTGTCAGAGGTAAGAAAAGAGCAATTGGTTGGATTCTTCAGCTGCTGCGTGGCTGCACAGCTTCCGCGCCGCATGGAGAGCATGAGGCTCCTTGTGGCCCTATTTTGGGTACGCAGCAACATGCACACAGAGTGTCTGTGTTCACTTATGTACAGGCTTATGTACACTAGAGCTCTCCTACAGAGCAAAGACCACTCAGTGGGCTCCAAGAGATACCTGTCGCGACTCGAGAAGAGAGTGGAGTCCTTTGATTCCCCTCGAGATGAGGCCTGACTCCCTGGGTGAGTATGGAATGCAACCCCAAATCCCTGTCGCCTATGGAGAGGAACATTAAGTCCTGGATATAAGCCTAGATGAGGTCTAGTTTGCACTTCAGTGAATGGAGCCCAATCCCCAGCTCTCCCTGGCAACTCGAATGGAAGATTAGACTTCCTGGGCCAACACAAGAGGAAGCCTGAATTCCCCGTCGTAACTCGAGAATCCCACCGCAACTCGAGAAAAACCACGTGCTTCCCTCGTCATCGCAAGATGAGGCCCTTTGTCCGCTACAGCATCTCAAGAGAAGTCCCACGTTCCATCCTGAAGTGCGAAACGGTACTTGGCACCCTTGATGCGACCCCAAAAGTTCCGCGACATACCAGACTCACTCAAAGGGAACACCGAGGTTCCCGGCACCACTTCATCTGAGCCCCTTCTCCTCTCCTGATTGCGACAGGAGGGTCGACTCCCCTTCTCTGTCTGCAAGGGGTTCCCGACCTTCCGGGCGCACCTCAGGATGAGGCCGGTCTCATGAGGAAGTTCGAGACGTAGCCTCGTGGGTGGTGCCACATGCCGAAAGACCCCAATTTCATGGTCCACTCTTGAAAAGAACCCGATGCCAGCACACCTCTCTGAAGGAAAACCTGTGGATGAAGGCACAAGACGAAGGGGCACTGACACCCGCGTGCATCATCCAGAAAAACCCGCAGGTCCCACAGACATTTCGACAAGTGGCCTGTCACCCTGTAAACAACTCGAAAGGCAAACGAAGGTCCATTCCTCAACAGAAGACTAGGTGTGACTCTCTTGTCCCTACTCTGCAGGGACCATGGGATCCGAGTCAGAAACGGAGAGGAAGCCTGAGGTTCCTGCGTCCACTCGAGATGAGGCCCTCTTCCATTGCACCACACCCAGTGGAGTCCCGAGAGGCCCCTACCAACTCCACAGCATCCCTGAGTTCTCAGAGGCACAATGAGAAGCTCCCTGAGGTCACAGGCACAAGTTGAGGGAACCCTGGGTTTTCTGCCGCAACTCGAGAAAGACCTCGAGAGTGCTTCAAAATGTCTTGAGTCGCGATTCCCCTACCATGACTCAAGAGCCATGACACGCTCCCCCTCGCCACGCGCATGGAGACCTGACTAACCTGGCACTGCACTGGAGGCTCCCTGAGATCCTCATCGTACCTCGTGAGGAAACCCACACTGGCGCGGCACCTCAAGGAAACACATGAGACACCCTGGTCATCTCGAGCTGAGGGCCTTCTTTTCCTGCATGGCCTGGAGAGCAATCCCGGGTCCTCTCTCCAAACGGAAGAGGAGGCTGGACTCCCATGAGGCCGCTCAGGGGGCTCCAAGAGATCCGCATCGCGACTCGAGAGGAGAGTGGAGTCCTTGGCTTCCCCTCGAGACGAGGCCTGACTCCCCGGGGAAGCCTGGAATGCAACCCCGAGATCCCTGCCTTCCCTGGAGAGGAATATTAGGTCTCGGACACACGTCTAGGTGAGGTCTCTTCGGCCCTGCAGTGACTCGAGCGCAAACCCCAGCTTTCCCTCACAACTCGACGGGAAGATTGGGCTTCCCAGGCCCAACCCAAGAGGAAGCCTGAGATCCCCGTCGTAGCTCGAGAATCCCGCCGCAACTCGAGAAACACCACGTGGTTCCCACCTCTTGGCAAGATGAGGCCATTGCCCGCCACGGCGTCTCAAGGGAAGTCCCCTGTTCCGCCCTGAAGGGCGAAACGGTCCCTGACAGCCTTCCTGCGACCCCCAAAAGTTCCCCGACACGCCGGGTTCCCTCGAGGGGAACACTGAGTATCCCGGCAACGCTTCATCGGAGCCCCTTCTCTCCTCCTGATCGCGACAGGAGAGTCGATTCCCCTGCGTGGTCTGGAAGGGGTTCCCGGCCTTCCCGGCGCACCTCAGGATGAGGCCGGTCTCACGAGGAAATTCGAGACGAGCCACGTGTGTGGTGCCACATGCTGAATGCCCCCGATTCCCTGGCCCACACTAGAGAAGGACCCGAGGCCCGGACCCCTCTTCGAAGGCAACCCTGTGGGTGAAGGCACAACACGAAGGGGCACTGCCACCCCCGTGCATCGTCCGCCAAGACCCGTGGGTTCCACACACATCTCGAGGAGGGGCCTGAGACCCCCTAAGCAACTCGAGAGGCCAGCGGGGTTCCCTTCCTCAGACAAGACGAGGCCTGACTCTCCTGTCCCAACTCTGCAGGGACCCTGAGGTCGGAGTCCAAAACGGAGAGGAAGCCTGAGGTTCCTGCCTCCCCTCGAGGTGAGGCCCTCTTCCGTTGCGCCAGACCCAGCGGAGTCCCGAGGGGCCCCGCCATCTCCACAGGATCCCTCGCCTCTCAGAGGCACCCTGGGAAGTTCCCTAAAGTCCCCGGCAGAAGGCGAGGGAAACGAGGGTTTCCAGCCGCCCCCCGACAAAGACCTCGAGAGTCCTTCTTCAATGCGTCTCGAGGCCCTAGTGCGCTCCCGTGACTCGAGAGCCATGACGCGCTCCCCCTCGCCACGCTAGGAGACCTGACTTCCCTGGCGCCGCACGAGAGGCTCCCTGAGATCCTCGTCGTGCCTCGGGAGAAAACCCCCACGGGCGCCGCAGCTCGAGGAAACCCCTGAGACGCCCCCGTCCTCGCGAGCTGAGGGCCTTCTTTTCCTGCATGGCCTGGAGAGCAATCCCGGGTCCTCTCTCCAAACGGAAGAGGAGGCTGGACTCCCTTGAGGCCGCTCAGGGGGCTCCAAGAGACCCGAGTCGCGACTCGAGAGGAGAGCGGAGTCCTTGGCTTCCCCTCGAGACGAGGCCTGACTCCCCGGGGGAGCCTGGAATGCAACCCCGAGATCCCTGCCTTCCCTGGAGAGGAATCTTAGGTCCCGGACACACGCCTAGGTGAGGTCTCTTCGGCCCTGCAGTGACCCGAGCGCAACCCCCAGCTTTCCCTCGCAACTCGAGGGGAAGATTGGGCTTCCCAGTGCCAACCCAAGGGGAAGGCTGAGATGCCCGTTGTAACTCTAGAATCCCCCCGCAACTCGAGAAAAACCACGTGGTTCCCACCTCTTGGCAAGATGAGGCCCTTGCCCGCTACAGCTTCTCAAGAAAAGTCCCACGTTCCGTCTTGAAGTGCGAAACGATACTTGACACCCTTGATGTGACCCCAAAAGTTCCTCAAAATATCGGTCTCACTCGAGGTGAACACCGAGTTTCCCCGCACCAGTTTATCTGAGCCCCTTCTCCCCTCCTGTTCGTGATAGGAGGGTCACTTCCCCTGCTTTGTTTGTAAGGGGTTCCCGACCTTCACGGGGCACTTCAGGATGAGGCCGGTCTCACGAGGAAATTCGAGACGTAGCTCGCGGGTGGTGCCACATGCCAAAAGACTATGATTTCCCGGTACGCTCTTCATAAGAACCTCATGCCTGGACACCTCTTCGAAGGCAACCCTGTGGATGAAGGCACAACACAAAGGGGCACTGAGACCCTCGTGCATCGTCCGGAAAAACCCGCAGGTTCCACATACAGCTCAACAAGTGGCTTGTCACCCCTGAAGAACTCGAGAGGCAAGTGGGGTTTCATTCCTCTACACAAGACGAGGCCTGACCCTCCTGTCCCAACTCTGCAGGGACTTTGCAATCTGATTCAGACCAGAGCCAGTGAAGTCACGAGAGGAACGCTGAGGTTCCTGCCTCCACTCGAGATTAGGACCTCTTCCATTGCATGAAACCCAGTGGAGTCCCGAGAGACGCGTCCCAGCTCCACAGTATCCCTGACTTCTCAGAGGCACCCTGAGAAGCTCCCTGAGGCCACCAGCACAATTCGAGTGAACCCAGGGTTTACTGCCGCTACCATAGAAAGAACTCAAGACTCCTTCTTCAACACGTTTTGAGGCCTGATTCCCCTACCATGACTCGAGGGCAATGACGCGCTCCCTCTGCTACACTCATGAAGCCCTGACTTCCCTGGCGCCACACGAGAGGCTCCCTGAGCTCCCCGTCATACCTCGTGAGAAACCCCACACTGGCGCCGCAGATAGAGAAAACCCAAGTGACGCCCCCGTTTTCGCGACATGACGGCCTTCTTTTCTAGCATGGCCTGGAGAGCAATCCTGAGTCCTCTCTCCAAACTCCACAGTAGGCTTGACTCCCTTTTGGTCACTCAGTGGACTCCAAGACATACCCGTCGCGACTCGAGAGGACAGCGGAGTCTTTTCCTTCCCCTCGAGGCGAGGCCTGACTCCTCGGGTGAGTCTGATATGGGAACCAGAGATCCCTGTCGCCCCTGGAGAGAAACATTAGATCCTGGACACAAGCCTAGATGAGGTCTCTTTTTTCCTGCAGTGACTCGAGAGCAATCCCCAACTCTCTCTCGAAACTCGAATGGAAGACTGGACTTCCCTGGGCCAACAGAAGAGGAAGCCTGAATTTCCCGTTGTAACTCAAGAATCCCGCCACAACTCGAGAAAAACCACGTCATTCCCTCTTCATCGCAAGATGCGGCCATTGCCGCTACAGCGTCTCAAAAGAAGTCTTACGTTCCATCTTGAAGTGCGATACGGTACTTGGCACCTTTGATGCGACACCAAAAGTTCCCCAACACACTGGTCTCACTGGAGGGGAACACCGAGGTTCCCGGCATCACCTCATCTGTGCCCCTTCTCCCCTCCTGATCGAGACAGGAGGGTCGATTCCCCTGCTTTGTCTGCAAGGGGTTCCGACCTTCCCAGCGCACCTCAGGTTGAGGCCGTTCTCACTAGGAAATTCGAGACGTAGCCTGGTGGGTGGTGCCACATGCGGAAAGACCCCGATTTCCCGGTCCGCTCTTAATAACCCAATGCCCGGACACCTCTTCGAAATCAAACCTGTGGAGGAATGCACAACACGAAGTGGTACTGACATCCCCATGCATAATACGGAAAAACACGCAGATTCCAAACACAGATCGACAAGTGTCCTGTCATCCCTTGAAGCACTAGAGAGGCATGCGGAGTTCCGTTCCTCCGCACAAGAGAAGGCCTGACTCTCATTTCCCAACTCTGCAGGGACCGTGTGATCGGAGTCAGAAATGTAGATGAAACCTGATGTTCCTGCATCAACTCGAAATGAGGCCCTCTTCCATTGTGCCATACCCAGTGGAGTCCCGAGAGGCCCCTAAAACTCCACAGTATCCCTGACTTCTCAGAGGCACCCTCAGAAGCTCTCTGCGGTCACTGGCACAAGTCGAGTGAACCCAGGGTTTCCTGCTGCATTCTGAGAAAGACCTCGAGAGTCCCTCTTTACCGCGTCTTGAGGCCCGATACCCTACCATGACTGGAGAGCAATGACGCATTCCCCTCGCCACGCCCATGGAAACCCAACTTCCCTGGTGCCACACGAGAGGCTCCCTGCGCTCCCCGTCCTACCTCATGAAAACCTCACACTGGCACCGCCGCTCGAGAAAACTCACGAGACGCCCCCGTCATCGTAAGATGAGGGCCTTCTTTTCCTACATGACCTAGAGAGCAATCCCGAGTCCACTCTCCAAACTCCACTGGAGGCCTGACTCCCTTTAGGCCACTCAGTAGCCTCCAAGAGATACACGTCGCTACTCTAGAGGAGAGCGGAGTCTGTTGCTTCCCCTCGAGCCGAGGCCTGACTACTTGGGTGAGTCTGGAATGGGATCCCGAGATCCGTGTCGCCCCTGTAGAGGAAAACTCGGTCCTGGAAACAAGCCTAAATGAGGTCTTTTTTGTCCTGCATTGACTTAAGTGCAATCCCCAGCTCTCCCTCGCAACTCGAATGGATGATTGGACTCCGCTGGGCCAACACAAGAGGAAGACTGTATTCCCCGTTGTAATTCGAGAATCCCGTGGCAACTGGAGAAAAACAACGTGGTTCCTCTGTCATCGAAATATGAGGCCCCTGTCAGCTATAGCGTCTCCAGGGAAGTCCCATGTTCCGTCTTGAAGTGTGAAACGGTACTTGGCACCCTTGATGCGACCCCCAAATTTCCCTGACACCCCGGTCTCACTCGAGGAGAACATGGAGGTTCCCAGCACAGCTTCAGCTGAGCCTCTTCTCCCCTCCTGATGGCGACAGGAGGGTCAATTCCCCTGCTTTGTCTGGAAGGGGTTCCCAGACTTCCCGGCGAACTTCAGGATGAGGCCAGTCTCACGAGGGAATTCGAGACGTAGCCTCGTGGGTTGTGCCACATGCCGAAAGGCCCCGATTTCCTGGTCCGCTATTGATAAGATCCCGATGCCCGGTCACCTCTTTGAAGGTAACCCTGTGGATGAAGGCACAAAACGAAGGGGCACTGACACCCCTGTGCATCGTCCCCCAAAACCGCAGGTTCCACATACAACTCGATAGGTGGCCTGTCATCCCGTGAACAACTCGAGAGGCAAGCAGAGTTCCACTACTCCACACAAGACGAGGTCTGACTCTCCTGTCCCAACTCTGCAGGGACCCTGCTATCCGAGTCAGAAATGGAGAGGAACCCTGACGTTACTGCCTCAATCCGAGATTAGGTCCTCTTCAATTGCACCAGTCCCTGTGAAGTCCCGAGAAGCCCCTCTCTACTCCACAGTATCCCTGACTTCTCAGAGGCACCCCGCTAAGCTCCCTGAGGTCATGGGCACAAGTCGAGGGAACCCAGGGTTTCCTGCCACACCCCGAGAAAGACCTCGAGAGTTCTTCTTCGAAGCGTCTTGGGGCTCGATTCCCCTACCATGACTCGAGAGCAATGAGGCGCTCCCCCTCGCCATGTCCATGGAGACCTGACTTCCGTGGCACCACAGGAGTCTCCCTGAGCTCCCCGTCCTATCTCGTGAGAAACCCCAACCAGGCACTGCACCTTGAGAAAACCCACGAGACGCCCCGTCATCGCGAGATGAGGGCCTTCTTTTCCTGTATGGCCTAGAGAGCAATCCCGAGTCCTCTCTCCAAACTCCACAGGAGGCTTAACTCCATTTAGGCCACTCTTGGGCTCCAAAGGACACCCGTCGCGACTCGAGAGGAGAGCGGAGTCCATTCATTCCCTTCGAGACGAGGCCTGACTCCCCGGGTGAGTCTGGAATGCAACCCCGAGATCCCTGTCGCCCCTGGAGAGAAAAACTCGGTCCTGGACACAAACCTAGATGAGCTCTATTTTGCCCTGCAGTGACTCGAGAGCAATCTCCAGCTCTCACTTGCAACTCGAATGGAAGATTGGACTTCCCTGGGCCAACACAAGAGGAAACCTGTATTCCCCGTCGTAACTCAAGAATCCTGCCGCAACTCGAGAAAAAACACGTGGGTCCCTCGTCAGCGCTAGATGAGGCCCTTGCCCACTACAGCATCTCAAGGGAAGTCCCAGGTTCCGTCTTGAAGTGCGAAACGGTACTTGGCACCCTTTATGCAACCCGAAAAGTTACCCGACTTACCAGTTTCACTCAAAGGGAGCACCGAGGTTCCTGGCACTACTTCATCTGAGCCCTTTCTCTCCTCCTGATCCCGAAAGGAGGGTCGATTCCCCTGCTTTGTCTGGAAAGGGTTCCCGGACTTTCCTGCGCGCCTCAGGATGACGCCGGTCTCACGAGGAAATTCGAGACGTAGCCTCGTGGGTGGTGCAACATGCTGAAAGACCCCGATTTCCCGGTCCGCACTTGAGGAGATCCCGATGCCCGGACAACTCTTCGAAGACAACCCTGTGGATGAAGGCACAACAGGAAGGAGCACTGACGCCCCTGTGCATCTCCGAAATACCCGCAGGTTCCACACACATCAAGAAAAGTGGTGTCATCCTTGAACAACTTGAGATGTAAGCGGAGTTCCATTCCTCCGCAGAACACGAGACCTGACACTCCTGAGCAAACTCAGCAGGGACCCTGCGATCTGAGTCAGATCCGGCTCCAGGAAGTCAGGAGCAGAACCCTGAGGTTCCTGCCTCAACTCGAGATGAGGCCCTCTTCCATTGCACCAAACCCAGAGGAGTCCCGAGAGGCCTCTCCCAAATCCACAGTATCCCTGACTTCTCAGAGGCACCCTGAGAAGCTCCCTGAGGTCACCAGCACAAGTCAAGGGAACCCAGGGTTTCCTGCCGCAACCCTAGAAAGACATCGAGAGTCCTTTTTCAACCCGTCATGAGGCCCGATTCCCCTACCCTGACTTGAGAGCAATGACGCGCTCCCCCTTGCCCCGCCCATGGAGACCTGACTTCCCTGTTGCCACACGAGAGGCTACCTGAACTCCCCGTCGTACCTCGTGAGAAACCCCACACTGGCGCCACAGCTCGAGAAAACCCACGAGACGCCCCCATCATCTCGAGATGTGGGCCTTCTTTTCCTGCATGGCCTGGAGAGCAATACCGAGTCCTCTCTCCAAACTGAAGAGGAGGCTTGACTCCCTTTAGACCAGTCAGTGGGCTCCAAGAGATACACGTCGCAACTCGAGAGGAGAGCCGAGTCCTTTGCTTCCCCTCGATACGAGGCCTAACTCCCCGGGTGAGTCTGTAATGCAAACCCGAGATCCCTGTCGCCCTTGGAGAGGATCATTGGGTCCTGAACACAAGGCTAGATGAGGTCGCTTTTGCCCTGCAGTAACTCGAGAGCACTCCCCAGCTTTCCCTCGCAAACCGAATGGAAGATTGGACCTCCCTGGGCCAACACAAGAGGAAGCCTGAATTCCCAGTAGTAATTCGAGAATTCCGCCTCAACTTGAGAAAAACCACGTGGTTCCCCCGTCATTGCAAGATGAGGCCCTTGCCTGCTCCAGCGTCTCAAGAGTAGTCCCACGTTCCGTCTTGAAGTGCGAAATGATATTTGGCACCCTTAATGCTACCCCAAAAGTTCCCCGACATACGGGTCGCACTCGAGGCGAACACCGAGGTTCCTGGCACCACTTCATCTGAGCCCCTTCTCCCCTCCTGATCGCGAAAGGAGGGTCGATTCCCCTGCTTTGTCTGCAAGGGGTTCCCGACCTTCTCCGCGCACCTCAGATGAGTCTGTCTCACGAGGAAATTCGAGACGTAGCCTCGATGGTGGTGCCACATGCCGAAAGACCGCGATTTCGCGATCCGCTCTTGATAAGAACGCGATGCCCAGACACCTATTCGAAGATAGTGTGGATGAAGGCACAACACGAAGGGGCACTGACACCCCCGTGCATCGTCCGGAAAAGACCGCAGGTTACTCATACAGCTCAACAAGTGCCTGTCACCCAGTGAACAACTCGAGAGGCAAGCGGAGGTCCATTCCTGCACACAAGACGAGGCCTGACTCACCTCTCCCAACTATGCAAGGGGCTGCGATCGGAATCAGAAATGGAGAGGAACCCTGAGGTTCCTGCCTCCCCTCGAGATGAGGCCCCCTTCCATTTCACCAAACCCAGTGGAGTCCCGAGAGGTCTTTCCCAACTCCATAGTATCCCTGACTTCTCAGAGGCACCCGGAGAATCTCCCTGAGGTCACCGGCACAAGTCGAGGGAACCCAGGTATTCTTGCCAAGACCTGAGAGAGATCTTGAGAGTCCATCTTCAATGCGTCTAGAGGCCTGATTCCCCTACCATGACTCGAGAGCAATGACACGCTCCCCCTCGCCACACGCATCGAGACCTAACTGCCCTGGCGCCACACAAGAGGCTCCCTGAGCTCCCCTTCGTACCCCCTGAGAAACCAACACAGGCGCTGCAGCTCGGTAAAACCACCGAGACCCCCCTGTCTTCGTGAGATGAGGGCCTTCTTTTCCTGCATGTCCTGGAGTGCAATCCCGAGTCCTCTCTCCAAACTCCAGAGGAGGCTTGACTCCCTTTAGTCCACTCAGTGGGCTCCAAGAAATACCCGTCGTGACTCGAGAAGAGAGAGAAGGCCTTTGTTTCCCCTCGAGACGACGCCTGACTCCCGGGTGAGTCTGGAATGCAACCCCAAGTTCCCAGTCATCCCTTGAGAGGAACATTAGGTCCTAGACACAAGCCTGGATGAGGTCTCTTTTGCCCTGCAGTGACTCGAGCGCAACCCCCAGCTATCCCTCGCAACTCGAATGGAAGGTTGGACTTCCCTGGGCTAACACAAGAGGAAGCCTGAATTCCCCGTCGTAACTCGAGAATCCCGCTGCACCTTGAGAAAAACCACGTGATTCCCCCATCATCCCAAGATGAGGCCCTTGCCCTCTACAGCGTCTCAAGAGAAGCCCCAAGTCCGTCTTGAAGTGCAAAACGGTACTTGGCACCCTTGAAGTGACCCGAAAAGTTTCCCAACACACCGGTCCCACTCGAGGGGAACACCGAGGTTCCCGGCACGACTTCAACTGAGCCCTTTCACTTCTCCTGATCGTGACAAGATGGTCGATTCCCCTGCTTTGTCTGGAAGGGGTTCCCGATCTTCATGGTGCACCTCAGGATGACACCAGTCTAACGAAGAAATTCGAGACGTAGCCTCATGGATGGTGCCACGTTCTGAAAGACCCCGATTTCCTGCTCTGCTATTGATAAGAACCCGATGTCCGGACACCTCTTTGAAGGCAACCCTGTGGATGAAGGCACAACACGAAGGGGCACTGACTCCCTCATGCATCTTACGGAAAAAACCGAAGATTCCACTCACAGCTCGACAAATGGTCTGTTATCCTGTGAACAACTCGAGAGGCAAGCGGAGTTCCATTACTCCACACAAGACGAGGCCTGACTCTCCTGTCCCAACTCTTCAGGGACCCTGTGGTCGGAGTTTGAAATGGAGAGGAACCCTTAGGTTCCTGCCTCAACTCGAGATGAGAACCTTTGCCATTGCACCAAACCCAGTGGAGTTCCGAGAGCCCCTCCCAAGTCCACAGTATGCCTGACTTCTCAGAGGCACCCTGAGAAGCTCCCTGAGGTCACCGGTACAAGTCGAGGGAACCCAGGGTTTCCTGCCGCAACCTGAGAAAGACCTCGAGACTCCTTCTTCAACGCGTCTTGAGTCCCGATTTCCCTACCATGACTCGAGAACATTTATGGGCTCCCCCTCATCACACACATAGAGACCTGACTTTCCTGGCGCCACACGAGAGGCTCCCTGAGCTCCCCGTCGTACCTCGTGAGAAAACTCATAATTGTGCCCCAACTCGAGAAAACCCACAAGACGCCCCCGTCATTGCGAGCTGAGGGCCTTCTCTTCCTGCATGGCCTGGAGAGCAATCCCGAGTCCTCTCTCCAACTCCACAGGAGGCTTTACTCCGAGTAGGCCACTCAGTGGGCTCCAAGACATACCCGACGTGACTCGAGAAGAGACTGGAGTCCTTTGCTTTCCTTCGAGAAGAGGCCTGACTCCCTGTGTGAGTCTGGAATGCAACTCCGAGATCCCTGTCACCCCTGGAGAGGAAAATTAAGTCCTGGGCACAGGCCTAGATGAAGTATATTTTGCCCTGCAGTGACTCGAGAGAAATCCCAGCTCTCCCTCGAAACTCGAATGGAAGATTGGACTTCCCTGGACCAACACAAGAGGAAGCCCGAATTCCCCGTTGTAACGCGAGAATCCTGCTGCAACTCGAAGGAAACCACGTAGTTCCCCCCTCATCTCAAGATGAAGCCCTTTCACGTTAGAGCGTCTCAAGAAAAGTCTCACGTTCATGTTGAAGTTTGAAACATTACTTGGCACCCTTCATCAGACTCCAAAAGTTCCCTGACATACCGGTCTCACTCGAGGGGAACCCCGAGGTTCCCAGCACCACTTCATCTGAGCCCCTTCTCCCCTCCTGATCGCGACAGGAGGGTCGATTAACCTGCTTTGTCTGGAAGGCTTTCTCGACCTTCCCAGCGCACCTCAGGATGAGCCCAGTCTCAAGAGGAAATTCGAGAGGTAGCCTCGTGTGTGGTGCCACATGCCAAAAGACCCCGATTCTCTGGTCCTCTCTTCACAAGAACCCATGCCCGGACACCTCTTCGAAGGCAACCCTGTGGATGAAGTCACAACACGAAGGGGCATTGACAACCCCGTGCATCATCTGGAAAAACCCACAGGTTCCACATACAGCTCGACAAGTGGCCTGTCACCTCGTGAACAACTTGGGAGGCAAGCAGAGTTCCATTCCTCCACACAGCACGAGCCCTGAGTCTCCTGTCCCAACTCAGCAGGGACGCTGCAATCGGTGTCTGAAATGGAGAGAAACAGTAAGGTTCCTGCATCAACTCTAAATGAGGCCCTCTTCCATTGCACCAAACCCAGTGGAGTCCCGAGAGGCCCCTCCCAACTCCACAGTATCCCTGACTTCTCAGAGGCAACCTGAGTAGCTCTCTGAGGTCACCGGCAGAAGTCGAGGGAACCCAGCGTTTCCTGCCACAACCCCAGAAAGACCTCGAAAGATCTTCTTCAACGCGTCTTGAGGCCGGATTCCCCTAACATGACTCGAGAGCAATTACCCGCTCCCCCTCACCACGGGCATGGAGACCTGACTTCCCTGGTGCTGCACGAGAGGCCCCCTGAGCTCTCCATCGTACCTCGTGAGAAACACAACGTGGCGCCCCAGCTGGATTAAACCCACGAGACGTCCACGTCATGGCGAGATGTGGGCTTTCTTATATTGCATACCCTGGAGAGCAATCCGGAGTCCTCTCTCCAAACTCCACAGGAGGCTTGACTCCCTGGAGGCCACTCAGTGGGCTCCAAGGGATATCTATCGCGACCCAGGAGGATATCAGAATCCTTTGCTTCCCCTCGAGCCGAGGCCTGACTCACTGGGTGAGTCTGGAATGCGTCCCCGTGATCCCTATCGCCCCTGGAGAGGAACATTAGGTCCTGGACACAAGCCTAGATGAGGTCTATTTTGACCTGCCGTGACTCGAGAGCAATTCCCACCCAGCTCTCCCTGGCGACTCGAATGGAAGAATGGACTTCCCTGGGCCAACACAAGAGGAAGCCTGAATTCCCTGTCGTAAGTCAACAATCCCATCGCAACTCGAGAAAAACCACGTGGTTTCCCCTTCATCACAAGATGAGGCCCTTGCCCACCACAGCGTCTCAAGAGAAGTCCCACGTTTCGTCTTGAAGTTTGAAACAGTATTTGGCAAGCTTCATGAGACCCCAAAAGTTCCCTGACATACCGGTCTCACTCGAGGGGAACACCGAGGTTCCCGGCACCACTTCATCTGAGCCCCTTCTCCCCTCCTGATCACGACAGTAGGGTCGATTAACCTGCTTTGTCTGGAAGGCTTTCCCGACCTTCCAGGGACACCTCAGCATGAGGCCCGTCTCACGAGGAAATTCGAGACGTAGCCTCGTGTGTGGTGCCGCATTCCAAAAGACCCCGATTTCCCGGTCCGCTCTTGATAAGAACCCGATGCCCGCACACCACTTCGAAGGCAACCCTGTGGATGAAAGCACATCACGAAGGGGCAATGACACCACCGTGCATTGTCTGGAAAAAACCGCAGGTTCCACACACAGCTCGACAAGTGGCCTGTCACTCCTTGAACAACTCGAGAGGCAAGCGGAGTTCCATTCCTCCACACAAGACGAGGCCTGACTCTCCTGTCCCAACTCTGCAGGGACCCTGCGATCTGAGTCAGAAATGGAGAGGAATCCTGAGGTTCCTTCCTGATCTCGAGATTAGGCCCTCTTCCATTGCAGCAAACCCAGTGGAGTCCCAAGAGGCCTCTCCCAGCTCCATAGTATCCCTGACTTCTCAGAGGCACCCTGAGAAGCTACCTGAGGTCACAGGCACAAGTCGAGGGAACCCAGGGTTTCCTGCCGCAACCCGAGAAAGACCTCGAGCGTCCTTTTTCATTGCGTTGAGCCCTGATTCCACTACCATGACTCGAGAGCAATGACGTGCACCCCCTCGCCACTCGTATGGAGACTTGACTTCCCTGACACCACACGAGAGGCTCCCTGAGCTCCCGGTCGTACCTTGTGAGAAACCCCACACTGGCACCGCAGCTCCAGAAAAACCACGAGACTCCCCCGACATCGCGAGATGAGGGCCTTCTTTTCCTGCATGGCCTGGAGAGCAATCCCGAGTCCTCTCTCCAAACTGAAGAGGAGGCTGGACTCCCTTGAGGCCACTCAGGGGGCACCAAGAGACCCGCGTCGCGACTCGAGAGGAGAGCGGAGTCCTTGGCTTCCCCTCGAGACGAGGCCTGACTCCCCGGGTGAGTTTGGAATGCAACCCCGAGATCCCTGTCGCCCCTGGAGTGGAACATTATGTCCTAGACACAAGCCTAGATGAGGTCTATTTTGCCCTACAGTGACTCGAGAGCAACCTCCATCTCTCCCTCACAATTTGAATGGAGGATTGGTCTTCCCACGGTCAACACAAGAGGAAGTCTGAATTTCCCATCGTAATTCGAGAATTCAGCCTCAAGTCTTAAAAACCATGTGGTTCCCCCTTCATTGCAATATGAGGCCCTTGCCAGCTAGAGTCTCAAGAGAAGTCCCACGTTCCATCTTAAAGCTCGAAATGCTACTTGGCACCCTTGATGCGACCCCAAAGTTCCCCAACATACCGGTCTCACTCCAGGGGAAGACCGAAATTCCCGGCGTCTCCAGGGAAGTCCCATGTTCCGTCCTTAAGTGTGAAACGGTACTTGACACCCTTGATGAGACCGCAAAAGTTCGCCGACACGCTGGGTGCCTCGAGGGGAACACCGAGGGTCCCGGCACCACTTCATCTGAGCCCCTTCTCCCCTCCTGATCGCGACAGGAGAGTCGATTCCCCTGCTTTCTCTGGAAGGGGTTCCCGGCCTTCCTGGTGCACCTCAGGATGAGGCCGGTCTCAGGAGGAAATTCGAGACTAGCCATGTGTGAGGTGCCACGTGCCGAACGACCCCGATTTTCCGGTCCGCTCTTGATAAGAACCCGATGCCCGGACACCTCTTCGAAGGCAACCCTGTGAGTGAAGGCACAACACGAAGGGGCACTGACACCCCCGTGCATCATCCGGAAAAACCCGCAGGGTCTACACACAGCTCGACAAGGGGCCTGAGACTCCCGGAACAACTCGAGAGGCAACCAGAATTCCATTCCTCAGACAAGACGAGGCATGACTCTCCTGTCCCAACACTGCAGGGACCGTGCAGTCGGAGTCAGAATCGGAGAGGAAGCCTGAGGTTCCTGCCTCCCCTCGAGATGAGGCCCTCTTCCATTGCGCCGAACCCAGCAGAGTCCCGAGAGGCCCTGCCAACTCCACAGCATCCCTCACCTCTCAGAGTCACCATGGGAAGTTCCCTATAGTCCCCTGCAGAAGTCGAGGGAAACGAGGGTTTCCCGCCGCCACCCGAGAAAGACCTCGAGAGTCCTTCTTCAACGCGTCTTGAGGCCCTAGTCACTTCCCATGACTCGAGAGTGATGACCAGCTCCCCCTCGCCATGCGCATGGAGACATGAGTTCCCTGGCACCGCACGAGAGGCTCCCTGAGGTCCTCGTCGTGCCTCGTGAGAAAACCCCCATGGGAGCCGCAGCCTGAGGAAACCCATGAGACGCCCCCGTCATCGCTAGATGAGGGCCTTCTTTTCCTGCCTGGCCTGGAGAGCAATCCCGAGTCCTCTCTCCAAACTGAAGAGGAGGCTCGACACCCTTGAGTCCACTCATTGGGCTCCAAGAGATCCGTGTCGCGACTTGAGAGGAAAGCGGAGTCCTCTGCTTCCCCTCGAGGCGAGGCCTGACTCCCTGGGGGAGTCTGGAATGGAAACCCGAGATCCCTGTCTTCCCTTGAGAGGAATATTAGGTCCTGGACACACGCCTCGATGAGGTCTCTTTGGCCCTGTAGTGACTCGAGCAGAACCCCCAGCTTTCCCTCGCAACTCCAGGGGAAGATTGGGCTTCCCAGGGCCAACCCAAGAGGAAGCCTGAAATCCCCGTCGTTTTCGAGAATCCAGACTCAACTCGAGAAAAACGACGTGGTTCCAACGTCTTCACAGAATGAGGCCCTTGCCCGCTACAGCGTCCCCAGGGAAGTCACATGTTCCGTCCTGAAGTGGGAAACGGTACTTGGCTCCCTTGTTGCGACCCCTAAAGTTCCCTGAAATGCCGGGTTCCCTCGAGTGGAACACCTAGAGTCCCGGCCCCACTTCATCTGAGCCCCATCTCCCCACCTGATCACGACAGGAGAGTCGATTCCCCTTCTTTGTGTGGAAGGTGTTCCCGGCCTTCCCGGCGCACCTCAGGATGATGCTGGTCTCACGAGGAAATTTGAGATGAGCCACGTTGGTGCTGCCACATGCCGAACGACCCCGATTTCCTGGTCCGCTCTTGAAATGAACCCGATGCCCGGACACCTCTTTGAAGGCAACCCTGTGGGGGAAGGCACAAAATGAAGGGGCAATGACACCCCTGTGCATCTTCTGGAAACACCCGCAGGTTCCACACACAGCTCGACAAGGGGCCTGAAACCCACTGAACGACTCAAGAGGCAAGCAGAGTTCCATTACTCAGACAAGACGAGGCCTGACTCTCCTGTCCCAACCCTGCAGGGACCCTGCGGTCGGAGTCAGAAATGGAGAGGAAGCCTGAGGTTCCTGCCTCAACTAGAGAAGAGGCCCTCTTCCATTGAACCAAACTCAGTGGTGTCCCGAGAGGCCCCTCCCAACACCACAGTATCCCTGAATTCTCAGAGGCTCCCTGAGAAGCTACCTGAGGTCACTGGCACAAGTCGAGGGAGCCCAGAGTTTCCTGAAGTAACCCGAGAAAGACTTGGAGAGTCCTTTTTCAACGTCTCTTGATGCCCGATTCCCCTACCATGACTCCAGAGCAAGGACGCGCTCCCCTTGCCACAAGCAGGAAAACTGACTTCCCTAGTACCACACAAGAGGCTCCCTGAGTACCCCATCGTACCTCGTGAGAAAACACACAGTGGCGCCGCAGTTCGAGAAAAACCACAAGATGCCCCCGTCAAGGAGAGATGGGGGCCTTCTTTTCCTGCCTGACCTGGAGAGCAATCCCTGGTCCTCTCTCCAAACTTCACCGGAGGATTGACTCCCTTTAGGCCACTCAGTTGGGTCCAAGAAATACCCGGTGCGACTCGAGAGGAGAGCGGAGTCCTTTGCTTCCCTCGAGACGAGGCCTGACTCCCCGGGTGAGTTTGGAATGCAACCCCGAGATCCCTGTCGCCCCTGGAGTGGAACATTATGTCCTAGACACAAGCCTAGATGAGGTCTATTTTGCCCTACAGTGACTCGAGAGCAACCTCCATCTCTCCCTCACAATTTGAATGGAGGATTGGTCTTCCCACGGTCAACACAAGAGGAAGTCTGAATTTCCCATCGTAATTCGAGAATTCAGCCTCAAGTCTTAAAAACCATGTGGTTCCCCCTTCATTGCAATATGAGGCCCTTGCCAGCTAGAGTCTCAAGAGAAGTCCCACGTTCCATCTTAAAGCTCGAAATGCTACTTGGCACCCTTGATGCGACCCCAAAGTTCCCCAACATACCGGTCTCACTCCAGGGGAAGACCGAAATTCCCGGCGTCTCCAGGGAAGTCCCATGTTCCGTCCTTAAGTGTGAAACGGTACTTGACACCCTTGATGAGACCGCAAAAGTTCGCCGACACGCTGGGTGCCTCGAGGGGAACACCGAGGGTCCCGGCACCACTTCATCTGAGCCCCTTCTCCCCTCCTGATCGCGACAGGAGAGTCGATTCCCCTGCTTTCTCTGGAAGGGGTTCCCGGCCTTCCTGGTGCACCTCAGGATGAGGCCGGTCTCAGGAGGAAATTCGAGACTAGCCATGTGTGAGGTGCCACGTGCCGAACGACCCCGATTTTCCGGTCCGCTCTTGATAAGAACCCGATGCCCGGACACCTCTTCGAAGGCAACCCTGTGAGTGAAGGCACAACACGAAGGGGCACTGACACCCCCGTGCATCATCCGGAAAAACCCGCAGGGTCTACACACAGCTCGACAAGGGGCCTGAGACTCCCGGAACAACTCGAGAGGCAACCAGAATTCCATTCCTCAGACAAGACGAGGCATGACTCTCCTGTCCCAACACTGCAGGGACCGTGCAGTCGGAGTCAGAATCGGAGAGGAAGCCTGAGGTTCCTGCCTCCCCTCGAGATGAGGCCCTCTTCCATTGCGCCGAACCCAGCAGAGTCCCGAGAGGCCCTGCCAACTCCACAGCATCCCTCACCTCTCAGAGTCACCATGGGAAGTTCCCTATAGTCCCCTGCAGAAGTCGAGGGAAACGAGGGTTTCCCGCCGCCACCCGAGAAAGACCTCGAGAGTCCTTCTTCAACGCGTCTTGAGGCCCTAGTCACTTCCCATGACTCGAGAGTGATGACCAGCTCCCCCTCGCCATGCGCATGGAGACATGAGTTCCCTGGCACCGCACGAGAGGCTCCCTGAGGTCCTCGTCGTGCCTCGTGAGAAAACCCCCATGGGAGCCGCAGCCTGAGGAAACCCATGAGACGCCCCCGTCATCGCTAGATGAGGGCCTTCTTTTCCTGCCTGGCCTGGAGAGCAATCCCGAGTCCTCTCTCCAAACTGAAGAGGAGGCTCGACACCCTTGAGTCCACTCATTGGGCTCCAAGAGATCCGTGTCGCGACTTGAGAGGAAAGCGGAGTCCTCTGCTTCCCCTCGAGGCGAGGCCTGACTCCCTGGGGGAGTCTGGAATGGAAACCCGAGATCCCTGTCTTCCCTTGAGAGGAATATTAGGTCCTGGACACACGCCTCGATGAGGTCTCTTTGGCCCTGTAGTGACTCGAGCAGAACCCCCAGCTTTCCCTCGCAACTCCAGGGGAAGATTGGGCTTCCCAGGGCCAACCCAAGAGGAAGCCTGAAATCCCCGTCGTTTTCGAGAATCCAGACTCAACTCGAGAAAAACGACGTGGTTCCAACGTCTTCACAGAATGAGGCCCTTGCCCGCTACAGCGTCCCCAGGGAAGTCACATGTTCCGTCCTGAAGTGGGAAACGGTACTTGGCTCCCTTGTTGCGACCCCTAAAGTTCCCTGAAATGCCGGGTTCCCTCGAGTGGAACACCTAGAGTCCCGGCCCCACTTCATCTGAGCCCCATCTCCCCACCTGATCACGACAGGAGAGTCGATTCCCCTTCTTTGTGTGGAAGGTGTTCCCGGCCTTCCCGGCGCACCTCAGGATGATGCTGGTCTCACGAGGAAATTTGAGATGAGCCACGTTGGTGCTGCCACATGCCGAACGACCCCGATTTCCTGGTCCGCTCTTGAAATGAACCCGATGCCCGGACACCTCTTTGAAGGCAACCCTGTGGGGGAAGGCACAAAATGAAGGGGCAATGACACCCCTGTGCATCTTCTGGAAACACCCGCAGGTTCCACACACAGCTCGACAAGGGGCCTGAAACCCACTGAACGACTCAAGAGGCAAGCAGAGTTCCATTACTCAGACAAGACGAGGCCTGACTCTCCTGTCCCAACCCTGCAGGGACCCTGCGGTCGGAGTCAGAAATGGAGAGGAAGCCTGAGGTTCCTGCCTCAACTAGAGAAGAGGCCCTCTTCCATTGAACCAAACTCAGTGGTGTCCCGAGAGGCCCCTCCCAACACCACAGTATCCCTGAATTCTCAGAGGCTCCCTGAGAAGCTACCTGAGGTCACTGGCACAAGTCGAGGGAGCCCAGAGTTTCCTGAAGTAACCCGAGAAAGACTTGGAGAGTCCTTTTTCAACGTCTCTTGATGCCCGATTCCCCTACCATGACTCCAGAGCAAGGACGCGCTCCCCTTGCCACAAGCAGGAAAACTGACTTCCCTAGTACCACACAAGAGGCTCCCTGAGTACCCCATCGTACCTCGTGAGAAAACACACAGTGGCGCCGCAGTTCGAGAAAAACCACAAGATGCCCCCGTCAAGGAGAGATGGGGGCCTTCTTTTCCTGCCTGACCTGGAGAGCAATCCCTGGTCCTCTCTCCAAACTTCACCGGAGGATTGACTCCCTTTAGGCCACTCAGTTGGGTCCAAGAAATACCCGGTGCGACTCGAGAGGAGAGCGGAGTCCTTTGCTTCCCTCGAGACGAGGCCTGACTCCCCGGGTGAGTTTGGAATGCAACCCCGAGATCCCTGTCGCCCCTGGAGTGGAACATTATGTCCTAGACACAAGCCTAGATGAGGTCTATTTTGCCCTACAGTGACTCGAGAGCAACCTCCATCTCTCCCTCACAATTTGAATGGAGGATTGGTCTTCCCACGGTCAACACAAGAGGAAGTCTGAATTTCCCATCGTAATTCGAGAATTCAGCCTCAAGTCTTAAAAACCATGTGGTTCCCCCTTCATTGCAATATGAGGCCCTTGCCAGCTAGAGTCTCAAGAGAAGTCCCACGTTCCATCTTAAAGCTCGAAATGCTACTTGGCACCCTTGATGCGACCCCAAAGTTCCCCAACATACCGGTCTCACTCCAGGGGAAGACCGAAATTCCCGGCGTCTCCAGGGAAGTCCCATGTTCCGTCCTTAAGTGTGAAACGGTACTTGACACCCTTGATGAGACCGCAAAAGTTCGCCGACACGCTGGGTGCCTCGAGGGGAACACCGAGGGTCCCGGCACCACTTCATCTGAGCCCCTTCTCCCCTCCTGATCGCGACAGGAGAGTCGATTCCCCTGCTTTCTCTGGAAGGGGTTCCCGGCCTTCCTGGTGCACCTCAGGATGAGGCCGGTCTCAGGAGGAAATTCGAGACTAGCCATGTGTGAGGTGCCACGTGCCGAACGACCCCGATTTTCCGGTCCGCTCTTGATAAGAACCCGATGCCCGGACACCTCTTCGAAGGCAACCCTGTGAGTGAAGGCACAACACGAAGGGGCACTGACACCCCCGTGCATCATCCGGAAAAACCCGCAGGGTCTACACACAGCTCGACAAGGGGCCTGAGACTCCCGGAACAACTCGAGAGGCAACCAGAATTCCATTCCTCAGACAAGACGAGGCATGACTCTCCTGTCCCAACACTGCAGGGACCGTGCAGTCGGAGTCAGAATCGGAGAGGAAGCCTGAGGTTCCTGCCTCCCCTCGAGATGAGGCCCTCTTCCATTGCGCCGAACCCAGCAGAGTCCCGAGAGGCCCTGCCAACTCCACAGCATCCCTCACCTCTCAGAGTCACCATGGGAAGTTCCCTATAGTCCCCTGCAGAAGTCGAGGGAAACGAGGGTTTCCCGCCGCCACCCGAGAAAGACCTCGAGAGTCCTTCTTCAACGCGTCTTGAGGCCCTAGTCACTTCCCATGACTCGAGAGTGATGACCAGCTCCCCCTCGCCATGCGCATGGAGACATGAGTTCCCTGGCACCGCACGAGAGGCTCCCTGAGGTCCTCGTCGTGCCTCGTGAGAAAACCCCCATGGGAGCCGCAGCCTGAGGAAACCCATGAGACGCCCCCGTCATCGCTAGATGAGGGCCTTCTTTTCCTGCCTGGCCTGGAGAGCAATCCCGAGTCCTCTCTCCAAACTGAAGAGGAGGCTCGACACCCTTGAGTCCACTCATTGGGCTCCAAGAGATCCGTGTCGCGACTTGAGAGGAAAGCGGAGTCCTCTGCTTCCCCTCGAGGCGAGGCCTGACTCCCTGGGGGAGTCTGGAATGGAAACCCGAGATCCCTGTCTTCCCTTGAGAGGAATATTAGGTCCTGGACACACGCCTCGATGAGGTCTCTTTGGCCCTGTAGTGACTCGAGCAGAACCCCCAGCTTTCCCTCGCAACTCCAGGGGAAGATTGGGCTTCCCAGGGCCAACCCAAGAGGAAGCCTGAAATCCCCGTCGTTTTCGAGAATCCAGACTCAACTCGAGAAAAACGACGTGGTTCCAACGTCTTCACAGAATGAGGCCCTTGCCCGCTACAGCGTCCCCAGGGAAGTCACATGTTCCGTCCTGAAGTGGGAAACGGTACTTGGCTCCCTTGTTGCGACCCCTAAAGTTCCCTGAAATGCCGGGTTCCCTCGAGTGGAACACCTAGAGTCCCGGCCCCACTTCATCTGAGCCCCATCTCCCCACCTGATCACGACAGGAGAGTCGATTCCCCTTCTTTGTGTGGAAGGTGTTCCCGGCCTTCCCGGCGCACCTCAGGATGATGCTGGTCTCACGAGGAAATTCGAGATGAGCCACGTTGGTGCTGCCACATGCCGAACGACCCCGATTTCCTGGTCCGCTCTTGAAATGAACCCGATGCCCGGACACCTCTTTGAAGGCAACCCTGTGGGGGAAGGCACAAAATGAAGGGGCAATGACACCCCTGTGCATCTTCTGGAAACACCCGCAGGTTCCACACACAGCTCGACAAGGGGCCTGAAACCCACTGAACGACTCAAGAGGCAAGCAGAGTTCCATTACTCAGACAAGACGAGGCCTGACTCTCCTGTCCCAACCCTGCAGGGACCCTGTGGTCGGAGTCAGAAATGGAGAGGAAGCCTGAGGTTCCTGCCTCAACTAGAGAAGAGGCCCTCTTCCATTGAACCAAACTCAGTGGTGTCCCGAGAGGCCCCTCCCAACACCACAGTATCCCTGAATTCTCAGAGGCTCCCTGAGAAGCTACCTGAGGTCACTGGCACAAGTCGAGGGAGCCCAGAGTTTCCTGAAGTAACCCGAGAAAGACTTGGAGAGTCCTTTTTCAACGTCTCTTGATGCCCGATTCCCCTACCATGACTCCAGAGCAAGGACGCGCTCCCCTTGCCACAAGCAGGAAAACTGACTTCCCTAGTACCACACAAGAGGCTCCCTGAGTACCCCATCGTACCTCGTGAGAAAACACACAGTGGCGCCGCAGTTCGAGAAAAACCACAAGATGCCCCCGTCAAGGAGAGATGGGGGCCTTCTTTTCCTGCCTGACCTGGAGAGCAATCCCTGGTCCTCTCTCCAAACTTCACCGGAGGATTGACTCCCTTTAGGCCACTCAGTTGGGTCCAAGAAATACCCGGTGCGACTCGAGAGGAGAGCGGAGTCCTTTGCTTCCCTCGAGACGAGGCCTGACTCCCCGGGTGAGTTTGGAATGCAACCCCGAGATCCCTGTCGCCCCTGGAGTGGAACATTATGTCCTAGACACAAGCCTAGATGAGGTCTATTTTGCCCTACAGTGACTCGAGAGCAACCTCCATCTCTCCCTCACAATTTGAATGGAGGATTGGTCTTCCCACGGTCAACACAAGAGGAAGTCTGAATTTCCCATCGTAATTCGAGAATTCAGCCTCAAGTCTTAAAAACCATGTGGTTCCCCCTTCATTGCAATATGAGGCCCTTGCCAGCTAGAGTCTCAAGAGAAGTCCCACGTTCCATCTTAAAGCTCGAAATGCTACTTGGCACCCTTGATGCGACCCCAAAGTTCCCCAACATACCGGTCTCACTCCAGGGGAAGACCGAAATTCCCGGCGTCTCCAGGGAAGTCCCATGTTCCGTCCTTAAGTGTGAAACGGTACTTGACACCCTTGATGAGACCGCAAAAGTTCGCCGACACGCTGGGTGCCTCGAGGGGAACACCGAGGGTCCCGGCACCACTTCATCTGAGCCCCTTCTCCCCTCCTGATCGCGACAGGAGAGTCGATTCCCCTGCTTTCTCTGGAAGGGGTTCCCGGCCTTCCTGGTGCACCTCAGGATGAGGCCGGTCTCAGGAGGAAATTCGAGACTAGCCATGTGTGAGGTGCCACGTGCCGAACGACCCCGATTTTCCGGTCCGCTCTTGATAAGAACCCGATGCCCGGACACCTCTTCGAAGGCAACCCTGTGAGTGAAGGCACAACACGAAGGGGCACTGACACCCCCGTGCATCATCCGGAAAAACCCGCAGGGTCTACACACAGCTCGACAAGGGGCCTGAGACTCCCGGAACAACTCGAGAGGCAACCAGAATTCCATTCCTCAGACAAGACGAGGCATGACTCTCCTGTCCCAACACTGCAGGGACCGTGCAGTCGGAGTCAGAATCGGAGAGGAAGCCTGAGGTTCCTGCCTCCCCTCGAGATGAGGCCCTCTTCCATTGCGCCGAACCCAGCAGAGTCCCGAGAGGCCCTGCCAACTCCACAGCATCCCTCACCTCTCAGAGTCACCATGGGAAGTTCCCTATAGTCCCCTGCAGAAGTCGAGGGAAACGAGGGTTTCCCGCCGCCACCCGAGAAAGACCTCGAGAGTCCTTCTTCAACGCGTCTTGAGGCCCTAGTCACTTCCCATGACTCGAGAGTGATGACCAGCTCCCCCTCGCCATGCGCATGGAGACATGAGTTCCCTGGCACCGCACGAGAGGCTCCCTGAGGTCCTCGTCGTGCCTCGTGAGAAAACCCCCATGGGAGCCACAGCCTGAGGAAACCCATGAGACGCCCCCGTCATCGCTAGATGAGGGCCTTCTTTTCCTGCCTGGCCTGGAGAGCAATCCCGAGTCCTCTCTCCAAACTGAAGAGGAGGCTCGACACCCTTGAGTCCACTCATTGGGCTCCAAGAGATCCGTGTCGCGACTTGAGAGGAAAGCGGAGTCCTCTGCTTCCCCTCGAGGCGAGGCCTGACTCCCTGGGGGAGTCTGGAATGGAAACCCGAGATCCCTGTCTTCCCTTGAGAGGAATATTAGGTCCTGGACACACGCCTCGATGAGGTCTCTTTGGCCCTGTAGTGACTCGAGCAGAACCCCCAGCTTTCCCTCGCAACTCCAGGGGAAGATTGGGCTTCCCAGGGCCAACCCAAGAGGAAGCCTGAAATCCCCGTCGTTTTCGAGAATCCAGACTCAACTCGAGAAAAACGACGTGGTTCCAACGTCTTCACAGAATGAGGCCCTTGCCCGCTACAGCGTCCCCAGGGAAGTCACATGTTCCGTCCTGAAGTGGGAAACGGTACTTGGCTCCCTTGTTGCGACCCCTAAAGTTCCCTGAAATGCCGGGTTCCCTCGAGTGGAACACCTAGAGTCCCGGCCCCACTTCATCTGAGCCCCATCTCCCCACCTGATCACGACAGGAGAGTCGATTCCCCTTCTTTGTGTGGAAGGTGTTCCCGGCCTTCCCGGCGCACCTCAGGATGATGCTGGTCTCACGAGGAAATTCGAGATGAGCCACGTTGGTGCTGCCACATGCCGAACGACCCCGATTTCCTGGTCCGCTCTTGAAATGAACCCGATGCCCGGACACCTCTTTGAAGGCAACCCTGTGGGGGAAGGCACAAAATGAAGGGGCAATGACACCCCTGTGCATCTTCTGGAAACACCCGCAGGTTCCACACACAGCTCGACAAGGGGCCTGAAACCCACTGAACGACTCAAGAGGCAAGCAGAGTTCCATTACTCAGACAAGACGAGGCCTGACTCTCCTGTCCCAACCCTGCAGGGACCCTGTGGTCGGAGTCAGAAATGGAGAGGAAGCCTGAGGTTCCTGCCTCAACTAGAGAAGAGGCCCTCTTCCATTGAACCAAACTCAGTGGTGTCCCGAGAGGCCCCTCCCAACACCACAGTATCCCTGAATTCTCAGAGGCTCCCTGAGAAGCTACCTGAGGTCACTGGCACAAGTCGAGGGAGCCCAGAGTTTCCTGAAGTAACCCGAGAAAGACTTGGAGAGTCCTTTTTCAACGTCTCTTGATGCCCGATTCCCCTACCATGACTCCAGAGCAAGGACGCGCTCCCCTTGCCACAAGCAGGAAAACTGACTTCCCTAGTACCACACAAGAGGCTCCCTGAGTACCCCATCGTACCTCGTGAGAAAACACACAGTGGCGCCGCAGTTCGAGAAAAACCACAAGATGCCCCCGTCAAGGAGAGATGGGGGCCTTCTTTTCCTGCCTGACCTGGAGAGCAATCCCTGGTCCTCTCTCCAAACTTCACAGGAGGATTGACTCCCTTTAGGCCACTCAGTTGGGTCCAAGAAATACCCGGTGCGACTCGAGAGGAGAGCGGAGTCCTTTGCTTCCCTCGAGACGAGGCCTGACTCCCCGGGTGAGTTTGGAATGCAACCCCGAGATCCCTGTCGCCCCTGGAGTGGAACATTATGTCCTAGACACAAGCCTAGATGAGGTCTATTTTGCCCTACAGTGACTCGAGAGCAACCTCCATCTCTCCCTCACAGTTTGAATGGAAGATTGGTCTTCCCACGGTCAACACAAGAGGAAGTCTGAATTTCCCATCGTAATTCGAGAATTCAGCCTCAAGTCTTAAAAACCATGTGGTTCCCCCTTCATTGCAATATGAGGCCCTTGCCAGCTAGAGTCTCAAGAGAAGTCCCACGTTCCATCTTAAAGCTCGAAATGCTACTTGGCACCCTTGATGCGACCCCAAAGTTCCCCAACATACCGGTCTCACTCCAGGGGAAGACCGAAATTCCCGGCGTCTCCAGGGAAGTCCCATGTTCCGTTCTTAAGTGTGAAACGGTACTTGACACCCTTGATGAGACCGCAAAAGTTCGCCGACACGCTGGGTGCCTCGAGGGGAACACCGAGGGTCCCGGCACCACTTCATCTGAGCCCCTTCTCCCCTCCTGATCGCGACAGGAGAGTCGATTCCCCTGCTTTCTCTGGAAGGGGTTCCCGGCCTTCCTGGTGCACCTCAGGATGAGGCCGGTCTCAGGAGGAAATTCGAGACTAGCCATGTGTGAGGTGCCACGTGCCGAACGACCCCGATTTTCCGGTCCGCTCTTGATAAGAACCCGATGCCCGGACACCTCTTCGAAGGCAACCCTGTGAGTGAAGGCACAACACGAAGGGGCACTGACACCCCCGTGCATCATCCGGAAAAACCCGCAGGGTCTACACACAGCTCGACAAGGGGCCTGAGACTCCCGGAACAACTCGAGAGGCAACCAGAATTCCATTCCTCAGACAAGACGAGGCATGACTCTCCTGTCCCAACACTGCAGGGACCGTGCAGTTGGAGTCAGAATCGGAGAGGAAGCCTGAGGTTCCTGCCTCCCCTCGAGATGAGGCCCTCTTCCATTGCGCCGAACCCAGCAGAGTCCCGAGAGGCCCTGCCAACTCCACAGCATCCCTCACCTCTCAGAGTCACCATGGGAAGTTCCCTATAGTCCCCTGCAGAAGTCGAGGGAAACGAGGGTTTCCCGCCGCCACCCGAGAAAGACCTCGAGAGTCCTTCTTCAACGCGTCTTGAGGCCCTAGTCACTTCCCATGACTCGAGAGTGATGACCAGCTCCCCCTCGCCATGCGCATGGAGACATGAGTTCCCTGGCACCGCACGAGAGGCTCCCTGAGGTCCTCGTCGTGCCTCGTGAGAAAACCCCCATGGGAGCCGCAGCCTGAGGAAACCCATGAGACGCCCCCGTCATCGCTAGATGAGGGCCTTCTTTTCCTGCCTGGCCTGGAGAGCAATCCCGAGTCCTCTCTCCAAACTGAAGAGGAGGCTCGACACCCTTGAGTCCACTCATTGGGCTCCAAGAGATCCGTGTCGCGACTTGAGAGGAAAGCGGAGTCCTCTGCTTCCCCTCGAGGCGAGGCCTGACTCCCTGGGGGAGTCTGGAATGGAAACCCGAGATCCCTGTCTTCCCTTGAGAGGAATATTAGGTCCTGGACACACGCCTCGATGAGGTCTCTTTGGCCCTGTAGTGACTCGAGCAGAACCCCCAGCTTTCCCTCGCAACTCCAGGGGAAGATTGGGCTTCCCAGGGCCAACCCAAGAGGAAGCCTGAAATCCCCGTCGTTTTCGAGAATCCAGACTCAACTCGAGAAAAACGACGTGGTTCCAACGTCTTCACAGAATGAGGCCCTTGCCCGCTACAGCGTCCCCAGGGAAGTCACATGTTCCGTCCTGAAGTGGGAAACGGTACTTGGCTCCCTTGTTGCGACCCCTAAAGTTCCCTGAAATGCCGGGTTCCCTCGAGTGGAACACCTAGAGTCCCGGCCCCACTTCATCTGAGCCCCATCTCCCCACCTGATCACGACAGGAGAGTCGATTCCCCTTCTTTGTGTGGAAGGTGTTCCCGGCCTTCCCGGCGCACCTCAGGATGATGCTGGTCTCACGAGGAAATTCGAGATGAGCCACGTTGGTGCTGCCACATGCCGAACGACCCCGATTTCCTGGTCCGCTCTTGAAATGAACCCGATGCCCGGACACCTCTTTGAAGGCAACCCTGTGGGGGAAGGCACAAAATGAAGGGGCAATGACACCCCTGTGCATCTTCTGGAAACACCCGCAGGTTCCACACACAGCTCGACAAGGGGCCTGAAACCCACTGAACGACTCAAGAGGCAAGCAGAGTTCCATTACTCAGACAAGACGAGGCCTGACTCTCCTGTCCCAACCCTGCAGGGACCCTGCGGTCGGAGTCAGAAATGGAGAGGAAGCCTGAGGTTCCTGCCTCCAATCGAGATGAGGCCCTCTTTCATTTCGTCAAACCTAGTCGAGTCCCGAGAGGCCCCTCTAACTCCTCAGTATCCCTCACCTCTCAGAGGCACCTGGGAAGTTCCCTAAGGTCCCCGGTAGAGGTCGAGGGAAATAAGTGTTTCCCGCCCCTACCCAAGAAAGACCTCGAGAGTCCTTCTTAAATGCGTCTTGAGGCCCTAGTCCCTCCCATGACTCCAGAGCAATGACGCGATCTGCCTGGCCACACGCATGGAGGCCTGACTTCTCTGGCACCACACGAGAGGCTCCCTGAGCTCCCCATCATATCTCGTGAGAAACCCCACACTGACGCCGCAGCTCGAGAAAACCCATGAGATGCTCCCGTCATCAAGAGAGGAGGGCCATCTTTAACTGAATGGTATGCAGATCAAGCGTGAACCTTCTGTCCAAGCTACACAGGACGCTTGACTCCCTTTAGGCCACTCATTGGGCTCCAAGAGTTACAAGTCGTGACTCGAGAGGATAGTGGAGTCCTTTGCTTCCACTCGAGACGAGGCGTGACCCACCAGGTGAGACTGGAATGCGACCCCGATATCCCTGTTGCCCCTGGAGAGGAACACTACGTCCTGGACCCAAGCCTAGATGAGGACTCTTTGCCCTGAAGTGACTCGAGAGCAACCCACAGCTCTCTGTGACAAGTTGAATGGAAGATTGGACTTCCTGGGCCAACACAAGAGGAAGCCTGAATTCCCCGTCGTAACTCGAGAATCCCGCCGCATCTCGAGAAAAACCACGTGTTTCCCTCATCATCGCAATATGAGGCCCTTGCCCGCTAGAGCATCTCCAGAGAATTCCCACGTTCCGTCTTGAAGTGCGAAACTGTACTTGGCACCCTTGATGTGACCTCAAAAGTGCCGTGACATACCGGTCTCACTCGAGGGGACCACCGAGGTTCCCGGCACCACTTCATCTGAGCCCCTTCTCCCCTTCTGATCGTGACCGGTGGATCGATTCCCCTGCTTTGTCTGCAAGGGGTTCCCTACCTTCCCGGCGAACCTCAGGATGAGGCCGGTCTCCCGAGGAAATTCGAGACGTAGCCTCGTGGGTGGTACCACATGCTGAAAGACCCCAATTTTCTGGTACGCTCTTGAAAAGAACCCGATGCCCGGACACCTCTTTGAAGGCCACCCTTTGGATGAAGGCACAACACGAAGGGGCACTGACACCCCTGTGCATCGTCTGGAAAAACCCGCAGGTTCCACACACAGCTCAACAAGTGGCCTGTCACTCCGTGAACAACTCGAAAGGCAAGCGGAGATCCATTCCTCCACAGAAGACGAGGCGTGACTCTCTTGTCCATACTCGGCAGGTACTCTGCGACCCGAGTCAGAAATGGAGAGGACCCCTGAGGTTATTGCCTCCATTCGAGATGAGGCCCTCTTCGATTGCACCAAACCCAGTTGAGTAACGAAAGGCCCCTCCCAAATCCACAGTGTCCCTGACTTCTCAGAGGCACCCTGAGAAGTTGCCTGAGGTCACCGACACAAGTCGAGGGAACCCAGGGTTCCCTGCCGCAACCCGAGAAAGACCTCGAGAGTCCTTCTTCAATGCGTCTTGAGGCCCGATTCGCCTACTATGACTCGAGAGCAATCACGCACTACCCTTCACCACATGCACGGAGACCTGACGTCCCTAGAACCACACGAGAGGCTCTCTGAGTTCCCCGTCGTACCTCGTGAGAAATCTGATACTGGCGCCGCAGCTGGAGAAAACCCACGAGACGCCCCCGTCATCGCGAGATGAGGGCCTTTTTTCCTGCATGGCCAGGAAAACAATCCCGAGTCATCTCTCCAAACTCCATAGGAGGCTTCACTCCCTTTACGCCACGCAGTGGGCTCCAAGAGATACCCATCGCGAATCGACAGGAGAGTGGAGTCTTTTTTTTCCCCTCAAGACGAGGCCTGACTCTCCGGGTGAGTCGAGAATGCAACCCTGAGATCCCTGTCGGCCCAGTAGTGGATCACCAGGTCCTGGACACAAGCGTAGATGATGTCTATTTTGCCCTGCAGTGACTGGAGAGCAATCCCCAGTTCTAACTCACAACTCGAAAGGAATACTGGATTTTCCTGGCGCCACACAAGAGGCTCCCTGAGATCCCCGTGGTACTTCATGAGACACCCCACACTGGCGCCGCAGCTCGAGAAAACCCACGAGACGCCACCGTCATCTCGAGATGAGGGCCTCCTTTTCCTGCATGGCCTGGAGTCCAATCCCGAGTCCTCTCTCCAAACTCCACAGGAGGATTGACTCCCTTTAGTACACACATTGGGCTCCAAGAGATACCCATCGCGACTCGAGAGGAGAGCGGAATTCTTTGCTTACCCTCGAGGTGAGAACTGACTCCCCGGATGAGTCTGGAATGCAAACCCGAGATCCCTGTCGCCCCTGGAGAGCAACATTAGATCCTGGACACAAGCCCAGATTAGGTCTCTTTTGCCTTGCAGTGACTCTAGTGCAATCCCCAGCTCCCCCTCGCAACCCGAATGGAAGATTGGATTTCAAGGCCAACAAGAGGAAGCCTAAATTCCCGGTCATAACTCGAGAATCCCGCCGCAACTCGAGCAAAACCACGTGGTTCTCCCGTCATCGCAAGATGAGGCCCTTGCCCGCTACAGCGTTTCAAAAGATGTCCCAGGTTCCGTCTTGAAATGCGAAACGGTACTTGGCACCCTTGATGCGACCCCAAAAGTCCCCCAACACGCCGGTCTCACTCAAGGGGAACACCGAGGTTCCCGGCACCACTTCATTTAAGCCCCTTCTCCCCTCCTGATGGTGACCGGTGGGTCGATTCCCCTGCTTTGTCTGCAAGGGGGCCCGACCTTCCCTGCACAACTCAGGATGAGGCCGGTCTCATGGGTAAATTCGATACGTAGCTTTGTGGGTGGTGCCACTTGCCGAAAGACTCCAATTTCCCTGTCCGCTCTTGATAAGAATCCGATGCTCGGACACCTCTTGGAAGGCAGCCTTGAGTATGAAGGTACAACACGAAGGGGCACTAACACACCTGTGCATCATCCGGAAAAACGGGCAGGTTACATACACAGCTCGACAAGTGGCCTGTCACCTCGAGAACAACTCGAGAGGCAAGAGGAGTCCCATCCTCCAGAAAATACGAGGCCTGACTCTCCTGTACCAACATGCAGGGACCTTGCGATCTGAGTCAGAAATGGAGAGGAACACTGAGGTTCCTGCTTCAACTCGAGATGAGTCCCTCTTACATTCCACCAAATGCAGAGGAGTCTCGAGAGGACCCTCCAAACTGCACAGTATCCCTGACTTCTCAGAGGCACTCTGAGAAGCTCCCTGAGGTCGCAGGCACAAGTCAAGGGAACCCTGGGTTTTATGCAGTAACCCGAGAAAGACCTCGAGAGTCCTTCTTCAACCCGTCTTGAGGCCCGATTACCCTACCATGACTCGAGAGCAATGACGAACTCCCCCTAGCCATCTCATGGGGACCTGACTTCCCTGGAGCCACACGAGAGGCTCCCTGAGCTCCCTCTCGTACCTCGTCAGAAACCCGGCACTAGCGCGGCAGTCTAGAAAACCCACGAGACGCCGCCGTCATCGCGAGATGAGGGCCTTCTTTTCCTGCATGGCCTGGAGAGGAATCCCGAGTCCTCTATCCAAACAGCACAGGAGGCTTGACTCCCTTTAGGGCACACAGTGGGCTCCAAGAGATACCCATCGCGACTCAAAAGGACAGCGGAGTTCTTTGCTTCCCCTCGAGACGAGGCCTGATTCCCCGGGTGAGTCTGGTATGCAACCCCCAGATCCCTGTCGCCCCTAGGGACGAACATTAAGTCCTGGACACAAGCCTAGATGAGGTCTATTTTGCCCTGCAGTGACTCGAGGGCAATCCCCAGCTCTCCCTTGAAACTCGAATGGAAGATAGGACTTCCCTGGGCCAACACATGAGGAAGACTGTATTCCCCGTCGAAACTCGAGAATCCCGCCACAACTCGAGAAACGCCACGTGGTTCCCCCGTCATCGCAAGATGAGGCCCTTGCCCCCTACAGCGTCTCAAGAGAAGTCCCACGTTCCGTCTTGAAGTGTGAAACGGTATTGGCACCCTTGATGCGACCTCAAAAGTTCCTCGACACACCAGTCTGACTCGAGGAGAACACCGAGGTTCCCGGCACCACTACATCTGGGCCCCTTCTCCCCTCCTGATCGTGACAGGAGGGTTGATTCCCCTGTTTTGTCTTGAAGGGGTTCCCGCCTTTCCCGGTGCATCTCAGGATGAGGCCGGTCTCACGAGGATATTCGAGACATAGCCTCGTGGATGGTGACACATGCCGAAAGACCCCGATTTCCCGGTTCACTCTTGATAAGATCCCAATGCCCGGACACCTCTTTGAAGATAACCCTTTTGATGAAGGCACAACACGAAGGGGCACTGACACCCCCAGGTATCGTCCGGAGAAACCCGCAGGTACCACACACAGCTCGAGAAGTGACCTGTCACCCCGTGAACAACTGGAGAGGCAAGCAGAGTTCCATTCCTCCACACAAGACGAGGCCTGACTCTCCTGTTCGAACTCTGCAGCGAAACTGCGATCCGAGTCAGATCTGGCCCAGGGGAAGTCAGGAGAGGAAACATGAGTTTCCTGCCTCCACTCGAGATGAGGCCCTCTTCCATTGCACCGAACCCAGTGGAGTCCTGAGAGGCCCCTCGCAACTGCACAGTATCCCTAACTTCTCAGAGGCACCCTTAGACCTTCCTGAGATCACCGGCACAAGTCGAGGGAACCAAGGGTTTCCTGCCCCAACCCGTAAAAGACCTCGAGAGTCCTTCTTCAACGCGTCTTGAGGTGCGATTCCCCTACCATGACTCGAGAGCAATGACGCGCTCCCCCTAGCCACGCGCATAGAAACCTGACTTCCCTGGCGCCACAGGAGAGGCTCCCTGAGCTCCCCATTATACCTCGTGAGCAACACCACACTGGAGCCGCAGCTCGAGAATACACACGAGACGCCCCAGTCCTCACGAGATGAGGGCCTTCTTTTCCTGTATGGCCTGGAGAGCAATCCTGAGTCCTCTCTCCAAACTCCACAGGAGGCTTGACTCATTTTAGGCCACACAGTGAGCTCCAAGATATACCCGTCGCGACTCGAGAGGAGAGCGGTGTCCTTGGCTTCCCCTCGAGACGAGGCCTGATTCCCAGGGTGAGTCGAGAATGCAATGCCGAGATCGCTGTCGCCCCAGCAGAGGAACATTAGGTCCTGGACACAAGCCTAGATGAGGTCTATTTGGCCCTGCAGTGTCTCGAGAGCAATCCCCAGTTCTAACTCGCAATTCGAATGAAAACTGGACTTCCCTGGGCCAGTTGAAGAGGAAGCCTGAATTCCCCGTCGTAACTCGAGAATCCCACCACAACTCAAGAAAAACCACGTGGTTCCCCCGTCATCGATAGATGAGGCCCTTGCCCGCTACAGCGTCTCAAGAGAAGTCCCACGTTCCGTATTGAAGAGCGAAAAGTTACTTGGAACCCTTGATGCGACCCCAAAAGTTCCCCGACATACCAGTCTCACTTGAGGAGAACACCGAGGTTCCCGGCACCACTTCATCTGAGACTCTTCTCCCCTCTTGATCGCGACAGGAGGTTCGATTCCCCTGCTTTGTCTGGAAGGCGTTCCCGACCTTCCTGGCGCACATCAAGATGAGGCCAGTCTCACGAGGAAATTCGAGACATAGCCTCATGGGTGGTGCGACATGCCAAAAGACCCCGATTCCCTGGTCCGCTCTTGATAAGAACCCGATGGCAGAACCCAACTCGAAGGCAATCCTGTGGATCAAGGCACAACACGAAGGGGCAGTGACACCCCGGTGCATCGTCCAGAAAAACCCGCAAGTTCCACATACAAATCGACAAGTGGCCTGTCACCCCATGAACAACGCGAGAGTCAAGCGGAGTTCCATTCCTCCACACAAGACGAGGCCTGACTCTCCTGTCCCAACTCTGCAGGGACTCTGGGATCCGAGTCAGATCCGGCGCATTCGAAGCCAGGAGAGGAACCCTGTGGTTCCTGCCTCAACTTGTCATGAGGCCGTCTTCCATTGCACCAAACCCAGTGGAGTTCCGAGAGGCCCCTCCCAACTCCACAGTGACCCTGACTTCTCAGAGGCACGCTGAGAAGCTTCCTGAGGTCACTGGCACAAGTCGATGGAACCCAGGGTTTCCTGCTGCAACCCAAGAAAGGCCTTGAGAGTCCTTCTTTAACACGTCTTCAGGCCCAATTCCCCTACCATGACTCGAGAACAATGACGGGCTCCCTCTCACCACGTGCATAGAGACCTGACTGCCCTGGCACCACGTGAGAGGCTCACTGAGCTCCCAGTCTTACTTCGTGAGAAACCCCACACTAGCGCCACAGCTCGAGAAAACCTACGAGACGCCCCAGTCATTGGGAGATGAGGGCCTTCATTTCCTGCATTGCCTGGAGAGCAATCCCGTGTCCTCCCTCCAAACACCAGAGGAGGTTTGACTCCCTTTAAGCCACTCAGTGGGCTCCAAGACATACCCGTCCGACTCGAGAGGAGAGCAGAGTCCTTTGCTTCCCCTCGAGACGAGGCCTGACTCCAAGGCGAGTCTGGAATGCAACCCCGAGATTCATGTCGCCCCTTGACATGAACATTAGGTCCTGCACACAAGCCTTGGTGGGGTCTCTTTTGCCTTCAGTGACTAGAGCGCACCTCCAGATCTTCCTCGAATCTCGAATGGAAGATAAGACTTTTGTGGGCCAACACAAGAGGAAGCATGAATTCGCTGTTGTAACTCAAATATCCCACCGCAACTAGAGAAAAACCAAGTGGTTCCCCAGTCATTCCAAGATGAGGCCCTTGCCCGCTGGAGCACCCCAAGAGAAGTCCCACGTTCCATTTTGAAGAGCGAAACGGTACTTGGAACGGTTTATGCGACCCCAAAAGTTACCCGACATGCCTGTCTCACTTGAGGGAAACACCGAGGTTCCCAGCAGCACATCATCTGAGCCATTTCTCCCCTCCTGATCGCCACAGGAGGGTCGATTCCTCTGCTTTGTCTGGGCGGGTTTCATGACCTTCGCGGCACAACTCAGGATGAGGCCGGTTTCATAAGGAAATTCGAGACTAGCCACGTGGGTGGTGCCAAATCCTGAACGACCCCGATTTCCCAGTCCGCTCTTCATAAGAACCCGATGCCCGGACACCTCTTCGAAGGCAACCCTGGGGATGAAGGCACAAATCGAAGGATCACTGACACCCCCGTGCATCGTCTGGAAAAACCTGCAGATTCCACACACAGTTTGACAAGGGGCCTGAAACCCGATGAACAACTCGAAAGGCAAGCGGAGTTCCATTCCTCAGAAAAGACGTAGCCTGACTCTCCTGTCCCAACTCTGCAGGGACCCTGCGGTCTGAGTCTGAAACAGAGAGGAAGTCTGAGGTTCCTGCCTCCCCTCGAGATGAGGCCCTCTTCCATTGCGACAAACCCAGCGGAGTCCCGAGAGGCCCCGCCAACTCCACAGTATCCATCAACTCTCAGAGACACCCTGGGAAGTTCCCTAAGGTCCCCGGCACAAGTCGAGGGAAATGACTTTTCCCGACACAACCAGAGAAAGACCTCGATAGTCCCTCTTCAACGCGTCTCGAGGCCCTAGTCCCCTCCCGTGACTCGAGAGCCATGACGCGCTCCCCCTCGCCACGCGCAGGGAGACCTGACTTCCCTGGCGCCGCACGAGAGGCTCCCTGAGATCCTCGTCGTGCCTCGCGAGAAAACCCCCAAGGGCGCCGCAGCTCGAGGAAACCCCTGAGACGCCCCCGTCCTCACGAGGTGAAGGGCCTTCTTTTCCTACATGGCCTGGAGAACAATCCCGAGCCCTCTCTCCAAAATGAAGAGGAGGCTTGACTCCACTGAGGCCACTAGGGGGCTCCAAGAGATCCGCGTCGCGACTCGGGAGGAGAGCGGAGTCCTTGGCTTCCCCTCGAGACGAGGCCTGGCAACCCGGGGGATCCTGGAATGCAACCCCGAGATCCCTGCCTTCCCTGGATAGGAACATTAGGTCCTGGACACACGCCTAGATGAGGTCTCTTTGGCCCTGCAGTGACTCAAGGCAGCCCCCAGCTTTCCCTCGCCACTCGAATGGAAGACGGGGCTTCCCAGGGCCAACAGAGGAGGAAGCCTGTAATCCCCGTCGTCACTCGAGAATCCCACCGCAAATCGAGAAAAAACATGTGGTTTCAACGTCTTCGCAAGAAGAGGCCCTTGCCCACTATGGCGTCTCAAGGGAAGTCCCATGTTCCGCCCTGAAGTGCGAAACGGTACCTGACACCCTTCGTACGACACCCAAAAGTTCCCTGACACGCCGGGTTCCCTCGAGGGGAACACCGAGAGTCCCGGCACAGCTTCATCTGAGCCCCTTCTCCCCTCCTGATCGCGACAGGAGAGGCGATTCCCCTGCGTGGTCCAGAAGGGGTTCCCGGCCTTCCCGGCGCACCTCAGGATGAGGCCGGTCTCACGGGGAAATTCGAGACGAGCCACGTGGGTGGTGCCACATGCCGAACGCCCCCGATTCCCCGGTCCGCCCTTGAGAAGGACCCGAGGCCCGGACCCCTCTTCGAAGGCAACCCTTTGGGTGAAGGTACCACTCGAAGGGGCACTGACACCCCCGTGAGTCGTCCGGAAAAACCCGCGGATTCCACACACAGCTCGACGAGGTACGTGAGACACCCTGAGCAATTCGAGAGGCAAGCGGAGTTCCCTTCCTCAGACAAGAAGAGGCCTGACTCTCCTGTCCCAACTCTGCAGGGACCCTGTGGTTGGAGTCCGAAAAGGAGAGGAAGCCTAAGTTTCCTGTCTCCCCTCGAGATGAGGCCCTCTTCCATTGCGCCAAGCCCAGCGGAGTCCCGAGAGGCCCCGCCAACTCCACAGCATCCCTCACCTATCAGAGGCACCATGGGAAGTTCCCTCAGGTCCCTGGCAGAAGTCGAGGGAAATGAGGCTTTCCCGCCGCCACCCCAGAAAGACCTCGAGTGTCCTTCTTCAACGCGTCTGGAGGCCCTAGTCCTCTCCCATGACTCGAGAGCCATGACGCGCTCCCCCTCGCCACGCGCACAGAGACCTGACTTCCCTGGCACCGCACGAGAGGCTCCCTGAGATTCTCGTCTTGCCTCGTGAAAAACCCCCACGGGCGCCGCAGCTCGAGGAAACCCCTGAGAAGCCCCCATCCTCGCGAGGTGAGGGCCTTCTTTTCCTGCCTGACCCAGACCGCAATCCTGAGTCCTCTCTCCAAACTGAAGAGAAGGCCTGACTCCCTTGAGGCCACTCAGTGGGCTCCAAGAGATCTGCGTCGTGACTTGAGAGGAGAGCGGCATCCTTTGCTTGCCCTCGAGGCTAGGCCTGACTCCCCGGGGGAGTCTGGAACGCCACCCTGAGATCCCTGTCTTCCCTTGAGAGGAACGTTAAGTCCCGGACAGAGGCCTAGATGAGGTCTCTTTGGCCCTGCAGTGACTCGAGTGCAACCCCAAGCTTTCCCTCGCAACTCGAATGGAAGATTAGGCTTCCCGGGGCCAACACAAGAGGAAGCCTGAAATCCCCGTCGTAACTCTAGAATCCCGCCGCAACTCGAGAAAATCCACATGGTTCCAACGTCTTCGCAAGATGAGGCCCTTGCCCGCTACGGCGTCTCAAGGGAAGTCCCAGGTTCTGTCCTGAAGTGCGAAATGGTACCTGACTCCTTTCATGCAACCCCCAAAAGTCCCCCACACGCCGGTTTCCCTCGAGGGTAACACTGAGGGTTCCGGCCCCACTTCATCTGAGCCCCTTCTCCCCTCCTGATGGCGACAGGAGAGTCGATCCCCCTGCGTTGTCTGGAAGGGTCCCCGGCCTTCCCGGCAAACATCAGGATGAAGCTGGCCTCACTAGGAAATTTGAGACTAGCCCCGTGGGTGGTCCCACATGCCGAAAGACCCCGATTTCCCGGTCCGCTCTTAAAAAGAACCCGAGGCCCAGACACCTCTTCGAAGGCAACCCAGTGGGTGAAGGCACAACACGAAGGGGCACTGTCACCGTCATGCATTTCCGGAAATACCCGCAGGTTCCACACACAGCTCAACAAGGGGCCTGAGACCCCCTGAGCACCTCGAGAGGCAAGCGGAGTTCCCTTCCTCAGACAAGACGATTCCTGACTCTCCTGTCCCAACTCTGCAGGGACCCTGCGGTCGGAGTCCGAAACGGAGAGGAAGTCTGAGGTTCCTGCCTTCCCTGGAGATGAGGCCCTCTTCCATTGCGCCAAACCCAGCAGAGTCCTGAGAGGCCCCGCCAACTCCTCGTCATCCCTCATCTGTCAGAAGCACACTGGGAAGTTCCCTAAGTTCACCGGTAAACTTTTATTGCACAAGGTCCCCATGAAAAGGCCCACGCAGCAGGACAGCCACAGATTCTGTCTGCCATTAAAGGGCAGTAAGGTGCCCTCCCCTCTTCTTTGCTGCCTCGGCGGCCACCAGGGTGCAATTCGCATACCCTTCCCTTTCCCATCCTAGCAGGTGCTCCAGGGCCCGCTGGCCTACAAAGTGCCAGAAGCAGGGCTGGGCCAGCCGGCCAGAATTCAGGGTTCTGTCCCTTGGACTTCCAGCAGACACTAGGCTGCTTGGGAAAACCGCGCAGACTCTGAGGTTTTTCAGCAGAGGGGTGGAGCGGTAAAGGCCTTGACCCCAAAGACGAGGCCTTCCTGCGACCGCCAGGTTGGGGAGCTCTGAGACTGTGCCAACACAGGGCGGAATACATGGTTCCCTGCTCCACACAGTCCCCGTTCCCTTACCTGTGTTCCGCACCCCTCCGCTGTGGCCAATGGATGCCGATCCTTGGGGATCAAGGAGTTCACGAAATGGGCATTCCCAGCCGCAATGTCGACCCCCAACAGCACATCTGGAAAGCCCTCCCCCACCCCTGCCAGGAGCCGACCCCCGCTGCGAACGGACCCCCACCCCGCCCAGCGCCGCCAGGTTTCGTCCCGGCCCTGCCGGGCTCCCGGCGGGTTCCCAGCCATATTGGCGACCCCCGGGAGCACAACAGGGACCGACCCCCCACCCACAGCGAGCGGAATCACGACCTGTGCAGCCCAGGTTTACCCCACCCTGGCTGCGCTCCCGGCGCGTTTCCAGCTGCAGTGGCCATCTCCGAGAGCACAACTGGGAAGCCCTCCCCTACCCTCGCCAGGAGCCAGCACCCGCCCTGCGCCGCCCGGGGCGCCCCACCCCTGCCGCGCTCCAGGGGCGCTGCCCACCTTCACCAGCGGCTCTCGGTGAGCCCCGTCCCCACGCCCGGTTCCAGGAGAGGCTCTTGGACCTCGCTGCTGCCGCCAGGTCAAACATGAGGACAATACATACACCCCACAGAGACAATCCAAGCTGTCTATGATTTAGGGATAAAACGAGGACTACACAAAGGCAAGATGACCTGACCTAGGAGGGCCATGATATTCTATAGAACCAGACAAAGTTGGTTACCAAGGAAACTTTTTTCCTTGGAACCCGGAAAGCTGGTTCTTTGCATATGCAATGACCAACAATTAGCTTGTTACCCAAGCCTGCCTTACTGCCACCTCCATCCCCCCACTCCCCAGAAGACTGGCTCAAAAAAATATTTTAAATCTCAGGCGGAATCCTGGAAGATGTCTTGTCTGTCTGTTTGGATTAAGGTATGTGTCAGTGTGAGCCTTGTGTTTTTTGATAATATTGCTCAAGTTCTGTGTTCTGATTTCAATGGTCTCAAGACAAGGCAGCCCTTCCAAATCAAACTGCTGGAAATACAAGAAAACATTGACCTAAATGAATGTCAGAGTCCCGTGAACTGGGAACTAGTCAATATTAAATATCTAGTATTTTTGGTTTTGCTCCTCCATTATAGACATGTCTAAGAGTCAACAACATTAAGCACAACATGTTCATAGTGCCTAGGTTTCTTTTGTGGTAAAAATTGCTCTATTGTTATATCTGTCACAAGCTTGTCAGCAAGAAACTACCTGGAAACGACAACAACAAAAGTAACAAATATAAATGTGATATGAGCTTTTAGACAAACTCTTTACAATAATTATACTCTAAAATATCTGCCTCTCATAGTCTTGATTGAAGGCAGAGGAGAAGGGGATGACAAGGGTACGATGGTTGGATGGCATCACTGACTCGATGGACATGAGTTTGAGCAAGCCCCTGGAGCTGGTGACAGACACGGAAGCCTGGCGTCCTTCAGGCCACGGGGTCCCAAAGAGTCAGACACGACTGAGCAACTGAACTGAACTGAACTAACAAACGTTTCTCCAGGTGTTTTGGTTACCCGAGTTTCTATCCTTGTGACGACAGTGTATTAAATAGCTAGGTCATTTCCAAATAAATGAAAGTTCTGAAACATTCACGACTTGAAAGGACCTCCCTTTTACACAGAAACAAAAGAGATTTTTGACTCTCCATGAATAGTGTCTGGCACCATCCTGACATGTTAAATGTAAGAAAGCAATTGTTTTGTTTTGTTTTGTTCTGTTCTTGGGGGTGGGGGGAGGGGGGCGGGCTATAGCGAATGCCAATATAAAAGTCAGTTCTTGGTTGCTGAAGGGAAATGTATGACTTGTTATATCAAGAAAGTATGTGGAATGCAATGGCACTTGAGGAAGGAAAACGAAGTAGTTCTGTCTTACAGGTGGCAGTTTCAGGATGGGAGAAGCAAAGGAATGGGTACAGAATGGGATAAGGAGGTTGTAGGGAAAGTGGACCCCAAGAAAAGAGTTCTGTGCCTAGCACAAGTTTTCTTGAGATGTCGAACTGCCTTTGCTAATGGAGTTTAAGTTTCTTTACCTCTTAAGTGATCTCTTCTAGGTTGACCTAGAACAGAAATCTTTGGTTAGCTTTGGCTAAGTGGAGAAGTAGTGTTTCACGGTGACATATGTGATCCTTCCTGACTGTTTGCAGCCCTTTTGATATCGATGCCTTGCTTCTGCTGCTGCTGCAGCCGCCGCTGCTGCTAAGTCGTTTCAGTCGTGTCCGACTCTGTGCGACCCCATAGACGGCAGCCCACCAGGCCCCCCAGTCCCTGGGGTTCTCTAGGCAAGAACACTGGAGTGGGTTGCCATTTCCTCCTCCCATGCATGAAAGTGAAAAGTGAACGTGAAGTCGCTCAGTGGTGTCCGACTCTTAACCACCCCATGGACTGCAGCCTACCAGGCTCCTCCATCCATGGGATTTTCCACGCAAGAGTACTGGAGTGGGGTGCCATTGCCTTCTCCCATATCTATGCACAAGCCTGCCTAAATAATTGACTTCTAGCTAGCTTTGGGATGCCAATGACCATCCACCCTTACCAGGCAACAGAGAAGAGAAAAACACTTACCACAGGAGGTCCTGGTAAGGAACAAGGAACTAACAAGCTCCCGCCAACCAGGATTCTGCAGAGGTCAACAAGAGGTCAGTAAGAGATGGAAGACTGCAGTCCAGAGGTCCTAGCAACTTCCATCTTGCAGCAGAGACCCAGCATAGTCAAAACGAATTCAATGTTGCAAAAAATAAATAAACAAATAAAGGACAGAAGTCCTTTGAACACATGACTGAGATTAGGGGTGAGGCAGTACATGTACGGTGCCCGGAAAATCTTAAAGTATGAGAAAGGAAAGAATTTAAAGACAACTATCAAGCTGTCCGAACTGATAAAAACGAAAGATTACACAGTTTTTTCTGTATATATTAGCAGATAATAATCTGAAAAGGAATTAAAAAAAATTCCCTTTCAATAATGTCAACATGAATACAACACTGTGCCATGGATGTAACGAGGATGACAAGAATGGCACACTGGAAATTATACACCCTGGCTGAAAACTATCCTGAATACATGGACAGATATTCCATAACAATGGAAAGACTTAAGATGGCAATACCATGGAATGCATCTTCAATCTGAAATGAAGATTTGATATGATTTGATCGCTCAGAGCTTTTGTGTCATCAATTGTTATTAAAGTATAAATGAGATAGAGAAAGCTGCTGACTTAGACTTGAGGCGGGGTGTACGCCCTGCTGGTCTCTAGCCAGATATTCTACAGGCACTAGCAGTCAGCTAAGGAAAGAAAGGCACTGTCTCAGGGAATGGCACCAGGCCCCTCCCCCACGACATGCCTTGAGGTCACATTGGCAGCAGGTGAGTCATCCTGGGCCAAAAACTGATTGACATGAATCTTGAAGAAAGGCAGTATTCCAGGCAAATATATCATTTCCTTAACATAGATTAGGAGAACAAGGTACGAGGAAAACATACTGTTTTGTTCAAGTCGCTTCTGAGCCTATTGGGGGAACCGACCTGAAGCCAGAGTCCAGCAGATATACATAGGATATTTACATCGCTTAAGACAAACATTTCCTCAGGAACAAATGCATTGCTTAGCTCAAGGTTTGTCTGCGAAATTCTTACACATCAGGAGATGGCTCCGAGCTGGGTTTCTACACACAAGAACATGAATGCAAAGGACAAGCCTGCACAGCCCATCTGCCCCCCTCCCCCACAGCCAGCAGCATTTCCAAGTGACCTCCTAAGGCCTTCCCCAAAATACAGGGGCACCTCTGGGTTTCCTGTTTCAAGCTCTTCGAAAACTTTTCTTAAAAAAAAAAAAAATCCTGCACACTTCTTGATAGAATGCCACAGTGCAAGGAAAACAGGCCTTCAATACTTAAACCTCCCTGTGCCAAACACTTGGGGCTTGGTTTTGTTTTGTTTTGTTTTTTAATTACACCACCACATAATTTAAACTTTTTACAATTTCTAATTATTCAGTACCAAAACACCAAACTTTTATTGCACAAGGTCCCCATGAAAAGGCCCACGCATCAGGACAGCCACAGATTCTGCCATGAAAGGGCAGCAAGGTGCCCTCTCCACTTCTTTGCTGCCTGGGCGGCCACCAGGGTTTGAAATCCATGCACCCTACTAACTTTCTAGGGTGAAATTCGCGGACCCTTCCCTTTCTCATCCTAGCAGGTGCTCCAGGGCCCGCTGGCCTACAAAGTGCCAGAAGCAGGGCTGGGCCAGCCGGCCAGAGTTCAGGGTTCTGTCCCTTGGACTTCCAGGGGACACTAGGCTGCTTGGGAAAACCGTGCAGACTGAGATTTTTCAGCAAAGGGGTGGAGCGGTAAAGGCCTTGACACCAAGGGCGAGGCCTTTCTGCAACCGCCAGGTTGGGGAGCTCCGAGAATGTGCCAACAGAGGGCAGAATACGTGGTTCCCTGCTCCAAGCAGTCCCAGTTCTCTGACCTGTGGCCCGCAGCCCTCCGCTGCACCCACTAGATGTGGATCCTTGGGGACACATTAGCATAGGAAATGGGCGTTCCTAGCCACAGTGGCGACCCCCGAGAGCACAACTGGGACCGAACCCCCACCCACAGCCATCTAAATCTCGACCCTCGCAGCCCAGGTTTACCCCGCCCCGGGTGCGCTCCCGGCGCGTTTCCAGCCTCAGTGGCCACCACCGAGAGCACAACTGGGAAGCCCTCCCCCACCCCCGCCAGGAGCCGAACCCCGCCCCGCGCCACCAGGGTTCACCCCGCCCCTGCCGCACTCCCAGCGCGTTTCCAGCTGCAGTGGGGACCCCCGAGAGCACAACTGTTACCACCCCCCACCCCCTCCCGACCGGAACCCCGACCCGCGCCGCCTGGGATCGCCCCGCCCCTGGCGCGCTCCCGGCGCATTGCCCACTTCCACCAGGGGCTCCCGGTGAGCCCTGTCCCCACGCCCGGTTCCAGGAGAGGCTCTCGGACCTCGCTACTGCCGCCAGGTCAAACACGAGGACAATACATCCACCCCACAGAGACAATCCAAGCTGTCTATGATTTAGGGTTCAAACGAGGACTACAGAAAGGAAAGATGTCCTGACCTAGGAGGGCCATGAGAGTCTATAGATCCAAACAAAATTGGGTACCAAGGAAGCTTTTTTCCTTGGAACCCGGAAAGCTGGTTCTTTGCATATGCAATGACCAACAATTAGCTTGTTACCCAAGCCTGCCTCGCTGCCACCCCCACTCCCCCCCCCCCACCACCACTTCCCAGGAAAACGGCTCAAAGAAATATTTTAAATCTCAGGCGGAAAACTGGAAGATGTCTTGTCTGTCTGTCTGGATTAAGGTATATGTCAGTGTGAGCCTTGTGTTTTTTGATAATATTGCTCAAGTTCTGAGTTCTGATTTCAATGGTCTCAAGACAAGGCAGCCCTTCCAAATCAAACTGCTGGAAATACAAGAAAACATTGACCTAAATGAATGTCAGAGTCCCGTGAACTGGGAACTAGTCAATATTAAATATCTAGTATTTTTGGTTTTGCTCCTCCACTATAGACATGTCTAAGAGTCAACAACATTAAGCACAACATGTTCATAGTGCCTAGGTTTCTTCTGAGGTAAAAATTGCTCTATTGTTATATGTGTCACAAGCTTGTCAGCAAGAAAGTACCTGGAAACAGCAACAACCAATGTAAAATATGTAAATGTGATATGAGCTTTTAGATAAACTCTTAACAATAATTATACTCTAAAATATCTGCCTCTCATAGTCTTGATTGAAGGCAGAGGAGAAGGGGATGACAGAGGATAAGATGGTTGGATGGCATCACTGACTCGATGGACATGAGTTTGAGCAAGCCCCTGGAGTTGGTGATGGACACGGAAGCCTGGCGTCCTGCAGGCCACGGGGTCCCAAAGAGTCAGACTCGACTGAGCAACTGAACTGAACTGAACTTACAATCGTTCCTCCAGGTGTTTTGGTTACCTGAGTTTCTATCCTGGTGCTAAACTAAGTGACGACAGTGTATTGAATAGCTAGGTCACTTCCAAATAAATGAAACTTCTTAAACATTCACGACTTGAAAGGACCTCCCTTTTACACAGAAACAAAAGAGATTTTTGACTCTGCATGAATAGTGACTGGCACCATCCGAACATATTAAATGTAAGAAAGCAATTTTTTTGTTTTGTTTTGTTCTGTTCTTGCAGGAAGCGGGGTGTGCGCTATTATCACTGATAGGTATGCTCACCAATCTATCAAATGCCAATATAAGAGTCAGTTCTTGGTTGCTGAAGGGAAATGTATGACTTGTTATTACAAGAATGTATGGAATGCAATCACACTTTAAGAAGGAAAACGAAGTAGTTCTGTCTTACAGGTGGCATTTTCAGGACGGGAGAAGCAAAGGAATGGGTACAGAATGGGATAAGGAGGTTGTAGGGAAAGTAGGCCCCCAGAAAAGAGTTTTGTGCCTAGCACAAGTTTTCTTGAGATGTTGAACTGCCTTTGCTAATGGAGTTTAAGTTTCTTTACCTCTTAAGTGATCTCTTCTAGGTTGACCTAGAACAGAAATCTTTCGTTAGCTTTGGCTAAGAGGAGAAGTATTGTTTCACGATGACATATGTGATCCTACCTGACTGTTCTCATCCCCTTTGATATCTATGCACTGCTGCTGCTGCTGCTGCAGCTGCTAAGTGGTTCAGTTGAGGCCGACCCTGTGCCACGCCATAGATGGCAGCCCACCAGGCCCCGCAGTCTCTGGGGTTCTCTAGGCAAGAACACTGGAGTGGGTTGCCATTTCCTCCTCCTATGCATGAAAGTGAAAAGTGAAAATGAAGTCACTCAGTGGTGTCTGACTCTTAGCCACCCCATGGACTGCAGCCTACCAGGCTCCTCCATCCTTGGGATTTTCCAGGAGTGGGGTGCCATTGCCTTCTCCCATATCTGTGCACAAGCCTGCCTAAATAATTGACTTCTAGCCAACTTTGGGATGCCCATGACCACCCACCCTTACCAGGCAACAGAGAAGAGAAAAACACTTACCACAGGAGGTTCTGATAAGGAACAAGGAACTAACAAGCTCCCACCTACCAGGATTCTGCAAGGTCAACAAGAGGTCAGCAAGAGATGAGAGACTGCAGTCCAGAGGTCCTAGCTACTTCCATCTAGCAACAAACACCCAGCATAGTCAAAACGATTTCAATGTTAAAGAATAAATAAATAAAAAAAAAAATAAATAAATAAATAAATAAAAGGACAGAAGTTCTTTGAACACATGTCTGAATTTAGGGGTGAGGCATTACATATGTGTCCCAGGATAATCTTAAAGTGTCAGAAAGTAAAGAAATTAAAGACAACTATCAAGCTGTCCAAACTGATAAAAATGAATGATTACACAGTTTTATCTGTATACATTAGCAGATAATAATCTGAAAAGGAATTAAAAAAAATTCCCTTTCAATAATATCAACATGAATAAAACACTTTGCCATGGATGTAACGAGGATGACAAGACTGGCACACTGGAAATTATACACCCTGGCTGAAAACTATCCTGAATACATGGACAGATATTCCATAACGATGGAAAGACTTAAGATGGCAATACCATGGAATGCATCTTCAATCTGAAATGAAGATTTGATATGATTTGATCGCTCAGAGCTTTTGTGCCATCAACTGTTATTAAAGTATTAAAGAGATAGAGAAAGCTGCTGACTTAGACTCGAGGCGGGGTGGGGGGGGTAGTAAGAGTACCCCCTGCTGGTCTTTAGCCAGATATTCTACAGTCACTAGCAGTCAGCTAAGGAAAGAAAGGAACTGTTTCAGGGAATGGCACCAGGCCCCTCCCCCACGACATGCATTGAGATAATATTGGCAGCAGGTGAGTCATCCCGGGCCAAAACTTGATTGACATGAATCTTGAAGAAAGGCAGTATTGCAGGCAAATATATCACTTCCTTAACATAGATAAGGAGAACAAGCTAGGAGGAAAACATGCTGTTTTGTTCAAATCGCTTCTGAGCCTTTTGGGGGAACCGACCTGAAGCCAGAGTCTAGCGGAAATACATAGGATATTTACATCGCTTAAGACAAACATTTTCTTAGGAAAAAATGCATTGCTTAGCTCAAGGTTTGTCTGCGAAATTCTTACACATCAGGAGATGGCTCCGAGCTGGGTTTCCACACACAAGAACATCCATGCAAAGGACAAGCCTGCACAGCCCATCTGCCCCCCTCCCGCACAGCCAGCAGCATTTCCAAGTGACCTCCTAAGGCCTTCCCCAAAATACAGGGGCACCTCTGGGTTTCCTGTTTCCCTCACTTCGAACACTTTTCTTAAAAAAAAAAAAATCCTGCACACTTCTTGATAGAATGCCACAGTGCAAGGAATACAGTCCTTCAATATTTAAACCTCCATTTGCAAAACACTTGGAGCTTGGTTTTGTTTTGTTTTGTTTTTTAATTACACCACCACATAATTTAAAGCTTTTACACGTTCTAATTATTCAGTTCCAAAACACCAAACTTTTATTGCACAGTGTCCTCATGAAAAGGCCCACGCAGCTGGACAACCACAGATTCTGCCATGAAAGGGCAGCAAGGTGCCCTCCCCCCTTCTTTGCTGCCTGGGCGGCCACCAGGGTTTGAAATCCATGCACCCTACTAAGTTTCTAGGGTGCAATCCATGGACCCTTCCCTTTCCCATCCCAGCAGGTGCTCAAGGGCCCGCTGGCTTACAAAGTGCCAGAAGAGGGCTGGGCCAGCCGGCCAGAGTTCAGTGTTCTGTCCCTTGGACTTCCAGAGGACACTAGGCTGCTTGGAAAAACCGCGCAGACTCTGAGATTTTTCAGCAGAGGGGTGGAGCGGTAAAGGCCTTGACCCCAAAGGCAAGGCCTTTCTGCGACCGCCAGGTTGGGGAGCTCCGAGAATGTGCCAACAGACGGCGGAATACTTGGTTCCCTGCTCCACGCAGTCCCAGTTCCCTTACCTGTGGTCCGCAGCCCTCCGCTGCACCCACGGGATGGCGATCCTTGGGGACCCAGGAGCGGACGAAATGGGCGTTCCCAGCCGCAGTTGCAACCCCCGAGAGCGCAACTGGGAACCCCTCCCCATCCCCCCCGTGAGCCGACCCCGCCCCGCTCCGCCAGGGTTAGCCCCGCCCCTGCCGCGCTCCCTGCGCGTTCCCAGCTGCAGTGGCGACCCCGGGAGCACAACTGGGACCGACCCCCACCCAAAGCCATCTGAATCTCGACCCCCGCAGCCCGGGTTTACCCAGTCCCGGGTGCGCTCCCCGCGAGTTTTCAGCCTCAGTGTCCACCTCTGAGAGCACAACTGGGAAGCCCGCCCCCACCCCCACCAGAAGCCGACCCCCGCCCCACGCCGCCCGCGTTCGCCCCGCCCCTGCACGGTCCAGGTACCTTCCCAGCTTCTAGCATTCACGCCCGGGTAGGAGCAGGATGTAGGAGTATGGGAGATGTGTCTGGAGCCTGAGAGCCTCAGCTCCGCTCTGGCCTGCCCTTTGGACCTAGGAGCCAGGCCAACTTGCAGAGGGCTTAGGGCCCCATTGTATGCAAACGACCAAGGCCTACCGCAAGGAGAGCTCTGTCCGAGGGAAGGGAAGTGCCCCAGGCTGCGTTCCCAAGCTGTTGCTTGGCAATGCAGACTCAGCGGTAAACGGAGGGAATCAGGCTCTCTGTAGCCGCAGCTTCACACACAGGTGTGTCTCCGTAGGAATCAAGAAAGATCCTGACAGGGTGAGGTTCATTAGAGCTATACTAAAGAGCAAAGGCTTGTCCATGTGGTCTTGCCTTCCCCTGTGCCTTTGGGTCTCCAGGCTCGGCCCCAGCTCCGTGGAAACAACCCCTGAGAAAATATCTTCAAGATCCACTTTTCCCAGTGTCTGGGAACCGGGGTTCGTAGGAGGAGAGAAAAGCACGCCTCCATCGGGAACAAAAATGCAGCCCACCTGCCTGTGTTTTGAAGCCTCTATTTGGAAGGAATGGGTTAGCTTCTCCTAAAGGAGACCTCCAGATCTGCTCAGAAGTCGGTAATTCCAGAGGCAGGGTACTGGTTCCTGACTGCCCTTTGCTAGCCTTGCAAAGATATTCCTAGATTCTAGAGTTATTTTCCATGAAGGAGCAGGCTTCGGGAATGTGTCAGACGGGACTGGCTCCTTATTGACCTCAGCTCAGCTATTGTCTTTCCATTCAAACTAGGACAAGGCCCTAGATTATGAAGGGTAAGGGTCTTCTTCTTTGCAAACTGCCAAGGGCTACAGCAATGAGACCTCTGTCAAGGTGAGGGAAGCCTAAGAGGATGGATTCTCAAGCAGGTGCTTTGCCACAAAGCATCAGCACCCCACGGAGAGAATCAAGCTCCCTGTGCACCAATGTTGGGAGTGTAGCTTCACACACAGAGTTGTCTCTATAGGAGCCAAGAATGTTCCTGAGAGATTAGGTTCACTAAACCTCTCCTACAGAGCATAGACCTGTCAATGTGGTTTTGCCTTCCCCTGTGAGTTGGGTCCTCGAGGTCCGCCACACCTCCGGGGAAACTGTCCCTGAGAAAAGATCTCCAGGAACCGCTTCGCCGAGGCTGGGAAATGCTGTTCACAGGAAGTAAGGCAAGCGAATCTCCTGCAGAGTAAAAGAGGCCTTACAGTCCCTGGAGGAGCAGGCTGCCAGAATGTGTGAAACCTGACTGTTGCCTTACTGGCCTCAGCTCCGCCATTGCCTGTTCATCCGAGCTAGCACCCAGGCCTACTTGGAAAAGCGTTTGGATGCAGATTTCTACAAAGTGCCAACGGCTACAGCAGTGAGAATTCTCTCAGTGGTAAGGGAGAGCATTTTATGGATTCTCAAGCTGTTTTCTGAATGACAGCGTCAAAATGAACAGAGAGAATCAGGCTCTCTGTGCCCCTATGTTAGGTACGCAGCTTTACACACAGAGGTGTCTCTATAGGAGCCAAGAATGCTCCTGAGAGATGAGGTTCACTAGAGGTCTGCTACAGAGCATAGACCTGTCCATGTGGTCTTGCCTTCCCCTGTGCCTTTGGGCCCCGGGCTCGGCCCCAGCTCCGTGGAAAGAACCCCTGAGAAAATATCTTCAAGATACGCTTTTCCCAGAGGCTGGGAACTGGAGTTCATAGGAGGAGAGAAAAGAAAGCCTCCTTCGGGCACGAAATGCAGCCAACCTGCCTGTGTTTTGAAGCCTCTATTTGGAAGGAATGGGTTAGCTTCTCCTAAAGGAGACCTCCAGATCTGCTCAGAAGTCGGTAATTCCAGAGGCAGGGTGCTGGTATCTGACTGCCCTTTGCCAGCATTGCAAAGACATTCCAAGATTCTAGAGTTATATTCCATGAAGGAGCAGGCTTCGGGAATGTGTCAGAGGGGACTGGCTCCTTATTGGCCTCAGCTCAGCTATTGCCTTTCCATTCAAACTAGGACAAGGGCCTAGTTTATGAAGTGTAAGGGTCTTCTTCTTTGAAACTGCCAAGGGCTACAGCAATGAGACTTCTGTCAAGGCGAGGGAAGCCTAAGAGGACGGATTCTCAAGCAGGTGCTTTGCTACAAAGCATCAGCACCCCACGGAGAGAACCAAGATCCCTGTTCCCCAATGTTGGGAGTGTAGCTTCACACACAGAGTTGTCTCTATAGGAGCCAAGAATGTTCCTGAGAGATTAGGTTCACTAAACCTCTCCTACAGAGCATAGACCTGTCCATGTGGTTTTGCCTTCCCCTGTGAGTTGGGTCCCCGAGGTCCACCACACCTCCGGGGAAACTGTCCCTGAGAAAAGATCTCCAGGAACGGCTTCGCTGAGGCTGGAAAACGCTGTTCACAGGAAGTAAGGCAAGCGAATCTCCTGCAGAGAAAAAGAGGCCTTACTGTCCCTGGAGGAGCAGGCTGCCAGAGTGTGTGAAACCTGACTGTTGCCTTGCTGGCCTCAGTTCCACCATTGCCTGTTCCTCCGAACTAGGACCCAGGCCTATTTGGAGAAGCGTTTGGGTGCGGATTTCTACAAAGTGCCAAGGGCTACAGCAGTGAGAATTCTCTCAGCGGTCAGGGAGAGCATTTTATGGATTCTCAAGCTGTTTTCTGAACGACAGGGTCAAAATGAACTGAGAAAATCAGGCTCTCTGTGCCCCTATGTTAGGTACGCAGCTTCACACACAGAAGTGTCTCTATAGGAGCCAAGAATGTTCCTGAGAGATGAGGTTCACTAGAAGTCTGCTACAGAGCATAGACCTGTCCATATGGTTTTGCCTTGCCCTGTGAGTTGGGTCCCTGAGGTCCGCCCCAGCTCAGGAGAAGGAGCCCCTGAGAAAAGATCTCCAGGGACCGCTATTCCCCCAGGCTGGCAAACGCAGTTCACAGGAGGTAACACAAGCGAGCCTCCTGCAAGGCACAACAGGCCTTAGTGTCCCTGGACGATCAGGCTGCAAGAGTGTGTGAGACCTGACTGGTGCCTTACTGGCCTCAGCTCCGCCATTGCATGTTCCTCTGAACTAGGACCCAGGCCTACTAGGAGAAGGGTTTGGGTATGGATTTCTAAATACTGCCAAGGGGTATAGCAATGAGAACTGTGTCACGGGTAAGGAAGAGCATTGTATGGATTTTCAAGCTGTTGCTTGAACGACAGCTTCAAAGCTGCACAGAGAGAATCAGACTCTGTGTCTCCATGTTCGGTACACAGCTTCACAGACAGGGGTGTCTCCATAGGAAACAAGAACGTTCCTGACAGAGTGAGGTTCACTAGAGCTCTCCTAGAGAGCAAAGAATTGTCCATGTGGTTTTTCTTCCCCTGTGCGTTTGGGGCTCCAGGCTCGGCCCCAGCTCCGTGGAAACAACCCCTGAGAAAAGATCTTCAAGATCCGCTTTTCCCAGAGGCTGGGATGTGGGGTTCATAGGAGGCGGGAAAAGCAGGCCTCCTTCAGAGAGCAAGAGGCAGCCAAGCGGCCTGCGTTTGGAAGCCTCTATTTGGAAGAATGGGTTAGCTTCCCCTAAGGGAGACCTCCAGATCTGTTCAGAAGTCGGTAATTCCAGAGGCAGTGTGCAGGGTCCTGACTGCCCTTTGCCAGCCTTGCAAAGACATTCCTAGATTCTACAGTTATCTTCCTGAAGAAGCAGGCTTTGGGAATATGTCAGACTTGACTGGCGCCTTATTGGCCTCAGCTCAGCTATTGCCTTTCCATTCAAAGTAGGACAAGGCCCTACTTTATGAAGGGTAAGGGTCTTCTTCTTTCCAAACTGCCGAGGGCTACAGCAATGAGACCTCCGTAAATGCGAGGGAAGCATAAGCGGATGGATTATCAGGAAGGTTCTTTGCCACCAAGCATCAGCACCCCACGGAGAGAATCAGGCTCCCTTTGCCCCTATGTGGGGTGTGTAGATTCACACACAGTGGTGTCTCTACAGGAGCCAAGAATGTTCCTGAGAGATGAGGCTCACAAGAGCTCTCCTACAGAGTGCTCACCTGTACATGTGGTTTCGCCTTCCCCTGTGAGTTGGGTCCCCGAGGTCCACCCCAGCTCCGAGAAAACAGCCTCTGAGAAAAGATCTCCAGGAACCGCTTTTCGCCCAGGCTGGGAAAAGCTGTTCACAGGAAGTAAGGCAAGTGAGCCTCCTGCAGAGAAAAAGAAGCCTTACTGTCCCTGGAGGAGCAGGCTGCCAGAGTGTGTGAAAACTGACTGGTGCCATACTGGTCTTAGCTCCGCCATTGCTTGTTCCTCCGAACTGGGACTCAGGCCTACTTGGAGAAGGGTTTAGCTGCAGATTTCTACAAACTGCCAAGGGCTACTGCAATGAGAACTCTCTCAGAGGTAAGGGCGAGAATTGTATGGATTCTCAAGCTGTTTTCTGAACGACAGCATTAAACCTGCACAGAGAGAATCAGGCTCTCTGCCGCCATGTTGGGTACGCAGTTTCACACACAGAGGTGTCCGCATAGGAGCCAAGAACGTTCGTCAAAGACTGAGGTTCACTAGAGCTCTCTTAGAGAGCAAAGACTTGTTCATGTGGTTTTGCCTTCCCCTGTATGTGTGGGTCTCTGGGCACAACCCCAGCTCCGTGGAAACAACCCCTGAGCAAAGATCTCCAAGATCTGCTTTTCCCCCATGCTGGGAACCAGGGATCATAGGAGGCAGGAAAAGCAAGCCTCCTTCAGGCAAGAAGAGGCAGCCAACTAGCCTGTGTTTGGAAGCCTCTATTTGCAAGGAATGGGTTAGCTTCTCCAGAAGGAGACCTCCAGATCTGCTCAGAAGATAGAAATTCCAGAGGCAGGGTCGAGGTTCCTGACTGCCCTTTGCCAGCCTTGCAAAGACATTCCTAGATTCTAGCAATATTTTCCATGAAGGAGCAGGCATCGGGAATATGTCAGAGTTGACGGGTGCCTTACTGGCCTCAGCTCAGCTATTGCCTTTCCTTTCAAACTAGGATCAGGGCCTACTTGGTGAAGGGTAAGGGTCTACCTCTTTCCCAACTGCCAAGAGACACAGCAATGAGACCTCTGTCAAGGCGAGGGAAGCGTAAGCGGATGGATTCTCAAACAGGTGCTTTGCCACAAAGCATCAGCACCCCACGGAGAGAATCAGGCTCCCTGTGCCCCTATGTTCGGTGTGTAGCTTTACACACAGAGGTGTCTCTGTACGAGCCAAGAATGTTCCTAAGAGATGAGACACACTAACGTCTCCTACAGAGCATAGACCTGTCCATGTGGTTTTTCCTTCCCCTGTGAGATGGGTCCCCGAGGTCCACCCCAGCTCTGGGGATAGAGCCCCTGAGAAAAGATCTCCAGGAACCGCTTTTTGCCCAGGCTGGGAAACGCAGTTCACAGGAGGCAAGGCAAGCGAGCCTCCTGCAGGGAAAAATAGGCCTTACTGTCCCTGGAGGAGCAGGCTGCCAGAGTGTGTGACACCTGACTGGTGCCTTACTGACCTCAGCTCCGCCATTGCATGGCCATCCAAACCAGGACCCAGGCCTACTTGGAGAAGGGTTTGGGTGCGGATTTGTAAAAACTGCCAAAGGCTACAGCAATGAGAAGTCTCTCAGAGGTAAGGGAGAGCATTCTATGATTCTCAAGCTGTTGTTTGAACGACAGCTTCAAAGCTGCAAAGAGAGAATCAGGCCCTGTGTGCCCCCTTGTTGGGTACACAGCTTCACACACAGGGGTGTCTCCATAGGAGTCAAGAACGTTCCTGACACAGTAAGTTTCACTTAGAGGTCTCCTGGAGAGCAAAGACTTGTCCATGTGGTTTTCCTTCCCCTGTGCGATTGGGTCTCTGGTCTCGGCCCCAGCTCCATGGAAACAACCCCTGAGAAAATATCTTCAAGATCCGCTTTTCCCAGAGGCTGGGAACAGGGCTTCATAGGATGCGAGAAAAGCAGGCCTCCTTTGGGCGCGAAAAGGCAGCCAACTGGCCTGTTTGGAAGCCTCTATTTGGAAAGAATGGGTTAGCTTCTCCTAAAGGAGACCTCCAGATCTGCTCAGAAGTCGGTAATTCCAGAGGCAGGGTGCTGGTTCCTGACTGCCCTTTGCCAGCCTTGCAAAGACATTCCCAGATTCTAGAGATATTTTCCATGAAGGTGAAGGATACGGGAGTATGTCAGACTTGGCAGGCACCTTATTGGCCTCAGCTCAGCTATTACCTTTCCATTCAAACTAGGACAAAGGCCTACTTTATGAAGGGTAAGGGTCTTCTTCTTTCCAAACTGCCAAGGGCTACAGCAATGGGACCTCTGTCAAGGCGAGGGAAGCCTAAGTGGATGGATCATCAAGCAGGTGCTTTGCCACAAAGCATCAGCACACCACGGGGAGAATCAGGCTCCATTTGCCCCTATGTTGGGTGTGTAGCTTCACATACAGAGGTGTCTCTATAGGAGGCCAGAATGTTCCTGAGAGATGAGGTTCACTAGAGCTCTCCTACAGAGCATAGACCTGTCCATGTGCTTTTGCCTTCCCCTGTGAGTTGGGTCCTCGAGGTCCTCCCCAGCTCCGGGGAAGGAGCCCCTGAGAAAAGATCTCCAGGGACCTCTTTTCCCCCAGGCTGGGAAATGCAGCTCACAGGAGGGAAGTCAAGTGAGCCTCCTGCAGGGAAAAAGAGGGCTTACTGTCCCTGGACGATCAGGCTGCAGAGTGTGTGAAACCTGACTGGTGCCTTACTGGCCTCAGCTCTGCCATTGCATGTTCCTCCGAACTAGGACCCAGGACTACTTGGAGAAGGGTTTGGGTGCGGATTTCTAAAAACTGCCAAGGGCTACAGCAATGAGAACTCTGTCACGGGTAAGGAAGAGCATTGTATGGATTTTCAAGGTGTTTTTTGAACGACATCTTTAAAGCTACACAGAGAGAATCAGGCTCTCTGTGCCCCCATGTTGGGTACGCAGCTTCGCACACAGGGGTGTCTCCATATGAATCAAGAATGTTCGTGACAGAGTGAAGTTCACTAGAGCTCTCCTAGAGAGCAAAGACTTGTACATGTGGTTTTTCTTCCCCTGTTAGTTTGGGTCTCCAGGCTTAGCCCCAGCTCCGTGGAAACAACCCCTGAGAAAAGATCTTCAAGATCCCCTTTTCCCAGAGCCTGGGAAGCTGGGTTCATAGGAGGCAGGAAAAGCAAGCCTCCTTCGGGCACGAAGAGGCAGCCGACCGGCCTGTTTTTGGAAGTCTCAATATGGAAGGAATGAGTTAGATTCTCCTAAAGGAGACCTCCAGATCTGCTCAGAAATCGGTAATTCCAGAGGCAGGGTGCAGGCTCCTGACTGCCCTTTGCCAGCCTTGCAGAGACATTCCTAGATTCCAGCGTTATTTTCCATGAAGGAGCAGGCTTCGGGAATATGTCAGACTTGACTGGCGCCTTATTGGCCTCAGCTCAGCTCTTGCCTTTCCTTTCAAACTAGGACAAGGGCCCACTTTATGAAAGGTAAGGGTCCTCTTCTTTCCAAACTGCCAAGGGCTACAGCAATGAGACCTCTGTCAAGGCGAGGGAAGCGTAAGCTGATGGATTCTCAAGCAGGTGCTTTGCCACAAAGCATCAGCACCCCACGGAAAGAATCTGGCTCCCTTTGCCCCTATGTTGCGTGTGTAGCTACACACACAGAGGTGTCTCGATAGGAGCCAAGAATGTTCCTGAGAGAGGAGGTTCACTGTTGGGGGCCAGAGTGAGGCACTCCGCCCATGGCAAAGGTCATGAGGAAGGAGGCTCGACATACGCAAAGGCGGGATCGAGCCTCAGGAGTCCCCCTGGAAATCCTCGAGCATCTACCCCCATCACCAGAGCCTGCCTACCTTACTATTTTGTGCTCTCACCTACACCTCTGACTTTACGGGGGGCTGTCCCCCACCACCTCTTTCGGAGAAGGAGTTAACCTAGAGCTCCAGTTGATAAAAACCCCTGGGTGTGACAAGAGTGTTTTAACCTACAAACTCCTCTGAAGGTTCTCTAGCCTGCCTGACAGGCTTGTCCGGCCACATGTGATTGCTCACAGCCTCCCAACCATGAGAGGCACGAGATGCTTTAAACCTTCTAAAAACAGGTTCCTTAGAAAAGTTAGAAAATTATTAGTATAAGTATAATGGGCTGATTAGAAATCATATTGGTGAAGGGTTTTTCATTTGTTGAGCTGATGTTTACTGCTAAGTCTCCACATCCCCTGCCCTTATACACATTAATGAATATATAGAAGAAATAAGTATTAACCTTTGATATAAATCACGTTAGACCTTAGGCTAAGTAAATTCTTTCCTTAACTAAAACCCACTACACCCTCACCCTATAGGAATGTAACTTTATTTGGGTGGCGTCTGTTTTAAGAATAATCACCCCTGGAGAAATAAGTGTCCTGGTTGACTGACCGCTGTCACAAGGAGAGGGTCGTAAATTGTCAGCAGGCCCCCCGGCCAGAAGATGATGTAACACCCCTAAGACCTCTGTATACTTTTGTATGAAGCACCTGACTTTGATAAAAGTCAGGACTGCTGACCCCACGTGACTTTTGCGTAACATCTCAGTGTATAAAAGTAGACCATGGAAAATAAAGAATTGGGATCAGTTTCTCGAAATACTGGTCTCCCCATGTCTCTCTCTCTCTCTCTCACTCTGGTTGAGTCTCCATCTGGAGCGCGGAACCCACCAAGCTTACTAATTTTGCCTGGGCTTCTAAGATCCGACCGGGGAGGCCTCAGTGTCTCCTCTCCTTCGGGAGAACGGAAGGACGCCTGCGGCCTACGTAAGTGGTGCAAGCTTCTTGTCTTGAAGTTTTATTGGTCCCCCGCGTAAACCAAGCTACTCAGCCTCTTTTCTCCACTGAATTTTCCTACTGAGCTATCCTCATTTTATTACTCTTTATATCCTTAATTAACGTTTAATTAAGCAGTTGTTCCCTGACCCTCGCCTACGCCGTCTCTGCTTCGAATACCCTGGATCAGCTGGGGCTGGACCCCGGCAGTTCACTAGAGATCTCCTACAGAGCATAGACCTGTCCATTTGGTTTTGCCTTCCCCTGTGAGTTGGGTCCCCGAGGTCCGCCCCAACTCCGGGGAAACAGCCCCTGAGAAAAGATCTCCAGGAACTGCTTTCCGCCCAGGCTGGGAAACGCTGTTCACAGGAAGTAAGGCAAGCGAGCCTCCTGAAGGGAAATAGAGGCCTTACTGTCCCTGGAGGAGCAGGCTGCCAGAGTGTGTGACACCTGACTGGTGCCTTACTGGCCTCAGCTCCGCTATTGCATGTTCATCTGAACTTGAACCCAGGCCTACTTGGAGAAGTGTTTGTGTGCCGATTTCCAGAAACTGCGAAGGGCTACAGCAATGATAACTCTCTCAGTGGTAAGGGAGAGCATTGTGTGGATTCTCAATTTGTTGTTTGAACGACAGCGTCAAAGCTGCACAGAGAGAATCAGGTCTCTGTGTCTCTATGTTGGCTATGCAGCTTCCCACACAGAGATGTCCCCGTTGGAGCCAAGAACATTCCCCATAGAGTGAGGTTCACTAGAGCACTCCTAGAGAGCAAAGACTTATCCATGCGGTTTTCCCTTCCCCTGTGCGTGTGGGTCTCCGGGATCGGCCCCTGCTCCGTGGAAACAGCCTCTGAGAAAAGATCTCCAAGAACCTCTTATCCCCCAGGCTGGGAAGCGGAGTTCGCAGGAGGTGGGATAAGCAAGCTTCCTTCGGCAAGAAGAGACAGCCAACCGGCCTGTGTTTGGAAGCCTATATTTGCAAGGAATGGGTTAGTTTCTCCTGACCGAGACCTCCGGATGTGCTGAGAAGATAGAAATTCCAGAGGCAGGGTCGAGGTTCCTGACTGCCCTTTGCCAGCCTTGCAAAGACATTCCCAGATTCTAACGTTATTTTCCATGAAGGAGCAGGCATCGGGAATATGTCAGACTTGACTGGCGCCTTACTGGCCTCAGCTCAGCTACTGCCTTTCCATTCAAACAAGGACAAGGGCCTACTTGGTGAAGGGTAAGGGTCTGCTTCTTTCCAAACTGCCAAGGACTACAGCAATGAGACCTCTGTCAAGGTGAGGGAAGCCTATGCGGATGGATTCTTAGCAGGTGCTTTGCCACAAAGCATCAGCACCCACGGAGAGAATCAGACTCCCTTTGCCACTATGTTGGGTGTGTAGCTTCATGCACAGAGGTGTCTCTGTAGAAGCCAAGAATGTTCCTGAGAGATGAGGTTCACTAGAGCTCTCCTACAGAGCATAGACCTGTCCATGTGGTTTTGTCTTCCCCTGTGAGTTGGGCCCCCGAGGTCCGACCCAGCTCCAGGGAAACAGCCCCTGAGAAAAAATCTCCAGGAACAGCTTTGCGCCCAGGCTGGGAAATGCAGTTCACAGGAGGCAAGGCCAGCGAGCCTCCTGCAGGGAAAAAGAGGCCTTACTGCTCCTGGACGATCAGGCTGCAAGAGTGTGTGAGACCTCACTTGTGCCTTACTGGCCTCAGCTCCGCCGTTGCCTGTTGTTCCGAGCTAGGACCCAGGCCTACTTGGAGAAGGGTTAGGGTGCGGATTTCTACAAACTGTCAAGGACTACAGCAATGAGAATTCTCTTAGCAGTAAGGGAGAGCATTGTATGGATTCTCAAGCTGTTGTTTGAATGACAGCTTCAAAGCTACACAGAGAGAATCAGGCTCTCTGTTCCCCTATTTTGGCTGTGCAGCTTCACACACAGAATTTGACTCTGTTGGAGCCAGAAATATTCCTGAAAGACTTAGGCTCACCAAAGCTGTCTTCCAGAGCAAAGACATTGGATGTGGTTTTGCCTTCCCTTGCCAGTATGGGTCCCCTAGCTTGGCCCCAGCTCCGGGGATACAGCCTCTGAAAAAAATCTTCCAAGAAGCGATTTTTCCTCCAGGCTGTTAAGCGGAATTCGCAGTTTGCAAGTTAAGGAAGCCTGCTTCGCGGAAGAGCAAGCAGCCAACTGGCCCTGTGTTAGGAAGCCTGTATTTGAAAGGAATGGGTTAGCTTCTACAGCGGGAGAACCTCAGATCTGCTCAGGGGGCTGAAATACTAGAGTCAGGGTCGAGGTTCTCCCTTGTCCTTTGCGCACCTTGCAAAGACATTCCTAGCTTCTAGCGTTAGTGTCCCTGTAGTAGCAGGCTGCAGGAGCGTGTGATAAATGACTGCCGCGTTCCTGTCCTCAGCTCCGCTATTGACTTTCTATTCGAACTAGAACCCAGGCCTACTTTGAGAGGGGTTAGGGTCCAGTGTTTCCAAACTGCCAAGGGCTACGGCAATGCGAGCTCTGTCAGAGGTAAGAAAAGAGCAATTGGTTGGATTCTTCAGCTGCTGCGTGGCTGCACAGCTTCCGCGCTGCATGGAGAGCATGAGGCTCCTTGTGGCCCTATTTTGGGTACGCAGCAACATGCACACAGAATGTCTGTGTTCACTTATGTACAGGCTTATGTACACTAGAGCTCTCCTACAGAGCAAAGACCACTCAGTGGGCTCCAAGAGATACCTGTCGCGGCTCGAGAAGAGAGTGGAGTCCTTTGCTTCCCCTCGAGATGAGGTTTGACTCCCCGGGTGAGTATGGAATGCAACCCCAAATCCCTGTCGCCTATGGAGAGGAACATTAAGTCCTGGATACAAGCCTAGATGAGGTCTAGTTTGCCCTTCAGTGAATGGAGCCCAATCCACAGCTCTCCCTGGCAACTCGAATGGAAGATTAGACTTCCTGGGCCAACACAAGAGGAAGCCTGAATTCCCCGTCGTAACTCGAGAATCCCACCGAAACTCGAGAAAAACCACGTGCTTCCCTCGTAATCGCAAGATGAGGCCCTTTGTCCACTACAGCATCTCAAGAGAAATCCCACGTTCCATCCTGAAGTGCGAAACGGTACTTGGCACCCTTGATGCGACCCCAAAAGTTCCGCGACATACCAGACTCACTCAAGGGGAACACCGAGGTTCCCGGCACCACTTCATCTGACCCCTTCTCCTCTCCTGATTGCGACAGGAGGGTCGACTCCCCTTCTCTGTCTGCAAGGGGTTCCCGACCTTCCGGGCGCACCTCAGGATGAGGCTGGTCTCATGAGGAAGTTCGAGACGTAGCCTCGTGGGTGGTGCCACATGCCGAAAGACCCCAATTTCACGGTCCACTCTTGAAAAGAACCCGATGCCAGCACACCTCTTTGAAGGAAAACCTGTGGATGAAGGCACAACACGAAGGGGCACTGACACCCGCGTGCATCGTCCAGAAAAACCCGCAGGTCCCACAGACATTTCGACAAGTGGCCTGTCACCCTGTAAACAACTCGAAAGGCAAACGAAGGTCCATTCCTCAACAGAAGACTAGGTGTGACTCTCTTGTCCCTACTCTGCAGGGACCATGGGATCCGAGTCAGAAACGGAGAGGAAGCCTGAGGTTCCTGCGTCCACTCGAGATGAGGCCCTCTTCCATTGCACCACACCCAGTGGAGTCCCGAGAGGCCCCTACCAACTCCACAGTATCCCTGAGTTCTCAGAGGCACAATGAGAAGCTCCCTGAGGTCACAGGCACAAGTCGAGGGAACCCTGGGTTTTCTGCCATGACTCGAGAAAGACCTCGAGAGTGCTTCAAAATGTGTTGAGTCGCGATTCCCCTACCATGACTCGAGAGCCATGACACGCGACCCCTCTTCACGCGCATGGAGACCTGACTAACCTGGCACTGCACGAGAGGCTCCCTGAGATCCTCATCGTACCTCATGAGGAAACCCACACTGCCGAGGCAGCTCGAGGAAACACATGAGACACTCCAGTCATCGCGAGATGAGGGCCTTATATTCCAGCATGGCCTGGAGACCAATCACGAGTCCTCTCTCCAAACTGAAGAGCAGGCTGGACTCCGTTGAGGCCGTTCAGGGGGCTCCAACAGATCCTTGTCGCGACTCGAGAGGAGAGCGGAGTCCTTGGCTTCCCCTCGAGACGAGGTCTGACTCCACGGGGGAGCCTGGAATGCAAACCCGAGATGCCTGCTTTCCCTGGAGAGGAATAGTAGGTCCTGGACACACGCCTAGGTGAGGTCTCTTCGGCCCTGCAGTGACTCGAGCGCAACCCCCAGCTTTCCCTTGCAACTCGAGGGGAAGATTGGGGTTCCCAGGGCCAACCCAAGAGAAAGGCTGAGATCCCCATTGTACTCGAGAATCCTGCCGCAACTCGAGAAAAACCACGTGGTTCCCAACTCTTGGCAAGATGAGACCCTTGCCCGCGACGGCGTCTCAAGGGACGTCCCCTCTTCCACCCTGAAGGGCGGAAAGGATCCTGCCAGCCTTCATGCGACCCCCAAAAGTTCCCCGACACGCCGGGTTCCCTCGAGGGGAACACCGAGGTTCCCGGCACCGCTTCCTCTGAGCCCCTTCTCCCCTCCTGATCGCGACAGGAGAGGCGATTCCCCTGCGTGGTCTGGAAGGGGTTACCGGCCTTCCCGGCGCACCTCAGGATGAGGCCGGTCTCACGAGGAAATTCGAGGCGAGCCACGTGGGTGGGGCCACATGCCGAACGCCCCCGATTCCCCAGTCCGCTCTTGAGAAGGACCCGAGGCCCGGACCCCTCTTCGAAGGCAACCCTGTGGGTAAAGGCACAACACGAAGGGGCACTGCCTCCCCGTGCTTCGTCCGCAAAGACCCGCGGGTTCCACACACAGCTCGACGAGGGGCCTGAGACCCCCTGAGCAACTCGAGAGGCAAGCGGGTTTCCCTTCCTCAAACAAGACGAGACCTGACTCTCCTGTCCCAACTCTGCAGGGACCCTGCGGTCGGAGTCCGAAATGGAGAGGAAGCCTGAGGTTCCTGCCTCCCCTCGAGGTGAGGCCGTCTTCCGTTGCACCAGACCCAGCGGAGTCCCGAGGGGCCCCGCCACCTGCACAGGATCCCTCGGTTCTCAGAGGCACCCTGGGAAGTTCCCTAAGGTCCCCGGCAGAAGGCGAGGGAAACGAGGGTTTCCCGCCGCCCCCCGAGAAAGACCTCGAGAGTCCTTCTTCAACGCGTCTCGAGGCCCTAGACCCCTCCCGTGACTCGAGAGCCATGACGCGCTCCCCCTCGCCACGCGCATGGAGACCTGACTTCCCTGGCGCCGCTCGAGAGGCTCCCTGAGATCCTCGTCGTGCCTCGGGAGAAAACCCCCACGGACGCTCCACCTCCAGGAAACCCCTGAGACGCCCCCATCCTCGCGAGCTGAGGGCCTTCTTTTCCTGCATGGCCTGAAGAGCAATCCCGGGTCCTCTCTCCAAACGTAAGAGGAGGCTGGACTCCTTTGAGGCCGCTCAGGGGGCTCCAAGAGACCCGCGTCGCGACTCGAGAGGAGAGCGGAGTCCTTGGCTTCCCCTCGAGACGAGGCCTGACTCCCCGGGGGAGCCTGGAATGCAACCCCGAGATCCCTGCCTTCCCTGGAGAGGAATATTAGGTCCCGGACACATGCCTAGGTGAGGTCTCTTCGGCCCTGCAATGACTCGAGCGCAACCCCCAGCTTTCCCTCGCCACCCGAGGGGAAGATTGGGCTTCCCAGGGCCAACCCAAGGGGAAGGCTGAGATCCCCGTCGTAACTCGAGAATCCCACCACAACTCGAGAAAAACCACGTGGTTCCCACCTGTTGGCAAGATGAGGCCCTTGCCCGCGACAGTGTCTCAAGGGAAGTCCCCTGTTCCGCCCTGAAGGGCAAAACGGTCCCTGACAGCCTTCCTGCGACCCCCAAAAGTCCCCCGACACGTCGGGTTCCCCCGAGGGGCACACCGAGGGTACCGGAACTGCTTGCTCTGAGCCCCTTCTCCCCTCCTGATCGGGACAGGAGAGGCGATTCCGATGCGTGGTCTGGAACGGGTTCCTGGTCTTCCCGGCGCACCTCAGGATGAGGCCGGTCTCACGAGGAGATTCGAGACGAGCCACGTGGGTGGTGCCACATTCCGAACGCCCCCGATTCCCCGGTCCGTTCTTGAGAAGGACCCGAGGCCAGGACCCCTCTTCGAAGGCAACCCTGTGGGTGAAGGCACAACACCAAGGGGCACTGCCACCCCCGGGCATCGTCCGCAAAGACCCGCGGGTTCCACACACAGCTCGACGAGGGGCCTGAGACCCCCTGAGCAACTCGAGAGGCCAGCGGGGTTCCCTTCCTCAGACAAGACGAGGCCTGACTCTCCTGTCCCAACTCTGCAGGGACCCTGCGGTCGGAGTCCGAAACGGAGAGGAAGCCTGAGGTTCCTGCCTCCCCTCGAGGTGAGGCCCTCTTCCGTTGCGCCAGACCCACCGGAGTCCCGAGGGGCCCCGCCACCTCCACAGGATCCCTCACCTCTCAGAGGCACCCTGGGAAGTTCCCTAAGGTCCCCGGCAGAAGGCAAGGGAAACGAGGGTTTCCCGCCGCCCCCCGAGAAAGACCTCGAGAGTCCTTCTTCAACGCGTCTCGAGGCCCTAGTCCCCTCCCGTGACTTGAGAGCCAGGACGCGCTTCCCCTCGCCAAGCGCATGGAGACCTGACTTCCCTGGCACCGCACGAGAGGCTCCCTGGGATCCTCGTCGTGCCTCGGGAGAAAACCCCCACGGGCGCCGCAGCTCGAGGAAACCCCTGAGACCCCCCCGTCCTCGCGAGCTGAGGGCCTTCTTTTCCTGCATGGCCTGGAGAGCAATCCCGGGTCCTCTCTTCAAACGGAAGAGGAGGCTGGACTCCCTTGAGGCCGCTCAGGGGGCTCCAAGAGACCCGCGTCGCGACTCGTGAGGAGAGCGGAGTTCTTGGCTTCCCCTCGAGACGAGGCCTGACTCCCCGGGGGAGCCTGGAATGCAACCCCGAGATCCCTGTCTTCCCTGGAGAGGGACATTAGGTCCCGGACACACGCCTAGGTGAGGTCTCTTCGGCCCTGCAGTGACTCGAACGCAACCCCCAGCTTTCCCTCGCAACCCGAGGGGAAGATTGGGCTTCCCAGGGCCAACCCAATGGGAAGGCTGAGATCCCCGTCGTAACTCGAGAATGCCGCCGCAACTCGAGAAAAACCACGTGGTTCCCACCTCTTGGCAAGATGAGGCCCTTGCCCGCGACGGCGTCTCAAGGGAAGTCCCCTGTTCCGCCCTGAAGGGCGAAACGGTCCTTGACGGCCTTCCTGCGTCCCCCAAAAGTCCCCCGACACGCCGGGGTCCCACGAGGGGAACACCGAGGGTCCCGGCACCGCTTCCTCTGAGACCCTTCTCCCCTCCTGATCGCGACAGGAGAGGCGATTCCCCTGCGTGGTCTGGAAGGGGTTCCCGGCCTTCCCGGCGCACCTCAGGATGAGGCCGGTCTCACAAGGAAATTCGAGACGAGCCACGTGGGTGGGGCCACATGCCGAACGCCCCCGATTCCCCGGTCCGTTCTTGAGAAGCACCCGAGGCCAGGACCCCTCTTCGAAGGCAACCCTGTGGGTGAAGGCACAACACCAAGGGGCACTGCCACCCCCGGGCATCGTCCGCAAAGACCCGCGGGTTCCACACACAGCTCGACGAGGGGCCTGAGACCCCCCGAGCAACTCGAGAGCCTAGCGGGGTTCCCTTCCTCAGACAAGACGAGGCCTGACTCTCCTGTCCCAACTCTGCAGGGACCCTGCGGTCGGAGTCCGAAACGGAGAGGAAGCCTGAGGTTCCTGCCTCCCCTCGAGGTGAGGCCCTCTTCCGTTGCGCCAGACCCAGCGGAGTCCCGAGGGGCCCCGCCACCTCCACAGGATCCCTCGCCTCTCAGAGGCACCCTGGGAAGTTCCCTAAGGTCCCTGGCAGAAGGCGAGGGAAACGAGGGTTTCCCGCCACCCCCCGAGAAAGACCTCGAGAGTCCTTCTTCGACACGTCTCGAGGCCCTATTCCCCTCCCGTGACACGAGAGCCATGACTCGATCCCCATCGCCACCGCATGGAGACCTGACTTCCCTGGCGCCGCACGAGAGGCTCCCTGAGATCCTCCTAGTGCCTCGGGAGAAACCCCCCAAGGGCACCGCAGCTCGAGGAAACCCCTGAGACGCCCCCGTCCTCGCTAGCTGTGGGCCTTCTTTTCCTGCATGGCCTGCAGAGCAATCCCGGGTCCTGTCTCCAAACTGAAGAGCAGGCTGCACTCCCTTGAGGCCGCTCAGGGGGCTCCCAGAGACCCGCGTCGCGACTCGAGAGGAGGGCGGAGTCCTTGGCTTCCCCTCGAGACGAGGCATGACTCCCCAGGGGAGCCTGGAATGCAACCCCGAGATCCCTGCCTTCCCTGGAGAGGAATATTAGGTTCCGGACACACGCCTAAGTGAGGTCTCTTCGGCCCTGCAGTGACTCGAGCGCAACCCCCAGCTTTCCCTCTCACTCGAGGGGAAGATTGGGCTTCCTAGGGCCAAGCCAAGAGGAAGCCTGAGATCCCCGTCGTAACTCGAGAATCCCGCTGCAACTCGAGGAAAACCACGTGGTTCCAACGTCTTTGCAAGATGAGCCTCTTGCCCGCTATGGCGTCTCAAGGGAAGTCCCAGTTTCCGTCCTGAAGTTCGAAACATTACCTGACACCTTTCATGCGACCCCCAGAAGTTCCCCGACACACCGGGTTCCCTCGACGGAAACACTGAGGGTCCCGACACCACTTCATCTGAGCCCCTTCTCCCCTCCTGATGGCGACAGGAGTGTCGATTCCCCTGCGTGGTCTGGAAGGGATTCCCGGCCTTCCCGGCGCATCTCAGGATGAGGCCGTCCGCACGAGGAAATTCGAGATGAGCCACGGGGGTGGTGCCACATGCCTATCGACCTCGATTTCCCAGTCCACTCTTGAGAAGAACCCGTTGCACGGACACCTCTTCGAAGGCAACCCTGTGGGTGAAGGCACAACACGAAGGGGCACTGACACTCCCGTGCATCGTCCAGAAACACCCGTGGGTTCCACACACAGCTCGAAGAGGGGCCTGAGACCCCCTGAGCAACTCGAGAGGCAAGCGGAGTTCCCTTCCTCAGACAAGACGAGGCCTAACTCTCTGCTCTCAACTCTGCAGGGACCCTGAGGTCGGAGGGTCGGAGTCAGAAACAGAGAGGAAGCCTGAGGTTCCTGCCTCCCCTCGAGATGAGGCCCTCTTCCATTGCGCCAACCACAGCGGAGTCCCGAGAGGCCCCGCTAACTCCACAGCATCCCTCACCTCTCAGGGGCACCCTGGGAAGTTCCCTCAGGTCCCCTGCAGAAGTCGAGGGAAATGAGGGTTTCCTGCCACCACTCGAGAAAGACCTCGATAGTCCTTCTTCAAAGTGTCTTGAGGCCCTTGTCCCCTCTCTGGACTAGAGAGCAATGATGCGCTCCCCCTCGCCTAGCGCATGCAGACCTGGCTTCCCTGGCGCCGCACGAGAGGCTCCCTGAGGTCCTCGTCGTGCCTCGGGAGAAAACCCTCACGGGCGCCGCAGCTCGAGGAAACCCCTGAGACGCCCCCGTCCTCGCGAGCTGAGGGACTTCTTTTCCTGCCTGGCCTGAAGAGCAATCCCGAGTCCTCTCTCCAAACTGAAGAGTAGGATGGATTCCCTTGAGGCGACTCAGTGGGCTCCAAGAGATCTGCGTCGCGGCTCGAGAGGAGAGTGCAGTCCTTTGCTTCCCCTCGAGGCGAGGCCTGACTCCCCGGGGGAGTCTGGAGTGCAATCCCGAGATCCTTGTCTTCCCTTGAGAGGACTATTAGGTCCTGGACACACGCCTAGATGAGGTCTCTTTGGCCTTGCAGTGATTCGAGCACAACATCCAGCTTTCCCTCGCAACTCGAAGGGAAGTCTGGGCTTCCCAGGGCTAACACAACAGGAAGCCTGAAATCAGCGTCGTAACTCGAGAATCCCGCCGCAACTCGAAAAAAACCACGTGGTTCCATCGTCTTCGCAGCATGAGGCCCTTGCCCGCCACAGCGTCTCAAAAGAAGTCCCACGTTCCTACTGAAGTGCAAAACGGTACTTGGCACCCATGATGGCACCCCCAAAGTTCCCCAACATACAGGCCTCACTCGAGGGTAACACCCATGTTCCCCGCACCACATCATTTGAGCCCCTTCTCCCCTCCTGATTGCAACAGGAGTGTCTTTTCTCCTGCTTTGTGTGGAAGGGGTTACCGATCTTCCCAGCGCACATCAGGATGAGGCCTGTCTCACGAGGAAATTGGAGATGTAGCCTCGTGGGTGGTGCCACATGCGGAAAGACCCCATTTCCCGGTCAGCTATTAAGAACCCGATGCCCGTACACGTCTTGGAATGCATCCCGTAGGATGAAGGCACAACAAGGAGGGACCCTGAACACCCGTGCATCTTTTGGAAAATTCTTCAGGTTCCACATACAGCTCGACAAGTGACCTGTTACCTCGTGAACAACTCGAGAGGCAAGCTAAGTTTCATTTCTCCACAGAATACGAGGCCTGACTCTCCTGTCCCAACTCTGCAGGAATCCTGAGATCGGAGTCTGAAATGGAGAGGAACCCTGAGGTTCCTTCCTCAACACGAGATGAGGCCCTCTTGTATTATACCACACCAAGTGGAGGCCCGAGAGGCCCCTCCCAACTCCACAGTATCAGTGTCTTCTCAGAGGCACCCTGAGCAACTCCCTGAGGTCACCAGCACAAGTCGAGGGAACACAGGGTATCCTGCCGCAGCCCGAGAAAGACCTCAAGAGTCCGTCTTCAACGCGTCTTGAGGACGGATTCCCCTACCATGACTCGAGAGCAATGACACGCTCCCCCTCGCCATGCGCATGGACACCTGACTTCCCTGGCGCCACATGAGAGGCTCCCTGAGCTCCCCGTCATACCTCGTGAGAAACCCCACACTGGCGCCGCAGCTCGGGAAAACCCACCGTCATCGCGAGATTGGGGACTTCTTTTCCTGCCTGACCTGGAGAGCAATCCCTGGTCTTTTCTCCAAACTTCACAGGAGGCTTTACTCCCTTTAGGCCACTCAATGGGCTCCAAGAGATACCTGTCGCGACTTGAGAGGAGAGCAGAGTACTTTGTTTCCCCTCGAGACGAGGCCTTACCTCGGGTGAGTCTGGAATGCAACCCCGAGATCCCTGTTGCCCCTGGAGAGGAACATTATGTCCTGGACAAAAGCCTACATGAGGTCTATTTTGCCCTACAGTGACTCGAGAGCAACACCCATCTCTCCCTTGCAATTCGAATGGAAGATTGGTCTTCATTGGGCCAACACAAGAGGAAGTCTGAATTTCCCGTTGTAACTCGAGAATCCCACCGCAACTCTTAAAAACCACGTGGTTCCCCATTCATCGCAATATGAGGCCTTTGCCCACTACAGAGTCTCAAGAGAAGTCCCATGTTTCGTCATAAAGTTCGAAATGCTACTTGGCACCCTTGATGCGACCCCAAAAGTTCCCCAATATACCGGTCTCACTCCAAGGGAACACCGAAGTTCCTGGCACCACTTCATTTGAGCCCCTTCTCCGCTCCTGATCACGGCAGGAAGGTCGATCCCCCTGCTTTGTCTAGAAGGCGTTCCCGACCTTCATGGCGCACCTCAGGATGAGGCCAGTCTCACGAAGAAATTCGAGACGTAGCCTCGTGTTGGTGCCACGTGCCAAAAGACCCCGATTTCTAGGTCTTGCTCTTGATAAGAACCCGATGCCCGGACACCTCTTCTAAGGCAACCCTGTGGATGAAGGCACTACACGAAGGGGCACTGGCAACCCTGTTCATCGTCCGGAAAACCCTGCAGGATCCACATACAGCTCCACAACTGGCCTGTCACCCCTTAAACAATGAGAGAGGAAAGCGGAGTTCCCTTCCTCAGACAAGACGAGGCCTGAGTATCCAATCCCAACTCTGCAGGCACACTTCGATCTGAGTCAGAAATGGAGAGGAAACCTGAGGTTCCTGCCTCAACCCGAGATGAGGCCCTCTTCCATGAAAACAAACACAGTGGAGTCCCGAGAGGCCCCTCCCATCTCCACAGTATCCCTGACTTCTCATAGGCATTCTGAGAAGCTCCTTGAGGCCATCGGCAAAAGTCGAGGGAAACAAGGGTTTCCTGCCACAACCGAAGAAAGACCTCGAGAGTCCTTCTTCAATGTGTCTTGAGGTCAGATTCCCCTACCATAGCTCGAGAGCAATAATGCGCTCCCCCTCGCCACGCACATGGAGACCTGACTTCCCTGGGGCCACACGAGAGGCTCCCTGAGCTCCCCGTCGTACCTCGTGTGAAACCCCACACTGGTGCCGCAGCTCGAGAAAACCCACAAGATCCCTCCGTCATCGCGAGATGAGGGACATCTTTTCCTGCATGGCCTGGAGAGCAGTCCCAAGTCCTCTCTCCAAACTTCACAGGAGGCTTGACTCCCTTTAGGCCACAAAGTGGGCTCCAAGAGGTGCCCGTCGCGACTCGAAAGGAGAGCGGAGTCCTTTGCTTCCCTTCGACATGAGGCCTGACTCCCTGGGTGAGTCTGGAATGCAAACCTGAGATCCCTGTGGCCCTTGGAGAGGAACATTAGGTCCTGGACACAAGCCTAGATGAGGTCTCCTTTGCCCTGCAGTGACTCGAGCGCAACCCCCAGCTCTCCCTCGCAACTCGAATGGATGATTGGACTTCCCTGGCCCAACACAAGAGGAAGCCTGAAATCCCCGTCGTAACTCGAGAATCCCGCCGCAACTCGAGAAAAACCACGTGGCTCCCCCGTCATCGCAAGATGAGGCCCTTGGCCGCTACAGCGTATCAAGGGAAGTCCCACGTTCCATCCTGAAGTACAAAACGGTACTTGGCACCCTTGATGCGACCCCCAAAGTTCCCTGACATACCGGTCTCACTCGAGGGAAACACCAAAGTTCACGGCACCACTTCCTGTGAGCCTCTTCACCCCTCCTGATCGCGACAGAAGGGTCGATTCCCATGTTTTGTCTGCAAGGGGTTCCCGACGTTCCCCGCGAACCTCCGGATGAGGCCGGTCTCATGAGGAAATTCGAAAAGTAGCCTCATGGTTGGTGCCAAATGCTGAAAGATCCCGAATTCCCGGTCCACTCTAGATAAGAACCTGACGCCCGGACATCTCTTCGAAGGCAACCCTGTGGATGAAGGCACAACACGAAGGGACACTGACATCCCCATGCATCGTCTGGAAAAACCCGCAGATTCCACTCACAGCTCCAAATGTGGACTGTCACCTCGTGAACAACTCGAGAGGCAAGTGAAGTTGCATTCCTTCACACAAGACGAGGCCTTACTCTCCTGTCCCAACTCTTCAGGGACCCTGCAATTGGAGTCAGAAATGGAGAGGAACCCTGAGGTTCCTGCCTCAACTAGAGAAGAGGCCCTCTTCCATTGAACCAAAGTCAGTGGTGTCCCGAGAGGCCCCTCCCAACATCACAGTATCCCTGAATTCTCAGAGGCTCCGTGAGAAGCTACCTGAGGTCACTGGCACAAGTCGAGGGAACCCAGAGTTTCCTGAAGTAACCCGAGAAAGACTTGGAGAGTCCTTTTTCAACGTCTCTTGATGCCCGATTCCCCTACCATGACTCCAGAGCAAGGACGCGCTCCCCTCGCCACAAGAAGGAAAACTGACTTCCCTAGTACCACACAAGAGGCTCCCTGAGTACCCCATCGTACCTCGTGAGAAAACCCACAGTGGCGCCGCAGTTCGAGAAAAACCACAAGATGCCCCCGTCAAGGAGAGATGGGGGCCTTCTTTTCCTGCCTGACCTGGAGAGCAATTCCTGGTCCTCTCTCCTAACTTCACAGGAGTATTGACTCCCTTTAGGCCACTCAGATGGGTCCTAGAAATACCCGGTGCGACTCGAGAGGAGAGCAGAGTCCTTTGCTTCCCTGGAGACGAGGCCTGACTCCCCGGGTGAGTTTGGAATGCAACCCCGAGATCCCTGTCGCCCCTGGAGTGGAACATTATGTCCTAGACACAAGCCTAGATGAGGTCTATTTTGCCCTACAGTGACTCGAGAGCAACCTCCATCTCTCCCTCACAATTTGAATGGAAGATTGGTCTTCCCACGGACAACACAAGAGGAAGTCTAAATTTCCCATCGTAATTCGAGAATTCAGCCTCAAGTCTTAAAAACCATGTGGTTCCCCCTTCATCGCAATATGAGGCCCTTGCCAGCTAGAGTCTCAAGAGAAGTCCCACGTTCCATCTTAAAGTTCGAAATGCTACTTGGCACCCTTGATGCGACCCCAAAGTTCCCCAACATACCGGTCTCACTCCAGGGGAACACCGAAGTTCCCGGTGTCTCCAGGGAAGTCCCATGTTCCGCCCTGAAGGGCGACACGGTACTTGACACCCTTGATGCGACCGCAAAAGTTCCCCGACACGCTGGGTTCCCTCGAGGAAAACACCGAGGGTCCCGGCACCACTTCATCTGAGCCCCTTCTCCCTTCATGATCGCGACAGGAGAGTCGATTCCACTGCGTGGTCTGGAAGGGGTTCCCGGACTTCCTGGCGCACCTCAGGATGAGGCCGGTCTCAGGAGGAAATTCGAGACTAGCCACGTGTGAGGTGCCACGTGCCGAACGACCCTGATTTTCCGGTCCGCTCTTGATAAGAACCCGATGCCCGGACACCTCTTCGAAGGCAACCCTGTGGGTGAAGGCACAACACGAAGGGGCACTGACACCCCCATGCATCATCCGGAAAAACCCGCAGGGTCTACACACAGCTCGACAAGGGGCCTGAGACTCCTGGAACAACTCGAGAGGCAACCAGAATTCCATTCCTCAGACAAGACGAGGCATGACTCTCCTGTCCCAACACTGCAGGGACCGTGCAGTCGGAGTCCGAAACCGAGAGGAAGCCTGAGGTTCCTGCCTCCCCTCGAGATGAGGCCCTCTTCCATTGCGCCGAACCCAGCAGAGTCCCTAGAAGCCCTGCCAACTACACAGCATCCCTCACCTCTCAGAGGCACCCTGGGAAGTTCCCTAAGGTCCCCTGCAGAAGTTGAGGGAAACGAAGGTTTCCCGCCGCAACCCGAGAAAGACCTCGAGAGTCCTTCTTCAACGCCTCTTGAGGACCTAGCCGCTTCCCATGACTCGAGAGTGATGACCAGCTCCCCCTCGCCATGCGCATGGAGACCTGACTTCCCTGGCGCCGCACGAGAGGCTCCCTGAGGTCCTCGTCGTGCCTCGTGAGAAAACCCCCATGGGCGCAGCAGCCTGAGGAAACCCATGAGACGCCCCCGTCATCGCGAGATGAGGGCCTTCTTTTCCTGCTGGCCTGCAGAGCAATCCCGAGTCCTCTCTCCAAACTGAAGAGGAGGCTCGACACCCTTGAGTCCACTCAGTGGGCTCCAAGAGATCCGTGTCGCAACTTGAGAGGAAAGCGGAGTCCTTTGTTTCCCCTCCAGGCCAGTCCTGACTCCCCGGGGGAGTCTGGAATGGAAACCCGGGATCCCTGTCTTCCCTTGAGAGGAATATTAGGTCCTGGACACACGCCTCGATGAGGTCTCTTTGGCCCTGTAGTGACTCGAGCAGAACCCCCAGCTTTCCATCGCAACTCGAAATGAAGATTGGGCTTCCCAGGGCCAACCCAAGAGAGACCTGAAATTCCTGTCATTTTCGAGAATCCCGATGCAACTCAAGAAAAACGACGTGGTTCCAACGTCTTCACAGGATGAGGCCCTTGCCCGCTACAGCGTCTCCAGGGAAGTCCCATGTTCCGTCCTGAAGTGTCCTAGATGAGGTCTCTTTGGCCCTGCAATGACTCGAGCCCAACCCCCAGCTTTCCCTCGCCAGTAGAATAGAAGATTGGGCTACCCAGGGCCGACAAAAGAGGAAGCCTGAAATCCCCCGTCGTAACACGAGAATCCCGCCGCAACTCGAGAAAAACCACATGGTTCCCACCTCTTCGCAAGATGAGGCCCTTGCCCGTGATGGCGTCTCAAGGGAAGTCCCCTGTTCCGCCCTGAAGGGCGAAACGGTCCCTGACAGCCTTCCTGCGACCCCCAAAAGTCCCCCGACACGCCGGGTTCCCTCGAGGGGAACACCGAGGGTCCCGGCACCGCTTCCTCTGAGCCCCTTCTCCCCTCCTGATCGCGACAGGAGAGGCGATTCCCCTGCGTGGTCTGGAAGGGGTTCCCGGCCTTCCCGGCGCACCTCAGGATGAGGCCGGTCTCACGGGGAAATTCGAGACGAGCCACGTGGGTGGGGCCACATGCCGAACGCCCCCGATTCCCCGGTCCGCCCTTGAGAAGGACCCGAGGCCCGGACCCCTCTTCGAAGGCAACCCTGCGGGTGAAGGCACAACACGAAGGGGCACTGACACCCCCGTGCATCGTCCGCAAAGACCCGCGGGTTCCACGCACAGCTCGATGAGGGGCCTGAGACCCCCTGAGCAACTCGAGAGGCCAGCGGGCTTCCCTTCCTCAGACAAGACGAGGCCTGACTCTCCTGTCCCAACTCTGCAGGGACTTTACGATCCGAATCAGACCAGCGCCAGTGAAGTCACGAGAGGAACGCTGAGGTTCCTGCCTCCACTCGAGATTAGGACCTCTTCCATTGCACGAAACCCAGTGGAGTCCCGAGAGACGCGTCCCAGCTCCACAGTATCCCTGAGTTCTCAGAGGCACCCTGAGAAGCTCCCTGAGGTCACCAGCACAATTCGAGTGAACCCAGGGTTTACTGCCGCCACCATAGAAAGAACTCAAGAGTCCTTCTTCAACGCATTTTGAGGCCTGATTCCCCTACCATGACTCGAGGGCAATGACGCGCTCCCTCTGCTACACTCATGAAGCCCTGACTTCCCTGGCGCCACACGAGAGGCTCCCTGAGCTCCCCGTCATACCTCGTGAGAAACCAAACACTTGCGCCACAGATAGAGAAAACCCACGAGACGCCCCCATTTTCTCGACATGACGGCCTTCTTTTCTAGCATGGCCTGGAGAGCAATCCCGAGTCCTCTCTCCAAACTCCACAGTAGGCTTGACTCCCTTTTGGTCACTCAGTGGACTCCAAGACATACCCGTCGCGACTCGAGAGGACAGCGGAGTCTTTTCCTTCCCCTCGAGGCGAGGCCTGACTCCTCGGGTGTGTCTGATATGTGAACCGGAGATCCCTGTCGCCCCTGGAGAGAAACATTAGGTCCTGGACACAAGCCTAGATGAGGTCTCTTTTTTCCTGCAGTGACTCGAGAGCAATCCCCAACTCTCCCTCGCAACTCGAATGGAAGACTGGACTTCCCTGGGCCAACAGAAGAGGAAGCCTGAATTTCCCGTTGTAACTCAAGAATCCCGCCACAACTCGAGAAAAACCACGTCGTTCCCTCTTCATCGCAAGATGCGGCCATTGCCGCTACAGCGTCTCAAAAGAAGTCTTACGTTCCATCTTGAAGTGCGATACGGTACTTGGCACCTTTGATGCGACCCCAAAAGTTCCCCAACACACTGGTCTCACTGGAGGGGAACACCGAGGTTCCCGGCATCACCTCATCTGTGCCCCTTCTCCCCTCCTGATCGAGACAGGAGGGTCGATTCCCCTGCTTTGTCTGCAAGGGGTTCCGACCTTCCCGGCGCACCTCAGGATGAGGCCGGTCTCACTAGGAAATTCGAGACGTAGCCTGGTGGGTGGTGCCACATGCGGAAAGACCCCGATTTCCCGGTCCGCTCTTAATAAGAACCCGATGCCAGGACACCTCTTCGAAAGCAAACCTGTGGATGAATGCACAACACGAAGGGGTACTGACATCCCCATGCATAGTACGGAAAAACACGCAGATTCCAAACACAGATCGACAAGTGTCCTGTCATCCCTTGAAGAACTAGAGAGGCATGCGGAGTTCCGTTCCTCCACACAAGAGAAGGCCTGACTCTCCTTTCCCAACTCTGCAGGGACCGTGCGATCGGAGTCAGAAATGTAGATGAAACCTGACGTTCCTGCATCAACTCGAAATGAGGCCCTCTTCCATTGCGCCATACCCAGTGGAGTCCCGAGAGGCCCCTAAAACTCCACAGTATCCCTGATTCTCAGAGGCACCCTCAGAAGCTCTCTGCGGTCACTGGCACAAGTCGAGTGAACCCAGGGTTTCCTGCTGCATTCTGAGAAAGACCTTGAGAGTCCTTCTTTACCGCGTCTTGAGGCCCGATACCCTACCATGACTGGAGAGCAATGACGCATTCCCCTCGCCACGCCCATTGAAACCTAACTTCCCTGGCGCCACACGAGAGGCTCCCTGCGCTCCCCGTCCTACCTCATGAAAACCCCACACTGGCACCGCCGCTCGAGAAAACTCACGAGACGCCCCCATCATCGTAAGATGAGGGCCTTCTTTTCCTACATGACCTAGAGAGCAATCCCGAGTCCACTCTCCAAACTCCACTGGAGGCCTGACTCCCTTTAGGCCACTCAGTAGCCTCCAAGAGATACACGTCGCTACTCTAGAGGAGAGCAGAGTCCGTTGCTTCCCCTCGAGCCGAGGCCTGACTACTTGGGTGAGTCTGGAATGGGATCCCGAGATCCGTGTTGCCCCTGTAGAGGAAAACTCGGTCCTGGACACAAGCCTAAATGAGGTCTTTTTTGTCCTGCATTGACTCAAATGCAATCCCCAGCTCTCCCTCGCAACTCGAATGGATGATTGGACTTCCCTGGGCCAACACAAGAGGAAGCCTGTATTCCCCATTGTAATTCGAGAATCCCGCGGCAACTGGAGAAAAACAACGTGGCTCCTCCGTCATCGAAATATGAGGCCCCTGTCAGCTATAGCGTCTCCAGGGAAGTCCCATGTTCCGTCTTGAAGTGTGAAACGGTACTTGGCACCCTTGATGCGACCCCCAAATTTCCCTGACACCCCGGTCTCACTCGAGGAGAACATGGAGGTTCCCAGCACCGCTTCAGCTGAGCCTCTTCTCCCCTCCTGATGGCGACAGGAGGGTCGATTCCCCTGCTTAGTCTGGAAGGGGTTCCCAGACTTCCCGGCGAACCTCAGGATGAGGCCAGTCTCACGAGGGAAGTCGAGACGTAGCCTCGTGGGTTGTGCCACATGCCGAAAGACCCCGATTTCCTGGTCCGCTATTGATAAGATCCCGATGCCCGGTCACCTCTTCGAAGGTAACCCTGTGGATGAAGGCACAACACGAAGGGGCACTGACACCCCTGTGCATCGTCCCCCAAAACCGCAGGTTCCACATACAACTCGACAGGTGGCCTGTCATCCCGTGAACAACTCGAGAGGCAAGCGGAGTTCCATTACTCCACACAAGACGAGGTCTGACTCTCCTGTCCCAACTCTGCAGGGACCCTGCTATCCGAGTCAGAAATGGAGAGGAACCCTGACGTTACTGCCTCAATCCGAGATTAGGTCCTCTTCAATTGCACCAGTCCCTGTGATGTCCCGAGAAGCCCCTCTCAACTCCACAGTATCCCTGACTTCTCAGAGGAACCCCGCTAAGCTCCCTGAGGTCATGGGCACAAGTCGAGGGAACCCAGGGTTTCCTGCCACACCCCGAGAAAGACCTCGAGAGTTCTTCTTCGAAGGGTCTTGAGACTTGATTCCCCTACCATGACTCGAGAACAATGAGGCGCTCCCCCACGCCACGTCCATGGAGACCTGACTTCCGTGGCACCACAGGAGTCTCCCTGAGCTCCCCGTCCTATCTCGTGAGAAACCCCAACCAGGCACTGCACCTTGAGAAAACCCACGAGACGCCCCCGTCATTGCGAGATGAGGGCCTTCTTTTCCTGCATGGCCTAGAGAGCAATCCCGAGTCCTCTCTCCAAACTCCACAGGAGGCTTAACCCCATTTAGGCCACTCTTGGGCTCCAAGGGATACCCGTCGCGACTCGAGAGGAGAGTGGAGTCCATTCATTCCCTTCGAGACGAGGCCTGACTCCCTGGGTGAGTCTGGAATGCAACCCCGAGATCCCTGTCGCCCCTGGAGAGAAAAACTCGGTCCTGGACACAAACCTAGATGAGCTCTATTTTGCCCTGCAGTGACTCGAGAGCAATCTCCAGCTCTCACTTGCAACTCGAATGGAAGATTGGACTTCCCTGGGCCAACACAAGAGGAAACCTGTATTCCCCATCGTAACTCAAGAATCCTGCCACAACTCGAGAAAAAACACGTGGGTCCCCCGTCAGTGCAAGATGAGGCCCTTGCCCACTACAGCATCTCAAGAGAAGTCCCAGGTTCCGTCTTGAAGTGCGAAACGGTACTTGGCACCCTTGATGCAACCAGAAAAGTTACCCGACTTTCACTCAAGGAGAGCACCGAGGTTCCCGGCACTACTTCATCTGAGCCCTTTCTCTCCTCCTGATCCCGAAAGGAGGGTCGATTCCCCTGCTTTGCTTGGAAAGGGTTCCCGGACTTTCCTGCGCGCCTCAGGATGAGGCCGGTCTCACGAGAAAATTCGAGACGTAGCCTAGTGGGTGGTGCAACATGCTGAAAGACCCCAATTTCCCGGTCCGCACTTGAGGAGAACATGATACCCGGACACCTCTTCGAAGGCAACCTTGTGGATGAAGGCACAACAGGAAGGAGCACTGACGCCCCCGTGCATCTCCGAAAAACCCGCAGGTTCCACACACATCACGAAAAGTGGTGTTATCCTTGAACAACTTGAGATGTAAGCAGAGTTCCATTCCTCCGCAGAACACGAGACCTGACACTCCTGAGCAAACTCAACAGGGACCCTGCGATCTGAGTCACATCCGGCCTACAGGAAGTCAGGAGCAGAACCCTGAGGTTCCTGCCTCAACTCGAGATGAGGCCCACTTCCATTGCACCAAACCCAAAGGAGTCCCGAGAGGCCTCTCCCAAATCCACAGTATCCCTGACTTCTCAGAGGCACCCTGAGATGCTCCCTGAGGTCACCGGCACAAGTCCAGGGAACCCAGGGTTTCCTGCCGCAACCCTAGAAAGACATCGAGAGTTCTTTTTCTACCCGTCATGAGGCCCGATTCCCCTACCCTGACTTGAGAGCAATGACGCGCTCCCCCTTGCCCCGCCCATGGAGACCTGACTTCCCTGTTGCCACACGAGAGGCTACCTGAACTCCCCGTCGTACCTCGTGAGAAACCCCACACTGGCGCCGCAGCTCGAGAAAACCCACGAGACGCCCCCGTCATCTCGAGATGTGGGCCTTCTTTTCCTGCATGGCCTGGAGAGCAATCCCGAGTCCTCTCTCCAAACTGAAGAGGAGGGTTGACTCCCTTTAGACCACTCAGTGGGCTTCAAGAGATACGCGTCGCAACTCGAGAGGATAGCCAAGTCCTTTGCTTCCCCTCGAGACGAGGCCTAACTCCCCGGGTGAGTCTGTAATGCAAACCCGAGATCCCTGTCGCCCTTGGAGAGGATCATTGGGTCCTGAACACAAGGCTAGATGAGGTCGCTTTTGCCCTGCAGTAACTCGAGAGCACTCCCCAGCTTTCCCTCGCAACCCGAATGGAAGATTGGACCTCCCTGGGCCAACACAAGAGGAAGCCTGAATTCCCAGTAGTAATTCGAGAATTCCGCCTCAACTTGAGAAAAACCACGTGGTTCCCCCGTCATTGCAAGATGAGGCCCTTGCCCGCTCCAGCGTCTCAAGAGTAGTCCCACGTTCTGTCTTCAAGTGCGAAATGATATTTGGCACCCTTAATGCTACCCCAAAAGTTCCCCGACATACGGGTCGCACTAGAGGGGAACACCGAGGTTCCTGGCACCACTTCATCTGAGCCCCTTCTCCCCTCCTGATCGCGAAAGGAGGGTCAATTCCCCTGCTTTGTCTGCAAGGGGTTCCCGACCTTCTCCACGCACCTCAGATGAAGCTGTCTCACGAGGAAATTCGAGACGTAGCCTCGATGGTGGTGCCACATGCCGAAAGACCGCGATTTCCCGATCCGCTCTTGATAAGAACGCGATGCCCAGACACCTATTCGAAGATAGTGTGGATGAAGGCACAACACGAAGGGGCACTGACACCCCCGTGCATCGTCCGGAAAAGACCGCAGGTTACTCATACAGCTCAACAAGTGCCTGTCACCCAGTGAACAACTCGAGAGGCAAGCGGAGGTCCATTCCTGCACACAAGACAAGGCCTGACTCACCTCTTCCAACTATGCAGGGGGCTGCGATCGGAATCAGAAATGGAGAGGAACCCTGAGATTCCTGCCTCCCCTCGAGATGAGGCCCCCTTCCATTTCACCAAACCCAGTGGAGTCCCGAGAGGTCTTTCCCAACTCCACAGTATCCCTGACTTCTCAGAGGCACCTGGAGAATCTCCGTGAGGTCACCGGCACAAGTCAAGGGAACCCAGGTATTCTTGCCAAGACCCGAGAGAGATCTTGAGAGTCCTTCAACGCGTCTAGAGGCCTGATTCCCCTACCATGACTCGAGAGCAATGACGCGCTCCCCCTCGCCACACGCATCGAGACCTAACTTCCCTGGCGCCACACAAGAGGCTCCCTGAGCTCCCCGTCGTACCTCCTGAGAAACCAACACAGGCGCTGCAGCTCGGTAAAACCACCGAGACCCCCCCCCCCCCGTCATCGTGAGATGAGGGACTTCTTTTCCTGCATGTCCTGGAGTGCAATCCCGAGTCCTCTCTCCAAACTCCAGAGGAGGCTTGACTCCCTTTAGTCCACTCAGTGGGCTCCAAGAAATACCCGTCGCGACTCGAGAAGAGAGAGAAGTCCTTTGTTTCCCCTCGAGACGACGCCTGACTCCTGGGTGAGTCTAGAATGCAACCCCAAGATCCCAGTCATCCCTTGAGAGGAACATTAGGTCCTAGACACAAGCCTGGATGAGGTTTCTTTTGCCCTGCAGTGACTCGAGCGCAACCCCCAGCTCTCCCTCGCAACTCGAATGGAAGATTGGGCTTCCCTGGGCCAACACAAGAGGAAGCCAGAAATCCCCTTCGTAACTCGAGAATCCCGCCGCAACTCGAGAAAAACCACGTGTTTCCAACGTCATCCCAAGATGAGGCCCTTGCTGCTATGGCGTCTCAAGAAAAGAACCACGTTCCGTCTTGAAGTGCGAAACGGTACTTTGCACCCTTGATGCGACACCAAATGTTCCCGGACACGCCGGTCTCACTCGACAGGAACACCGAGGTTCCCGCACCACTTCATCTGAGCACCTTCTCCCCTCCTGTTCGAGACAGGAGGGTCTATTCCCCTGCTTTGTTTGGAAGGGGTTCCCCACATTCCCGGCGCATCTAAGGATGAGGCCGGTCTCACGAGTAAATTCGAGACATAGCGTCGTGGGTGGTGTCACATGCCGAAATACCCCGATTTCCCGGCCCACTCTTGAGAAGAACCCGATGCCCGGACACCTCTTCGAAGGCAACCCTGTGGACGAAGGCACAAAACGAAGGGTCACTGACACTCCCGTGCATCATTCGGTAAAAGCAGCAGGTTCCACACACAGCTCGACAAGAGGCCTGTCATCCCATGAACAACTCGAGAGGCAAGCAGAGTTCCATTCCTCCACTCAAGACGAGGCCTGACTCTCCGGTCCCAACTCTGAAGGAACCCTGCGATCGGAGTCCGAAATGGAGAGGAACCCTGAGGTTCATGACTCCACTCGAGATGAGGCCCTCTTCCATTACACCAAAAACAGTGGAGACCCGAGAGGCCCCTCCCAAATCCACAGTATTGCGACTTCTCAGAGGCACCCTTAGAAGCTCCCTGAGGTCACCGGCACAAGTCGAGGGAACACAGGGTTTCCTGACGCAACCCGAGAAAGACCTCGAAAATCCTCCTTCAACGCATCTTGAATCCCGATTCCCCTACCATGACTCGAGAGCAATGACGCATTCCCCCTCGCCACTCGCATGGAGACTTGACTTCCCTGGCGCCACACGAGAGGCTCCCTGAGCTCCCCGTCATACCTCGTGAGAAATCCCACACTGGCTCCCCAGCTCGAGAAAACCCACGAGACGCCTCCGTCATCGCGAGATGAAGGCCTTCTTTTCCTGCATGGCCTGGAGAGCAATCTCGAGGCCTCTCTTCAAACTCCACAGGAGGCCTGACTCCCTTTAGGCCACTCTGTGGGCTCCAAGAGATACCCGTTGGGACTCGAGAGGAGAGCAAAATTCTTTGCTTCCCCTATATACCAGGCCTGACTCCTCAGGTGAGTCTGGAATGCAACCCCGAGATCCCTGTCGCCCCTGGAGAGGAACATTAGGTCCTAGACACAAGCATAGATGAGGTCTCATTTGCCCTGAAGTGACTCGAGAGCAATCCCCTGCTCTCCCTCGCACCTCGAATGGAAGAATGGACTTCCCTGGGACAACACAAGAAGAAACCTGAATTCCCCGTCGTAATTCGAAAATCCCGCTGCAACTCGAGGAAAACCACGTGGTTCCCCCGTCATCGCAAGATGAGGCCCTTGCCAGCTACAGCGTCTCAGTAGAAGCCCTACGTTCCATCTTGAAGTTTAAAACGATAATTGGCAACCTTGATGTTAGCACAAAAGTTCCCCGACACCCTGGTCTCACTCGAAGGGAACACCGAGGTTCCCGGCACGACTTCAACTGAGCCCTTTCACTCCTCCTGATCGCGACAAGATGGTCGATTCCCCTGCTTTGTCTGGAAGGGGATCCCGATCTTCATGGCGCACCTCAGGATGACACCAGTCTAACGAAGAAATTCGAGAAGTAGCCTCATGGATGGTGCCACGTTCTGAAAGACCCCAATTTCCTGCTCTGCTATTGATAAGAACCCGATGTCCAGACACCTCTTTGAAGGCAACCCTGTGGATGAAGGCACAACACGAAGGGGCACTGACCCCCTCATGCATCTTACGGAAAAAACCGAAGGTTCCACTCACAGCTCGACAAATGGTCTGTTATCCTGTGAACAACTCGAGAGGCAAGTGGAGTTCCATTCCTCCACACAAGACGAGGCCTGACTCTCCTGTCCCAACTCTTCAGGGACCCTGTGGTCGGAGTTTTAAATGGAGAGGAACCCTTAGGTTCCTGCCTCAACTCGAGATGAGAACCTTTGCCATTGCACCAAACCCAGTGGAGTTCCGAGAGCGCCTCCCAAGTCCACAGTATGCCTGACTTCTCAGAGGCACCCTGAGAAGCTCCCTGAGGTCACCGGTACAAGTCGAGGGAACCCAGGGTTTCCTGCCGCAACCTGAGAAAGACCTCGAGACTCCTTCTTCAACGCGTCTTGAGTCCCGATTTCCCTACCATGACTCGAGAGCATTTATGGGCTCCTCCTCATCACACGCATAGACACCTGACTTTCCTGGCGCCACACGAGAGGCTCCCTGAGCTCCCCGTCGTACCTCGTGAGAAAACTCATACTTGCGCTCCAACTCGAGAAAACCCACAAGACGCCCCCGTCATTGCGAGCTGAGGGCCTTCTTTCCTGTATGGCCTGGAGAGCAATCCCGAGTCCTCTCTCCAACTCCACAGGAGGCTTGACTCCCTGGAGGCCACTCAGTGGGCTCCAAGAGATACCTATCGCGACCCAGGAGGATATCAGAATCCTTTGCTTCCCCTCGAGCCGAGGCCTGACTCACTGGGTGAGTCTGGAATGCGTCCCCGTGATCCCTATTGCCCCTGGAGAGGAACATTAGGTCCTGGACACAAGCCTAGATGAGGTCTATTTTGACCTGCTGTGACTCGAGAGCAATTCCCACCCAGCTCTCCCTGGCAACTCGAATGGAAGAATGGACTTCCCTGGGCCAACAGAAGAGGAAGCCTGAATTCCCCGTCGTAAGTCAACAATCCCATCGCAACTCGAAAAAAACCACGTGGTTTCCCCTTCATCACAAGATGAGGCCCTTGCCCGCCACAGCGTCTCAAGAGAAGTCCCACGTTTCATCTTGAAGTTTGAAACAGTATTTGGCAAGCTTCGTGAGACCCCAAAAGTTCCCTGACATACCGGTCTCACTCAAGGGGAACACCGAGGTTCCCGGCACCACTTCATCTGAGCCCCTTCTCCCCTCCTGATCGCGACAGTAGGGTCGATTAACCTGCTTTGTCTGGAAGGCTTTCCCGACCTTCCAGGGGCACCTCAGCATGAGGCCCGTCTCACGAGGAAATTCGAGACGTAGCCTCGTGTGTGGTGCCGCATTCCAAAAGACCCCGATTTCCTGGTCCGCTCTTGATAAGAACCCGATGCCCGCAAACCACTTCGAAGGCAACCCTGTGGATGAAAGCACATCACGAAGGGGCACTGACACCCCCGTGCATTGTCTGGAAAAAACCGCAGGTTCCACACACAGCTCGACAAGTGGCCTGTCACTCCTTGAACAACTCGAGAGGCAAGCGGAGTTCCATTCCTCCACACAAGACGAGGCCTGACTCTCCTGTCCCAACTCTGCAGGGACCCTGCAACCTGAGTCAGAAATGGAGAGGAACCCTGAGGTTCCTTCCTGATCTCGAGATTAGGCCCTCTTCCATTGCAGCAAACCCAGTGGAGTCCCGAGAGGCCTCTCCCAGCTCCATAGTATCCCTGACTTCTCAGAGGCACCCTGAGAAGCCACCTGAGGTCACAGGCACAAGTCGAGGGAACCCAGGGTTTCCTGCCGCAACCCGAGAAAGACCTCGAGCGTCCTTTTTCATTGCGTTGAGCCCTGATTCCACTACCATGACTCGAGAGCAATGACGTGCGCCCCCTCGCCACTCATATGGAGACTTGACTTCCCTGACACCACACGAGAGGCTCCCTGAGCTCCCGGTCGTACCTTGTGAGAAACCCCACACTGGCACCGCAGCTCCAGAAAAACCACGAGACTCCCCCGACATCGCGAGATGAGGGCCTTCTTTTCCTGCATCGCCTGGAGAGCAATCCCGCGTGCTCTCTCCAAACTCCACAAGAGAGGAGCCAAGATTGCTGAGGAGTAGGACGGGGAGAACTCTTACCCCCCCAAACAATTTCATCAAAAGAGCATTTAAACGTCGAGTAAATTCCACAATACAACTTATGAATGCTGCCAGAGGACATCAGGCACCCAGAAAAGAACCCAACTCTTGGAAAGTAGGTAGGAAAAAGTATAAAAGACAAAAAAAGAGACAAAAGAGGGAGGGAGGGATTTCCGTCCTGGGAAGATAGTCTTAAAAAGAGAAAAGTTTCCAAACACCAGGAAAGCTTTTCACTGCCAAATCTTTGCCAAGCTTTGGAAGCACAAAGGGCAACATAAGGGGGATAAAAATAAATAAACAATTAAAACTCGCAGATTGCAAGCCCTACGGTAACTCCCCCAGCCGCGAAGCAGTGCAGACGCCTGCTCACACCATTAGCAAGCAGGGGCTGGGCAGGGAGGCGCAGCGCGGGCTGCATCGCTTAGAGTAAAAATCTGGCCTGAATACCCTGAGCGCTATCTGAACGAAATAACTTGGGCTAGCAAACCAGACTCTGGGATATCTACCACGCAAAAAGCCAGCCCTAACCTAAGACACCGCCAGGCCCGCGCATGGAACAAAGGACTGAACAGAGATAGCCGGCTGCAGACCTTCCCCCTCCGGTGACAGGCAGCCAGAGCCGGAAGGGGGCAATCGCAGCCCCAGAGAGACATTATCTATAAAACTGTAAGCAGGCTTCTTTGCTAACTAAAACTTCTTGGGGATCTGGACGGTCAACATCTGCCTGAGAAGGTGCGCCTGTTTTACACCCAGATAACCGAGTGGCGGGGAGGCGATAAGTCACAACATTGGCGCTCGCCAAACACCTCATCACCTGAGCTGCTCGGACCTGGGAAGAGCACAAAACGCAGGCCCAACCGAGTCTGTGCCTCTGAGGACTACCCGAGTGCCTGAACCTGAGCGGCTTGGACCTGGGAGGTGCATGCAGCCCAGGGCCAGCCTCGGATTGTTCCCGGTGGAACAACCTAGAGCCCGAGCAGTGTGGGCAGGGAGGCTACACGTGCCGTGAGCGGGGGCAGACCCAGTGTGGCTGAGGCACTGCGAGCGCATGCCAGTGTTATTTGTTTGCAGCATCACTCCCTCCCTCCCTCCCCACAGCGCAACTGAACAAGTGAGCCTAAAAAAAAAAAGTGTCCTCCACCGTCCCCTTTGTGTCAGGGCGTAAACCAGACACTGAAGAGACCAGCAAACAAAAGAAGCTATAACAGAGGGAAACGCCTTGGAAGCTACAGGCAATAGATTAAAACCCTGTGGTTACTAGGACTACATAGGAAGGCGCCTATAGATCTTGAGAAATATAAGTCGGACCAAGGAACTAGCCAAAAATGAACCGAACCCACGATACTCACAACAAAACCAGAGAAAGTCCTAGATATATTTTTATGATCATTCTTACTTTTTTTAAATTTTTTTAATTTTAAGTTCTCTATTGTTCATTTAATTTTCACTTTTATAACCTATTACTTTGCAAAAAAAAAAGACCCTATTTTTTTCTTCTTCAGCAAACTTCATATATATATATATATATATATAATAATTTTTTGACATTGTTTTTTTGTTTTGTCTTTTTTTTCTTCTTTTCTTTAACATTCTATTTTTCAAATTCCAAACTGTACTCTAGATTTTTAATTTATGCTTTTTGATATTTGATATCAATTTTGTACCTGTAGTTTCTTTATAATTTTTGCGACATTGCTTGTTTTTGTTTGTTTGTTTTCTCTTTCGTTTTCTTCTTCCTTTTTTTTAACATTGTATTTTTGAAATTCCAAACTCTACTCTAGATTTTTAATTTTTGCTTTTTGGTATTAGTTATCAATTTTGTACCTGTATTTTCTTGATAATTTTTGCGACCTTGTTTGTTTTTCTTTGTTCGTTTTTTCTCTCTTTCTTTTCCTTCTTCTTTTCTTTAACATCGTATTTTTGAAATTCCAAACTCTACTCTAGATTTTTAATTTTTGCTTTTATGTATTTGTTACCAATTTTGTACCTTTAAGAACCCAATCTTCAGTACCCATTTTTCACTAGGGAGCAAGATTACTGGCTTGACTGCTCTCTCTCCCTTTGGACTCTCCTTTTTCTCCACCAGGTCGCCTGTGTCTCCTCCCTAACCCCTCTCTACTCTACCCAACTCTGTGAATTTCTGTGTATTCCAGACGGTGGAGAACACTTAGGGAACTGATTACTGGCTGTATCTGTCTCCCTCCTTTTCATTCCCCCCTTTTATCCTTATGGCCACCTCTGTCTCCTTCCTCCTTCTTCTCATCTCTGTATAACTCTGTGAACATCTCTGAGCGGTCCAGTTGTGGAGTGCACATAAGGAAGTGACTACTGGCCAGCCCACTCTCTCCACTATTGATTCCACCTGATCTCATTTGGGTCACCTCTAACTCCCTCCTCCCTCTTCTCTTCTCCATGTAACGCTGTGAACCTTTCTGAGTGGCCCTCACAGTAGAGAAACTTTTCTTCTTTAACGTAGATGTTTTATCAATGGTGCTGTATAGAAGGAGAAGTTTTGAAACTACTGTAAAAGTAAGACAGATAACTGGAAGCAGGAGGCTTAAGTCCAAACCCTGACTCCAGGGAACTCCTGACTCCAAGGAACATTAATTGACAGGAGCTCATCAAATGCCTCCATACCGACACTGAAATCAAGCACCACACAAGGGCCAACAAGTTCCAGGGCAAGACATACCAAGCAAATTCTCCAGCAACAAAGGAACGCAGCCCTGAGCTTCAAGATACAGGCTGCCCAAAGTCACCCCAAAACCACAGACATCTCATAACTCATTACTGGACACTTCATTGCACTCCAGAGAGAAGAAATACAGCTCCACCCACCAGAACACGGACACAAGCTTCCCTAACCAGGAAACCTTGACAAGACACCTGTACAAACCCACACACAGCGAGGAAATGCCACAGTAAAGAACTCCACAAACTGCCAGAATACAGAAAGGACACCCCAAACTCAGCAATTTAAACAAGATGAGACAGAGGAATACCCAGCAGATAAAGGAACAGGATAAATGCCCACCAAACCAAACAAAAGAGGAAGAGATAGGGAATCTACCTGATAAAGAATTCCGAGTAAGGAGAGTGAAATGGATCTAAAATCTTGAAATTAAAATGGAATCACAGATAAATAGCCTGGAGACAAGGATTGAGAAGATGCAAGAAAGGTTTAACAAGGACCTAGAAGAAATAAAAAAAGAGTCAATATATAATGAATAATGCAATAAATGAAATTAAAAACACTCTGGAGGCAACAAATAGTAGAATAACAGAGGCAGAAGATAGGATTAGTGAATTCGAAGATAGAATGGTAGAAATAAATGAATCAGAGAGGATACATGAAAAACGAATTAAAAGAAATGAGCACAATCTCAGAGACCTCCAGGACAATATTAAATGCTACAACATTCGAATCATAGGGGTCCCAGAAGAAGAAGACAAAAAGAAAGACCGTGAGAAAATACTTGAGGAGATAATAGTTGAAAACTTCCCTAAAATGGGGAAGGAAATACTCACTCAAGTCCAAGAAACCCAGAGAGTCCCAAACAGGATAAAGCCAAGGCGAAACCCCCCAAGACACATATTAATCACATTAACAAAAATCAAACACAAAGAACAAATATGAAAAGCAGCAAGGGAAAAACAACAAATAACACACAAGGGAATTGCCATAAGGATAACAGCTGATCTTTCAATAGAAACTCTTCAAGCAAGGAGGGAATGGCAAGACATACTTAAAATGATGAAAGAAAATAACCTACAGCCCAGATTATTGTACCCAGCAAGGATCTCATTCAAGTATGAATGAGAAATCAAAAGCTTTTCAGACAAGCAAAAGCTGAGAGAATTCTGCACCACCAAACCAGCTCTCCAACAAATACTAAACAGGAAACACAAAAACGGTGTATAAATTCAAACCCCAAACAATAAAGTAAATGGCAATGGGATCATACTTATCAGTAATTACCTTAAACGTAAATGGGTTGAATGCTCCAACCAAAAGACAAAGACTGGCTGAATGGATACAAAAACAAGACCCCTACATATGTTGTCTACAAGAGACCCACCTCAAAACAGGGGATACATACAGACTGAAAGTGAAGGGCTGGAAAAAGATTTTCCATGCAAATAGGGACCAAAAGAAAGCAGGAGTAGCGATACTCATATCAGATAAAATAGACTTTAAAACAAAGGCTGTGAAAAGAGACAAAGAAGGTCACTACATAATGATCAAAGGATCAATCCAAGAAGAAGATATAACAATTATAAATATATATGCACCCAACGTGGGAGCACCACAGTATGTAAGACAAATGCTAACAAGTATGAAAGGAGAAATTAACACTAACACAATAATAGTTGGAGATTTTAATACCCCACTCACACCTATGGATAGATCAACTAAACAGAAATTTAACAAGGAAACACAAACTTTAAATGATACAATAGACCAGTTAGACCTAATTGATATCTATAGGACATTTCATCCCAAAACAATGAATTTCACCTTTTTCTAAAGTGCACATGGAACCTTCTCCAGGATAGATCACATCCTGGGCCATAAAGCTAGCATTGGTAAATTCAAAAAAATAGAAATCATTCCAAGCATCTTTTCTGACCACAATGCAGTAAGATTAGATCTCAATTACAGGAGAAAAACTATTAAAAATTCCAACATATGGAGGCTGAACAACACGCTGCTGAATAACCAACAAATCACAGAAGAAATCAAAAAAGAAATCAAAATTTGCATAGAAACGGATGAAAATGAAAACACAACAACCCAAAACTTGTGGGACACGGTAAAAGCAGTCCTAAGGGGAAAGTTCATAGCAATACAGGCACACCTCAAGAAACAAGAAAAAAGTCAAATAAATAAACTAACTCTACACCTAAAGCAACTAGAAAAGGAAGAAATGAAGAACCCCAGGGTTAGTAGAAGGAAAGAAATCTTAAAAATTAGAGCAGAAATAAATGCAAAAGAAACAAAAGAGACCATAGCAAAAATCAACAAAACCAAAAGCTGGTTCTTTGAAACGATAAATAAAATTGACAAACCATTAGCCAGACTCATCAAGAAACAAAGGGAGAAAAATCAAATCAATAAAATTAGAAATGAAAATGGAGAGATCACAACAGAAAACACAGAAATACAAAGGATCATAAGAGACTACTATCAACAATTATATGCCAATAAAATGGACAACGTGGAAGAAATGGACAAATTCTTAGAAAAGTACAACTTTCCAAAACTGGACCAGGGAAGAACTAGAAAATCTTAACAGACCCATCACAAGCACGGAAATGGAAACTGTAACCAAAAATCTTCCAGCCAACAAAAGCCCAGGTCCAGACGGCTTCACAGCTGAATTCTATGAAAAATTTAGAGAAGAGCTAACACCTATCCTGCTCAAACTCTTCCAGAAAATTGCAGAGGAAGGTAAACTTCCAAACTCATTCTATGAGGCCACCATCAGCCTAATACCAAAACCTGCCAAAGATCCCACAAAAAAAGAAAACTACAGGCCAATATCACTGATGACATAGATGCAAAAATCCTTAACAAAATTCTAGCAATCAGAATCCAACAACACATTAAAAAGATCATACACCATGACCAAGTGGGCTTTATCCCAGGGATGCAAGGATTCTTCAATATCCACAAATCAATCAATGTAATACACCACCTTAACAAATTGAAAAATAAAAACCATATGATTTTCTCAATAGATGCAGAGAAAGCCTTTGACAAAATTCAACATCCATTTATGATAAAAAATCTCCAGAAAGCAGGAATAGAAGGAACATACCTCAACATAATAAAAGCTATATATGACAAACCCACAGCAAACATTATCCTCAATGGTGAAAAATTGAAAGAATTTCCTCTAAAGTCAGGAACTAGACAAGGGTGTCCACTTTCACCATTACTATTCAACATAGCTTTGGAAGTTTTGGCCACAGCAATCAGAGCAGAAAAAGAAACAAAAGGAATCCAAATTGGAAAAGAAGAAGTGAAACTCTCACTGTTTGCAGATGACATGATCCTCTACATAGAAAACCCTAAAGACTCCACCAGAAAATTACTAGAACTAGTCAATGACTATAGTAAAGTTGCAGGATATAAAATCAACACACAGAAATCCCTTGAATTCCTATACACTAATAATGAGAAAACAGAAAGAGAAATTAAGGAAACAATTTCATTCACCATTGCAACGGAAAGAATAAAATACTTAGGAATATACCTACCTAAAGAAACTAAAGACCTATATATAGAAAACTATAAAACACTGGTGAAAGAAATCAAAGAGGACACTAATAGGTGGAGAAATATACCATGTTCATGGATTGGAAGAATCAATATAGTGAAAATGAGTATACTACCCAAGGCAATTTATAGATTCAATGCAATCCCTATCAAGCTACCAACAGTATTCTTCACAGAGCTAGAACAAATAATTTCACAATTTGTATGGAAATACAAAAAACCTCGAATAGCCAAAGCGATCTTGAGAAAGAAGAATGGAACTGGAGGAATCAACCTACCTGATTTCAGGCTCTGCTACAAAGCCACAGTTATCAAGACAGTATGGTACTGGCACAAAGACAGAAATATAGATTAGTGGAACGAAATAGAAAGCCCAGAGATAAATCCACACACATATGGACACCTTATCTTTGACAAAGGAGGCAAAAATATACAATGGATTAAAGACAATCTCTTTAACAAGTGGTGCTGGGAAATCTGGTCAACCACTTGTAAAAGAATGAAACTAGAACACTTTCTAACACAATACACAAAAATAAACTCAAAATGGATTAAAGATCTAAACGTAAGACCAGAAACTATAAAACTCCTAGAGGAGAACATAGGCAAAACACTCTCTGAAATACATCACAGCAGGATCCTCTATGACCCACCTCCCAGAATATTGGAAATAAAAACAAAAATAAACAAATGGGACCTAATTAACCTTAAAAGCTTCTGCACATCAAAGCAAACTATTAGCAAGGTGAAAAGACAGCCTTTGGAATGGGAGAAAATAATAGGAAATGAAGCAACTGACAAACAACTAATCTCAAAAATATACAAGCAACACCTACAGCTCAACTCCAGAAAAATAGATGACCCAATCAAAAAATGGGCCAAAGAACTAAATAGACATTTCTCCAAAGAAGACATACAGATGGCTAACAAACACATGAAAAGATGCTCAAAATCACTCATTATCATAGAAATGCAAATCAAAACCACTATGAGGTACCATTTCACGCCAGTCAGAATGGCTGCAATCCAAAAGTCTACAAATAATAAATGCTGGAGAGGGTGTGGAGAAAAGGGAACCCTCTTACACTGTTGGTGGGAATGCAAACTAGTACAGCCACTATAGAGAACAGTGTGGAGATTCCTTAAAAAACTGGAAATAGAACTGCCTTATGATCCAGCAATCCCACTGCTGGGCATACACACTGAGGAAACCAGAAGGGAAAGAGACACGTGTACCCCAATGTTCATCGCAGCACTGTTTCTAATAGCCAGGACATGGAAGCAACCTAGATGTCCATCAGCAGATGAATGGATAAGAAAGCTGTGGTACATATACACAATGGAGTATTACTCCGCCATTAAAAAGAATAGAATGAATCAGTTCTAATGAGGTGGATGAAACTGGAGCCGATTATACAGAGTGAAGTAAGCCAGAAAGAAAAACACCAATACAGTATACTAACGCATATATATGGAACTTTGAAAGACGGTAACAATAACCCTGAGTACGAGACAGCAAAAGAGACACTGATGTATAGAAGAGTCTTATGGACTCTGTGGGAGAGGGAGAAGGTGGGAAGATGTGGGAGAATGGCATTGAAACATGTAAAATATCATGTATGAAAAGAGTTGCCAGTCCAGGTTTGATGCATGACACTGGATGCTTGGGGCTAGTGCACTGGGACGACCCAGAGGGATGCTATGGGGGGGGGAGGAGGGAGGAGGGTTCAGGATGGGGAGCACATGTATACCTGAGGCAGATTCATTTTGATATTTGGAAAAACTAATACAATTATGTAAAGTTTAAAAATAAAATAAAATTAAAAAAAAAATCCACAGGAGGCTTGACTCCCTTTAGGCCACTCAGTGGTCTCCAAGAAATACCCGTCGGGACTCGAGAGCAGAGCAGAGTCCTTTCCTTCCTCTCGAGATGAGGTCTGACTCCTCGGGTGCGTCTCAAATGCAACCCCGAGATCTCTGTCGCCCCTGGAGAGGAACATTAGGTCCTGGACACAAGCTTAGATGAGGTCTCTTTTGCCCTGAAGTGACTCGAGAGCAATCCCTAGCTCTCTCTCGCAACTCCAATGGAAGATTGGACTTCCCTGGGCCAACACAAGAGGAAGCCTGAATTCCCCATCGTAACTCGAGAATCCCGCCGAAACTCGAGAAAAACCACATGGTTACCCCGTCATCGCAAGATGAGGCCCTTGCCCGCTACAGCGTCTAAAGAGAAGTCCCAGGTTTCTTCTTGAAGTGTTTTCACACTTCAAGTGTGAAAACTTGGCACCCTTGATGCGATTCCAAAAGTTCCCCGACACCCTGGTCTCTCTCGAGGGGAACACCGAGGTTCCCGGTACGACTTCATCTGAGCCACTTCTCCCCTCCTGATTGCGACTGGAGGGTCGACTCCCGTGCTTTGTCTGGAAGGGGTTCCCAACCTTCCCAGCGCACCTCAGGATGAGGCCGGTCTAACGAGAATATTTGAGACGTAGCTTCATGGGTGGTAACACATGCTGAAAGACCCCGATTCCCCGGTCCACTCTTGATAAGAACCCGATGCCCGGACACCTCTTGAAAGGCAACCCTGTGGAAGAAGCCACAACACGAAGGGGCACTGACACCCTCGTGCATCGTCCGGAAAAACCCGCAGATTCCAAACACAGTTCAACAAGTTGCCTGTCACCCCGTGAATAACTCGAGAGGCAAGCGGAGTTCCATTCCTCCTTACAAGACGAGGCCTGACTCTCCTGTCCCAACTCTGCAGGGACCCTGCGATCAGAGTCAGAAATGGAGACGAACCCTGAGGTTCCTGCCTCCACTCGAGATGAGGCCCTCTTCTATTGCACCAAACCCAGTGGAGTCCCGAGAGGGCCCTCCCAACTCCAGGGTATCCTTGACTTCTCAGAGGCACACTGAGAAGCTCCCTGAGGCCACCGGCACTAGTCGAGGGAACCCAGGGTTTACTGCCGTGACCCAAGAAACACCTTGAAAGTCCTTCTTTAACGGTTCTTGAGGCCCGATACACCTTCCATGACTCTACAGCAATGACGCGCTCCCCCTCGCAATGCGCATGGAGACCTGACTTCCCAAGCGCCACATGAGAGGCTCCCTGAGCTCCCCGTAGTACCTCATGAGAAACCCCACACTGGCGCTGCAACTCGAGAAAACCCACGAGACGCCCCCTTCATCGCGAGATGATGGCCTTCTTTTCCTGCATGGCCTGGAGAGCAATCACGAGTCCTCTCTCCAAACTCCACAGGAGGCTTGACTCCCTTTAGGCCACTCAGTGGGCTCCAAGATATACCCGTCGCAACTCGAGAGGAGAGTGGAGTCCTTCGCTTCCCCTCGAGACAAGGACTGACTCCCCGGGTGCATCAGGAAAGCAACCCCGAGATCCCTGTCCCCCCTGGAGACGAACATTATGTCCTGGACACAAGCCTAGATAAGGTCTCTTTTGCCCTGCAGTAACTCAAGCGCAATCCCTAGCTCTCCCTCGCAACTCGAATGGAAGACTGGACTTCCCTGGGCCAACACAAGAGGAAGCCTGAATTTCCTGACCTAACTTGAGAATCCCACCACAACTCGAGAAAAACGACGTGGTTAACCCGTCACCACAAGATGAGGCCCTTGCCAGCTACAGCGTCTCAAGAGAAGTCTCACGTTCCGTCTTGAAATTTGAAACGGTACTTGGCACCTTTGATGTGACTCCAAAAGTTCCCCGACATCCCAGTTTTATTCGAGGGGAACATCGAGGTTCCCGGCACCACTTCATCTGAGCCCCTTCTCCCCTCCTGATCGGGACAAGAGGGTCAATTCACTTGCTTTGTCTGAAAGGGTTACCGACCTTCCTGGTGCACCTCAGGTTGAGGTCCGTCTCAAGAAGAAATTCGAGACGTAGGCTTGTGGGTGGTGCCACATGCCGAAAGACACTGATTTCCTGGTCTGCTCTTGATAAGAATCTGAAGGCTGGATACCTCTTCGAAGGCAACCCTGTGTATGAAGGCAAAAAACGAAGGGGAACTGACACCCCCATGCATCGTCCGGATAAAACCGCAGGTTCCACACACAGCTCGACAAGTGGCCTGTTATCCGGTGAACAACTCGAGAGTCCAGTGGAGTTCCATTCCTCCACACAAGACGAGGCCTGACTCTCCTGTCCTAACTCTGTAGGGACTCTGTGTTCAGAGTCAGAAATGGAGAGCAACCCTGAGGTTCCTGCTTCAAATCGAGATGAGGCCCTCTTCTGACAAGGTCCAGCCTCGGCTGGTCCAGGGTTTTCGAAGGGGAGACAGAGTAGGCGACCTATTGATTTATTTATCGAAGATATAAAGAGTAATAGAATGAGGATAGCTCAGTAGGAAAATTTAGTGGAGAAAAGAAGCTGAGTAGCTTGGTTTATGCGGAAAATCAGTATAACCCGTGACACCAGGTTAGCTCTGACCACGGAGGCCGCAGGCTCCCTCTCGAATAGCGAAAACTGCCCCACCTTAGACACCTTCTCAAGTGGTCTTCGAAGCCCAGGCAAATAAATGGTCGCAGAGGATATCCGCGCTCCAGATGGACACTCATCTGAAAATTGAGGGGAAGAATGACATTAGGAGGCTAAGCGTTGGCAATCAAGGCCCGTAGCTTTATTTTCAACAGGGGTTTTTATACCCTAAGTTACACATAGAGGATAATGGGGATGCAAAGACAGCAGCCTTTGATCCTTATCAAAAACCAGAGTTTCTGTCCTGCAAATGTATCGTATACAAATGGTTTAGGTGATTTACATCATCTTCTAGCCAGAAGACCTATTAACATTTTATGACTCTTGACAAAGACTTATCAACCATAAGACTTATTTTCTCTAAGAGTAATTATTTTAAGGTTTGGCCCCATCTTTCGAAGATAAAATTGCATTCCTATAGGGCAGATGTGTAATGGGCTTACAACAAAGGAAATAATTTATTACCTTAAGGGTCTAAAGTTAGTAACACCAAGGCCACTACTTATTTCTTCTACATACCAACTATATTAATTAATACACATTCAAGGATACAATTCAGGGGATGTGGAAACTTGGCAACAAGCATTGGTTCATCAATGAAATCTTTTACTAGTTTTATTCTGACAGTTTCTAACCCTCTGCGAGGCTCTAAGCTATTTGAATATCTTAAGCTTCCCGTGCCTCTCGAGGCTCGGAGACTGTAAACAATTGTATGCATTGCTGTAGGAGACCGGGTAAACTTGTCAGGCGAGTTAGAGAGCCATCTGACGTGTTTGGATTTAAACACTCCTAATTGCCCAGGAACTTTATTAATTGGAGCTGTAAGTTAGCTCTTTGACAGAGAGAGTGAGATGGTGGTGGGGGACAGCCCCCAGTAAAGTCAGAGGGGAGAGCACAAAGCAATAAAGTAGGCAGACTCTGGTTTTGGGGGGTAGATGCTCAAGAATATCCGGGAGGACTCCCGAGGCTCGATCCCGCCTTTGTGTATGCCCAGCCTCCTTCCTCATGACCTTTGTCACGAGTGGAATGTCTCTCGCCGGCTCCCGGCATCTCCCCGTTTTTTATTTCTTAAAACAGCCAGATGTAGCTCAGTCGCGAGCCTCTGAATACTCTGCCGAAGAATCCTGACAATACAAGGAAGAATGATTATGAGAAGCAGAATTAAAGCAGCCACCGCAGCATAGCTAAAGACATTAGACAGAATATTCTTTCCTGAGATGTAGTTAGGGAAAGTATGGAAGAAATCATTTGCTGTTCCAGCAGCAGTAAAATCTAATCGGGAGTGCTCCATGGTTGCTATTTGATAGTGAAGTTTCCCTACGTCTCAACCAATGTCAGAGCTGTTCCAGATACCTGAAATATGGTTTTTAATCTTTTCCCATTCAAAATCTGTCTCATTTACTTTCAGGGGTGTTACACATATCCACCGATAGTCAGCATGACAAGACAATGCCATTTTCACCTTTAAAGCCTGCAATTCAGTCCCAATATGTATTACTGCTTCCTCTAGGGCGTCTACCCTCATTTCTAATTTTCTCTCTATAGCTTCCTGTGTTGCCAATGTTAAAGAAACATTTTTGGACATAGAATCAACATATTGAGCAGTATGTACTTGTTGAGTCAATGATATTGCTGCCACAGTAACAGAAGTGATTGCACTTATCAAAGCTGCTGTTCCCAAGATAAGTAAGCCCACAAACCGTCGTGTTTGCATTAAATCCTGTAGTTGTTGTAATACAGCAAGACCATAATTCAATAAGTGGTTACATCATAAGATAAGGTGGATGTTGTAGCATTACAAAGGAGCAAACATTATATTGAGGGTTTAAACAAGATGAACCAGGGAGCAGCTGTAGGCATCAGCCCGGGGGAGCAGTGTCCCCAGCATCAGGAGGCAGAACGCGAGCGGCAGGCTGTGGGCCAAGGCGCCTATGGTGGGCGGAGGGGCAGGGTTCGTGGTTTAGGGCTAGCCGCCACCGCTTGGGCTCAGGGCGGTCCCCTCTCGCCGGTGGGGCCAAGCTGGTCTGGACGGCACTCCGCGGGCGCGCTTTCCTCTCTGGCCCTCACTCGCTGCACAGACTTCTTTGCTCTAGGTCACGGGGTGCAGAGAGGTGGGTGCGAGGCGCTGCTGGTGGCGCGGAGGCGAGAGCTGGCTGGGGGAGGGGGAGCGAGCGAGTGCGCGCGCCGCGAACCTGGTCTTTGGGGAATGTGACATGACGAATTTGTCTGAGATCCAAACCGGAGAATCTGCATTCTGTAGAAATATACAAGCATACCCTCTCCCACAAGTTAGCAACACATCTGGCCTTTTTCACTCTCCCGTAAGGAGGCCTTTTTACTTGACCAGGGGCCGAGTCATAGCCTGTAATTCAGGCATCTAGTGTCTCATCATTGTAGTCTGCCCCTGTGTGTTTACGTTTAAGTGATTAATTACAATTGGAACATAACTTCACTATTTGTCTAGCTGTTTCCCTATGGATATGTTAATTTAGGTCTAATGTTTAGTTTAGGTCTCTGTATAAATTTAAGTAATAAATGTATAACCTCCTTATCTCATTTTGGTATACAGGTATACAGATATACCTAAATGCAAAATGCATTTATATATGTATTTATATATGGCAACAAGTATAAAGTTATTGACATATAATATATATAAATCAATATACTTGAATTAATCTTTATAATTAATATATTAATTAATATATATTACAACAATACAACACATACACAGCTAATACCAACCAACACAAACCAATATACTGTAATAATACATGTCACACATTTATAATTATACAGTATATAGAACATATATCATCACAGCACATCAATCCATACCAATTAATATCAGCCACACACACATTATATTACTGCCATATATTTAATTATACAATATATATATGTGTGTGTATATAGTATACATATTAATTTATATACAAATTAATTAAGTATAGATCTATAAATAGAATTAGGTATACCTTTATTATATTTTATTTATACCCCTACCTAATTAGGCAAACTGTAATTAGGCAAATACATTTATATTATGTATTTATAACTATATATAAAGTATTGTTAAATGTACCACCTGTACAGCATCTCCACCCCACATACCACTTTCTCTAATCCCACCAACTCATTTTCAGTATTATGTGTTGGCCAGGAGCTGGGCCAGTCTTTCCCAGCAATGTTAAGAGACGTCTGTTCCTGTGTCTAATAGCCCTGGCGTTTTATTCTCTTGAAGTAAAAGATCTTTTAAAGGCCTTGGAACTGTAATTTCCTGCACCCAAAAGGCTAGATCACTAGATCCAAATGTTTTGTGGCTCTTAGATTGAAAAGTCAAGTTTTTCCTTGTCTGATAGTAAGGTAAAAGTAAAAGCTGTGTTACTCTTTGACCTTTATTAATTTGTACAGTTTTGATAGGCAGTGAGATCAAGACTTTAATTTCTCAATATCATCAGAATCTACTACACCATGCACCAGCGAAATTTCTTTTCTTTCTTTTTTTTTTATTTAATTTTTTTTTTTAAAGAAAGCAAGCTACGCCCCAGGACAAATCTTACAATGTCCTCAGATAGGGGGCCAGCCACTCCGGTTGGAATTGGAGTAAGCGGCACATCAGGGGTTAATATTGTTATTAAATCTCCTTGCCTTTTCGCTTTTCTCCTAGCCTGGGTGAGACCCCCCTGAGGGAGTTTTCTCCAAGGAGCACGCTCTGCATATTGTGTACTAAAAGCTCCTTTGTTTAAAAAACTTTTTATCTTCCTCAGTCTTAGGCAACACTTTGGGAGGCTTTGGGGGCAAAGTGGGGAACTCCTGGGTCCTGGGAGGCACAATCGAAGGCGGTGGCAGTCGCCTTAAATCAGAAAGTGGTGGATAAGTTTTTTAAAGGTTTGCGCAGAGGGGGAGGGAGCTCGCCAGGGCTCTCGGCCGCAGCGTCCTGTAAGCCCTCTCTTTCCTCGAGAGGTAGACCACTTTCTCCCTCCTTTTTTTTTTCTTCAATGGCAGAAAATATGATCTGTGCAGTAAATGGAGACTCACCACCATCCACCTCTATAGCCTCCCCCATAGTCTATTTAACAGCCTCGTGACGGAGGTCCAGGACATTTCTAATCATATTCCACAGTCAATAAATATTTGTCTATTCTTAGATGCGGAGAAATCCATTTTTAATTTTTTTTTTAATTTTAGAGAATATTTTTATTTATTTTGTAACCTCTTTACCCTGGCTAAACTGCAGAGGGGACTAGAAAAGAAGCCTCAAGGTGAGGATCAAGTTCACCCTTGGGACTAGAGAAAATCCTTCTCCGGGAAACTCCTAGCGGTGGCCCTTTACCCCGACATGGAGGAGGAGGCATAGGGGGATGGGAGCGTCCCGAAGTTTTCCTCTTCTGTTCCGGAGATCCTTTAACTGTTTGGTAACTAAGTCTTACGAACTGTCTGATCGGGGATGTTTCCCTCAACCTCCTAGGAGCGGATGGTCTGATTAGGGATGTTTTCTTAAACTTTTAGGAGCATCTTTAGCTTAAAAAAAAAAAAATCCTCATCAGAATAGCATCGAGCTGCTGTTTCCTCTAAACCTTTTTCAAATTGAGGGGAGAGCTGATCTTTCTTTTCATCCCTATCTTTTACATGCTCATTGGCAGTCATAGCGGCTAGCCATTCATTTAGCTGTCGATAGCTAGGTATAGCCTCTTCATTTTCACTTTTCTTTGTAACAGGTACCTTTTCAGATTTGCTTTTTTGTTTAACAGGTACTTTTCCAACTTTACTTTCCTCTTTAACAGGTACCTTTTCAAATTCATGAGCTGGATCTAAAACATCTCTAGTCATATTCCACAGAGGAAAGGTGTAAGTAGGGATTTTTTCCAAACCTTGCTGAGCACAATAAGCTCTTAGCTGTTTTCCTAGTTTTTTCAAGATATCTAGGTTAACAGTGCCTTGTTGTAGAAACCAAGGGCAGTGGTCTTGTACAAATGTAAAAAATGATTGAATGGAAGATGTTTTAACCTTGATTCTTCTTTTACTTAATAACTGTAAAATACTCCTATAAAGAGCTGTCTTTCATTTGATTCAGTGTTGCCCATGTCAGAAACTTAAGGATAGTAAAAGATTTTGCTTTTAGCTATCTAAAGATTAGGCCTTTTTTGTCAGCCTTTTTAGAAACCGTTTTTTCTCTCTAACTCTTCAACACTTCCCACTCCTCTCGCCCTGTCTATTCTACAGGGGGATCTGCAGCCCCCTAAGTGGGATCCTATCTGTCCCCAAAACTGAACACTGGGGGAATGGGGTTGGGGATTTACCTTCGAAATGCCTGTCTCGGGCGCCACCTGCAGAGGTCCAGCCCCAGCTGATCCAGGGTATTCGAAGGGAAGATGGAGTAGGCGACCTATTTATATATTTATTTATTCATCAAAGATATAAAGAGTAATAGAATGAGGATAGCTCAGTAGGAAAATTCAGTGGAGAAAAGCAGCTGAGTAGCTTGGTTTACGCGGAAAATCAATATAACCCGTGACACCAGGTTAGCTCTGACCACGGAGGCTGCAAGTGCCCTCTAGAATAGAGGAAGGTGCCCCACCTTAGACACCTTATCGAGTGGGTCTTCGAAGCCCAGGCAAATAAATGGTCGCAGAGGATATCCGCGCTCCAGATGGACACTCATCTGAAAATTGAGGGGAATAATGACATGGGGAGACCAAGCGTTGGTGAGCAAGGCCCGTAGCTTTATTTTCAACACAGGTTTTAATACCCTAAGTTACACATAGAGGATAATAGGGGATGCAAAGTCAGCAGTCTTTAATCCTTATCAAAAACCAGGGTTTCTTTTCTGCAGATTTATCGTATAAAAATGGTTTAGATGATTTACATCATCTTCTGGCCAGAAGACCTATTAACATTTTATGACTCTTGACAAAGACTTATCAACCATAAGAGTTATTTTCTCTAAGAGTAATTGTTTAAGGTTTGGCGCCATCTTTCGAAGATAAAATTGCATTCCTATAGGGAGGATGTGTAATGGGTTTACAACAAAGAAAAGAATTTATTACCTTAAGGGTCTAAAGTTACCAACATCAAGGCCACTACTTATTTTTTCTACATACCAACTATATTAATTAGCACACATTCAAGGATACAATTCAGGGGATGTGGAAACTTGGCAAAAAGCATTGGTTCATCAATGAAATCTTTTACTAGTTTTATTCTGACAGTTTCTAACTCTCTGAGAGGCTCTAAGCTATTTGAATATCTTAAACTTCCCGTGCGTCTCGAGGCTGGGAGACTGTACACAATCATAGGCATAGCTGTAGGAGACCGGGTAAACTTGTCAGGCGAGTTAGAAAACCATCTGAGGGGTTTGGATTTAAACACTACTAATTGCCCAGGAACATTATTAGTTGGAGCTGTAAGTTAGCTCTTTGACAGAGAGAGTGAGATGGTGGTGGGGGACATCCCCAGTAATGTCAGAGGTGAGAGAACAAAGCAATAAAGAAGGCAGACTTTGGTTTTTGGGGGTAGATGCTGAAGAATATACGGGGGAACTCCCGGAGGCTCGATCCCGCCTTTGCGTATGCCAAGACTCTTTCCTCATGACATTTGTCACGAGTGGAATGTCTCTCGCTGGCTCCCGGCAATCTTCCATTCCACCAAACGCAGTGGAGTCCCGAGAGGCCCCTCCCAACACCACAGTATCAGTGTCTTCTCAGAGGCACCCTGAGCAACTCCCTGAGGTCACCGGCACAAGTCGAGGGAACACAGGGTATCCTGCCGCAACCCGAGAAAGACCTCAAGAGTCCGTCTTCAACGCGTCTTGAGGCCGGATTCCCCTACCATGACTCGAGAGCAATGACACGCTCCCCCTCGCCATGCGCATGGACACCTGACTTCCCTGGCGCCACATGAGAGGCTCCCTGAGCTCCCCGTCATACCTCGTGAGAAACCCCACACTGGCGCCACAGCTCGGGAAAACCCACGAGACGCCACCGTCATCGCGAGATTGGGGACTTCTTTTCCTGCCTGACCTGGAGAGCAATCCCTGGTCCTTTCTCCAAACTTCACAGGAGGCTTTACTCCCTTTAGGCCACTCAATGGGCTCCAAGAGATACCTGTCGTGACTTGAGAGGAGAGCAGAGTACTTTGTTTCCCCTCGAGACGAGGCCTTACCTCGGGTGAGTCTGGAATGCAACCCCGAGATCCCTGTTGCCCCTGGAGAGGAACATTATGTCCTGGACAAAAGCCTAGATGAGGTCTATTTTGCCCTACAGTGACTCGAGAGCAACACCCATCTCTCCCTCGCAATTCGAATGGAAGATTGGTCTTCACTGGGCCAACACAAGAGGAAGTCTGAATTTCCCGTTGTAACTCGAGAATCCCGCCGCAACTCTTAAAAACCACGTGGTTCCCCATTCATCACAATATGAGGCCTTTGCCTGCTACAGAGTCTCAAGAGAAGTCCCATGTTTCGTCATAAAGTTCGAAATGCTACTTGGCACCCTTGATGCGACCCCAAAAGTTCCCCAATATACCGGTCTCACTCCAAGGGAACACCGAAGTTCCTGGCACCACTTCATTTGAGCCCCTTCTCCCCTCCTGATCACGGCAGGAAGGTCGATTCCCCTGCTTTGTCTAGAAGGGGTTCCTGACATTCATGGCGCACCTCAGGATGAGGCCAGTCTCACGAAGAAATTCGAGACGTAGCCTCGTGTTGGCGCCACGTGCCGAAAGACCCCGATTTCTGGGTCTTGCTCTTGATAAGAACCCGATGCCCGGACACCTCTTCTAAGGCAACCCTGTGGATGAAGGCACTACACGAGGGGGCACTGGCAACCCTGTTCATCGTCCGGAAAATCCCACAGGATCCACATACAGCTCCACAACTGGCCTGTCACCCCTTAAACAACGAGAGAGGCAAGCGGAGTTCCCTTCCTCAGACAAGACGAGGCCTGAGTATCCAATCCCAACTCTGCAGGCACGCTTCGATCTGAGTCAGAAATGGAGAGGAAACCTGAGGTTCCTGCCTCAACCCGAGATGAGGCCCTCTTCCATTAAAACAAACCGAGTGGAGTCTCGAGAGGCCACTCCCATCTCCACAGTATCCCTGACTTCTCATAGGCATTCTGAGAAGCTCCTTGAGGCCACCGGCAAACGTCGAGGGAAATAAGGGTTTCCTGCCACAACCGAAGAAAGACCTCGAGAGTCCTTCTTCAACGCGTCTTGAGGTCAGATTCCCCTACCATGGCTCGAGAGCAATAACGCGCTCCCCCTCGCCACGCACATGGAGACCTGACTTCCCTGGCGCCACATGAGAGGCTCCCTGAGCTCCCTGTCGTACCTCGTGTGAAACCCCACACTGGCGCCGCAGCTCGAGAAAACACACAAGACCCCTCCGTCATCGCGAGATGAGGGCCATCTTTTCCTGCATGGCCTGGAGAGCAGTCCCAAGTCCTCTCTCCAAACTTCACAGGAGGCTTGACTCCCTTTAGGCCACAAAGTGGGCTCCAAGAGGTGCCTGTCGCAACTCGAAAGGAGAGCAGAGTCCTTTGCTTCCCTTCGACACGAGGCCTGACTCCCTGGGTGAGTCTGGAATGCAAACCTGAGATCCCTGTGGCCCTTGGAGAGGAATATTAGGTCCTGGACACAAGCCTAGATGAGGTCTCCTTTGCCCTGCAGTGACTCGAGCGCAACCCCCAGCTCTCCCTCGCAACTTGAATGGATGATTGGACTTCCCTGGCCCAACACAAGAGGAAGCCTGAAATCCCCGTCGTAACTCGAGAATCCCGCCGCAACTCGAGAAAAACCACGTGGCTCCCCCGTCATCGCAAGATGAGGCCCTTGGCCGCTACAGCGTATCAAGAGAAGTCCCACGTTCCATCCTGAAGTACAGAACGGTACTTGGCACCCTTGATGCGACCCCCAAAGTTCCCTGACATACCAGTCTCACTCGAGGGAAACACCAAAGTTCATGGCACCACTTCCTGTGAGCCCCTTCACCCCTCCTGATCGCGACAGGAGGGTCGACTCCCATGCTTTGTCTGCAAGGGGTTCCCGACGTTCCCCGCAAACCTCCGGATGAGGCCGGTCTCATGAGGAAATTCGAAAAGTAGCCTCATGGTTGGTGCCACATGTTGAAAGATCCCGAATTCCCGGTCCACTCTAGATAAGAACCTGACGCCCAGACATCTCTTCGAAGGCAACCCTGTGGATGAAGGCACAACACGAAGGGACACTGACATCCCCATGCATCGTCTGGAAAAACCCGCCGATTCCACTCACAGCTCCAAATGTGGACTGTCACCCCGTGATCAACTCGAGAGGCAAGTGAAGTTGCATTCCTTCACACAAGACGAGGCCTTACCCTCCTGGCCCAACTCTTCAGGGACCCTGCGATCGGAGTCAGAAATGGAGAGGAACCCTGAGGTTCCTACCTCAACTAGAGAAGAGGCCCTCTTCCATTGAACCAAACTCAGTGGTGTCCCGAGAGGCCCCTCCCAACACCACAGTATCCCTGAATTCTCAGAGGCTCCCTGAGAAGCTACCTGAGGTCACTGGCACAAGTCGAGGGAACCCAGAGTTTCCTGAAGTAACCCGAGAAAGACTTGGAGAGTCCTTTTTCAACGTCTCTTGATGCCCGATTCCCCTACCATGACTCCAGAGCAAGGACGCGCTCCCCTCGCCACAAGCAGGAAAACTGACTTCCCTAGTACCACACAAGAGGCTCCCTGAGTACCCCATCGTACCTCGTGAGAAAACCCACAGTGGCGCCGCAGTTCGAGAAAAACCACAAGATGCCCCCGTCAAGGAGAGATGGGGGCCTTCTTTTCCCGCCTAACCTGGAGAGCAATCCCTGGTCCTCTCTCCAAACTTCACAGGAGGATTGACTCCCTTTAGGCCACTCAGTTGGGTCCAAGAAATACCCGGTGCGACTCGAGAGGAGAGCGGAGTCCTTTGCTTCCCTGGAGACGAGGCCTGACTCCCCGGGTGAGTTTGGAATGCAACCCCGAGATCCCTGTCGCCCCTGGAGTGGAACATTATGTCCTAGACACAAGCCTAGATGAGGTCTATTTTGCCCTACAGTGATCGAGAGCAACCTCCATCTCTCCCTCACAATTTGAATGGAAGATTGGTCTTCCCACGGTCAACACATGAGGAAGTCTGAATTTCCCATCGTAATTCGAGAATTCAGCCTCAAGTCTTAAAAACCATGTGGTTCCCCCTTCATCGCAATATGAGGCCCTTGCCAGCTAGAGTCTCAAGAGAAGTCCCACGTTCCATCTTAAAGTTCGAAATGCTACTTGGCACCCTTGATGCGACCCCAAAGTTCCCCAACATACCGGTCTCACTCCAGGGGAACACCGAAATTCCCGGCGTCTCCAGGGAAGTCCCATGTTCTGTCCTTAAGTGCGAAACGGTATTTGACACCTTGATGCGACAGCAAAAGTTCCCCGACACGCTGGGTTCCCTCGAGGGGAACACCAAGGGTCCCGGCACCACTTCATCTGAGCCCCTTCTCCCCTCCTGATCGTGACAGGAGAGTCGATTCCCCTGCTTTCTCTGGAAGGGGTTTCCGGCCTTCCCGTTGCACCTCAGGATGAGGCCGGTCTCAGGAGGAAATTCGAGACTAGCCATGTGTGAGGTGCCACGTGCCGAACGACACCGATTTTCCGGTCCGCTCTTGATAAGAACCCGATGCCCGGACACCTCTTCGAAGGCAACCCTGTGGGTGAAGGCACAACACGAAGGGGCACTGACACCCCCGTGCATCATCCGGAAAAACCCGCAGGGTCTACACACAGCTCGACAAGGGGCCTGAGACTCCCGGAACAACTCGAGAGGCAACCAGAATTCCATTCCTCAGACAAGACGAGGCATGACTCTCCTGTCCCAACACTGTAGGGACCGTGCAGTCGGAGTCAGAATCGTAGAGGAAGCCTGAGGTTCCTGCCTCCCCTCGAGATGAGGCCCTCTTCCATTGCACCGAACCCAGCAGAGTCCCGAGAGGCCCTGCCAACTCCACAGCATTCCTCACCTCTCAGAGGCACCCTGGTAAGTTCCCTATACTCCCCTGCAGAAGTCGAGGGAAACGAGGGTTTCCCGCCGCCACCCGAGAAAGACCTTGAGAGTCCTTCTTCAACGCGTCTTGAGGCCCTAGTCACTTCCCATGACTCGAGAGTGATGACCAGCTCCTCCTCGCCATGCGCATGGAGACATGAGTTCCCTGGCGCCGCATGAGAGGCTCCCTGAGGTCCTCGTCGTGCCTCGTGAGAAATCCCCCACGGGCGCCGCAGCCTGAGGAAACCCATGAGATGCCCCCGTCATGGCGAGATGAGGGCCTTCTTTTCCTGCCTGACCTGGAGAGCAATCCCGAGTCCTCTCTCCAAACTGAAGAGGAGGCTCGACACACTTGAGTCCACTCAGTGGGCTCCAAGAGATCCGTGTTGCGACTTGAGAGGAAAGTGGAGTCCTCTGCTTCCCCTCGAGGCGAGGCCTGACTCCCCGAGGGAGTCTGGAATGGAAACCCGAGATCTCTGTCTTCCCTTGAGAGGAATATTAGGTCCTGGACACACGCCTCGATAAGGTCTCTTTGGCCCTGTAGTGACTCGAGCAGAACCCCCAGCTTTCCCTCGCAACTCCAGGGGAAGATTGGGCTTCCCAGGGCCAACCCAAGAGGAAGCCTGAAATCCCCGTAGTTTTCGAGAATCCAGACGCAACTCGAGAAAAACGACGTGGTTCCAACGTCTTCACAGGATGAGGCCCTTGCCCGCTACAGCGTCTCCAGGGAAGTCACATATTCCATCCTGAAGTGGGAAACGGTACTTGGCTCCCTTGATGCGACCCCTAAAGTTCCCTGAAACGCCGGGTTCCCTCGAGTGGAACACCTAGAGTCCCGGCCCCACTTCATCTGAGCCCCATCTCCCCTCCTGATCGCGACAGGAGAGTCGATTCCCCTTCTTTGTGTGGAAGGTGTTCCCGGCCTTCCAGGCGCACCTCAGGATGATGCTGGCCTCACGAGGAAATTCGAGATGAGCCACGTGGGTGGTGCCACATGCCGAACGCCCCCGATTCCCCGGTCCGCCCTTGAGAAGGACCCGAGGCCCGGACCCCTCTTCGAAGGCAACCCTGTGGGTGAAGGCACAACACGAAGGGGCACTGCCACCCCCGTGCATCGTCCGCAAAGACCCGCGGGTTCCACACACAGCTCGACGAGGGGCCTGAGACCCCCTGAGCAACTCGAGAGGCCAGCGGGGTTCCCTTCCTCAGACAAGACGAGGCCTGACTCTCCTGTCCCAACTCTGCAGGGACCCTGCGGTCGGAGTCCGAAACGGAGAGGAAGCCTGACGTTCCTGCCTCCCCTCGAGGTGAGGCCCTCTTCCGTTGCGCCAGACACAGCGGAGTCCCGAGGGGCCTCGCCACCTCCACAGGATCCCTCGCCTCTCAGAGGCACCCTGGGAAGTTTCCTAAGGTCCCCGGCAGAAGGCAAGGGAAACGAGGGTTTCCCACCGCCACCCGAGAAAGACCTCGAGAGTCCTTCTTCAACACGTCTCGAGGCCCTAGTCCCCTCCCGTGACTCGAGAGCCAGGACGCGCTCCCCCTCGCTACCGCATGGAGACCTGACTTCCCTGGCGCCGCACGAGAGGCTCCCTGAGATGCTGTTCGTGCCTCGGGAGAAAACCCCCACGGGCGCCGCCGCTCGAGGAAACCCCGGAGACGCCCCCGTCCTCGCGAGCTGAGGGCCTTCTTTTCCTGCATGGCCTGGAGAGCAATCCCGGGTCCTCTCTCCAAACGGAAGAGGAGGCTGGACTCCCTTGAGGCCGCTCAGGGGGCTCCAAGAGACCCGCGTCGCGACTCGAGAGGAGAGTGGAGTCCTTGGCTTCCCCTCGAGACGAGGCCTGACTCCCCGGGGGAGCCTGGAATGCAACCCCGAGATCCCTGCCTTCCCTGGAGAGGAATATTACGTCCCGGACACACGCCTAGGTGAGGTCTCTTCGGCCCTGCAGTGACTCGAGCGCAACCCCCAGCTTTCCCTCGCAACCCGAGGGGAAGATTGGGCTTCCCAGGGCCAACCCAAGGGGAAGGCTGAGATCCCCGGCATAACTCGAGAATGCCGCCGCAACTCGAGAAAAACCACGTGGTTCCCACCTCTTGGCAAGAGGAGGCCCTTGCCCGCGACGGCGTCTCAAGCGAAGTCCCCTGTTCCGCCCTGAAGGGCGAAACGGTCCCTGACAGCCTTCCTGCGACCCCCAAAAGTCCCCCGACACGCCTGGGTCCCCCAAGGGGAACACCGAGGGTCCCGGCACCGCTTCCTCTGAGCCCCTTCTCCCCTCCTGATCGCGACAGGAGAGGCGATTCCCCTGCGTGGTCTGGAAGGGGTACCCGGCCTTCCCGGCGCACCTCAGGAGGAGGCCGGTCTCACGAGGAAATTCGAGACGAGCCACGTGGGTGGGGCCACATGCCGAACGCCCCCGATTCCCCGGTCCGCTCTTGAGAAGGACCCGAGGCCCGGACCACTCTTCGAAGGCAACCCTGTGGGTGAAGGCACAACACGAAGGGGCACTGCCACCCCCGTGCATCGTCCGCAAAGACCCGCGGGTTCCACACACAGCTCGACGAGGGGCCTGAGACCCCCTGAGCAACTCGATAGGCCAGCGGAGTTCCTTTCCTCAGACAAGACGAGGCCTGACTCTCCTGTCCCAACTCTGCAGGGACCCTGAGGGCGGAGTCCGAAACGGAGAGGAAGCCTGAGGTGCCTGCCTCCCCTCGAGGTGAGGCCCTCTTCCGGTGCGCCAGACCCAGCAGAGTCCCGAGGGGCCCCGCCACCTCCACAGGATCCCTCGCTTCTCAGAGGCACCCTGGGAAGTTCCCTAAGGTCCCCGGCAGAAGGCGAGGGACACGAGGGTTTCCCGCCGCCCCCCGAGAAAGACCTCGAGAGTCCTTCTTCAACGCGTCTCGAGGCCCTAGTCCCCTCCCGTGACTCGAGAGCCAGGACGCGCTCCCCCTCGCCACGCGCATGGAGACCTGACTTCCCTGGCGCCGCACGAGAGGCTCCCTGAGATCCTCGTCGTGCCTCGGGAGAAAACCCCCACGGGCGCCGCAGCTCGAGGAAAGCCCTGAGACGCCCCCGTCCTCGCGAGCTGAGGGCCTTCTTGTCCTGCATGGCCTGGAGAGCAATCCCGGGTCCTCTCTCCAAACGGAAGAGGAGGCTGGACTCCCTTGAGGCCGCTCAGGGGGCTCCAAGAGACCCGCGTCGCGACTCGAGAGGAGAGCGGAGTCCTTGGCTTCCCCTCGAGACGAGGCCTGACTCTCCGGGGGAGCCTGAAATGCAATCCCGAGATCCCTGCCTTCCCTGGAGAGGAATATTAGGTCCCGGACACACGCCTAGGTGAGGTCTCTTCGGCCCTGCAGTGACTCGAGCGCAACCCCCAGCTTTCCCTCGCAACCCGAGGGGAAGATTGGGCTTCCTAGGGCCAACCCAAGGGGAAGGCTGAGATCCCCGTCGTAACTCGAGAATGTCGCAGCGGCGCGAGAAAAACCACGTGGTTCCCACCTCTTGGCAAGATGAGGCCCTTGCCCGCCACGGCGTCTCAAGGGAAGTCCCCTGTTCCGCCCTGAAGGGCGAAACGGTCCCTGACAGCCTTCCTGCGACCCCCAAAAGTCCGCCGACACGCCGGGTTCCCCCGAGGGGAACACCGAGGGTCCCGGCTCCGCTTCCTCTGAGCCCCTTCTCCCCTCCTGATCGCGACAGGAGAGGCGATTCCCCTGCGTGGTCTGGAAGGGGTTCCCGGCCTTCCCGGCGCACCTCAGGATGAGGCCGGTCTCACGAGGAAATTCGAGACGAGCCACGTGGGTGGGTCCACATGCCGAACGCCCCCGATTCCACGGTCCGCTCTTGAGAAGGACCCGAGGCCCGGACCCCTCTTCGAAGGCAACCCTGTGGGTGAAGGCACAACACGAAGGGGCACTGCCACCCCCGTGCATCGTCCGCAAAGACCCACAGGTTCCACACACAGCTCGACGAGGGGCCTGAGACCCCCTGAGCAACTCGAGAGGCCAGCGGGGTTCCCTTCCTCAGACAAGACGAGGCCTGACTCTCCTGTCCCAACTCTGCAGGGACCCTGCGGTCGGAGTCCGAAACGGAGAGGAAGCCTGAGGTTCCTGCCTCCCCTCGAGGTGAGGCCCTCTTCCGTTGCGCCAGACCCAGCGGAGTCCAGAGGGGCCCCACCACCTCCACAGGATCCCTCGCCTCTCAGAGGCACCCTGGGAAGTTCCCTAAGGTCCCCGGCAGAAGGCGAGGGATACGAGGGTTTCCCGCCGCCCCCCGAGGAAGACCTCGAGAGTCCTTCTTCAACGCATCTCGAGGCCCTAGTCCCCTCCCGTGACTCGAGAGCCAGGATGCGCTCCCCCTCGCCACGTGCATGGAGACCTGACTTCCCTGGCGCCGCCCGAGAGGCTCCCTGAGATCCTCGTCGTGCCTCGGGAGAAAACCCCCACGGGCGCCGCAGCTCGAGGAAACACCTGAGATGCCCCCGTCCTCGCGAGCTGAGGGCCTTCTTTTCCTGCATGGCCTGGAGAGCAATCCCGGGTCCTCTCTCCAAACGGAAGAGGAGGCTGGACTCCCTTGAGGCCGCTAAGGGGGCTCCAAGCGAGCCGCGTCGCGACTCGAGAGGAGAGCGGAAGCCTGAGACGAGGCCCGACTCCACGGGGGAGCCTGGAATGCAACCCCGAGATCCCTGCCTTCCCTGGAGAGGAATATTAGGTCCCGGACACACGCCTAGGTGAGGTCTCTTCGGCCCTGCAGTGACTCGAGCGCAACCCCCAGCTTTTCCTCGCAACCCGAGGGGAAGATTGGGCTTCCCAGGACCAACCCAAGGGGAAGGCTGAGATCCCCGTCGTAACTCGAGAATGCCGCCGCAACTCGAGAAAACCACATGGTTCCCACCTCTTGGCAGATGAGAACCTTGCCCGCAAGGGCGTCTCAAGGGAAGTCCCCTTTTCCGCCCTGAAGGGCGAAACGGTCCCTGACAGCCTTCCTGCGACCCCCAAAATCCCCCGACACGCCGGGTTCCATCGAGGGGACCACCGAGGGTCCCGGCACCGCTTCTTCTGAGCCCCTTCTCCCCTCCTGATCGCGACAGGAGAGGCGATTCCCCTGCGTGGTCTGGAAGGGGTTCCCGGCCTTCCCGGCGCACCTCAGGAGGTGGCCGGTCTCACGAGGAAATTCGAGACGAGCCACGTGGGTGGGGCCACATGCCGAACGCCCCCGATTCCCCGGTCCGCCCTTGAGAAGGACTCGAGGCCCGGACCCCTCTTCGAAGGCAACCCTGTGGGTGAAGGCACAACACGAAGGGGCGCTGCCACCCCCGTGCATCGTCCGCAAAGACCCGCGGGTTCCACACACAGCTCGACGAGGGGCCTGAGACCCCCCTGAGCAACTCGAGAGGCCAGCGGGGTTCCCTTCCTCAGACAAGATGAGGCCTGACTCTCCTGTCCCAACTCTGCAGGGACCCTGCGGTCGGAGTCCGAAACGGAGAGGAAGCCTGAGGTTCCTGCCTCCCCTCGAGGTGAGGCCCTCTTCCGTTGCGCCAGACCCAGCGGAGTCCCGAGGGGCCCCGCCACCTCCACAGGATCCCTCGCCTCTCAGAGGCACCCTGGGAAGTTCCCTAAGGTCCCCGGGAGAAGGCGAGGGACACGAGGGTTTCCCGCCGCCCCCCGAGGAAGACCTCGAGAGTCCTTCTTCAACGCGTCTCGAGGCCCTAGTCCCCTCCCGTGACTCGAGAGCCAGGACGCGCTCCCCTTCGCCACGCGCATGGAGACCTGACTTCCCTGGCGCCGCACGAGAGGCTCCCTGAGATCCTCGTCGTGCCTCGGGAGAAAACCCCCACGGGCGCCGCAGCTCGAGGAAACCCCTGAGACGCCCCCGTCCTCGCGAGCTGAGGGCCTTCTTTTCCTGAATGGCCTGGATAGCAATCCCGGGTCCTCTCTCCAAACCGAAGAGGAGGCTGGACTCCCTTGAGTCCGCTTAGGGGGCTCCAAGAGCCCCACGTCGCGACTCGAGAGGAGAGCGGAGTCCTTGGCTTCCCCTCGAGACGAGGCCTGACTCCCCGGGGGAGCCTGGAATGCAACCCCGAGATCCCTGCCTTCCCTGGAGAGGAATATTAGGTCCCGGACACACGCCTAGGTGAGGTCTCTTTGGCCCTGTAGTGACTCGAGCGCAACCCCCAGCTTTCCCTCGCAACCCGAGGGGAAGATTGGGCTTCCCAGGGCCAACCCAAGGGGAAGGCTGAGATCCCCGTCGTAACTCGAGAATCCCGCCGCAACTCGAGAAAAACCACGTGGTTCCCACCTCTTGGCAAGATGAGGCCCTGGCCCGCCATGGCGTCTCAAGGGAAGTCCCCTGTTCCACCCTGAAGGGCGAAACGGTCCCTGACAGCCTTCCTGCGACCCCCAAAAGTCCCCCGACACGCCGGGTTCCCTCGAGGGGAACACCGAGGGTCCCGGCACCGCTTCCTCTGAGCCCCTTCTCCACTCCTGATCGCGACAGGAGAGGCGATTCCCCTGCGTGGTCTGGAAGGGTTTCCCGGCCTTCCCGGCGCACCTCAGGAGGAGGCCGGTCTCACGAGGAAATTCGAGACGAGCCACGTGGGTGGGGCCACATGCCGAACGCCCCCGATTCCCCGGTCCGCCCTTGAGAAGGACCCGAGGCCCGGACCCCTCTTCGAAGGCAACCCTGTGGGTGAAGGCACAACACGAAGGGGCGCTGCCACCCCCGTGCATCGTCCGCAAAGACCCGCGGGTTCCACACACAGCTCGACGAGGCGCCTGAGACCCCCCTGAGCAACTCGAGAGGCCAGCGTGGTTCCCTTCCTCAGACAAGACGAGGCCTGACTCTCCTGTCCCAACTCTGCAGGGACCCTGCGGTCGGAGTCCGAAACGGAGAGGAAGCCTGACGTTCCTGCCTCCCCTCGAGGTGAGGCCCTCTTCCGTTGCGCCAGACCCAGCTGAGTCCCGAGGGGCCCCGCCACCTCCACAGGATCCCTCGCCTCTCAGAGGCACCCTGGGAAGTTCCCTAAGGTCCCCGGCAGAAGGCGAGGGACACGAGGGTTTCCCGCCGCCCCCCGAGGAAGACCTCGAGAGTCCTTCTTCAACGCGTCTCGAGGCCCTAGTCCCCTCCCATGACTCGAGAGCCAGGACGCGCTCCCCCTCGCCACGCGCATGGAGACCTGACTTCCCTGGCGCCGCACGAGAGGCTCCCTGAGATCCTCGTCGTGCCTTGGGAGAAAACCCCCACGGGCGCCGCCGCTCGAGGAAACCCCTGAGACGCCCCCGTCCTCGCGAGGTAAGGGCCTTCTTGTCCTGCATGGCCTGGAGAGCAATCCCGGGTCCTCTCTCCAAACGGAAGAGGAGGCTGGACTCCCTTGAGGCCGCTCAGGGGGCTCCAAGAGACCCGCGTCGCGACTCGAGAGGAGAGCGGAGTCCTTGGCTTCCTCTCGAGACGAGGCCTGACTCCCCGGGGGAGCCTGGAATGCAACCCCGAGATCCCTGCCTTCCCTGCAGAGGAATATTAGGTCCCGGACACACGCCTAGGTGAGGTCTCTTCGGCCCTGCGGTGACTCGAGCACAACCCCCAGCTTTCCCTCGCAACCCGAGGGGAAGATTGGGCTTCCCAGGGCCAACCCAAGGGGAAGGCTGAGATCCCCGTCGTAACTCGAGAATCCCGCCGCAACTCGAGAAAAACCACGTGGTTCCCACCTCTTGGCAAGATGAGGCCCTTGCCCGCCACGGCGTCTCAAGGGAAGTCCCCTGTTCCGCCCTGAAGGGCGAAACGGTCCCTGACAGCCTTCCTGCGACCCCCAAAAGTCCCCCGACACGCCGGGTTCCCTCGAGGGGAACACCGAGGGTCCCGGCACCGCTTCCTCTGAGCCCCTTCTCCCCTCCTGATCGCGACAGGAGAGGCGATTCCCCTGCGTGGTCTGGAAGGGGTTCCCGGCCTTCCCGGCGCACCTCAGGAGGAGGCCGGTCTCACGAGGAAATTCGAGACGAGCCACGTGGGTGGGGCCACATGCCGAACGCCCCCGATTCCCCGGTCCGCCCTTGAGAAGGACCCGAGGCCCGGACCCCTCTTCGAAGGCAACCCTGTGGGTGAAGGCACAACATGAAGAGGCGCTGCCACCCCCGTGCATCGTCCGCAAAGACCCGCGGGTTCCACACACAGCTCGACGAGGGGCCTGAGACCCCCCTGAGCAACTCGAGAGGCCAGCGGGGTTAACTTCCTCAGACAAGACGAGGCCTGACTCTCCTGTCCCAACTCTGCAGGGACCCTGCGGTCGGAGTCCGAAACGGAGAGGAAGCCTGAGGTTCCTGCCTCCCCTCGAGGTGAGGCCCTCTTCCGTTGCGCCAGACCCAGCGGAGTCCCGAGGGGCCCCGCCACCTCCACAGGATCCCTCGCCTCTCAGAGGCACCCTGGGAAGTTCCCTAAGGTCCCCGGCAGAAGGCGAGGGACACGAGGGTTTCCCGCCGCCCCCCGAGGAAGACCTCGAGAGTCCTTCTTCAACGCGTCTCGAGGCCCTAGTCCCCTCCCGTGACTCGAGAGCCAGGACGCGCTCCCCCTCGCCACGCGCATGGAGACCTGACTTCCCTGGCGCCGCACGAGAGGCTCCCTGAGATCCTCGTCGTGCCTCGGGAGAAAACCCCCACGGGCGCCGCAGCTCGAGGAAAGCCCTGAGACGCCCCCGTCCTCGCGAGCTGAGGGCCTTCTTTTCCTGCATGGCCTGGAGAGCAATCCCGGGTCCTCTCTCCAAACGGAAGAGGAGGCTGGACTCCCTTGAGGCCGCTCAGGGGTCTCCAAGAGAACCGCGTCGCGACTCGAGAGGAGAGCGGAGTCCTTGGCTTCCCCTCGAAACGAGGCCTGACTCCCCGGGGGAGCCTGGAATGCAACCCCGAGATCCCTGCCTTCCCTGGAGAGGAATATTAGGTCCCGGACACACGCCTAGGTGAGGTCTCTCGGCCCTGCAGTGACTCGAGCGCAACCCCCAGCTTTCCCTCGCAACCCGAGGGGAAGATTGGGCTTCCCAGGGCCAACCCAAGGGGAAGGCTGAGATCCCCGTCGTAACTCGAGAATCCCGCCGCAACTCGAGAAAAACCACGTGGTTCCCACCTCTTGGCAAGATGAGGCCCTTGCCCGCCACGGCGTCTCAAGGGAAGTCCCCTGTTCCGCCCTGAAGGGCGAAACGGTCCCTGACAGCCTTCCTGCGACCCCCAAAAGTCCCCCGACACGCCAGGTTCCCTCGAGGGGAACACCAAGGGTCCCGGCACCGCTTCCTCTGAGCCCCTTCTCCCCTCCTGATCGCGACAGGAGAGGCGATTCCCCTGCATGGTCTGGAAGGGGTTCCCGGCCTTCCCGGCGCACTTCAGGAGGAGGCCGGTCTCACGAGGAAATTCGAGACGAGCCACGTGGGTGGGGCCACATGCCGAACGCCCCCGATTCCCCGGTCCGCCCTTGAGAAGGACCCGAGGCCCGGACCCCTCTTCGAAGGCAACCCTGTGGGTGAAGGCACAACACGAAGGGGCGCTGCCACCCCCGTGCATCGTCCGCAAAGACCCGCGGGTTCCACACACAGCTCGACGAGGGGCCTGAGACCCCCCTGAGCAACTCGAGAGGCCAGCGGGGTTCCCTTCCTCAGACAAGACGAGGCCTGACTCTCCTGTCCCAACTCTGCAGGGACCCTGCGGTCGGAGTCCGAAACGGAGAGGAAGCCTGAGGTTCCTGCCTCCCCTCGAGGTGAGGCCCTCTTCCGTTGCGCCAGACCCAGCGGAGTCCCGAGGGGCCCCGCCACCTCCACAGGATCCCTCGCCTCTCAGAGGCACCCTGGGAAGTTCCCTAAGGTCTCCGGCAGAAGGCGAGGGACATGAGGGTTTCCCGCCGCCCCCCGAGGAAGACCTCGAGAGTCCTTCTTCAACGCGTCTCGAGGCCCTAGTCCCCTCCCGTGACTCGAGAGCCAGGACCCGCTCCCCCTCGCCACGCGCATGGAGACCTGACTTCCCTGGCGCCGCACGAGAGGCTCCCTGAGATCCTCGTCGTGCCTCGGGAGAAAACCCCCACGGGCGCCGCAGCTCGAGGAAAGCCCTGAGACGCCCCCGTCCTCGCGAGCTGAGGGCCTTCTTGTCCTGCATGGCCTGGAGAGCAATCCCGGGTCCTCTCTCCAAACGGAAGAGGAGGCTGGACTCCCTTGAGGCCGCTCAGGGGGCTCCAAGAGCCCCGCGTCGCGACTCGAGAGGAGAGCGGAGTCCTTGGCTTCCCCTCGAGACGAGGCCTGACTCCCCGGGGGAGCCTGGAATGCAACCCCGAGATCCCTGCCTTCCCTGGAGAGGAAAATTAGGTCCCGGACACACGCCTAGGTGAGGTCTCTTCGGCCCTGCAGTGACTCGAGCGCAACCCCCAGCTTTCCCTCGCAACCCGAGGGGAAGATTGGGCTTCCCAGGGCCAACCCAAGGGGAAGGCTGAGATCCCCGTCGTAACTCGAGAATACCGCCGCAACTCGAGAAAAACCACGTGGTTCCCACCTCTTGGCAAGATGAGGCCCTTGCCCGCCACGGCGTCTCAAGGGAAGTCCCCTGTTCCGCCCTGAAGGGCGAAACGGTCCCTGACAGCCTTCCTGCGACCCCCAAAAGTCCCCCGACACGCCGGGTTCCCTCGAGGGGAACACCGAGGGTCCCGGCACTGCTTCTTCTGAGCCCCTTCTCCCCTCCTGATCGCGACAGGAGAGGCGATTCCCCTGCGTGGTGTGGAAGGGGTTCCCGGCCTTCCCGGCGCACCTCAGGAGGAGGCCGGTCTCACGAGGAAATTCGAGACGAGCCACGTGGGTGGGGCCACATGCCGAACGCCCCCGATTCCCCGGTCCGCCCTTGAGAAGGACCCGAGGCCCGGACCCCTCTTCGAAGGCAACCCTGTGGGTGAAGGCACAACACGAAGGGGCGCTGCCACCCCCGTGCATCGTCCGCAAAGACCCGCGGGTTCCACACACAGCTCGACGAGGGGCCTGAGACCCCCCTGAGCAACTCGAGAGGCCAGCGGGGTTCCCTTCCTCAGACAAGACGAGGCCTGACTCTCCTGTCCCAACTCTGCAGGGACCCTGCGGTCGGAGTCCGAAACGGAGAGGAAGCCTGAGGTTCCTGCCTCCCCTCGAGGTGAGGCCCTCTTCCGTTGCGCCAGACCCAGCGGAGTCCCGAGGGGCCCCGCCACCTCCACAGGATCCCTCGCCTCTCAGAGGCACCCTGGGAAGTTCCCTAAGGTCCCCGGCAGAAGGCGAGGGACACGAGGGTTTCCCGCCGCCCCCCGAGGAAGACCTCGAGAGTCCTTCTTCAACGCGTCTCGAGGCCCTAGTCCCCTCCCGTGACTCGAGAGCCAGGACGCGCTCCCCCTCGCCACGCGCATGGAGACCTGACTTCCCTGGCGCCGCACGAGAGGCTCCCTGAGATCCTCGTCGTGCCTCGGGAGAAAACCCCCACGGGCGCCGCAGCTCGAGGAAAGCCCTGAGACGCCCCCGTCCTCGCGAGCTGAGGGCCTTCTTGTCCTGCATGGCCTGGAGAGCAACCCCGGGTCCTCTCTCCAAACGGAAGAGGAGGCTGGACTCCCTTGAGGCCGCTCAGGGGGCTCCAAGAGCCCCGCGTCGCGACTCGAGAGGAGAGCGGAGTCCTTGGCTTCCCCTCGAGACGAGGCCTGACTCCCCGGGGGAGCCTGGAATGCAACCCCGAGATCCCTGCCTTCCCTGGAGAGGAATATTAGGTCCCGGACACACGCCTAGGTGAGGTCTCTCGGCCCTGCAGTGACTCGAGCGCAACCCCCAGCTTTCCCTCGCAACCCGAGGGGAAGATTGGGCTTCCCAGGGCCAACCCAAGGGGAAGGCTGAGATCCCCGTCGTAACTCGAGAATCCCGCCGCAACTCGAGAAAAACCACGTGGTTCCCACCTCTTGGCAAGATGAGGCCCTTGCCCGCCACGGCGTCTCAAGGGAAGTCCCCTGTTCCGCCCTGAAGGGCGAAACGGTCCCTGACAGCCTTCCTGCGACCCCCAAAAGTCCCCCGACACGCCGGGTTCCCTCGAGGGGAACACCAAGGGTCCCGGCACCGCTTCCTCTGAGCCCCTTCTCCCCTCCTGATCGCGACAGGAGAGGCGATTCCCCTGCGTGGTCTGGAAGGGGTTCCCGGCCTTCCCGGCGCACCTCAGGAGGAGGCCGGTCTCACGAGGAAATTCGAGACGAGCCACGTGGGTGGGGCCACATGCCGAACGCCCCCGATTCCCCGGTCCGCCCTTGAGAAGGACCCGAGGCCCGGACCCCTCTTCGAAGGCAACCCTGTGGGTGAAGGCACAACACGAAGGGGCGCTGCCACCCCCGTGCATCGTCCGCAAAGACCCGCGGGTTCCACACACAGCTCGACGAGGGGCCTGAGACCCCCCTGAGCAACTCGAGAGGCCAGCGGGGTTCCCTTCCTCAGACAAGACGAGGCCTGACTCTCCTGTCCCAACTCTGCAGGGAACCTGCGGTCGGAGTCCGAAACGGAGAGGAAGCCTGAGGTTCCTGCCTCCCCTCGAGGTGAGGCCCTCTTCCGTTGCGCCAGACCCAGCGGAGTCCCGAGGGGCCCCGCCACCTCCACAGGATCCCTCGCCTCTCAGAGGCACCCTGGGAAGTTCCCTAAGGTCCCCGGCAGAAGGCGAGGGACACGAGGGTTTCCCGCCGCCCCACGAGGAAGACCTCGAGAGTCCTTCTTCAACGCGTCTCGAGGCCCTAGTCCCCTCCCGTTACTCGAGAGCCAGGACGCGCTCCCCCTCGCCACGCGCATGGAGACCTGACTTCCCTGGCGCCGCACGAGAGGCTCCCTGAGATCCTCGTCGTGCCTCGGGAGAAAACCCCCACGGGCGCCGCAGCTCGAGGAAAGCCCTGAGACGCCCCCGTCCTCGCGAGCTGAGGGCCTTCTTGTCCTGCATGGCCTGGAGAGCAATCCCGGGTCCTCTCTCCAAACGGAAGAGGAGGCTGGACTCCCTTGAGGCCGCTCAGGAGGCTCCAAGAGACCCGCGTCGCGACTCGAGAGGAGAGCGGAGTCCTTGGCTTCCCCTCGAGACGAGGCCTGACTCCCCGGGGGAGGCTGGAATGCAACCCCGAGATCCCTGCCTTCCCTGCAGAGGAATATTAGGTCCCGGACACACGCCTAGGTGAGGTCTCTTCGGCCCTGCAGTGACTCGAGCGCAACCCCCAGCTTTCCCTCGCAACCCGAGGGGAAGATTGGGCTTCCCAGGGCCAACCCAAGGGGAAGGCTGAGATCCCCGTCGTAACTCGAGAATCCCGCCGCAACTCGAGAAAAACCACGTGGTTCCCACCTCTTGGCAAGATGAGGCCCTTGCCCGCCACGGCGTCTCAAGGGAAGTCCCCTGTTCCGCCCTGAAGGGCGAAACGGTCCCTGACAGCCTTCCTGCGACCCCCAAAAGTCCCCCGACACGCCGGGTTCCCTCGAGGGGAACACCGAGGGTCCCGGCACCGCTTCCTCTGAGCCCCTTCTCCCCTCCTGATCGCGACAGGAGAGGCGATTCCCCTGCGTGGTCTGGAAGGGGTTCCCGGCCTTCCCGGCGCACCTCAGGAGGAGGCCGGTCTCACGAGGAAATTCGAGACGAGCCACGTGGGTGGGGCCACATGCCGAACGCCCCCGATTCCCCGGTCGGCCCTTGAGAAGGACCCGAGGCCCGGACCCCTCTTCGAAGGCAACCCTGTGGGTGAAGGCACAACACGAAGGGGCGCTGCCAGCCCCGTGCATCGTCCGCAAAGACCCGCGGGTTCCACACACAGCTCGACGAGGGGCCTGAGACCCCCCTGAGCAACTCGAGAGGCCAGCGGGGTTCCCTTCCTCAGACAAGACGAGGCCTGACTCTCCTGTCCCAACTCTGCAGGGACCCTGCGGTCGGAGTCCGAAACGGAGAGGAAGCCTGAGGTTCCTGCCTCCCCTCGAGGTGAGGCCCTCTTCCGTTGCGCCAGACCCAGCGGAGTCCCGAGGGGCCCCGCCACCTCCACAGGATCCCTCGCCTCTCAGAGGCACCCTGGGAAGTTCCCTAAGGTCTCCGGCAGAAGGCGAGGGACATGAGGGTTTCCCGCCGCCCCCCGAGGAAGACCTCGAGAGTCCTTCTTCAACGCGTCTCGAGGCCCTAGTCCCCTCCCGTGACTCGAGAGCCAGGACGCGCTCCCCCTCGCCACGCGCATGGAGACCTGACTTCCCTGGCGCCGCACGAGAGGCTCCCTGAGATCCTCGTCGTGCCTCGGGAGAAAACCCCCACGGGCGCCGCAGCTCGAGGAAAGCCCTGAGACGCCCCCGTCCTCGCGAGCTGAGGGCCTTCTTGTCCTGCATGGCCTGGAGAGCAATCCCGGGTCCTCTCTCCAAACGGAAGAGGAGGCTGGACTCCCTTGAGGCCGCTCAGGGGGCTCCAAGAGCCCCGCGTCGCGACTCGAGAGGAGAGCGGAGTCCTTGGCTTCCCCTCGAGACGAGGCCTGACTCCCCGGGGGAGCCTGGAATGCAACCCCGAGATCCCTGCCTTCCCTGGAGAGGAAAATTAGGTCCCGGACACACGCCTAGGTGAGGTCTCTTCAGCCCTGCAGTGACTCGAGCGCAACCCCCAGCTTTCCCTCGCAACCCGAGGGGAAGATTGGGCTTCCCAGGGCCAACCCAAGGGGAAGGCTGAGATCCCCGTCGTAACTCGAGAATCCCGCCGCAACTCGAGAAAAACCACGTGGTTCCCACCTCTTGGCAAGATGAGGCCCTTGCCCGCCACGGCGTCTCAAGGGAAGTCCCCTGTTCCGCCCTGAAGGGCGAAACGGTCCCTGACAGCCTTCCTGCGACCCCCAAAAGTCCCCCGACACGCCGGGTTCCCTCGAGGGGAACACCGAGGGTCCCGGCACCGCTTCCTCTGAGCCCCTTCTCCCCTCCTGATCGCGACAGGAGAGGCGATTCCCCTGCGTGGTCTGGAAGGGGTTCCCGGCCTTCCCGGCGCACCTCAGGAGGAGGCCGGTCTCACGAGGAAATTCGAGACGAGCCACGTGGGTGGGGCCACATGCCGAACGCCCCCGATTCCGCGGTCCGCCCTTGAGAAGGACCCGAGGCCCGGACCCCTCTTCGAAGGCAACCCTGTGGGTGAAGGCACAACACGAAGGGGCGCTGCCACCCCCGTGCATCGTCCGCAAAGACCCGCGGGTTCCACACACAGCTCGACGAGGGGCCTGAGACCCCCCTGAGCAACCCGAGAGGCCAGCGGGGTTCCCTTCCTCAGACAAGACGAGGCCTGACTCTCCTGTCCCAACTCTGCAGGGACCCTGCGGTCGGAGTCCGAAACGGAGAGGAAGCCTGAGGTTCCTGCCTCCCCTCGAGGTGAGGCCCTCTTCCGTTGCGCCAGACCCAGCGGAGTCCCGAGGGGCCCCGCCACCTCCACAGGATCCCTCGCCTCTCAGAGGCACCCTGGGAAGTTCCCTAAGGTCCCCGGCAGAAGGCGAGGGACACGAGGGTTTCCCGCCGCCCCCCGAGGAAGACCTCGAGAGTCCTTCTTCAACGCGTCTCGAGGCCCTAGTCCCCTCCCGTGACTCGAGAGCCAGGACGCGCTCCCCCTCGCCACGCGCATGGAGACCTGACTTCCCTGGCGCCGCACGAGAGGCTCCCTGAGATCCTCGTCGTGCCTCGGGAGAAAACCCCCACGGGCGCCGCAGCTCGAGGAAAGCCCTGAGACGCCCCCGTCCTCGCGAGCTGAGGGCCTTCTTGTCCTGCATGGCCTGGAGAGCAATCCCGGGTCCTCTCTCCAAACGGAAGAGGAGGCTGGACTCCCTTGAGGCCGCTCAGGGGGCTCCAAGAGCCCCGCGTCGCGACTCGAGAGGAGAGCGGAGTCCTTGGCTTCCCCTCGAGACGAGGCCTGACTCCCCGGGGGAGCCTGGAATGCAACCCCGAGATCCCTGCCTTCCCTGGAGAGGAAAATTAGGTCCCGGACACGCGCCTAGGTGAGGTCTCTTCGGCCCTGCAGTGACTCGAGCGCAACCCCCATCTTTCCCTCGCAACCCGAGGGGAAGATTGGGCTTCCCAGGGCCAACCCAAGGGGAAGGCTGAGATCCCCGTCGTAACTCGAGAATCCCGCCGCAACTCGAGAAAAACCACGTGGTTCCCACCTCTTGGCAAGATGAGGCCCTTGCCCGCCACGGCGTCTCAAGGGAAGTCCCCTGTTCCGCCCTGAAGGGCGAAACGGTCCCTGACAGCCTTCCTGCGACCCCCAAAAGTCCCCCGACACGCCGGGTTCCCTCGAGGGGAACACCGAGGGTCCCGGCACTGCTTCCTCTGAGCCCCTTCTCCCCTCCTGATCGCGACAGGAGAGGCGATTCCCCTGCGTGGTCTGGAAGGGGTTCCCGGCCTTCCCGGCGCACCTCAGGAGGAGGCCGGTCTCACGAGGAAATTCGAGACGAGCCACGTGGGTGGGGCCACATGCCGAACGCCCCCGATTCCCCGGTCCGCCCTTGAGAAGGACCCGAGGCCCGGACCCCTCTTCGAAGGCAACCCTGTGGGTGAAGGCACAACACGAAGGGGCGCTGCCACCCCCGTGCATCGTCCGCAAAGACCCGCGGGTTCCACACACAGCTCGACGAGGGGCCTGAGACCCCCCTGAGCAACCCGAGAGGCCAGCGGGGTTCCCTTCCTCAGACAAGACGAGGCCTGACTCTCCTGTCCCAACTCTGCAGGGACCCTGCGGTCGGAGTCCGAAACGGAGAGGAAGCCTGAGGTTCCTGCCTCCCCTCGAGGTGAGGCCCTCTTCCGTTGCGCCAGACCCAGCGGAGTCCCGAGGGGCCCCGCCACCTCCACAGGATCCCTCGCCTCTCAGAGGCACCCTGGGAAGTTCCCTAAGGTCCCCGGCAGAAGGCGAGGGACACGAGGGTTTCCCGCCGCCCCCCGAGGAAGACCTCGAGAGTCCTTCTTCAACGCGTCTCGAGGCCCTAGTCCCCTCCCGTGACTCGAGAGCCAGGACGCGCTCCCCCTCGCCACGCGCATGGAGACCTGACTTCCCTGGCGCCGCACGAGAGGCTCCCTGAGATCCTCGTCGTGCCTCGGGAGAAAACCCCCACGGGCGCCGCAGCTCGAGGAAAGCCCTGAGACGCCCCCGTCCTCGCGAGCTGAGGGCCTTCTTGTCCTGCATGGCCTGGAGAGCAATCCCGGGTCCTCTCTCCAAACGGAAGAGGAGGCTGGACTCCCTTGAGGCCGCTCAGGGGGCTCCAAGAGCCCCGCGTTGCGACTCGAGAGGAGAGCGGAGTCCTTGGCTTCCCCTCGAGACGAGGCCTGACTCCCCGGGGGAGCCTGGAATGCAACCCCGAGATCCCTGCCTTCCCTGGAGAGGAAAATTAGGTCCCGGACACACGCCTAGGTGAGGTCTCTTCGGCCCTGCAGTGACTCGAGCGCAACCCCCAGCTTTCCCTCGCAACCCAAGGGGAAGATTGGGCTTCCCAGGGCCAACCCAAGGGGAAGGCTGAGATCCCCGTCGTAACTCGAGAATCCCGCCGCAACTCGAGAAAAACCACGTGGTTCCCACCTCTTGGCAAGATGAGGCCCTTGCCCGCCACGGCGTCTCAAGGGAAGTCCCCTGTTCCGCCCTGAAGGGCGAAACGGTCCCTGACAGCCTTCCTGCGACCCCCAAAAGTCCCCCGACACGCCGGGTTCCCTCGAGGGGAACACCGAGGGTCCCGGCACCGCTTCCTCTGAGCCCCTTCTCCCCTCCTGATCGCGACAGGAGAGGCGATTCCCCTGCGTGGTCTGGAAGGGGTTCCCGGCCTTCCCGGCGCACCTCAGGAGGAGGCCGGTCTCACGAGGAAATTCGAGACGAGCCACGTGGGTGGGGCCACATGCCGAACGCCCCCGATTCCCGGTCCGCCCTTGAGAAGGACCCGAGGCCCGGACCCCTCTTCGAAGGCAACCCTGTGGGTGAAGGCACAACACGAAGGGGCGCTGCCACCCCCGTGCATCGTCCGCAAAGACCCGCGGGTTCCACACACAGCTCGACGAGGGGCCTGAGACCCCCCTGAGAAACCCGAGAGGCCAGCGGGGTTCCCTTCCTCAGACAAGACGAGGCCTGACTCTCCTGTCCCAACTCTGCAGGGACCCTGCGGTCGGAGTCCGAAACGGAGAGGAAGCCTGAGGTTCCTGCCTCCCCTCGAGGTGAGGCCCTCTTCCGTTGCGCCAGACCCAGCGGAGTCCCGAGGGGCCCCGCCACCTCCACAGGATCCCTCGCCTCTCAGAGGCACCCTGGGAAGTTCCCTAAGGTCCCCGGCAGAAGGCTAGGGACACGAGGGTTTCCCGCCGCCCCCCGAGGAAGACCTCGAGAGTCCTTCTTCAACGCGTCTCGAGGCCCTAGTCCCCTCCCGTGACTCGAGAGCCAGGACGCGCTCCCCCTCGCCACGCGCATGGAGACCTGACTTCCCTGGCGCCGCACGAGAGGCTCCCTGAGATCCTCGTCGTGCCTCGGGAGAAAACCCCCACGGGCGCCGCAGCTCGAGGAAACCCCTGAGACGCCCCCGTCCTCGCGAGCTGAGGGCCTTCTTGTCCTGCATGGCCTGGAGAGCAATCCCGGGTCCTCTCTCCAAACGGAAGAGGAGGCTGGACTCCCTTGAGGCCGCTCAGGGGGCTCCAAGAGCCCCGCGTCGCGACTCGAGAGGAGAGCGGAGTCCTTGGCTTCCCCTCGAGACGAGGCCTGACTCCCCGGGGGAGCCTGGAATGCAACCCCGAGATCCCTGCCTTCCCTGGAGAGGAAAATTAGGTCCCGGACACGCGCCTAGGTGAGGTCTCTTCGGCCCTGCAGTGACTCGAGCGCAACCCCCATCTTTCCCTCGCAACCCGAGGGGAAGATTGGGCTTCCCAGGGCCAACCCAAGGGGAAGGCTGAGATCCCCGTCGTAACTCGAGAATCCCGCCGCAACTCGAGAAAAACCACGTGGTTCCCACCTCTTGGCAAGATGAGGCCCTTGCCCGCCACGGCGTCTCAAGGGAAGTCCCCTGTTCCGCCCTGAAGGGCGAAACGGTCCCTGACAGCCTTCCTGCGACCCCCAAAAGTCCCCCGACACGCCGGGTTCCCTCGAGGGGAACACCGAGGGTCCCGGCACTGCTTCCTCTGAGCCCCTTCTCCCCTCCTGATCGCGACAGGAGAGGCGATTCCCCTGCGTGGTCTGGAAGGGGTTCCCGGCCTTCCCGGCGCACCTCAGGAGGAGGCCGGTCTCACGAGGAAATTCGAGACGAGCCACGTGGGTGGGGCCACATGCCGAACGCCCCCGATTCCCCGGTCCGCCCTTGAGAAGGACCCGAGGCCCGGACCCCTCTTCGAAGGCAACCCTGTGGGTGAAGGCACAACACGAAGGGGCGCTGCCACCCCCGTGCATCGTCCGCAAAGACCCGCGGGTTCCACACACAGCTCGACGAGGGGCCTGAGACCCCCCTGAGCAACCCGAGAGGCCAGCGGGGTTCCCTTCCTCAGACAAGACGAGGCCTGACTCTCCTGTCCCAACTCTGCAGGGACCCTGCGGTCGGAGTCCGAAACGGAGAGGAAGCCTGAGGTTCCTGCCTCCCCTCGAGGTGAGGCCCTCTTCCGTTGCGCCAGACCCAGCGGAGTCCCGAGGGGCCCCGCCACCTCCACAGGATCCCTCGCCTCTCAGAGGCACCCTGGGAAGTTCCCTAAGGTCCCCGGCAGAAGGCGAGGGACACGAGGGTTTCCCGCCGCCCCCCGAGGAAGACCTCGAGAGTCCTTCTTCAACGCGTCTCGAGGCCCTAGTCCCCTCCCGTGACTCGAGAGCCAGGACGCGCTCCCCCTCGCCACGCGCATGGAGACCTGACTTCCCTGGCGCCGCACGAGAGGCTCCCTGAGATCCTCGTCGTGCCTCGGGAGAAAACCCCCACGGGCGCCGCAGCTCGAGGAAAGCCCTGAGACGCCCCCGTCCTCGCGAGCTGAGGGCCTTCTTGTCCTGCATGGCCTGGAGAGCAATCCCGGGTCCTCTCTCCAAACGGAAGAGGAGGCTGGACTCCCTTGAGGCCGCTCAGGGGGCTCCAAGAGCCCCGCGTCGCGACTCGAGAGGAGAGCGGAGTCCTTGGCTTCCCCTCGAGACGAGGCCTGACTCCCCGGGGGAGCCTGGAATGCAACCCCGAGATCCCTGCCTTCCCTGGAGAGGAAAATTAGGTCCCGGACACGCGCCTAGGTGAGGTCTCTTCGGCCCTGCAGTGACTCGAGCGCAACCCCCAGCTTTCCCTCGCAACCCGAGGGGAAGATTGGGCTTCCCAGGGCCAACCCAAGGGGAAGGCTGAGATCCCCGTCATAACTCGAGAATCCCGCCGCAACTCGAGAAAAACCACGTGGTTCCCACCTCTTGGCAAGATGAGGCCCTTGCCCGCCACGGCGTCTCAAGGGAAGTCCCCTGTTCCGCCCTGAAGGGCGAGACGGTCCCTGACAGCCTTCCTGCGACCCCCAAAAGTCCCCCGACACGCCGGGTTCCCTCGAGGGGAACACCGAGGGTCCCGGCACTGCTTCCTCTGAGCCCCTTCTCCCCTCCTGATCGCGACAGGAGAGGCGATTCCCCTGCGTGGTCTGGAAGGGGTTCCCGGCCTTCCCGGCGCACCTCAGGAGGAGGCCGGTCTCACGAGGAAATTCGAGACGAGCCACGTGGGTGGGGCCACATGCCGAACGCCCCCGATTCCCCGGTCCGCCCTTGAGAAGGACCCGAGGCCCGGACCCCTCTTCGAAGGCAACCCTGTGGGTGAAGGCACAACACGAAGGGGCGCTGCCACCCCCGTGCATCGTCCGCAAAGACCCGCGGGTTCCACACACAGCTCGACGAGGGGCCTGAGACACCCCCGGCGCAACCCGAGAGGCCAGCGGGGTTCCCTTCCTCAGACAAGACGAGGCCTGACTCTCCTGTCCCAACTCTGCAGGGACCCTGCGGTCGGAGTCCGAAACGGAGAGGAAGCCTGAGGTTCCTGCCTGCCCTCGAGGTGAGGCCCTCTTCCGTTGCGCCAGACCCAGCGGAGTCCCGAGGGGCCCCGCCACCTCCACAGGATCCCTCGCCTCTCAGAGGCACCCTGGGAAGTTCCCTAAGGTCCCCGGCAGAAGGCGAGGGACACGAGGGTTTCCCGCAGCCCCCCGAGGAAGACCTCGAGAGTCCTTCTTCAACGCGTCTCGAGGCCCTAGTCCCCTCCCGTGACTCGAGAGCCAGGACGCGCTCCCCCTCGCCACGCGCATGGAGACCTGAGTTCCCTGGCGCCGCACGAGAGGCTCCCTGAGATCCTCGTCGTGCCTCGGGAGAAAACCCCCACGGGCGCCGCAGCTCGAGGAAAGCCCTGAGACGCCCCCGTCCTCGCGAGCTGAGGGCCTTCTTGTCCTGCATGGCCTGGAGAGCAATCCCGGGTCCTCTCTCCAAACGGAAGAGGAGGCTGGACTCCCTTGAGGCCGCTCAGGGGGCTCCAAGAGCCCCGCGTCGCGACTCGAGAGGAGAGCGGAGTCCTTGGCTTCCCCTCGAGACGAGGCCTGACTCCCCGGGGGAGCGTGGAATGCAACCCCGAGATCCCTGCCTTCCCTGGAGAGGAATATTAGGTCCCGGACACGCGCCTAGGTGAGGTCTCTTCGGCCCTGCAGTGACTCGAGCGCAACCCCCAGCTTTCCCTCGCAACCCGAGGGGAAGATTGGGCTTCCCAGGGCCAACCCAAGGGGAAGGCTGAGATCCCCGTCGTAACTCGAGAATACCGCCGCAACTCGAGAAAAACCACGTGGTTCCCACCTCTTGGCAAGATGAGGCCCTTGCCCGCCACGGCGTCTCAAGGGAAGTCCCCTGTTCCGCCCTGAAGGGCGAAACGGTCCCTGACAGCCTTCCTGCGACCCCCAAAAGTCCCCCGACACGCCGGGTTCCCTCGAGGGGAACACCGAGGGTCCCGGCACCGCTTCCTCTGAGCCCCTTCTCCCCTCCTGATCGCGACAGGAGAGGCGATTCCCCTGCGTGGTCTGGAAGGGGTTCCCGGCCTTCCCGGCGCACCTCAGGAGGAGGCCGGTCTCACGAGGAAATTCGAGACGAGCCACGTGGGTGGGGCCACATGCCGAACGCCCCCGATTCCCCGGTCCGCCCTTGAGAAGGACCCGAGGCCCGGACCCCTCTTCGAAGGCAACCCTGTGGGTGAAGGCACAACACGAAGGGGCGCTGCCACCCCCGTGCATCGTCCGCAAAGACCCGCGGGTTCCACACACAGCTCGACGAGGGGCCTGAGACCCCCCTGAGCAACTCGAGAGGCCAGCGGGGTTCCCTTCCTCAGACAAGACGAGGCCTGACTCTCCTGTCCCAACTCTGCAGGGACCCTGCGGTCGGAGTCCGAAACGGAGAGGAAGCCTGAGGTTCCTGCCTCCCCTCGAGGTGAGGCCCTCTTCCGTTGCGCCAGACCCAGCGGAGTCCCGAGGGGCCCCGCCACCTCCACAGGATCCCTCGCCTCTCAGAGGCACCCTGGGAAGTTCCCTAAGGACCCCGGCAGAAGGCGAGGGACACGAGGGTTTCCCGCCGCCCCCCGAGGAAGACCTCGAGAGTCCTTCTTCAACGCGTCTCGAGGCCCTAGTCCCCTCCCGGGACTCGAGAGCAAGGACGCGCTCCCCCTCGCCACGCGCATGGAGACCTGACTTCCCTGGCGCCGCACGAGAGGCTCCCTGAGATCCTCGTCGTGCCTCGGGAGAAAACCCCCACGGGCGCCGCAGCTCGAGGAAACCCCTGAGACGCCGCCGTCCTCGCGAGCTGAGGGCCTTCTTGTCCTGCATGGCCTGGAGAGCAATCCCGGGTCCTCTCTCCAAACGGAAGAGGAGGCTGGACTCCCTTGAGGCCGCTCAGGGGGCTCCAAGAGACCCGCGTCGCGACTCGAGAGGGGAGCGGAGTCCTTGGCTTCCCCTCGAGACGAGGCCTGACTCCCCGGGGGAGCGTGGAATGCAACCCCGAGATCCCTGCCTTCCCTAGAGAGGAATATTAGGTCCCGGACACACGCCTAGGTGAGGTCTCTTCGGCCCTGCAGTGACTCGAGCGCAACCCCCAGCTTTCCCTCGCAACCCGAGGGGAAGATTGGGCTTCCCAGGGCCAACCCAAGGGGAAGGCTGAGATCCCAGTCGTAACTCGAGAATCCCGCCGCAACTCGAGAAAAACCACGTGGTTCCCACCTCTTGGCAAGATGAGGCCCTTGCCCGCCACGGCGTCTCAAGGGAAGTCCCCTGTTCCGCCCTGAAGGGCGAAACGGTCCCTGACAGCCTTCCTGCGACCCCCAAAAGTCCCCCGACACGCCGGGTTCCCTCGAGGGGAACACCGAGGGTCCCGGCACCGCTTCCTCTGAGCCCCTTCTCCCCTCCTGATCGCGACAGGAGAGGCGATTCCCCTGCGTGGTCTGGAAGGGGTTCCCGGCCTTCCCGGCGCACCTCAGGAGGAGGCCGGTCTCACGAGGAAATTCGAGACGAGCCACGTGGGTGGGGCCACATGCCGAACGCCCCCGATTCCGCGGTCCGCCCTTGAGAAGGACCCGAGGCCCGGACCCCTCTTCGAAGGCAACCCTGTGGGTGAAGGCACAACACGAAGGGGCGCTGCCACCCCCGTGCATCGTCCGCAAAGACCCGCGGGTTCCACACACAGCTCGACGAGGGGCCTGAGACCCCCCTGAGCAACCCGAGAGGCCAGCGGGGTTCCCTTCCTCAGACAAGACGAGGCCTGACTCTCCTGTCCCAACTCTGCAGGGACCCTGCGGTCGGAGTCCGAAACGGAGAGGAAGCCTGAGGTTCCTGCCTCCCCTCGAGGTGAGGCCCTCTTCCGTTGCGCCAGACCCAGCGGAGTCCCGAGGGGCCCCGCCACCTCCACAGGATCCCTCGCCTCTCAGAGGCACCCTGGGAAGTTCCCTAAGGTCCCCGGCAGAAGGCGAGGGACACGAGGGTTTCCCGCCGCCCCCCGAGGAAGACCTCGAGAGTCCTTCTTCAACGCGTCTCGAGGCCCTAGTCCCCTCCCGTGACTCGAGAGCCAGGACGCGCTCCCCCTCGCCACGCGCATGGAGACCTGACTTCCCTGGCGCCGCACGAGAGGCTCCCTGAGATCCTCGTCGTGCCTCGGGAGAAAACCCCCACGGGCGCCGCAGCTCGAGGAAAGCCCTGAGACGCCCCCGTCCTCGCGAGCTGAGGGCCTTCTTGTCCTGCATGGCCTGGAGAGCAATCCCGGGTCCTCTCTCCAAACGGAAGAGGAGGCTGGACTCCCTTGAGGCCGCTCAGGGGGCTCCAAGAGCCCCGCGTCGCGACTCGAGAGGAGAGCGGAGTCCTTGGCTTCCCCTCGAGACGAGGCCTGACTCCCCGGGGGAGCCTGGAATGCAACCCCGAGATCCCTGCCTTCCCTGGAGAGGAAAATTAGGTCCCGGACACACGCCTAGGTGAGGTCTCTTCGGCCCTGCAGTGACTCGAGCGCAACCCCCAGCTTTCCCTCGCAACCCGAGGGGAAGATTGGGCTTCCCAGGGCCAACCCAAGGGGAAGGCTGAGATCCCCGTCGTAACTCAAGAATCCCGCCGCAACTCGAGAAAAACCACGTGGTTCCCACCTCTTGGCAAGATGAGGCCCTTGCCCGCCACGGCGTCTCAAGGGAAGTCCCCTGTTCCGCCCTGAAGGGCGAAACGGTCCCTGACAGCCTTCCTGCGACCCCCAAAAGTCCCCCGACACGCCGGGTTCCCTCGAGGGGAACACCGAGGGTCCCGGCACCGCTTCCTCTGAGCCCCTTCTCCCCTCCTGATCGCGACAGGAGAGGCGATTCCCCTGCGTGGTCTGGAAGGGGTTCCCGGCCTTCCCGGCGCACCTCAGGAGGAGGCCGGTCTCACGAGGAAATTCGAGACGAGCCACGTGGGTGGGGCCACATGCCGAACGCCCCCGATTCCCCGGTCCGCCCTTGAGAAGGACCCGAGGCCCGGACCCCTCTTCGAAGGCAACCCTGTGGGTGAAGGCACAACACGAAGGGGCTCTGCCACCCCCGTGCATCGTCCGCAAAGACCCGCGGGTTCCACACACAGCTCGACGAGGGGCCTGAGACCCCCCTGAGCAACCCGAGAGGCCAGCGGGGTTCCCTTCCTCAGACAAGACGAGGCCTGACTCTCCTGTCCCAACTCTGCAGGGACCCTGCGGTCGGAGTCCGAAACGGAGAGGAAGCCTGAGGTTCCTGCCTCCCCTCGAGGTGAGGACCTCTTCCGTTGCGCCAGACCCAGCGGAGTCCCGAGGGGCCCCGCCACCTCCACAGGATCCCTCGCCTCTCAGAGGCACCCTGGGAAGTTCCCTAAGGTCCCCGGCAGAAGGCGAGGGACACGAGGGTTTCCCGCCGCCCCCCGAGGAAGACCTCGAGAGTCCTTCTTCAACGCGTCTCGAGGCCCTAGTCCCCTCCCGTGACTCGAGAGCCAGGACGCGCTCCCCCTCGCCACGCGCATGGAGACCTGACTTCCCTGGCGCCGCACGAGAGGCTCCCTGAGATCCTCGTCGTGCCTCGGGAGAAAACCCCCACGGGCGCCGCAGCTCGAGGAAAGCCCTGAGACGCCCCCGTCCTCGCGAGCTGAGGGCCTTCTTGTCCTGCATGGCCTGGAGAGCAATCCCGGGTCCTCTCTCCAAACGGAAGAGGAGGCTGGACTCCCTTGAGGCCGCTCAGGGGGCTCCAAGAGCCCCGCGTTGCGACTCGAGAGGAGAGCGGAGTCCTTGGCTTCCCCTCGAGACGAGGCCTGACTCCCCGGGGGAGCCTGGAATGCAACCCCGAGATCCCTGCCTTCCCTGGAGAGGAAAATTAGGTCCCGGACACGCGCCTAGGTGAGGTCTCTTCGGCCCTGCAGTGACTCGAGCGCAACCCCCAGCTTTCCCTCGCAACCCGAGGGGAAGATTGGGCTTCCCAGGGCCAACCCAAGGGGAAGGCTGAGATCCCCGTCGTAACTCGAGAATCCCGCCGCAACTCGAGAAAAACCACGTGGTTCCCACCTCTTGGCAAGATGAGGCCCTTGCCCGCCACGGCGTCTCAAGGGAAGTCCCCTGTTCCGCCCTGAAGGGCGAAACGGTCCCTGACAGCCTTCCTGCGACCCCCAAAAGTCCCCCGACACGCCGGGTTCCCTCGAGGGGAACACCGAGGGTCCCGGCACCGCTTCCTCTGAGCCCCTTCTCCCCTCCTGATCGCAACAGGAGAGGCGATTCCCCTGCGTGGTCTGGAAGGGGTTCCCGGCCTTCCCGGCGCACCTCAGGAGGAGGCCGGTCTCACGAGGAAATTCGAGACGAGCCACGTGGGTGGGGCCACATGCCGAACGCCCCCGATTCCCGGTCCGCCCTTGAGAAGGACCCGAGGCCCGGACCCCTCTTCGAAGGCAACCCTGTGGGTGAAGGCACAACACGAAGGGGCGCTGCCACCCCCGTGCATCGTCCGCAAAGACCCGCGGGTTCCACACACAGCTCGACGAGGGGCCTGAGACCCCGCTGAGCAACCCGAGAGGCCAGCGGGGTTCCCTTCCTCAGACAAGACGAGGCCTGACTCTCCTGTCCCAACTCTGCAGGGACCCTGCGGTCGGAGTCCGAAACGGAGAGGAAGCCTGAGGTTCCTGCCTCCCCTCGAGGTGAGGCCCTCTTCCGTTGCGCCAGACCCAGCGGAGTCCCGAGGGGCCCCGCCACCTCCACAGGATCCCTCGCCTCTCAGAGGCACCCTGGGAAGTTCCCTAAGGTCCCCGGCAGAAGGCTAGGGACACGAGGGTTTCCCGCCGCCCCCCGAGGAAGACCTCGAGAGTCCTTCTTCAACGCGTCTCGAGGCCCTAGTCCCCTCCCGTGACTCGAGAGCCAGGACGCGCTCCCCCTCGCCACGCGCATGGAGACCTGACTTCCCTGGCGCCGCACGAGAGGCTCCCTGAGATCCTCGTCGTGCCTCGGGAGAAAACCCCCACGGGCGCCGCAGCTCGAGGAAACCCCTGAGACGCCCCCGTCCTCGCGAGCTGAGGGCCTTCTTGTCCTGCATGGCCTGGAGAGCAATCCCGGGTCCTCTCTCCAAACGGAAGAGGAGGCTGGACTCCCTTGAGGCCGCTCAGGGGGCTCCAAGAGCCCCGCGTCGCGACTCGAGAGGAGAGCGGAGTCCTTGGCTTCCCCTCGAGACGAGGCCTGACTCCCCGGGGGAGCCTGGAATGCAACCCCGAGATCCCTGCCTTCCCTGGAGAGGAAAATTAGGTCCCGGACACGCGCCTAGGTGAGGTCTCTTCGGCCCTGCAGTGACTCGAGCGCAACCCCCATCTTTCCCTCGCAACCCGAGGGGAAGATTGGGCTTCCCAGGGCCAACCCAAGGGGAAGGCTGAGATCCCCGTCGTAACTCGAGAATCCCGCCGCAACTCGAGAAAAACCACGTGGTTCCCACCTCTTGGCAAGATGAGGCCCTTGCCCGCCACGGCGTCTCAAGGGAAGTCCCCTGTTCCGCCCTGAAGGGCGAAACGGTCCCTGACAGCCTTCCTGCGACCCCCAAAAGTCCCCCGACACGCCGGGTTCCCTCGAGGGGAACACCGAGGGTCCCGGCACTGCTTCCTCTGAGCCCCTTCTCCCCTCCTGATCGCGACAGGAGAGGCGATTCCCCTGCGTGGTCTGGAAGGGGTTCCCGGCCTTCCCGGCGCACCTCAGGAGGAGGCCGGTCTCACGAGGAAATTCGAGACGAGCCACGTGGGTGGGGCCACATGCCGAACGCCCCCGATTCCCCGGTCCGCCCTTGAGAAGGACCCGAGGCCCGGACCCCTCTTCGAAGGCAACCCTGTGGGTGAAGGCACAACACGAAGGGGCGCTGCCACCCCCGTGCATCGTCCGCAAAGACCCGCGGGTTCCACACACAGCTCGACGAGGGGCCTGAGACCCCCCTGAGCAACCCGAGAGGCCAGCGGGGTTCCCTTCCTCAGACAAGACGAGGCCTGACTCTCCTGTCCCAACTCTGCAGGGACCCTGCGGTCGGAGTCCGAAACGGAGAGGAAGCCTGAGGTTCCTGCCTCCCCTCGAGGTGAGGCCCTCTTCCGTTGCGCCAGACCCAGCGGAGTCCCGAGGGGCCCCGCCACCTCCACAGGATCCCTCGCCTCTCAGAGGCACCCTGGGAAGTTCCCTAAGGTCCCCGGCAGAAGGCGAGGGACACGAGGGTTTCCCGCCGCCCCCCGAGGAAGACCTCGAGAGTCCTTCTTCAACGCGTCTCGAGGCCCTAGTCCCCTCCCGTGACTCGAGAGCCAGGACGCGCTCCCCCTCGCCACGCGCATGGAGACCTGACTTCCCTGGCGCCGCACGAGAGGCTCCCTGAGATCCTCGTCGTGCCTCGGGAGAAAACCCCCACGGGCGCCGCAGCTCGAGGAAACCCCTGAGACGCCCCCGTCCTCGCGAGCTGAGGGCCTTCTTGTCCTGCATGGCCTGGAGAGCAATCCCGGGTCCTCTCTCCAAACGGAAGAGGAGGCTGGACTCCCTTGAGGCCGCTCAGGGGGCTCCAAGAGCCCCGCGTCGCGACTCGAGAGGAGAGCGGAGTCCTTGGCTTCCCCTCGAGACGAGGCCTGACTCCCCGGGGGAGCCTGGAATGCAACCCCGAGATCCCTGCCTTCCCTGGAGAGGAAAATTAGGTCCCGGACACGCGCCTAGGTGAGGTCTCTTCGGCCCTGCAGTGACTCGAGCGCAACCCCCAGCTTTCCCTCGCAACCCGAGGGGAAGATTGGGCTTCCCAGGGCCAACCCAAGGGGAAGGCTGAGATCCCCGTCATAACTCGAGAATCCCGCCGCAACTCGAGAAAAACCACGTGGTTCCCACCTCTTGGCAAGATGAGGCCCTTGCCCGCCACGGCGTCTCAAGGGAAGTCCCCTGTTCCGCCCTGAAGGGCGAGACGGTCCCTGACAGCCTTCCTGCGACCCCCAAAAGTCCCCCGACACGCCGGGTTCCCTCGAGGGGAACACCGAGGGTCCCGGCACTGCTTCCTCTGAGCCCCTTCTCCCCTCCTGATCGCGACAGGAGAGGCGATTCCCCTGCGTGGTCTGGAAGGGGTTCCCGGCCTTCCCGGCGCACCTCAGGAGGAGGCCGGTCTCACGAGGAAATTCGAGACCAGCCACGTGGGTGGGGCCACATGCCGAACGCCCCCGATTCCCCGGTCCGCCCTTGAGAAGGACCCGAGGCCCGGACCCCTCTTCGAAGGCAACCCTGTGGGTGAAGGCACAACACGAAGGGGCGCTGCCACCCCCGTGCATCGTCCGCAAAGACCCGCGGGTTCCACACACAGCTCGACGAGGGGCCTGAGACACCCCCGGCGCAACCCGAGAGGCCAGCGGGGTTCCCTTCCTCAGACAAGACGAGGCCTGACTCTCCTGTCCCAACTCTGCAGGGACCCTGCGGTCGGAGTCCGAAACGGAGAGGAAGCCTGAGGTTCCTGCCTGCCCTCGAGGTGAGGCCCTCTTCCGTTGCGCCAGACCCAGCGGAGTCCCGAGGGGCCCCGCCACCTCCACAGGATCCCTCGCCTCTCAGAGGCACCCTGGGAAGTTCCCTAAGGTCCCCGGCAGAAGGCGAGGGACACGAGGGTTTCCCGCCGCCCCCCGAGGAAGACCTCGAGAGTCCTTCTTCAACGCGTCTCGAGGCCCTAGTCCCCTCCCGGGACTCGAGAGCAAGGACGCGCTCCCCCTCGCCACGCGCATGGAGACCTGACTTCCCTGGCGCCGCACGAGAGGCTCCCTGAGATCCTCGTCGTGCCTCGGGAGAAAACCCCCACGGGCGCCGCAGCTCGAGGAAACCCCTGAGACGCCGCCGTCCTCGCGAGCTGAGGTCCTTCTTGTCCTGCATGGCCTGGAGAGCAATCCCGGGTTCTCTCTCCAAACGGAAGAGGAGGCTGGACTCCCTTGAGGCCGCTCAGGGGGCTCCAAGAGACCCGCGTCGCGACTCGAGAGGGGAGCGGAGTCCTTGGCTTCCCCTCGAGACGAGGCCTGACTCCCCGGGGGAGCGTGGAATGCAACCCCGAGATCCCTGCCTTCCCTAGAGAGGAATATTAGGTCCCGGACACACGCCTAGGTGAGGTCTCTTCGGCCCTGCAGTGACTCGAGCGCAACCCCCAGCTTTCCCTCGCAACCCGAGGGGAAGATTGGGCTTCCCAGGGCCAACCCAAGGGGAAGGCTGAGATCCCAGTCGTAACTCGAGAATCCCGCCGCAACTCGAGAAAAACCACGTGGTTCCCACCTCTTGGCAAGATGAGGCCCTTGCCCGCCACGGCGTCTCAAGGGAAGTCCCCTGTTCCGCCCTGAAGGGCGAAACGGTCCCTGACAGCCTTCCTGCGACCCCCAAAAGTCCCCCGACACGCCGGGTTCCCTCGAGGGGAACACCGAGGGTCCCGGCACCGCTTCCTCTGAGCCCCTTCTCCCCTCCTGATCGCGACAGGAGAGGCGATTCCCCTGCGTGGTCTGGAAGGGGTTCCCGGCCTTCCCGGCGCACCTCAGGAGGAGGCCGGTCTCACGAGGAAATTCGAGACGAGCCACGTGGGTGGGGCCACATGCCGAACGCCCCCGATTCCCCGGTCCGCCCTTGAGAAGGACCCGAGGCCCGGACCCCTCTTCGAAGGTAACCCTGTGGGTGAAGGCACAACACGAAGGGGCGCTGCCACCCCCGTGCATCGTCCGCAAAGACCCGCGGGTTCCACACACAGCTCGACGAGAGGCCTGAGACCCCCCTGAGCAACTCGAGAGGCCAGCGGGGTTCCCTTCCTCAGACAAGACGAGGCCTGACTCTCCTGTCCCAACTCTGCAGGGACCCTGCGGTCGGAGTCCGAAACGGAGAGGAAGCCTGAGGTTCCTGCCTGCCCTCGAGGTGAGGCCCTCTTCCGTTGCGCCAGACCCAGCGGAGTCCCGAGGGGCCCCGCCACCTCCACAGGATCCCTCGCCTCTCAGAGGCACCCTGGGAAGTTCCCTAATGTCCCCGGCAGAAGGCGAGGGACACGAGGGTTTCCCGCCGCCCCCCGAGGAAGACCTCGAGAGTCCTTCTTCAACGCGTCTCGAGGCCCTAGTCCCCTCCCGTGACTCGAGAGCCAGGACGCGCTCCCCCTCGCCACGCGCATGGAGACCTGACTTCCCTGGCGCCGCACGAGAGGCTCCCTGAGATCCTCGTCGTGCCTCGGGAGAAAACCCCCACGGGCGCCACAGCTCGAGGAAAGCCCTGAGACGCCCCCGTCCTCGCGAGCTGAGGGCCTTCTTGTCCTGCATGGCCTGGAGAGCAATCCCGGGTCCTCTCTCCAAACGGAAGAGGAGGCTGGACTCCCTTGAGGCCGCTCAGGGGGCTCCAAGAGCCCCGCGTCGCGACTCGAGAGGAGAGCGGAGTCCTTGGCTTCCCCTCGAGACGAGGCCTGACTCCCCGGGGGAGCGTGGAATGCAACTCCGAGATCCCTGCCTTCCCTGGAGAGGAATATTTGGTCCCGGACACACGCCTAGGTGAGGTCTCTTCGGCCCTGCAGTGACTCGAGCGCAACCCCCAGCTTTCCCTCGCAACCCGAGGGGAAGATTGGGCTTCCCAGGGCCAACCCAAGGGGAAGGCTGAGATCCCCGTCGTAACTCGAGAATCCCGCCGCAACTCGAGAAAAACCACGTGGTTCCCACCTCTTGGCAAGATGAGGCCCTTGCCCGCCACGGCGTCTCAAGGGAAGTCCCCTGTTCCGCCCTGAAGGGCGAAACGGTCCCTGACAGCCTTCCTGCGACCCCCAAAAGTCCCCCGACACGCCGGGTTTCCTCGAGGGGAACACCGAGGGTCCCGGCACCGCTTCCTCTGAGCCCCTTCTCCCCTCCTGATCGCGATAGGAGAGGCGATTCCCCTGCGTGGTCTGGAAGGGGTTCCCGGCCTTCCCGGCGCACCTCAGGAGGAGGCCGGTCTCACGAGGAAATTCGAGACGAGCCACGTGGGTGGGGCCACATGCCGAACGCCCCCGATTCCCCGGTCCGCCCTTGAGAAGGACCCGAGGCCCGGACCCCTCTTCGAAGGCAACCCTGTGGGTGAAGGCACAACACGAAGGGGCGCTGCCACCCCCGTGCATCGTCCGCAAAGACCCGCGGGTTCCACACACAGCTCGACGAGGGGCCTGAGACCCCCCTGAGCAACTCGAGAGGCCAGCGGGGTTCCCTTCCTCAGACAAGACGAGGCCTGACTCTCCTGTCCCAACTCTGCAGGGACCCTGCGGTCGGAGTCCGAAACGGAGAGGAATCCTGAGGTTCCTGCCTCCCCTCGAGGTGAGGCCCTCTTCCGTTGCGCCAGACCCAGCTGAGTCCCGAGGGGCCCCGCCACCTCCACAGGATCCCTCGCCTCTCAGAGGCACCCTGGGAAGTTCCCTAAGGTCCCCGGCAGAAGGCGAGGGACACGAGGGTTTCCCGCCGCCCCCCGAGGAAGACCTCGAGAGTCCTTCTTCAACGCGTCTCGAGGCCCTAGTCCCCTCCCGTGACTCGAGAGCCAGGACGCGCTCCCCCTCACCACGCGCATGGAGACCTGACTTCCCTGGCGCCGCACGAGAGGCTCCCTGAGATCCTCGTCGTGCCTCAGGAGAAAACCCCCACGTGCGCCGCAGCTCGAGGAAAGCCCTGAGACGCCCCCGTCCTCGCGAGCTGAGGGCCTTCTTGTCCTGCATGGCCTGGAGAGCAATCCCGGGTCCTCTCTCCAAACGGAAGAGGAGGCTGGACTCCCTTGAGGCCGCTCAGGGGGCTCCAAGAGCCCCGCGTCGCGACTCGAGAGGAGAGCGGAGTCCTTGGCTTCCCCTCGAGACGAGGCCTGACTCCCCGGGGGAGCGTGGAATGCAACCCCGAGATCCCTGCCTTCCCTGGAGAGGAATATTAGGTCCCGGACACACGCCTAGGTGAGGTCTCTTCGGCCCTGCAGTGACTCGAGCGCAACCCCCAGCTTTCCCTCGCAACCCGAGGGGAAGATTGGGCTTCCAGGGCCAACCCAAGGGGAAGGCTGAGATCCCCATCGTAACTCAAGAATCCCGCCGCAACTCGAGAAAAACCACGTGGTTCCCACCTCTTGGCAAGATGAGGCCCTTGCCCGCCACGGCGTCTCAAGGGAAGTCCCCTGTTCCGCCCTGAAGGGCGAAACGGTCCCTGACAGCCTTCCTGCGACCCACAAAATTCCCCCGACACGCCGGGTTCCCTCGAGGGGAACACCGAGGGTCCCGGCACCGCTTCCTCTGAGCCCCTTCTCCCCTCCTGATCGCGACAGGAGAGGCGATTCCCCAGCGTTGTCTGGAAGGGGTTCCCGGCCTTCCCGGCGCACCTCAGGAGGAGGCCGGTCTCACGAGGAAATTCGAGACGAGCCACGTGGGTGGGGCCACATGCCGAACGCCCCCGATTCCCCGGTCCGCCCTTGAGAAGGACCCGAGGCCCGGACCCCTCTTCAAAGGCAACCCTGTGGGTGAAGGCACAACACGAAGGGGCGCTGCCACCCCCGTGCATCGTCCGCAAAGACCCGCGGGTTCCACACACAGCTCGACGAGGGGCCTGAGACCCCCCTGAGCAACTCGAGAGGCCAGCGGGGTTCCCTTCCTCAGACAAGACGAGGCCTGACTCTCCTGTCCCAACTCTGCAGGGACCCTGCGGTCGGAGTCCGAAACGGAGAGGAAGCCTGAGGTTCCTGCCTGCCCTCGAGGTGAGGCCCTCTTCCGTTGCGCCAGACCCAGCGGAGTCCCGAGGGGCCCCGCCACCTCCACAGGATCCCTCGCCTCTCAGAGGCACCCTGGGAAGTTCCCTAAGGTCCCCGGCAGAAGGCGAGGGACACGAGGGTTTCCCGCCGCCCCCCGAGGAAGACCTCGAGAGTCCTTCTTCAACGCGTCTCGAGGCCCTAGTCCCCTCCCGTGACTCGAGAGCCAGGACGCACTCCCCCTCGCCACGCGCATGGAGACCTGACTTCCCTGGCGCCGCACGAGAGGCTCCCTGAGATCCTCGTCGTGCCTCGGGAGAAAACCCCCACGGGCGCCGAAGCTCGAGGAAAGCCCTGAGACGCCCCCGTCCTCGCGAGCTGAGGGCCTTCTTGTCCTGCATGGCCTGGAGAGCAATCCCGGGTCCTCTCTCCAAACGGAAGAGGAGGCTGGACTCCCTTGAGGCCGCTCAGGGGGCTCCAAGAGCCCCGCGTCGCGACTCGAGAGGAGAGCGGAGTCCTTGGCTTCCCCTCGAGACGAGGCCTGACTCCCCGGGGGAGCCTGGAATGCAACCCCGAGATCCCTGCCTTCCCTGGAGAGGAATATTAGGTCCCGGACACACGCCTAGGTGAGGTCCCTTCGGCCCTGCAGTGACTCGAGCGCAACCCCCAGCTTTCCCTCGCAACCCGAGGGGAAGATTGGGCTTCCCAGGCCAACCCAAGGGGAAGGCTGAGATCCCCGTCGTAACTCGAGAATCCCGCCGCAACTCGAGAAAACCCACGTGGTTCCCACCTCTTGGCAAGATCAGGCCCTTGCCCGCCACGGCGTCTCAAGGGAAGTCCCCTGTTCCGCCCTGAAGGGCGAAACGGTCCCTGACAGCCTTCCTGCGACCCCCAAAAGTCCCCCGACACGCCGGGTTCCCTCGAGGGGAACACCGAGGGTCCCGGCACCGCTTCCTCTGAGCCCCTTCTCCCCTCCTGATCGCGACAGGAGAGGCGATTCCCCTGCGTGGTCTGGAAGGGGTTCCCGGCCTTCCCGGCGCACCTCAGGAGGAGGCCGGTCTCACGAGGAAATTCGAGACGAGCCACGTGGGTGGGGCCACATGCCGAACGCCCCCGATTCCCCGGTCCGCCCTTGAGAAGGACCCGAGGCCCGGACCCCTCTTCGAAGGCAACCCTGTGGGTGAAGGCACAACACGAAGGGGCGCTGCCACCCCCGTGCATCGTCCGCAAAGACCCGCGGGTTCCACACACAGCTCGACGAGGGGCCTGAGACCCCCCTGAGCAACTCGAGAGGCCAGCGGGGTTCCCTTCCTCAGACAAGACGAGGCCTGACTCTCCTGTCCCAACTCTGCAGGGACCCTGCGGTCGGAGTCCGAAACGGAGAGGAAGCCTGAGGTTCCTGCCTGCCCTCGAGGTGAGGCCCTCTTCCGTTGCGCCAGACCCAGCGGAGTCCCGAGGGGCCCCGCCACCTCCACAGGATCCCTCGCCTCTCAGAGGCACCCTGGGAAGTTCCCTAAGGTCCCCAGCAGAAGGCGAGGGACACGAGGGTTTCCCGCCGCCCCCCGAGGAAGACCTCGAGAGTCCTTCTTCAACGCGTCTCGAGGCCCTAGTCCCCTCCCGTGACTCGAGAGCCAGGACGCGCTCCCCCTCGCCACACGCATGGAGACCTGACTTCCCTGGCGCCGCACGAGAGGCTCCCTGAGATCCTCGTCGTGCCTCGGGAGAAAACCCCCACGGGCGCCGCAGCTCGAGGAAACCCCTGAGACGCCCCCGTCCTCGCGAGCTGAGGGCCTTCTTTTCCTGCATGGCCTGGAGAGCAACCCCGGGTCCTCTCTCCAAACGGAAGAGGAGGCTGGACTCCCTTGTGGCCGCTCAGGGGGCTCCAAGAGCCCCGCGTCGCGACTCGAGAGGAGAGCGGAGTCCTTGGCTTCCCCTCGAGACGAGGCCTGACTCCCCGGGGGAGCCTGGAATGCAACCCCGAGATCCCTGCCTTCCCTGGAGAGGAATATGAGGTCCCGGACACACGCCTAGGTGAGGTCTCTTCGGCCCTGCAGTGACTCGAGCGCAACCCCCAGCTTTCCCTCGCAACCCGAGGGGAAGATTGGGCTTCCCAGGGCCAACCCAAGGGGAAGGCTGAGATCCCCGTCGTAACTCGAGAATCCCGCCGCAACTCGAGAAAAACCACGTGGTTCCCACCTCTTGGCAAGATGAGGCCCTTGCCCGCCACGGCGTCTCAAGGGAAGTCCCCTGTTCCGCCCTGAAGGGCGAAACGGTCCCTGACAGCCTTCCTGCGACCCCCAAAAGTCCCCCGACACGCCGGGTTCCCTCGAGGGGAACACCGAGGGTCCCGGCACCGCTTCTTCTGAGCCCCTTCTCCCCTCCTGATCGCGACAGGAGAGGCGATTCCTCTGCGTGGTCTGGAAGGGGTTCCCGGCCTTCCCGGCGCACCTCAGGAGGAGGCCGGTCTCACGAGGAAATTCGAGACGAGCCACGTGGGTGGGGCCACATGCCGAACGCCCCCGATTCCCCGGTCCGCCCTTGAGAAGGACCCGAGGCCCGGACCCCTCTTCGAAGGCAACCCTGTGGGTGAAGGCACAACACGAAGGGGCGCTGCCACCCCCGTGCATCGTCCGCAAAGACCCGCGGGTTCCACACACAGCTCGACGAGGGGCCTGAGACCCCCCTGAGCAACTCGTGAGGCCAGCGGGGTTCCCTTCCTCAGACAAGACGAGGCCTGACTCTCCTGTCCCAACTCTGCAGGGACCCTGCGGTCGGAGTCCGAAACGGAGAGGAAGCCTGAGGTTCCTGCCTCCCCTCGAGGTGAGGCCCTCTTCCGTTGCGCCAGACCCAGCGGAGTCCCGAGGGGCCCCGCCACCTCCACAGGATCCCTCGCCTCTCAGAGGCACCCTGGGAAGTTCCCTAAGGTCCCCGGCAGAAGGCGAGGGACACGAGGGTTTCCCGCCGCCCCCCGAGGAAGACCTCGAGAGTCCTTCTTCAACGCGTCTCGAGGCCCTAGTCCCCTCCCGTGACTCGAGAGCCAGGACGCGCTCCCCCTCGCCACGCGCATGGAGACCTGACTTCCCTGGCGCCGCACGAGAGGCTCCCTGAGATCCTCGTCGTGCCTCGGGAGAAAACCCCCACGGGCGCCGCAGCTCGAGGAAACCCCTGAGACGCCCCCGTCCTCGCGAGCTGAGGGCCTTCTTTTCCTGCATGGCCTGGAGAGCAATCCCGGGTCCTCTCTCCAAACGGAAGAGAACGCTGGACTCCCTTGAGGCCGCTCAGGGCCTCCAAGAGCCCCGCGTCGCGACTCGAGAGGAGAGCGGAGTCCTTGGCTTCCCCTCGAGACGAGGCCTGACTCCCCGGGGGAGCCTGGAATGCAACCCCGAGATCCCTGCCTTCCCTGGAGAGGAATATTAGGTCCCGGACACACGCCTAGGTGAGGTCTCTTCGGCCCTGCAGTGACTCGAGCGCAACCCCCAGCTTTCCCTCGCAACCCGAGGGGAAGATTGGGCTTCCCAGGGCCAACCCAAGGGGAAGGCTGAGATCCCCGTCGTAACTCGAGAATCCCGCCGCAACTCGAGAAAACCCACGTGGTTCCCACCTCTTGGCAAGATGAGGCCCTTGCCCGCAACGGCGTCTCAAGGGAAGTCCCCTGTTCCTCCCTGAAGGGCGAAACGGTCCCTGACAGCCTTCCTGCGATCACCAAATGTCCCCCGACACGCCGGGTTCCCTCAAGGGGAACACCGAGGGTCCCGGCACCGCTTCCTCTGAGCCCCTTCTCCCCTCCTGATCGCGACAGGAGAGGCGATTCCCCTGCGTGGTCTGGAAGGGGTTCCCGGCCTTCCCGGCGCACCTCAGGAGGAGGCCGGTCTCACGAGGAAATTCGAGACGAGCCACGTGGGTGGGGCCACATGCCGAACGCCCCCGATTCCCTGGTCCTCCATTGAGAAGGACCCGAGTCCCGGACCCCTCTTCGAAGGCAACCCTGTGGGTGAAGGCACAACACGAAGGGGCGCTGCCACCCCCGTGCATCGTCCGCAAAGACCCGCGGGTTCCACACACAGCTCGACGAGGGGCCTGAGACCCCCCTGAGCAACTCGAGAGGCCAGCGGGGTTCCCTTCCTCAGACAAGACGAGGCCTGACTCTCCTGTCCCAACTCTGCAGGGACCCTGCGGTCGGAGTCCGAAACGGAGAGGAAGCCTGAGGTTCCTGCCTCCCCTCGAGGTGAGGCCCTCTTCCGTTGCGAAAGACCCAGCGGAGTCCCGAGGGGCCCCGCCACCTCCACAGGATCCCTCGACACTCAGAGGCACCCTGGGAAGTTCCCTAAGGTCCCCGGCAGAAGCCGAGGGACACGAGGGTTTTCCGCCGCCCCCCGAGGAAGACCTCGAAAGTCCTTCTTCAACGAGTCTCGAGGACCTAGTCCCCTCCCGTGACTCGAGAGCCAGGACGCGCTCCCCCTCGCCACGCGCATGGAGACCTGACTTCCCTGGCGCCGCACGAGAGGCTCCCTGAGATCCTCGTCGTGCCTCGGGAGAAAACCCCCACGGGCGCCGCAGCTCGAGGAAACCCCTGAGACGCCTCCATCCTCGCGAGCTGAGGGCCTTCTTTTCCTGCATGGCCTGGAGAGCAACCCCGGGTCCTCTCTCCAAACGGAAGAGGAGGCTGGACTCATTTGAGGCCGCTCAGGGGGGTTCCAAGAGACCCGCGTCGCGACTCGAGAGAAGAGCAGAGTCCTTGGCTTCCCCTCGAGACGAGGCCTGACTCCCCGGGGGAGCCTGGAATGCAACCCCGAGATCCCTGCCTTCCCTGGAGAGGAATATTAGGTCCCGGACACACGCCTAGGTGAGGTCCCTTCGGCCCTGCAGTGACTCGAGCGCAACCCCCAGCTTTCCCTCGCAACCCGAGGGGAAGATTGGGCTTCCCAGGCCAACCCAAGGGGAAGGCTGAGATCCCCGTCGTAACTCGAGAATCCCGCCGCAACTCGAGAAAACCCACGTGGTTCCCACCTCTTGGCAAGATCAGGCCCTTGCCCGCCACGGCGTCTCAAGGGAAGTCCCCTGTTCCGCCCTGAAGGGCGAAACGGTCCCTGACAGCCTTCCTGCGACCCCCAAAAGTCCCCCGACACGCCGGGTTCCCTCGAGGGGAACACCGAGGGTCCCGGCACCGCTTCCTCTGAGCCCCTTCTCCCCTCCTGATCGCGACAGGAGAGGCGATTCCCCTGCGTGGTCTGGAAGGGGTTCCCGGCCTTCCCGGCGCACCTCAGGAGGAGGCCGGTCTCACGAGGAAATTCGAGACGAGCCACGTGGGTGGGGCCACATGCCGAACGCCCCCGATTCCCCGGTCCGCCCTTGAGAAGGACCCGAGGCCCGGACCCCTCTTCGAAGGCAACCCTGTGGGTGAAGGCACAACACGAAGGGGCGCTGCCACCCCCGTGCATCGTCCGCAAAGACCCGCGGGTTCCACACACAGCTCGACGAGGGGCCTGAGACCCCCCTGAGCAACTCGAGAGGCCAGCGGGGTTCCCTTCCTCAGACAAGACGAGGCCTGACTCTCCTGTCCCAACTCTGCAGGGACCCTGCGGTCGGAGTCCGAAACGGAGAGGAAGCCTGAGGTTCCTGCCTGCCCTCGAGGTGAGGCCCTCTTCCGTTGCGCCAGACCCAGCGGAGTCCCGAGGGGCCCCGCCACCTCCACAGGATCCCTCGCCTCTCAGAGGCACCCTGGGAAGTTCCCTAAGGTCCCCAGCAGAAGGCGAGGGACACGAGGGTTTCCCGCCGCCCCCCGAGGAAGACCTCGAGAGTCCTTCTTCAACGCGTCTCGAGGCCCTAGTCCCCTCCCGTGACTCGAGAGCCAGGACGCGCTCCCCCTCGCCACGCGCATGGAGACCTGACTTCCCTGGCGCCGCACGAGAGGCTCCCTGAGATCCTCGTCGTGCCTCGGGAGAAAACCCCCACGGGCGCCGCAGCTCGAGGAAACCCCTGAGACGCCCCCGTCCTCGCGAGCTGAGGGCCTTCTTTTCCTGCATGGCCTGGAGAGCAACCCCGGGTCCTCTCTCCAAACGGAAGAGGAGGCTGGACTCCCTTGAGGCCGCTCAGGGGGCTCCAAGAGCCCCGCGTCGCGACTCGAGAGGAGAGCGGAGTCCTTGGCTTCCCCTCGAGACGAGGCCTGACTCCCCGGGGGAGCCTGGAATGCAACCCCGAGATCCCTGCCTTCCCTGGAGAGGAATATGAGGTCCCGGACACACGCCTAGGTGAGGTCTCTTCGGCCCTGCAGTGACTCGAGCACAACCCCCAGCTTTCCCTCGCAACCCGAGGGGAAGATTGGGCTTCCCAGGGCCAACGCAAGGGGAAGGCTGAGATCCCCGTCGTAACTCGAGAATCCCGCCGCAACTCGAGAAAAACCACGTGGTTCCCACCTCTTGGCAAGATGAGGCCCTTGCCCGCCACGGCGTCTCAAGGGAAGTCCCCTGTTCCGCCCTGAAGGGCGAAACGGTCCCTGACAGCCTTCCTGCGACCCCCAAAAGTCCCCCGACACGCCGGGTTCCCTCGAGGGGAACACCGAGGGTCCAGGCACCGCTTCTTCTGAGCCCCTTCTCCCCTCCTGATCGCGACAGGAGAGGCGATTCCTCTGCGTGGTCTGGAAGGGGTTCCCGGCCTTCCCGGCGCACCTCAGGAGGAGGCCGGTCTCACGAGGAAATTCGAGACGAGCCACGTGGGTGGGGCCACATGCCGAACGCCCCCGATTCCCCGGTCCGCCCTTGAGAAGGACCCGAGGCCCGGACCCCTCTTCGAAGGCAACCCTGTGGGTGAAGGCACAACACGAAGGGGCGCTGCCACCCCCGTGCATCGTCCGCAAAGACCCGCGGGTTCCACACACAGCTCGACGAGGGGCCTGAGACCCCCCTGAGCAACTCGTGAGGCCAGCGGGGTTCCCTTCCTCAGACAAGACGAGGCCTGACTCTCCTGTCCCAACTCTGCAGGGACCCTGCGGTCGGAGTCCGAAACGGAGAGGAAGCCTGAGGTTCCTGCCTCCCCTCGAGGTGAGGCCCTCTTCCGTTGCGCCAGACCCAGCGGAGTCCCGAGGGGCCCCGCCACCTCCACAGGATCCCTCGCCTCTCAGAGGCACCCTGGGAAGTTCCCTAAGGTCCCCGGCAGAAGGCGAGGGACACGAGGGTTTCCCGCCGCCCCCCGAGGAAGACCTCGAGAGTCCTTCTTCAACGCGTCTCGAGGCCCTAGTCCCCTCCCGTGACTCGAGAGCCAGGACGCGCTCCCCCTCGCCACGCGCATGGAGACCTGACTTCCCTGGCGCCGCACGAGAGGCTCCCTGAGATCCTCGTCGTGCCTCGGGAGAAAACCCCCACGGGCGCCGCAGCTCGAGGAAACCCCTGAGACGCCCCCGTCCTCGCGAGCTGAGGGCCTTCTTTTCCTGCATGGCCTGGAGAGCAACCCCGGGTCCTCTCTCCAAACGGAACAGAACGCTGGACTCCCTTGAGGCCGCTCAGGGCCTCCAAGAGCCCCGCGTCGTCGACTCGAGAGGAGAGCGGAGTCCTTGGCTTCCCCTCGAGACGAGGCCTGACTCCCCGGGGGAGCCTGGAATGCAACCCCGAGATCCCTGCCTTCCCTGGAGAGGAATATTAGGTCCCGGACACACGCCTAGGTGAGGTCTCTTCGGCCCTGCAGTGACTCGAGCGCAACCCCCAGCTTTCCCTCGCAACCCGAGGGGAAGATTGGGCTTCCCAGGCCAACCCAAGGGGAAGGCTGAGATCCCCGTCGTAACTCGAGAATCCCGCCGCAACTCGAGAAAACCCACGTGGTTCCCACCTCTTGGCAAGATGAGGCCCTTGCCCGCAACGGCGTCTCAAGGGAAGTCCCCTGTTCCGCCCTGAAGGGCGAAACGGTCCCTGACAGCCTTCCTGCGATCCCCAAATGTCCCCCGACACGCCGGGTTCCCTCAAGGGGAACACCGAGGGTCCCGGCACCGCTTCCTCTGAGCCCCTTCTCCCCTCCTGATCGCGACAGGAGAGGCGATTCCCCTGCGTGGTCTGGAAGGGGTTCCCGGCCTTCCCGGCGCACCTCAGGAGGAGGCCGGTCTCACGAGGAAATTCGAGACGAGCCACGTGGGTGGGGCCACATGCCGAACGCCCCCGATTCCCTGGTCCTCCATTGAGAAGGACCCGAGTCCCGGACCCCTCTTCGAAGGCAACCCTGTGGGTGAAGGCACAACACGAAGGGGCGCTGCCACCCCCGTGCATCGTCCGCAAAGACCCGCGGGTTCCACACACAGCTCGACGAGGGGCCTGAGACCCCCCTGAGCAACTCGAGAGGCCAGCGGGGTTCCCTTCCTCAGACAAGACGAGGCCTGACTCTCCTGTCCCAACTCTGCAGGGACCCTGCGGTCGGAGTCCGAAACGGAGAGGAAGCCTGAGGTTCCTGCCTCCCCTCGAGGTGAGGCCCTCTTCCGTTGCGCCAGACCCAGCGGAGTCCCGAGGGGCCCCGCCACCTCCACAGGATCCCTCGACACTCAGAGGCACCCTGGGAAGTTCCCTAAGGTCCCCGGCAGAAGCCGAGGGACACGAGGGTTTTCCGCCGCCCCCCGAGGAAGACCTCGAAAGTCCTTCTTCAACGAGTCTCGAGGACCTAGTCCCCTCCCGTGACTCGAGAGCCAGGACGCGCTCCCCCTCGCCACGCGCATGGAGACCTGACTTCCCTGGCGCCGCACGAGAGGCTCCCTGAGATCCTCGTCGTGCCTCGGGAGAAAACCCCCACGGGCGCCGCAGCTCGAGGAAACCCCTGAGACGCCCCCATCCTCGCGAGCTGAGGGCCTTCTTTTCCTGCATGGCCTGGAGAGCAACCCCGGGTCCTCTCTCCAAACGGAAGAGGAGGCTGGACTCATTTGAGGCCGCTCAGGGGGGTTCCAAGAGACCCGCGTCGCGACTCGAGAGAAGAGCAGAGTCCTTGGCTTCCCCTCGAGACGAGGCCTGACTCCCCGGGGGAGCCTGGAATGCAACCCCGAGATCCCTGCCTTCCCTGGAGAGGAATATTAGGTCCCGGACACACGCCTAGGTGAGGTCTCTTCGGCCCTGCAGTGACTCGAGCGCAACCCCCAGCTTTCCCTCGCAACCCGAGGGGAAGATTGGGCTTCCCAGGGCCAACCCAAGGGGAAGGCTGAGATCCCCGTCGTAACTCGAGAATCCCGTCGCAACTCGAGAAAACCCACGTGGTTCCCACCTCTTGGCAAGATGAGGCCCTTGCCCGCCACGGTGTCTCAAGGGAAGTCCCCTGTTCCGCCCTGAAGGGCGAAACGGTCCCTGACAGCCTTCCTGCGACCCCCAAAAGTCCCCCGACACGCCGGGTTCCCTCGAGGGGAACACCGAGGGTCCCGGCACCGCTTCCTCTGAGCCCCTTCTCCCCTCCTGATCGCGACAGGAGAGGCGATTCCCCTGCGTGGTCTGGAAGGGGTTCCCGGCCTTCCCGGCGCACCTCAGGAGGAGGCCGGTCTCACGAGGAAATTCGAGACGAGCCACGTGGGTGGGGCCACATGCCGAACGCCCCCGATTCCCCGGTCCGCCCTTGAGAAGGACCCGAGGCCCGGACCCCTCTTCGAAGGCAACCCTGTGGGTGAAGGCACAACACGAAGGGGCGCTGCCACCCCCGTGCATCGTCCGCAAAGACCCGCGGGTTCCACACACAGCTCGACGAGGGGCCTGAGACCCCCCTGAGCAACTCGAGAGGCCAGCGGGGTTCCCTTCCTCAGACAAGACGAGGCCTGACTCTCCTGTCCCAACTCTGCAGGGACCCTGCGGTCGGAGTCCGAAACGGAGAGGAAGCCTGAGGTTCCTGCCTCCCCTCGAGGTGAGGCCCTCTTCCGTTGCGCCACACACAGCGGAGTCCTGAGGGGCCCCGCCACCTCCACAGGATCCCTCGCCTCTCAGAGGCACCCTGGGAAGTTCCCTAAGGTCCCCAGCAGAAGGCGAGGGACACGAGGGTTTCCCGCCGCCCCCCGAGAGTCCTTCTTCAACGCGTCTCGAGGCCCTAGTCCCCTCCCGTGACTCGAGAGCCAGGACGCGCTCCCCCTCGCCACGCGCATGGAGACCTGACTTCCCTGGCGCCGCACGAGAGGCTCCCTGAGACCCTCGTCGTGCCTCGGGAGAAAACCCCCACGGGCTCCGCAGCTCGAGGAAACCCCTGAGACGCCCCCGTCCTCGCGAGCTGAGGGCCTTCTTTTCCTGCATGGCCTGGAGAGCAATCCCGGGTCCTCTCTCCAAACGGAAGAGGAGGCTGGACTCCCTTGAGGCCGCTCAGGGGGCTCCAAGAGCCCCGCGTCGCGACTCGAGAGGAGAGCGCAGTCCTTGGCTTCCCCTCGAGACGAGGCCTGACTCCCCGGGGGAGCCTGGAATGCAACCCCGAGATCCCTGCCTTCCCTGGAGAGGAATATTAGGTCCCGGACACACGCCTAGGTGAGGTCTCTTCGGCCCTGCAGTGACTCGAGCGCAACCCCCAGCTTTCCCTCGCAACCCGAGGGGAAGATTGGGCTTCCCAGGGCCAACCCAAGGGGAAGGCTGAGATCCCCGTCGTAACTCGAGAATCCCGCCGCAACTCGAGAAAACCCACGTGGTTCCCACCTCTTGGCAAGATGAGGCCCTTTCCCGCCACGGCGTCTCAAGGGAAGTCCCCTGTTCCGCCCTGAAGGGCGAAACGGTCCCTGACAGCCTTCCTGCGACCCCCAAAAGTCCCCTGACACGCCGGGTTCCCTCGAGGGGAACACCGAGGGTCCCGGCACCGCTTCCTCTGAGCCCCTTCTCCCCTCCTGATCGCGACAGGAGAGGCGATTCCCTGCGTGGTCTGGAAGGGGTTCCCGGCCTTCCCGGCGCACCTCAGGAGGAGGCCGGTCTCACGAGGAAATTCGAGACGAGCCACGTGGGTGGGGCCACATGCCGAACGCCCCCGATTCCCCGGTCCGCCCTTGAGAAGGACCCGAGGCCCGGACCCCTCTTCGAAGGCAACCCTGTGGGTGAAGGCACAACACGAAGGGGCGCTGCCACCCCCGTGCATCGTCCGCAAAGACCCGCGGGTTCCACACACAGCTCGACGAGGGGCCTGAGACCCCCCTGAGCAACTCGAGAGGCCAGCGGGGTTCCCTTCCTCAGACAAGACGAGGCCTGACTCTCCTGTCCCAACTCTGCAGGGACCCTGCGGTCGGAGTCCGAAACGGAGAGGAAGCCTGAGGTTCCTGCCTCCCCTCGAGGTGAGGCCCTCTTCCGTTGCGCCAGACCCAGCGGAGTCCCGAGGGGCCCCGCCACCTCCACAGGATCCCTCGCCTCTCAGAGGCACCCTGGGAAGTTCCCTAAGGTCCCCGGCAGAAGGCGAGGGACACGAGGGTTTCCCGCCGCCCCCCGAGAAAGACCTCGAGAGTCCTTCTTCAACGCATCTCGAGGCCCTAGTCCCCTCTCGTGACTCGAGAGCCAGGACGCGCTCCCCCTCGCCACGCGCATGGAGACCTGACTTCCCTGGCGCCGCACGAGAGGCTCCCTGAGATCCTCGTCGTGCCTCGGGAGAAAACCCCCACGGGCGCCGCAGCTCGAGGAAACCCCTGAGACGCCCCCGTCCGCGCGAGCTGAGGGCCTTCTTGTCCTGCATGGCCTGGAGAGCAATCCCGGGTCCTCTCTCCAAACGGAAGAGGAGGCTGGACTCCCTTGAGGCCGCTCAGGGGGCTCCAAGAGCCCCGCGTCGCGACTCGAGAGGAGAGCGGAGTCCTTGGCTTCCCCTCGAGACGAGGCCTGACTCCCCGGGGGAGCCTGGAATGCAACCCCGAGATCCCTGCCTTCCCTGGAGAGGAATATTAGGTCCCGGACACACGCCTAGGTGAGGTCTCTTCGGCCCTGCAGTGACTCGAGCGCAACCCCCAGCTTTCCCTCGCAACCCGAGGGGAAGATTGGGCTTCCCAGGGCCAACCCAAGGGGAAGGCTGAGATCCCCGTCGTAACTCGAGAATCCCGCCGCAACTCGAGAAAAACCACGTGGTTCCCACCTCTTGGCAAGATGAGGCCCTTGCCCGCCACGGCGTCTCAAGGGAAGTCCCCTGTTCCGCCCTGAAGGGCGAAACGGTCCCTGACAGCCTTCCTGCGACCCCCAAAAGTCCCCCGACACGCCGGGTTCCCTCGAGGGGAACACCGAGGGTCCCGGCACCGCTTCCTCTGAGCCCCTTCTCCCCTCCTGATCGCGACAGGAGAGGCGATTCCCCTGCGTGGTCTGGAAGGGGTTCCCGGCCTTCCCGGCGCACCTCAGGAGGAGGCCGGTCTCACGAGGAAATTCGAGACGAGCCACGTGGGTGGGGCCACATGCCGAACGCCCCCGATTCCCCGGTCCGCCCTTGAGAAGGACCCGAGGCCCGGACCCCTCTTCGAAGGCAACCCTGTGGGTGAAGGCACAACACGAAGGGGCGCTGCCACCCCCGTGCATCGTCCGCAAAGACCCGCGGGTTCCACACACAGCTCGACGAGGGGCCTGAGACCCCCCTGAGCAACTCGAGAGGCCAGCGGGGTTCCCTTCCTCAGACAAGACGAGGCCTGACTCTCCTGTCCCAACTCTGCAGGGACCCTGCGGTCGGAGTCCGAAACGGAGAGGAAGCCTGAGGTTCCTGCCTGCCCTCGAGGTGAGGCCCTCTTCCGTTGCGCCAGACCCAGCGGAGTCCCGAGGGGCCCCGCCACCTCCACAGGATCCCTCGCCTCTCAGAGGCACCCTGGGAAGTTCCCTAAGGTCCCCGGCAGAAGGCGAGGGACACGAGGGTTTCCCGCCGCCCCCCGAGAAAGACCTCGAGAGTCCTTCTTCAACGCATCTCGAGGCCCTAGTCCCCTCTCGTGACTCGAGAGCCAGGACGCGCTCCCCCTCGCCACGCGCATGGAGACCTGACTTCCCTGGCGCCGCACGAGAGGCTCCCTGAGATCCTCGTCGTGCCTCGGGAGAAAACCCCCACGGGCGCCGCAGCTCGAGGAAACCCCTGAGACGCCCCCGTCCTCGCGAGCTGAGGGCCTTCTTTTCCTGCATGGCCTGGAGAGCAATCCCGGGTCCTCTCTCCAAACGGAAGAGGAGGCTGGACTCCCTTGAGGCCGCTCAGGGGGCTCCAAGAGCCCCGCGTCGCGACTCGAGAGGAGAGCGGAGTCCTTGGCTTCCCCTCGAGACGAGGCCTGACTCCCCGGGGGAGCCTGGAATGCAACCCCGAGATCCCTGCCTTCCCTGGAGAGGAATATTAGGTCCCGGACACACGCCTAGGTGAGGTCTCTTCGGCCCTGCAGTGACTCGAGCGCAACCCCCAGCTTTCCCTCGCAACCCGAGGGGAAGATTGGGCTTCCCAGGGCCAACCCAAGGGGAAGGCTGAGATCCCCGTCGTAACTCGAGAATCCCGCCGCAACTCGAGAAAAACCACGTGGTTCCCACCTCTTGGCAAGATGAGGCCCTTGCCCGCCACGGCGTCTCAAGGGAAGTCCCCTGTTCCGCCCTGAAGGGCGAAACGGTCCCTGACAGCCTTCCTGCGACCCCCAAAAGTCCCCCGACACGCCGGGTTCCCTCGAGGGGAACACCGAGGGTCCCGGCACCGCTTCCTCTGAGCCCCTTCTCCCCTCCTGATCGCGACAGGAGAGGCGATTCCCCTGCGTGGTCTGGAAGGGGTTCCCGGCCTTCCAGGCGCACCTCAGGAGGAGGCCGGTCTCACGAGGAAATTCGAGACGAGCCACGTGGGTGGGGCCACATGCCGAACGCCCCCGATTCCCCGGTCCGCCCTTGAGAAGGACCCGAGGCCCGGACCCCTCTTCGAAGGCAACCCTGTGGGTGAAGGCACAACACGAAGGGGCGCTGCCACCCCCGTGCATCGTCCGCAAAGACCCGCGGGTTCCACACACAGCTCGACGAGGGGCCTGAGACCCCCCTGAGCAACTCGAGAGTCCAGCGGGGTTCCCTTCCTCAGACAAGACGAGGCCTGACTCTCCTGTCCCAACTCTGCAGGGACCCTGCGGTCGGAGTCCGAAACGGAGAGGAAGCCTGAGGTTCCTGCCTCCCCTCGAGGTGAGGCCCTCTTCCGTTGCGCCAGACCCAGCGGAGTCCCGAGGGGCCCCGCCACCTCCACAGGATCCCTCGCCTCTCAGAGGCACCCTGGGAAGTTCCCTAAGGTCCCCGGCAGAAGGCGAGGGACACGAGGGTTTCCCGCCGCCCCCCGAGAGTCCTTCTTCAACGCGTCTCGAGGCCCTAGTCCCCTCCCCTGACTCGAGAGCCAGGACGCGCTCCCCCTCGCCACGCGCATGGAGACCTGACTTCCCTGGCGCCGCACGAGAGGCTCCCTGAGATCCTCGTCGTGCCTCGGGAGAAAACCCCCACGGGCACCGCAGCTCGAGGAAACCCCTGAGACGCCCCCGTCCTCGCGAGCTGAGGGCCTTCTTTTCCTGCATGGCCTGGAGAGCAATCCCGGGTCCTCTCTCCAAACGGAAGAGGAGGCTGGACTCCCTTGAGGCCGCTCAGGGGGCTCCAAGAGCCCCGCGTCGCGACTCGAGAGGAGAGCGGAGTCCTTGGCTTCCCCTCGAGACGAGGCCTGACTCCCCGGGGGAGCCTGGAATGCAACCCCGAGACCCCTGCCTTCCCTGGAGAGGAATATTAGGTCCCGGACACACGCCTAGGTGAGGTCTCTTCGGCCCTGCAGTGACTCGAGCGCAACCCCCAGCTTTCCCTCGCAACCCGAGGGGAAGATTGGGCTGCCCAGGGCCAACCCAAGGGGAAGGCTGAGATCCCCGTCGTAACTCGAGAATCCCGCCGCAACTCGAGAAAAACCACGTGGTTCCCACCTCTTGGCAAGATGAGGCCCTTGCCCGCCACGGCGTCTCAAGGGAAGTCCCCTGTTCCGCCCTGAAGGGCGAAACGGTCCCTGACAGCCTTCCTGCGACCCCCAAAAGTCCCCCGACACGCCGGGTTCCCTCGAGGGGAACACCGAGGGTCCCGGCACCGCTTCCTCTGAGCCCCTTCTCCCCTCCTGATCGCGACAGGAGAGGCGATTCCCCTGCGTGGTCTGGAAGGGGTTCCCGGCCTTCCCGGCGCACCTCAGGAGGAGGCCGGTCTCACGAGGAAATTCGAGACGAGCCACGTGGGTGGGGCCACATGCCGAACGCCCCCGATTCCCCGGTCCGCCCTTGAGAAGGACCCGAGGCCCGGACCCCTCTTCGAAGGCAACCCTGTGGGTGAAGGCACAACACGAAGGGGCGCTGCCACCCCCGTGCATCGTCCGCAAAGACCCGCGGGTTCCACACACAGCTCGACGAGGGGCCTGAGACCCCCCTGAGCAACTCGAGAGTCCAGCGGGGTTCCCTTCCTCAGACAAGACGAGGCCTGACTCTCCTGTCCCAACTCTGCAGGGACCCTGCGGTCGGAGTCCGAAACGGAGAGGCAGCCTGAGGTTCCTGCCTCCCCTCGAGGTGAGGCCCTCTTCCGTTGCGCCAGACCCAGCGGAGTCCCGAGGGGCCCCGCCACCTCCACAGGATCCCTCGCCTCTCAGAGGCACCCTGGGAAGTTCCCTAAGGTCCCCGGCAGAAGGCGAGGGACACGAGGGTTTCCCGCCGCCCCCCGAGAGTCCTTCTTCAACGCGTCTCGAGGCCCTAGTCCCCTCCCCTGACTCGAGAGCCAGGACGCGCTCCCCCTCGCCACGCGCATGGAGACCTGACTTCCCTGGCGCCGCACGAGAGGCTCCCTGAGATCCTCGTCGTGCCTCGGGAGAAAACCCCCACGGGCACCGCAGCTCGAGGAAACCCCTGAGACGCCCCCGTCCTCGCGAGCTGAGGGCCTTCTTTTCCTGCATGGCCTGGAGAGCAATCCCGGGTCCTCTCTCCAAACGGAAGAGGAGGCTGGACTCCCTTGAGGCCGCTCAGGGGGCTCCAAGAGCCCCGCGTCGCGACTCGAGAGGAGAGCGGAGTCCTTGGCTTCCCCTCGAGACGAGGCCTGACTCCCCGGGGGAGCCTGGAATGCAACCCCGAGACCCCTGCCTTCCCTGGAGAGGAATATTAGGTCCCGGACACACGCCTAGGTGAGGTCTCTTCGGCCCTGCAGTGACTCGAGCGCAACCCCCAGCTTTCCCTCGCAACCCGAGGGGAAGATTGGGCTGCCCAGGGCCAACCCAAGGGGAAGGCTGAGATCCCCGTCGTAACTCGAGAATCCCGCCGCAACTCGAGAAAAACCACGTGGTTCCCACCTCTTGGCAAGATGAGGCCCTTGCCCGCCACGGCGTCTCAAGGGAAGTCCCCTGTTCCGCCCTGAAGGGCGAAACGGTCCCTGACAGCCTTCCTGCGACCCCCAAAAGTCCCCCGACACGCCGGGTTCCCTCGAGGGGAACACCGAGGGTCCCGGCACCGCTTCCTCTGAGCCCCTTCTCCCCTCCTGATCGCGACAGGAGAGGCGATTCCCCTGCGTGGTCTGGAAGGGGTTCCCGGCCTTCCCGGCGCACCTCAGGAGGAGGCCGGTCTCACGAGGAAATTCGAGACGAGCCACGTGGGTGGGGCCACATGCCGAACGCCCCCGATTCCCCGGTCCGCCCTTGAGAAGGACCCGAGGCCCGGACCCCTCTTCGAAGGCAACCCTGTGGGTGAAGGCACAACACGAAGGGGCGCTGCCACCCCCGTGCATCGTCCGCAAAGACCCGCGGGTTCCACACACAGCTCGACGAGGGGCCTGAGACCCCCCTGAGCAACTCGAGAGTCCAGCGGGGTTCCCTTCCTCAGACAAGACGAGGCCTGACTCTCCTGTCCCAACTCTGCAGGGACCCTGCGGTCGGAGTCCGAAACGGAGAGGCAGCCTGAGGTTCCTGCCTCCCCTCGAGGTGAGGCCCTCTTCCGTTGCGCCAGACCCAGCGGAGTCCCGAGGGGCCCCGCCACCTCCACAGGATCCCTCGCCTCTCAGAGGCACCCTGGGAAGTTCCCTAAGGTCCCCGGCAGAAGGCGAGGGACACGAGGGTTTCCCGCCGCCCCCCGAGAGTCCTTCTTCAACGCGTCTCGAGGCCCTAGTCCCCTCCCGTGCCTCGAGAGCCAGGACGCGCTCCCCCTCGCCACGCGCATGGAGACCTGACTTCCCTGGCGCCGCACGAGAGGCTCCCTGAGATCCTCGTCGTGCCTCGGGAGAAAACCCCCACGGGCGCCGCAGCTCGAGGAAACCCCTGAGACGCCCCCGTCCTCGCGAGCTGAGGGCCTTCTTTTCCTGCATGGCCTGGAGAGCAATCCCGGGTCCTCTCTCCAAACGGAAGAGGAGGCTGGACTCCCTTGAGGCCGCTCAGGGGGCTCCAAGAGCCCCGCGTCGCGACTCGAGAGGAGAGCGGAGTCCTTGGCTTCCCCTCGAGACGAGGCCTGACTCCCCGGGGGAGCCTGGAATGCAACCCCGAGACCCATGCCTTCCCTGGAGAGGAATATTAGGTCCCGGACACACGCCTAGGTGAGGTCTCTTCGGCCCTGCAGTGACTCGAGCGCAACCCCCAGCTTTCCCTCGCAACCCGAGGGGAAGATTGGGCTGCCCAGGGCCAACCCAAGGGGAAGGCTGAGATCCCCGTCGTAACTCGAGAATCCCGCCGCAACTCGAGAAAAACCACGTGGTTCCCACCTCTTGGCAAGATGAGGCCCTTGCCCGCCACGGCGTCTCAAGGGAAGTCCCCTGTTCCGCCCTGAAGGGCGAAACGGTCCCTGACAGCCTTCCTGCGACCCCCAAAAGTCCCCCGACACGCCGGGTTCCCTCGAGGGGAACACCGAGGGTCCCGGCACCGCTTCCTCTGAGCCCCTTCTCCCCTCCTGATCGCGACAGGAGAGGCGATTCCCCTGCGTGGTCTGGAAGGGGTTCCCGGCCTTCCCGGCGCACCTCAGGAGGAGGCCGGTCTCACGAGGAAATTCGAGACGAGCCACGTGGGTGGGGCCACATGCCGAACGCCCCCGATTCCCCGGTCCGCCCTTGAGAAGGACCCGAGGCCCGGACCCCTCTTCGAAGGCAACCCTGTGGGTGAAGGCACAACACGAAGGGGCGCTGCCACCCCCGTGCATCGTCCGCAAAGACCCGCGGGTTCCACACACAGCTCGACGAGGGGCCTGAGACCCCCCTGAGCAACTCGAGAGGCCAGCGGGGTTCCCTTCCTCAGACAAGACGAGGCCTGACTCTCCTGTCCCAACTCTGCAGGGACCCTGCGGTCGGAGTCCGAAACGGAGAGGAAGCCTGAGGTTCCTGCCTCCCCTCGAGGTGAGGCCCTCTTCCGTTGCGCCAGACCCAGCGGAGTCCCGAGGGGCCCCGCCACCTCCACAGGATCCCTCGCCTCTCAGAGGCACCCTGGGAAGTTCCCTAAGGTCCCCGGCAGAAGGCGAGGGACACGAGGGTTTCCCGCCGCCCCCCGAGAGTCCTTCTTCAACGCGTCTCGAGGCCCTAGTCCCCTCCCGTGCCTCGAGAGCCAGGACGCGCTCCCCCTCGCCACGCGCATGGAGACCTGACTTCCCTGGCGCCGCACGAGAGGCTCCCTGAGATCCTCGTCGTGCCTCGGGAGAAAACCCCCACGGGCGCCGCAGCTCGAGGAAACCCCTGAGACGCCCCCGTCCTCGCGAGCTGAGGGCCTTCTTTTCCTGCATGGCCTGGAGAGCAATCCCGGGTCCTCTCTCCAAACGGAAGAGGAGGCTGGACTCCCTTGAGGCCGCTCAGGGGGCTCCAAGAGCCCCGCGTCGCGACTCGAGAGGAGAGCGGAGTCCTTGGCTTCCCCTCGAGACGAGGCCTGACTCCCCGGGGGAGCCTGGAATGCAACCCCGAGACCCCTGCCTTCCCTGGAGAGGAATATTAGGTCCCGGACACACACCTAGGTGAGGTCTCTTCGGCCCTGCAGTGACTCGAGCGCAACCCCCAGCTTTCCCTCGCAACCCGAGGGGAAGATTGGGCTGCCCAGGGCCAACCCAAGGGGAAGGCTGAGATCCCCGTCGTAACTCGAGAATCCCGCCGCAACTCGAGAAAAACCACGTGGTTCCCACCTCTTGGCAAGATGAGGCCCTTGCCCGCCATGGCGTCTCAAGGGAAGTCCCCTGTTCCGCCCTGAAGGGCGAAACGGTCCCTGACAGCCTTCCTGCGACCCCCAAAAGTCCCCCGACACGCCGGGTTCCCTCGAGGGGAACACCGAGGGTCCCGGCACCGCTTCCTCTGAGCCCCTTCTCCCCTCCTGATCGCGACAGGAGAGGCGATTCCCCTGCGTGGTCTGGAAGGGGTTCCCGGCCTTCCCGGCGCACCTCAGGAGGAGGCCGGTCTCACGAGGAAATTCGAGACGAGCCACGTGGGTGGGGCCACATGCCGAACGCCCCCGATTCCCCGGTCCGCCCTTGAGAAGGACCCGAGGCCCGGACCCCTCTTCGAAGGCAACCCTGTGGGTGAAGGCACAACACGAAGGGGCGCTGCCACCCCCGTGCATCGTCCGCAAAGACCCGCGGGTTCCACACACAGCTCGACGAGGGGCCTGAGACCCCTCTGAGCAACTCGAGAGGCCAGCGGGGTTCCCTTCCTCAGACAAGACGAGGCCTGACTCTCCTGTCCCAACTCTGCAGGGACCCTGCGGTCGGAGTCCGAAACGGAGAGGAAGCCTGAGGTTCCTGCCTCCCCTCGAGGTGAGGCCCTCTTCCGTTGCGCCAGACCCAGCGGAGTCCCGAGGGGCCCCGCCACCTCCACAGGATCCCTCGCCTCTCAGAGGCACCCTGGGAAGTTCCCTAAGGTCCCCGGCAGAAGGCGAGGGACACGAGGGTTTCCCGCCGCCCCCCGAGAGTCCTTCTTCAACGCGTCTCGAGGCCCTAGTCCCCTCCCGTGACTCGAGAGCCAGGACGCGCTTCCCCTCGCCACGCGCATGGAGACCTGACTTCCCTGGCGCCGCACGAGAGGCTCCCTGAGATCCTCGTCGTGCCTCGGGAGAAAACCCCCACGGGCGCCGCAGCTCGAGGAAACCCCTGAGACGCCCCCGTCCTCGCGAGCTGAGGGCCTTCTTTTCCTGCATGGCCTGGAGAGCAATCCCGGGTCCTCTCTCCAAACGGAAGAGGAGGCTGGACTCCCTTGAGGCCGCTCAGGGGGCTCCAAGAGCCCCGCGTCGCGACTCGAGAGGAGAGCGGAGTCCTTGGCTTCCCCTCGAGACGAGGCCTGACTCCCCGGGGGAGCCTGGAATGCAACCCCGAGACCCCTGCCTTCCCTGGAGAGGAATATTAGGTCCCGGACACACGCCTAGGTGAGGTCTCTTCGGCCCTGCAGTGACTCGAGCGCAACCCCCAGCTTTCCCTCGCAACCCGAGGGGAAGATTGGGCTTCCCAGGGCCAACCCAAGGGGAAGGCTGAGATCCCCGTCGTAACTCGAGAATCCCGCCGCAACTCGAGAAAAACCACGTGGTTCCCACCTCTTGGCAAGATGAGGCCCTTGCCCGCCACGGCGTCTCAAGGGAAGTCCCCTGTTCCGCCCTGAAGGGCGAAACGGTCCCTGACAGCCTTTCTGCGACCCCCAAAAGTCCCCCGACATGCCGTGTTCCCTCGAGGGGAACACCGAGGGTCCCGGCACCCTTCCTCTGAGCCCCTTCTCCCCTCCTGATCGCGACAGGAGAGGCGATTCCACTGCATGGTCTGGAAGGGGTTCCCGGCCTTCCCGGCGCACCTCAGGAGGAGGCCGGTCTCACGAGGAAATTCGAGACGAGCCACGTGGGTGGGGCCACATGCCGAACGCCCCCGATTCCCCGGTCCGCCCTTGAGAAGGACCCGAGGCCCGGACCCCTCTTCGAAGGCAACCCTGTGGGTGAAGGCACAACACGAAGGGGCGCTGCCACCCCCGTGCATCGTCCGCAAAGACCCGCGGGTTCCACACACAGCTCGACGAGGGGCCTGAGACCCCCCTGAGCAACTCGAGAGGCCAGCGGGGTTCCCTTCCTCAGACAAGACGAGGCCTGACTCTCCTGTCCCAACTCTGCAGGGACCCTGCGGTCGGAGTCCGAAACGGAGAGGAAGCCTGAGGTTCCTGCCTGCCCTCGAGGTGAGGCCCTCTTCCGTTGCGCCAGACCTAGCGGAGTCCCGAGGGGCCCCGCCACCTCCACAGGATCCCTCGCCTCTCAGAGGCACCCTGGGAAGTTCCCTAAGGTCCCCGGCAGAAGGCGAGGGACACGAGGGTTTCCCGCTGCCCCCCGAGAGTCCTTCTTCAACGCGTCTCGAGGCCCTAGTCCCCTCCCGTGACTCGAGAGCCAGGACGCGCTCCCCCTCGCCACGCGCATGGAGACCTGACTTCCCTGGCGCCGCATGAGAGGCTCCCTGAGATCCTCGTCGTGCCTCGGGAGAAAACCCCCACGGGCGCCGCAGCTCGAGGAAACCCCTGAGACGCCCCCGTCCTCGCGAGCTGAGGGCCTTCTTTTCCTGCATGGCCTGGAGAGCAATCCCGGGTCCTCTCTCCAAACGGAAGAGGAGGCTGGACTCCCTTGAGGCCGCTCAGGGGGCTCCAAGAGCCCTGCGTCGCGACTCGAGACGAGAGCGGAGTCCTTGGCTTCCCCTCGAGACGAGGCCTGACTCCCCGGGGGAGCCTGGAATGCAACCCCGAGATCCCTGCCTTCCCTGGAGAGGAATATTAGGTCCCGGACACACGCCTAGCTGAGGTCTCTTCGGCCCTGCAGTGACTCGAGCGCAACTCCCAGCTTTCCCTCGCAACCCGAGGGGAACATTGGGCTTCCCAGGGCCAACCCAAGGGGAAGGCTGAGATCCCCGTCGTAACTCGAGAATCCCGCCGAAACTCGAGAAAACCCACGTGGTTCCCACCTCTTGGCAAGATGAGGCCCTTGCCCGCGACGGCGTCTCAAAGGAAGTCCCCTGTTCCGCCCTGAAGGGCGAAAAGGTCCCTGACAGCCTTCCTGCGACCCCCAAAAGTCCCCCGACACGCCGGGTTCCCTCGAGGGGAACACCGAGGGTCCCGGCACCGCTTCCTCTGAGCCCCTTCTCCCCTCCTGATCGCGATAGGAGAGGCGATTCCCCTGCGTGGTCTGGAAGGGGTTCCCGGCCTTCCCGGCGCACCTCAGGAGGAGGCCGGTCTCACGAGGAAATTCGAGACGAGCCACGTGGGTGGGGCCACATGCCGAACGCCCCCGATTCCCCGGTCCGCCCTTGAGAAGGACCCGAGGCCCGGACCCCTCTTCGAAGGCAACCCTGTGGGTGAAGGCACAACACGAAGGGGCGCTGCCACCCCCGTGCATCGTCCGCAAAGACCCGCGGGTTCCACACACAGCTCGACGAGGGGCCTGAGACCCCCCTGAGCAACTCGAGAGGCCAGCGGGGTTCCCTTCCTCAGACAAGACGAGGCCTGACTCTCCTGTCCCAACTCTGCAGGGACCCTGCGGTCGGAGTCCGAAACGGAGAGGAAGCCTGAGGTTCCTGCCTCCCCTCGAGGTGAGGCCCTCTTCCGTTGCGCCAGACCCAGCGGAGTCCCGAGGGGCCCCGCCACCTCCTCAGGATCCCTCGCCTCTCAGAGGCACCCTGGGAAGTTCCCTAAGGTCCCCGGCAGAAGGCGAGGGACACGAGGGTTTCCCGCCGCCCCACGAGGAAGACCTCGAGAGTCCTTCTTCAACGCGTCTCGAGGCCCTAGTCCCCTCCCGTGCCTCGAGAGCCAGGACGCGCTCCCCCTCGCCACGCGCATGGAGACCTGACTTCCCTGGCGCCGCACGAGAGGCTCCCTGAGATCCTCGTCGTGCCTCGGGAGAAAACCCCCACGGGCGCCGCAGCTCGAGGAAACCCCTGAGACGCCCCCGTCCTCGCGAGCTGAGGGCCTTCTTTTCCTGCCTGGCCTGGAGAGCAATCCCGAGTCTTCTCTCCAAACTGAAGAGTAGGATGGATTCCCTTGAGGCGACTCAGTGGGCTCCAAGAGATCCGCCTCGTGGCTCGAAAGCAGAGCGCAGTCCTTTGCTTCCCCTCGAGGCGAGGCCTGACTCCCCGGGGAGTCTGGAGTGCAATCCCGAGATCCTTGTCTTCCCTTGAGAGGAATATTAGGTCCTGGACACACGCCTAGATGAGGTCTCTTTGGCCTTGCAGTGATTCGAGCACAACATCCAGCTTTCCCTCGCAACTCGAAGGGAAGTTTGGGCTTCCCAGGGCTAACACAAGAGGAAGGCTGAAGTCCCCGTCGTAACTCGAGAATCCCGCCGCAACTCGAAAAAAACCACGTGGTTCCATCGTCTTCGCAGCATGAGGCCCTTGCCCGCCACAGCGTCTCAAAAGAAGTCCCACGTTCCTACTTAAGTGCAAAACGGTACTTGGCACCCATGATGGCACCCCCAAAGTTCCCCAACATACAGGCCTCACTGGAGGGTAACACCCATGTTCCCCGCACCACATCATTTGAGCCCCTTCTCCCCTCCTGATTGCAACAGGAGTGTCTTTTCTCCTGCTTTGTGTGGAAGGGGTTACCGATCTTCCCAGCGCACATCAGGATGAGGCCTGTCTCACGAGGAAATTGGAGATGTAGCCTCGTGGGTGGTGCCACATGCGGAAAGACCCCATTTCCCGGTCAGCTATTAATAAGAACCCGATGCCCGTACACTTCTTGGAATGCATCCTGTAGGATGAAGGCACAACAAGGAGGGACCCTGAACACCCGTGCATGTTTTGGAAAATTCTGCAGGTTCCACATACAGCTCGACAAGTGACCTGTTACCTCCTGAACAACTCGAGAGGCAAGCTAAGTTTCATTTCTCCACAGAATACGAGGCCTGACTCTCCTGTCCCAACTCTGCAGGAATCCTGAGATCGGAGTCTGAAATGGAGAGGAAACCTGAGGTTCCTTCCTCAACACGAGATGAGGCCCTCTTGTATTATACCACACCCAGTGGAGTCCCTAGAGGCCCCTCCCAACTCCACAGTATCAGTGTCTTCTCAGAGGCACCCTGAGCAACTCCCTGAGGTCACCGGCACAAGTCGAGGGAACACAGGGTATCCTGCCGTAACCCGAGAAAGACCTCAAGAGTCCGTCTTCAACAAGTCTTGAGGATGGATTCCCCTACCATGACTCGAGAGCAATGACACGCTCCCCCTCGCCATGCGCATGGACACCTGACTTCCCTGGCGCCACATGAGAGGCTCCCTGAGCTCCCCGTCATACCTCGTGAGAAACCCCACACTGGCGCCCCAGCTCGGGAAAACCCACCGTCATCGCGAGATTGGGGACTGCTTTTCCTGCCTGACCTGGAGAGCAATCCCTGGTCTTTTCTCCAAACTTCACAGGAGGCTTTACTCCCTTTAGGCCACTCAATGGGCTCCAAGAGATACCTGTCGCGACTTGAGAGGACAGCAGAGTACTTTGTTTCCCCTCGAGACGAGGCCTTACCTCGGGTGAGTCTGGAATGCAACCCCGAGATCCCTGTTGCCCCTGGAGAGGAACATTATGTCCTGGACAAAAGCCTAGATGAGGTCTATTTTGCCCTACAGTGACTCGAGAGCAACACCCATCTCTCCCTCGCAATTCGAATGGAAGATTGGTCTTCATTGGGCCAACACAAGAGGAAGTCTGAATTTCCCGTTGTAAGTCGAGAATCCCACCGCAACTCTTAAAAACCACGTGGTTCCCCATTCATCGCAATAAGAGGCCTTTGCCCGCTACAGAGTCTCAAGAGAAGTCCCATGTTTCGTCATAAAGTTCGAAATGCTACTTGGCACCCTTGATGCGACCCCAAAAGTTCCCCAATATACCGGTCTCACTCCAAGGAACACCGAAGTTCCTGGCACCACTTCATTTGAGCCCCTTCTCCGCTCCTGATCACGGCAGGAAGGTCGATCCCCCTGCTTTGTCTAGAAGGGGTTCCCGACCTTCATGGTGCACCTCAGGATGAGGACAGTCTCACGAAGAAATTCGAGACGTAGCCTCGTGTTGGTGCCACGTGCCAAAAGACCCCGATTTCTCAGTCTTTCTCTTGATAAGAACCTGATGCCCGGACACCTCTTCTAAGGCAACCCTGTGGATGAAGGCACTACACGAGGGGGCACTGGCAACCCTGTTCATCGTCCGGAAAACCCCGCAGGATCCACATACAGCTCCACAACTGGCCTGTCACCCCTTAAACAATGAGAGAGGAAAGCGGAGTTCCCTTCCTCAGACAAGACGAGGCCTGAGTATCCAATCCCAACTCTGCAGGCACGCTTCGATCTGAGTCAGAAATGGAGAGGAAACCTGAGGTTCCTGCCTCAACCCGAGATGAGACCCTCTTCCATTAAAACAAACCTAGTGGAGTCCCGAGAGGCCCCTCCCATCTCCACAGTATCCCTGACTTCTCATAGGCATTCTGAGAAGCTCCTTGAAGCCACCGGCAAAAGTCGAGGGAAATAAGGGTTTCCTGCCACAACCGAAGAAAGACCTCGAGAGTCCTTCTTCAATGTGTCTTGGGGTCAGATTCCCCTACCATAGCTCGAGAGCAATAATGCGCTCCCCCTCGCCACGCACATGGAGACCTGACTTCCCTGGCGCCACACAAGAGGCTCCCTGAGCTCCCCGTCGTACCTCGTGTGAAACCCCACACTGGCGCCGCAGCTCGAGAAAACCCACAAGATCCCTCCGTCATCGCGAGATGAGGGCCATCTTTTCCTGCATGGCCTGGAGAGCAGTCCCAAGTCCTCTCTCCAAACTTCACAGGAGGCTTGACTCCCTTTAGGCCACAAAGTGGGCTCCAAGAGGTGACCGTCGCGACTCGAAAGGAGAGCAGAGTCCTTTGCTTCCCTTCGACATGAGGCCTGACTCCCTGGGTGAGTCTGGAATGCAAACCTGAGATCCCTGTGGCCCTTGGAGAGGAACATTAGGTCCTGGACACAAGCCTAGATGAGGTCTCCTTTGCCCTGCAGTGACTCGAGCGCAACCCCCAGCTCTCCCTCGCAACTCGAATGGATGATTGGACTTCCCTGGCCCAACACAAGAGGAAGCCTGAAATCCCCGTCGTAACTCGAGAATCCCGCCTCAACTCGAGAAAAACCACGTGGCTCCCCCGTCATCGCAAGATGAGCCCCTTGGCCGCTACAGCGTATCAAGAGAAGTCCCACGTTCCATCCTGAAGTACAAAACGGTACTTGGCACCCTTGATGCGACCCCCAAAGTTCCCTGACATACCGGTCTCACTCGAGGGAAACACCAAAGTTCACGGCAGCACTTCCTGTGAGCCCCTTCACCCCTCCTGATCGCGACAGAAGGGTCGATTCCCATGTTTTGTCTGCAAGGGGTTCCCAACGTTCCCCGCGAACCTCCAGATGAGGCCGGTCTCATGAGGAAATTCGAAAAGTAGCCTCATGGTTGGTGCCATATGCTGAAAGATCCCGAATTCCCGGTCCACTCTAGATAAGAACCTGACGCCCGGACATCTCTTCGAAGGCAACCCTGTGGATTAAGGCACAACACGAAGGGACACTGACATCCCCATGCATCGTCTGGAAAAACCCGCAGATTCCACTCACAGCTCCAAATGTGGACTGTCACCCCGTGAACAACTCGAGAGGCAAGTGAAGTTGCATTCCTTCACACATGACGAGGCCTTACTCTCCTGTCCCAACTCTTCAGGGACCCTGCAATTGGAGTCAGAAATGGAGAGGAACCCTGAGGTTCCTGCCTCAACTAGAGAAGAGGCCCTCTTCCATTGAACCAAACTCAGTGGTGTCCCGAGAGGCCCCTCCCAACACCACAGTATCCCTGAATTCTCAGAGGCTCCCTGAGAAGCTACCTGAGGTCACTGACACAAGTCGAGGGAACCCAGAGTTTCCTGAAGTAACCCGAGAAAGACTTGGAGAGTCCTTTTTCAACGTCTCTTGATGCCCGATTCCCCTACCATGACTCCAGAGCAAGGACGTGCTCCCCTCGCCACAAGCAGTAAAACTGACTTCCCTAGTACCACACAAGATGCTCCCTGAGTACCCCATCGTACCTCGGGAGAAAACCCACAGTGGCGCCGCAGTTCGAGAAAAACCACAAGATGCCCCCGTCATGGAGAGATGGGGGCCTTCTTTTCCTGCCTGACCTGGAGAGCAATTCCTGGTCCTCTCTCCAAACTTCACAGGAGTATTGACTCCCTTTAGGCCACTCAGTTGGGTCCAAGAAATACCCGGTGCAACTCGAGAGGAGAGCGGAGTCCTTTGCTTCCCTGGAGACGAGGCCTGACTCCCCGGGTGAGTTTGGAATGCAACCCCGAGATCCATGTCACCCCTGGAGTGGAACATTATGTCCTAGACACAAGCCTAGATGAGGTCTATTTTGCCTTACAGTGACTCGAGAGCAACCTCCATCTCTCCCTCACAATTTGAATGGAAGATTGGGCTTCCCACGGTCAACACAAGAGGAAGTCTGAATTTCCCATCGTAATTCGAGAATTCAGCCTCAAGTCTTAAAAACCATGTGGTTCCCCCTTCATCGCAATATGAGGCCCTTGCCAGCTAGAGTCTCAAGAGAAGTCCCACGTTCCATCTTAAAGTTCGAAATGCTACTTGGCACCCTTGATGCGACCCCAAAGTTCCCCAACATACCGGTCTCAATCCAGGGGAACACCGAAGTTCCCGGTGTCTCCAGGGAAGTCCCATGTTCCGCCCTGAAGGATGAAACGGTACTTGACACCCTTGATGCGACCGCAAAAGTTCCCCGACACGCTGGGTTCCCTCGAGGGGAACACCGAGGGTCCCGGCACCACTTCATCTGAGCCCCTTCTCCCCTCCTGATCGTGACAGGAGAGTCGATTCCCCTGCTTTGTCTGGAAGGGGTTCCCGGCCTTCCTGGCGTACCTCAGGATGAGGCCGGTCTCAGGAGGAAATTCGAGACTAGCCACGTGTGAGGTGCCACGTGCCGAACGACTCCGATTTTCCGGTCTGCTCTTGATAAGAACCCGATGCCCGGACACCTCTTCGAAGGCAACCCTGTGAGTGAAGGCACAACACGAAGGGGAACTGACACCCCCGAGCATCATCCGGAAAAACCCGCAGGGTCTACACACAGCTCGACAAGGGGCCTGAGACTCCCGGAACAACTCGAGAGGCAACCAGAATTCCATTCCTCAGAAAAGACGAGGCATGACTCTCCTGTCTCAACCCTGCAGGGACCGTGCAGTCGGAGTCCGAAACCGAGAGGAAGCCTGAGGTTCCTGCCTCCCCTCGAGATGAGGCCCTCTTCCATTGCGCCAGACCCAGCAGAGACCCGAGAGGCCCTGCCAACTACACAGCATCCCTCACCTCTCAGAGGCACCGTGGGAAGTTCACTAAGGTCCCCTGCAGAAGTCGAGGGAAACGAGGGTTTCCCGCCGCAACCCGAGAAAGACCTCGAGAGTCCTTCTTCAACGCCTCTTGAGGACCTAGCCGTTTCCCATGACTCGAGAGTGATGACCAGCTCCCCCTCGCCATGCGCATGGGGACCTGACTTCCCTGGCGCCGCACGAGAGGCTCCCTGAGGTCCTCGTCGTGCCTCGTGAGAAAACCCCCATGGGCGCAGCAGCCTGAAGAAACCCATTAGACGCCCCCGTCATCGCGAGATGAGGGCCTTCTTTTCCTGCCTACCTGGAGAGCAATCCCGGGTCCTCTCTCCAAACTGAAGAGGAGGCTCGACACCCTTGAGTCCACTCAGTGGGCTCCAAGAGATCCGTGTCGCGACTTGAGAGGAAAGCGGAGTCCTTTGCTTCCCCTCCAGGCGAGTCCTGACCCCCCGGGGGAGTCTGGAATGGAAACCCGTGATCCCTGTCTTCCCTTGAGAGGAATATTAGGTCCTGGACACACGCCTCGATGAGGTCTCTTTGGCCCTGTAGTGACTCGAGCAGAACCCCCAGCTTTCCATCCCAACTCGAATTGAAGATTGGGCTTCCCAGGGCCAACCCAAGAGGAAGCCTGAAATTCCTGTCGTTTTCGAGAATCCCGATGCAACTCGAGAAAAACGACGTGGTTCCAACGTCTTCACAGGATGAGTCCCTTGCCCGCTATAGTGTCTCCAGGGAAGTCCCATGTTCCGTCCTGAAGTGGGAAACGGTACTTGGCTCCCTTGATGCGACCCCTAAAGTTCCCTGAAACGCCGGGTTCCCTCGAGTGGAACACTGAGGGTCCCGGCACCACTTCATCTGAGCCCCATCTACCCTCCTGATCGCGATAGGAGAATCGATTCCCCTACTTTGTGTGGAAGGTGTTCCCGGCCTTCCCGGCGCACCTCAGGATGATGCTGGTCTCACGAGGAAATTCGAGATGAGCCACGTGGGTGGTGCCACATGCCAAATGACCCCGATTTCCCGGTCCGCTCTTGAAATGAACCCGATGCCCGGACACCTCTTTGAAGGAAACCCTGTGGGGGAAGGCACAAAACGAAGGGGCACTGACACCCCCATGCATCTTCTGGAAACACCCGCAGGTTCCACTCACAGCTTGTCAAGGGCCCTGAGACCCCCTGAACGACTCGAGAGGCAAGCAGAGTTCCGTTACTCAGACAAGACGAGGCCTGACTCTCCTGTCCCAACTCTGCAGGGACCCTGCGGTCGGAGTCAGAAATGGAGAGAAAGCCTGAGGGTCCTGCCTCCAATCGAGATGAGGCCCTCTTTCATTTCGTCAAACCTAGTGGAGTCCCGAGAGGCCCCTCTAACTCCTCAGTATCCCTCACCTCTCAGAGGCACCTGGGAAGTTCCCTAAGGTCCCCTTAGAGGTCGATGGAAACGAGTGTTTCCCGCCCCAACCCAAGAAAGACCTTGAGAGTCCTTCTTAAATGCCTCTTGAGGCCCTAGTCCCTCCCATGACTCAAGAGCAATGACGCGATCTGCCTGGCCACACACATGGAGTCAGGCTTCTCTGGCGCCGCACGAGAGGCTCCCTGAATTCCCCATCATATCTCGTGAGAAACCCCACACTGGCGCCGCAGCTCGAGAAAACCCATGAGACGCCCCCGTCATCACGAGAGGAGGGCCATCTTTAACTGCATGGTATGCAGATCAAGCGTGAACATTCTGTCCAAGCTACACAGGACGCTTGACTCCCTTTAGGCCACTCATTTGGCTCCAAGAGTTACGCGTCCCGACTCGAGAGGATAGTGGAGTCCTTTGCTTCCACTCAAGACGAGGCGTGACCCACCGGGTGAGACTGGAATGCGACCCCGATATCCCTGTCACCCCTGGAGAGGAACATTACGTCCTGGACCCAAGCCTAGATGAGGACTCTTTGCCCTGAAGTGACTCGAGAGCAACCCCAGCTCTCTCTGACAAGTTGAATGGAAGATTGGACTTCCTGGGCCAACACAAGAGGAAGCCTGAATTCCCCGTTGTAACTCGAGAATCCCGCCTCAACTCGAGAAAAACCACGTGTTTCCCTCGTCATCGCAATATGAGGCCCTTGCCCGCTAGAGCATCTCCAGAGAATTCCCACGTTCCGTCTTGAAGTGCGAAACTGTACTTGGCACCCTTGATGCGACCTCAAAAGTGCCGTGACATACCGGTCTCACTTGAGGGGCCACCGAGGTTCCCGGCACCACTTCATCTGAGCCCCTTCTCCACTTCTGATTGCGACCGGTGGGTCGATTCCCCTGCTTTGTCTGCAAGGGGTTCCCGAGCTTCCCGGCGCACCTCAGGATGAGGCCGGTCTCCCGAGGAAATTCGAGACGTAGCCTCGTGGGTGGTACCACATGCTGAAAGACCCCAATTTTCCGGTACGCTCTTGAAAAGAACCCGATGCCCGGAAACCTCTTTGAAGGCAACCCTGTGGATGAAGGCACAACACGAAGGGGCACTGACACCCCCGTGCATCGTCCGGAAAAACCCGCAGGTTCCACACTCAGCTCAACAAGTGGCCTGTCACTCCGTGAACAACTCAAAAGGCAAGGGGAAATCCATTCCTCCACAGAAGACGAGGCGTGACTCTCTTGTCCATACTCTGCAGGTACCCTGCGACCCGAGTCAGATATGGAGAGGACCCCTGAGGTTCCTGCCTCCATTCGAGATGAGGCCCTCTTCGATTGCACCAAACCCAGTTGAGTAACGAAAGGCCCCTCCCAAATCCACAGTGTCCCTGACTTCTCAGAGGCACCATTAGAAGTTGCCTGAGGTCACCGACACAAATCAAGGGAACCCAGGGTTCCCTGCCGCAACCCGAGAAAGACCTCGAGAGTCCTTCTTCAATGCGTCTTGAGGCCTGATTCGCCTACTATGACTCGAGAGAAATCACGCACTCCCCTTCACCACACGCACGGAGACCTGACGTCCCTAGCACCACACGAGAGGCTCTCTGAGCTCCCCGTTGTACCTCGTGAGAAATCTGATACTGGCGCCGCAGCTGGAGAAAACCCACGAGATGCCCCCGTCATCGCGAGATGAGGGCCTTTTTTCCTGCATGGCCAGGAAAACAATCCCGAGTCATCTCCAAACTCCATAGGAGGCTTCACTCCCTTTACGCCACGCAGTGGGCTCCAAGAGATACCCGTCGCGACTCGACAGGAGAGCGGAGTCCTTTTTTTCCCCTCAAGACGAGGCCTGACTCTCCGGGTGAGTCGAGAATGCAACCCTGAGATCCCTGTCGGCCCAGTAGTGGAACACTAGGTCCTGGACACAAGCGTAGATGAGGTCTATTTTGCCCTGCAGTGACTGGAGAGCAATCCCCAGTTCTAACTTGCAACTCGAATGGAATACTGGATTTTCCTGGCGCCATACAATAGGCTCCCTGAGATCCCCGTGGTACTTCATGAGACACCCCACACTGGCGCCGCAGCTCGAGAAAACCCACGAGACGCCACCGTCATCTCGAGATGAGGGCCTTCTTTTCCTGCATGGCCTGGAGTCCAATCTCGAGTCCTCTCTCCAAACTCCACAGGAGGCTTGACTCCCTTTAGTACACACAGTGGGCTTTAAGAGATACCCATCCCGACTCGAGACGAGAGCGGAATTCTTTGCTTACCCTCGAGGTGAGAACCGACTCCCCGGATGAATCTGGAATGCAAACCCGAGATCCCTGTCGCCCCTGGAGAGCAACGTTAGATCCCGGACACAAGCCTAGATTAGGTCTCTTTTGCCCTGCAGTGACTCTAGTGCAATCCCCAGCTCCCCCTCGCAACCCGAATGGAAGATTGGATTTCAAGGCCAACAAAAGGAAGCCTAAATTCCCGGTCATAACTCGAGAATCCCGCCGCAACTCGAGCAAAACCACGTGGTTCTCCCGTCATCGCAAGATGAGGCCCTTGCCCGCTACAGCGTTTCAAAAGATGTCCCAGGTTCCGTCTTGAAATGCGAAACGGTACTTGGCACCCTTGATGCGACCCCAAAAGTCCCCCAACACGCCGGTCTCACTCAAGGGGAACACCGAGGTTCCCGGCACCACTTCATTTAAGCCCCTTCTCCCCTCCTGATCGTGACCGGTGGGTCGATTCCCCTGCTTTGTCTGCAAGGGGGCCCGACCTTCCCTGCACAACTCAGGATGAGGCCGGTCTCATGGGGAAATTCGATACATAGCTTTGTGGGTGGTGCCACTTGCTGAAAGACTCCAATTTCCCGGTCCGCTCTTGATAAGAATCCGATGCTCGGACACCTCTTGGAAAGCAGCCTTGAGTATGAAGGTACAACACGAAGGGGCACTAACACACCTGTGCATCATCCGGAAAAACGGGCAGGTTACACACACAGCTCGACAAGTGGCCTGTCACCTCGAGAACAACTCGAGAGGCAAGAGGAGTCCCATCCTCCAGAAAAGACGAGGCCTGACTCTCCTGTACTAACATGCAGGGACCTTGCGATCTGAGTCAGAAATGGAGAGGAACTCTGAGGTTCCTGCTTCAACTCGAGATGAGTCCCTCTTACATTCCACCAAATGCAGAGGAGTCTCGAGAGGCCCCTCCAAACTGCACAGTATCCCTGACTTCTCAGAGGCACTCTGAGAAGCTCCCTGAGGTCGCAGGCACAAGTCAAGGGAACCCTGGGTTTTATGCAGTGACCCGAGAAAGACCTCGAGAGTCCTTCTTCAACCCGTCTTGAGGCCCGATTACCCTACCATGACTCGAGAGCAATGACGAGCTCCCCCTAGCCATCTCATGGGGAACTGACTTCCCTGGCGCCACACGAGAGGCTTCCTGAGCTCCCTCTCGTACCTCGTCAGAAACCCGGCACTAGCGCGGCAGTCCAGAAAACCCACGAGACGCCGCCATCATCGCGAGATGAGGGCCTTCTTTTCCTGCATGGCCTGGAGAGGAATCCCGAGTCCTCTATCCAAACAGCACAGGAGGCTTGACTCCCTTTAGGGCACACAGTGGGCTCCAAGAGATACCCATCGCGACTCAAAAGGACAGCGGAGTTCTTTGCTTCCCCTCGAGACGAGGCCTGATTCCCCGGGTGAGTCTGGTATGCAGCCCCAAGATCACTGTCGCCCCTAGGGACGAGCATTAAGTCCTGGACACAAGCCTAGATGAGGTCTATTTTGCCCTGCAGTGACTCGAGAGCAATCCCCAGCTCTCCCTTGAAACTCGAATGGAAGATAGGACTTCCCTGGCCCAACACATGAGGAAGACTGTATTCCCCGTCGAAACTCGAGAATCCCGCCACAACTCGAGAAACGCCACGTGGTTCCCCCGTCATCGCAAGATGAGGCCCTTGCCCCCTACAGCGTCTCAAGAGAAGTCCCACATTCCGTCTTGAAGTGCGAAACGGTATTGGCACCCTTGATGCGCCCTCAAAATTTCCTCGACACACCAGTCTGACTCGAGGAGAACACCGAGGTTCCCGGCACCACTACATCTGGGCCCCTTCTCCCCTCCTGATCGCGACAGGAGGGTCGATTCCCCTGTTTTGTCTTAAAGGGGTTCCCACCTTTCCCGGTGCATCTCAGGATGAGGCCTGTCTCACGAGGATATTCGAGACATAGCCACGTGGATGGTGACACATGCCGAAAGACCCCGATTTCCCGGTCCGCTCTTGATAAGATCCTGATGCCCGGACACCTCTTTGAAGATAACCCTTTTGATGAAGGCACAACACTTAGGGGCACTGACACCCCTGGGTATCATCCGGAGAAACCCGCAGGTACCACACACAGCTCGAGAAGTGACCTGTCACCCCGTGAACAACTGGAGAGGCAAGCAGAGTTCCATTCCTCCACACAAGACGAGGCCTGACTCTCCTGTTCGAACTCTGCAGCGAAACTGCGATCCGAGTCAGATCTGGCCCAGGGGAAGTCAGGAGAGGAAACATGAGTTTCCTGCCTCCACTCGAGATGAGGCCCTCTTCCATTGCACCGAACCCAGTGGAGTCCTGAGAGACCCCTCCCAACTGCACAGTATCCCTGACTTCTCAGAGGCACCCTTAGACCTTCCTGAGATCACCGGCACAAGTCGAGGGAACCTAGGGTTTCCTGCCCCAACCCGTAAAAGACCTCGAGAGTCCTTCTTCAACGCGTCTTGAGGTGCGATTCCCCTACCATGACTCGAGAGCAATGACGCGCTCCCCCTAGCCACGCGCATAGAAACCTGACTTCCCTGGCGCCACAGGAGAGGCTCCCTGAGCTCCCATTATACCTCGTGAGCAACACCACACTGGAGCCGCAGCTCGAGAATACCCACGAGACGCTCCAGTCCTCACGAGATGAGGGCCTTCTTTTGCTGTATGGCCTGGAGAGCAATCCTGAGTCCTCTCTCCAAACTCCACAGGAGGCTTGACTCATTTTAGGCCACACAGTGAGCTCCAAGATATACCCGTCGCGACTTGACAGGAGAGCGGTGTCCTTGGCTTCCCCTCGAGACGAGGCCTGACTCCCCGGGTGAGTCGAGAATGCAATGCTGAAATCGCTTTCGCCCCAGCAGAGGAACATTAGGTCCTGGACACAAGCCTAGATGAGGTCTATTTGGCCCTGCAGTGTCTCGAGAGCAATCCCCAGTTCTAACTCATAATTCGAATGAAAACTGGACTTCCCTGGGCCAGTTGAAGAGGAAGCCTGAATTCCCGGTTGTAACTCGAGAATCCCGCCCCAACTCAAGAAAAACCACGTGGTTCCCCCGTCATCGAAAGATGAGGCCCTTGCCCGCTACAGCGTCTCAAGAGAAGTCCCACGTTCCGTATTGAAGAGCGAAAAGTTACTTGGAACCCTTGATGTGACCCCAAAAGTTCCCCGACATACCAGTCTCACTTGAGGAGAACACCGAGGTTCCCGGCACCACTTCATCTGAGACTCTTCTCCCCTCTTGATCGCGACAGGAGGTTCGATTCCCCTGCTTTGTCTGGAAGGCGTTCCTGACCTTCCTGGCGCACATCAAGATGAGGCCAGTCTCACGAGGAAATTCGAGACATCGCCTCGTGGGTGGTGCGGCATGCCAAAAGACCCCGATTCCCTGGTCCGCTCTTGATAAGAACCCGATGGTAGAACCCAACTCGAAGGCAATCCTGTGGAACAAGGCACAACACGAAGGGGCAGTGACACCCCAGTGCATCGTCCAGAAAAACCCGCAAGTTCCACATACAAATCGATAAGTGGCCTGTCACCCCATGAACAACGCGAGAGTCAAGCGGAGTTCCATTCCTCCACACAAGACTAGGCCTGACTCTCCTGTCCCAACTCTGCAGGGACTCTGCGATCCGAGTCAGATCCGGCGCATTCGAAGCCAGGAGAGGAACCCTGTGGTTCCTGCCTCAACTTGTCATGAGGCCCTCTTCCATTGCACCAAACCCAGTGGAGTTCCGAGAGGCCCCTCCCAACTCCACAGTGACCCTGACTTCTCAGAGGCACGCTCAGAAGCTTCCTGAGGTCACTGGCACAAGTCGATGGAACCCAGGGTTTCCTGCTGCAACCCAAGAAAGACCTCGAGAGTCCTTCTTTAACACGTCTTCAGGCCCAATTCCCCTACCATGACTCGAGAACAATGACGGGCTCCCTCTCACCACGTGCATAGAGACCTGACTGCCCTGGCACCACATGAGAGGCTCACTGAGCTCCCAGTCTTACTTCGTGAGAAACCCCACACTAGCGCCACAGCTCGAGAAAACCTACGAGACGCCCCAGTCATCGGGAGATGAGGGCCTTCATTTCATGCATTGCCTGGAGAGCTATCCCGTGTCCTCCCTCCAAACACCAGAGGAGGTTTGACTCCCTTTAAGCCACTCAGTGGGCTCCAAGACATACCCGTCCGACTCGAGAGGAGAGCAGAGTCCTTTGCTTCCCCTCGAGACGAGGCCTGACTCCAGGGTGAGTCTGGAATGCAACCCCGAGATTCCTGTCGCCCCTTGACATGAACATTAGGTCCTGCACACAAGCCTTGGTGGGGTCTCTTTTGCCTTCAGTGACTAGAGCGCACCTCCAGCTCTTCCTCGAATCTCGAATGGAAGATAAGACTTTTGTGGGCCAACACAAGAGGAAGCATGAATTACCTGTGGTAACTCAAATATCCCACCGCAACTCGAGAAAAACCAAGTGGTTCCCCAGTCATTCCAAGATGAAGCCCTTGCCCGCTGGAGCACCCCAAGAGAAGTCCCACGTTCCAATTTGAAGAGCGAAACGGTACTTGGAACGCGTTATGCGACCCCAAAAGTTACCCGACATACCTGTCTCACTTGAGGGAAACACCGAGGTTCCCAGAAGCACTTCATCTGAGCCACTTCTCCCCTCCTGATCGCCACAGGAGGGTCGATTCCTCTGCTTTGTCTGGAAGGGTTTCATGACCTTCGCGGCACAACTCAGGATGAGGCCGGTTTCATGAGGAAATTCGAGACTATCCACGTGGGTGTTGCCAAATGCTGAACGACCACGATTTCCCAGGCCGCTCTTCATAAGAACCCGATGCCCGGACACCTCTTCGAAGGCAACCCTGTGGATGAAGACACAAAACGAAAGGTCACTGACACCCCCATGCATCGTCTGGAAAAACCTGCAGATTCCACACACAGTTTGACAAGGGGCCTGAAACCCTATGAACAACTCGAGAGGCAAGCGGAGTTCCATTCCTCAGAAAAGACATAGCCTGACTCTCCTGTCCCAACTCTGCAGGGACACTACGATCAGAGTCAGAATTGGAGAGGAAGCCTGAGGTTCCTGCCTCCACTCGAGATGAGGCCCTCTTCCATTGCGACAAACCAAGTGGAGTACCAAGAGGCCCCGCCAAATTCACAGCGTCCCTCACCTCTCAGAGGCAGCCTGGGAAGTTTCCTCAGGTCCCCGGCAGAAGTCGGGGGAAACGAGGGTTTCCCGCTGCAACCCAAGAAAGACCTCGAGAGTCCTTCTTCAACGCGTCTCGAGGCCCTGGTCCCCTCCCATGACTTGAGAACAATGACGCGCTCCTTCTAGCCACGTGCATGGAGACATGACTTCCCTGGGGCCGCACGAGAGGCTCCCTGAGATCCTCGTCGTGCCTCGGGAGAAAACCCCCACGGGCGCCGCAGCTAGAGGAAACCCCTGAGATGCCCCCGCCCTCGCGAGGTGAGGGCCTTCTTTTCCTGCCTGGCCTGGAGAGTAATCATGAGTCCTCTCTCAGAAGTGAAGAGGAGGCTGGACTCCCTTGAGGCCACTCAGGGGGCACCAAGATATCCGCTTGGCGACTCGGGAGGAGAGCGGAATCCTTTGCTTCCCCTCGAGGCGAGGCCTGACTCCCTGGGGGAGCATGGGATGCAACCCCGAGATCCTTGTCTTCCCTGGAGAGGAGCACTAGGTCCTGGACACACGCCTAGATGAGGTCTCTTTGGCCCTGCAGTGACTCGAGCGCAACCCCCAGCTTTCCCTCGCAACGCGAGGGGAGATTGGGCTTCCCAGGGCCAACCCAAGGGGAAGGCTGAGATCCCCGTCGTAACTCGAGAATCCCGCCGCAACTCGAGAAAAACCACGTAGTTCCCACCTCTTGGCAAGATGAGGCCCTTGCCCGCGACGGCGTCTCAAGGGAAGTCCCCTGTTCCGCCCTGAAGGGCGAAACGGTCCCTGACAGCCTTCCTGCGACCCCCAAAATTCCCCCGACATGCCGGGTTCCCCCGAGGGGAACACCGAGAGTCCCGGCACCGCTTCCTCTGAGCCCCTTCTCCCCTCCTGATCGCGACAGGAGAGGCGATTCCCCTGCGTGGTCTGGAAGGGGTTCCCGGCCTTCCCGGCGCACCTCAGGATGAGGCCGGTCTCACGAGGAAATTCGAGACGAGCCACGTGGGTGGTGCCACATGCCGAACGCCCCCGATTCCCTGGTCCGCTCTTGAGAAGGACCCGAGGCCCGGACCCCTCTTCGAAGGCAACCCTGTGGGTGAAGGCACAACACGAAGGGGCACTGCCACCCCTGTGCATCGTCCGCAAAGACCCTCGGGTTCCACACACAGTTCGACGAGGGGCCTGAGACCCCCTGAGCAACTCGAGAGGCCAGCGGGGTTCCCTTCCTCAGACAAGACGAGGCCTGACTCTCCTGTCCCAACTCTGCAGGGACCCTGCGGTTGGAGTCCGAAACGGAGAGGAAGCCTGAGGTTCCTGCCTCCCCTCGAGGTGAGGCCCTCTTCCGTTGCGCCAGACCCAGCGGAGTCCCGAGGGGCCCCGCCACCTCCACAGGATCCCTCGCCTCTCAGAGGCACCCTGGGAAGTTCCCTAAGGTCCCCGGCAGAAGGCGAAGGAAACGAGGGTTTCCCGCCGCCCCCCGACAAAGACCTCGAGAGTCCTTCTTCAACGCGTCTCGAGGCCCTAGTCCCCTCCCGTGACTCGAGAGCCATGACGCGCTCCCCCTCGCCACGCGCATGGAGACCTGACTTCCCTGGCGCCGCACGAGAGGCTCCCTGAGATCCTCGTCGTGCCTCGGGAGAAAACCCCCACGGGCGCCGCAGCTCGAGGAAACCCCTGAGACGCCCCCGTCCTCGCGACCTCAGGGCATTCTTTTCCTGCATGGCCCGGAGAGCAATCGCGGGTCCTCTCTCCAAACGGAAGACGAGGCTGGACTCCCTTGAGGCCGCTCAGGGGGTTCCAAGAAAACCGCGTCGCGACTCGAGAGGAGAGCGGAGTCCTTGGCTTCCCCTCGAGACTAGGCCTGACTCCCCGCGGGAGCCTGGAATGCAACCACGAGATCCCTGACTTCCCTGGAGAGGAATATTAGGTCCCGGACACACGCCTAGTTGAGGTCTCTTCGGCCCTGCAGTGACTCGAGCGCAACCCCCAGCTTTCCCTCGCAACCCGAGGGGAAGATTGGGCTTCCCAAGGCCAACCCAAGGGGAAGGCTGAGATCCCCGTCGTAACTCGAGAATCCCGCCGCAACTCGAGAAAAACCACGTGGTTCCCACCTCTTGGCAAGATGAGGCCCTTGCCCGCGACGGCGTCTCAAGGGAAGTCCCCTGTTCCGCCCTGAAGGGCCAAACGGTCCCTGACAGCCTTCCTGCGACCCCCAATAGTCCCCCGACACGCCGGCTTACCCCGAGGGGAACACCGAGGGTCCCGGCACCGCTTCCTCTGAGCCCCTTCTCCCCTCCTGCTCGCGACAGGAGAGGCGATTCCCCTGCGTGGTCTGGAAGGGGTTTACGGACTTCCCGGCGCACCTCAGAATGAGGCCGGTCTCACGAGGAAATTCGAGACGAGCCACGTGGGTGGTGCCACATGCCGAAAGCCCCCGATTCCCCGGTCCGCTCTTGAGAAGGACCCGAGGCCCGGACACCTCTTCGAAGGCAACCCTGTGGGTGAAGGCACAACACGAAGGGGCACTGCCACCCCCGTTCATCGTCCGCAAAGACCCTCGGGTTCCACACACAGTTCGACGAGGGGCCTGAGACCCCCTGAGCAACTCGAGAGGCCAGCGGGGTTCCCTTCCTCAGACAAGACGAGGCCTGACTCTCCTGTCCCAACTCTGCAGGGACCCTGCGGTCGGAGTCCGAAACGGAGAGGAAGCCTGAGGTTCCTGCCTCCCCTCGAGGTGAGGCCCTCTTCCGTTGCGCCAGACCCAGCGGAGTCCCGAGGGGCCCCGCCACCTCCACAGGATCCCTCGCCTCTCAGAGGCACCCTGGGAAGTTCCCTAAGGTCCCCGGCAGAAGGTGAGGGAAACGAGGGTTTCCCGCCGCCCCCCGAGAAAGACCTCGAGAGTCCTTCTTCAACGCGTCTCGAGGCCCTAGTCCCCTCCCGTGACTCAAGAGCCAGGACGCGCGTCCCCTCGCCACGCGCGTGGAGACCTGACTTCCCTGGCGCCGCACGAGAGGCTCCCTGAGATCCTCGTCGTGCCTCGGGAGAAAACCCCCACGGGCGCCGCAGCTCGAGGAAACCCCTGAGACGCCCCCGTCCTCGCGAGCTGAGGGCCTTCTTTTCCTGCATGGCCTGGAGAGCAATCCCGGGTCTTCTCTCCAAACGGAAGAGGAGGCTGGACTCCCTTGAGGCCGCTCAGGGGGCTAAAGAGACCCGCGTCGCGACTCGAGAGGAGAGCGGAGTCCTTGGCTTCCCCTCGAGACGAGGCCTGACTCCCCGGGGAGCCTGGAATGCAACCCCGAGATCCCTGCCTTCCCTGGAGAGGAATATTAGGTCCCGGACACACGCCTAGGTGAGGTCTCTTCGGTCCTGCAGTGACCCGAGCGCAACCCCCAGCTTTCCTCGCAACTCGAGGGGAAGATTGGGCTTCCCAGGGCCAACCCAAGAGGAAGCCTGAGATCCCCATCGTAACTCGAGAATCCCGCCGCAACTCGAGAAAAACCACGTGGTTCCCACCTCTTGGCAAGATGAGGCCCTTGCCCGCGACGGCGTCTCAAGGGAAGTCCCCTGTTCCGCCCTGAGGGGCGAAACGGTCCCTGACAGCCTTCCTGCGACCCCCAAAAGTCCCCGACACGCCGGGTTCCCTCGAGGGCAACACCGAGGGTCCCGGCACGACTTCCTCTGAGCCCCTTCTCCCCTCCTGATTGCGACAGGAGAGGCGATTCCCCTGCGTGGTCTGGAAGGGGTTCCCGGCCTTCCCGGCGCACCTCAGGAGGAGGACGGTCTCACGAGGAAATTCGAGACGAGCCACGTGGGTGGGGCCACATGCCGAACGCCCCCGATTCCCCGGTCCGCCCTTGAGAAGCACCCGAGGCCCGGACCCCTCTTCGAAGGCAACCCTGTGGGTGAAGGCACAACACGAAGGGGCACTGCCACCCCCGTGCATCGTCCGCAAAGACCCGCGGGTTCCACACACAGCTCGACGAGGGGCCTGAGACCCCCTAAGCAACTCGAGAGGCCAGCGGGATTCCCTTCCTCAGACAAGACGAGGCCTGACTCTCCTGTCCCAACTCTGCAGGGACCCTGCGGTCGGAGTCCGAAACGGAGAGGAATCCTGAGTTTCCTGTCTCCCCTTGAGGTGAGGCCCTCTTCCATTGCACCAAACCCAGATGAGTCGCGAGAGGCCCCTCCCAACTCCACAGTATCCCTGAATTCTCAGAGGCACCTTGAGAATCTACCTGAGGTCACCGGCTCAAGTCCAGGGAACCCAGGGTTTCCTGCTGCGACCCGAGAAAGACCTTGAGAGTCCTTCGGCGCGTCTTGAGGCCCGATTCCCCTACAATGACTCGAGAGCAAGACCCGCTCCCCATCGCCATGCGCATGGAGACCTGACTTCCCTGACTCCTGAAGAGAGTCTCCCTGAGCTCCCCGTCGTACCTCTTCGGAAACCCCATTCAGGCACCGCAGCTCGAGAAAACCCACGATACGCCCCCGTCATCACGAGATGAGGGACTTGTTTCCTGCCTGGCTTGGAGATCAAAACCGAGTCCTCTCTCCAGACTCCACAGGAGGCTTGACTCTCTTTAGGCCTCTCAGGTGGCTCCAAGAGATACCTGTCAGGACCTGAAGGGAGAGCAGAGTCCTTTGCTTCCCCTCGAGACGAGGCCTGACTCCCCGTGTGAGTCTGGAATGCAACCCCGAGTTCCTATCACACCTGGAGAGGAAAACTCGGTCCTGGACACAAGCCTAGATGAGGTCTATTTTGCACTGCAGTTACTAGAGAGCAATCGCCAGCTCTCCCTCGCAAATCGAATTGAAGATTGGACTTCCCTGGGCCAATACAATTGGAAGCCTGAATTCGACATCGTAACTCGAGAATCCCGCCGAAACTCGAGAAAATCCACGTGGTTCCCCCATCAGCGCTAGATGAGGCCCTTGCCCGCTACAGCGACTCAAGAGAAGTCCCACTTTCTGTCTTGAAGTGCGAAACGGTACTTGGCACCCTTGATGCAATCTCAAAATTCCCCGACATACCGGTCTCACTCGAAAGGAACACCGAGGTTCCCGGAACCACTTCATTTGAGCTCCTTCTCCCCTCGTGATCGCGACAGGAGTGTCGATTCCCCTGCTATGTCTGGAAGGGGTTCCCGACCTTTCCGGCGCACCTAAGGATGAGGCAGGTCTCACGAGGAAATTCGAGACATAGCCTTGTGGGTGGTGCCACAAGCCGAAAGACCCCGATTTCCCGGTCTGCTCTTGCTAAGAACGTGATGCCGTGACACCTTTACGAAGGAAAACCTGTGGATGAAAGCACAACACGAAGGGGCACTGACACCCCCGTGCATCGTCCAGAAAAACCCGCAGGTTACAAACACAGTTCAACAAGTGGTCTGTCACCCCGTGAACAACTCGAGAGCCAAGTGGAGTTCCATTCCTCCACACAAGACGAGACCTGATTTTCTGTACCAACTCTGCAGGGAAACTGCGATCCGAGTAAGTACCAGCGACAGGAAACCCAGGAGAGGAAACATGAGGTTCCTGCCTCCACTCGAGATGAGGCTCTCATCCATTGCACCAAACCCAGTGGAGTCCCGAGAGGCCCCTCCCAACTCCACAGTACCCCTGACTTCTCAGAGGCACCCGGAGAAGCTCCATGAGGTCACCGGCACATGTCGAGGGAACCCAGGGTTTCCTGCCACAATGGGAAAAAGACCTCGAGAGTCCTACTTCAACGTGTCTTGAAGCCCGAATCTGCTTCCATGGCTCTATAGAAATGACACGCACCCCCTCGCCACGCACATGGAGACCTGACTTCCCTGGCGCCATAAGAGAGGCTCCCTGAGCTCCCTGTCGTACCTCGTGAGAAACCCCACACTGACGCCGCAGCTTGAGAAAACTCACCATACGCCCCTGTCATCTAGAGATGAGGGCCTTCTTTTCCTGCATGGCCTGGAGAGGAATCCCGAATCCTCTTTCCAAACTCCACAGGAGGCTTGACTCCCTTTAGGCCACTTAGTGGGCTCCAAGAGATACCCGTCGCGACTCGAGAGGAGAATGGAGTCCTTTGCTACCCCTCGAGACAAGGCCTGACTCACCAGGTGGGTCTGGAATGCAACCCCGAGATCCCTGTCTCCCCTGGAGAGGAACATTAGGTCCTGGAAACAAGCCTAGATGAGGTCTCTTTTGCCCTTCTGTAACTCGAGAGCAATCCCCCGCTCTCCCTGACAACTCGAATGGAAGATTGGACTTCCCTGGGCCAACACAAGAGGAAGCCTGAATTCCCCTTCATAACTCGAGAATCCTGCCGCAACTCGAGAAAAAGCACTTGGTTCCCTCGTCATCACAAGATGAGGCCCTTGCCCGCTACAGCTTCTCAAGAAAAGTCCCACGATCCGTCTTGAAGTGCAAAACGATACTTGACACCCTTGATGTGACCCCAAAAGTTCCCCGAAATATCGGTCTCACTCGAGGTGAACACCGAGGTTCCCGGCACCAGTTTATCTGAGCCCCTTCTCCCCTCCTGTTCGTGATAGGAGGGTCACTACCCTGCTTTGTTTGTAAGGGGTTCCCGACCTTCACGGGGCACTTCAGGATGAGGCCAGTCTCACTAGGAAATTCGAGACGTAGCTCGCGGTTGGTACCACATGCCAAAAGACTATGATTTCCCGGTACGCTCTTGATAAGAACCCGATGCCTGGACAGCTCTTCGAAGGCAACCCTGTGGATGAAGGCACAGCACAAAGGGGCACTGACACCCTCGTGCATCGTCCAGAAAAACCCGCAGGTTCCACATACAGCTCAACAAGTGGCTTGTCACCCCTGAAGAACTCGAGAGGCAAGTGGGGTTTCATTCCTCTACACAAGACGATGCCTGACTCTCCTGTCCCAACTCTGCAGGGACTTTGCGATCCGAATCAGACCAGCGCCAGTGAAGTCACGAGAGGAACGCTGAGGTTCCTGCCTCCACTCGAGATTAGGACCTCTTCCATTGCACGAAACCCAGTGGAGTCCCGAGAGACGCGTCCCAGCTCCACAGTATCCCTGAGTTCTCAGAGGCACCCTGAGAAGCTCCCTGAGGTCACCAGCACAATTCGAGTGAACCCAGGGTTTACTGCCGCCACCATAGAAAGAACTCAAGAGTCCTTCTTCAACGCATTTTGAGGCCTGATTCCCCTACCATGACTCGAGGGCAATGACGCGCTCCCTCTGCTACACTCATGAAGCCCTGACTTCCCTGGCACCACACGAGAGGCTCCCTGAGCTCCCCGTCATACCTCGTGAGAAACCAAACACTGGCGCCACAGATAGAGAAAACCCACGAGACGCCCCCATTTTCGCGACATGACGGGCTTCTTTTCTAGCATGGCCTGGAGAGCAATCCCGAGTCCTCTCTCCAAACTCCACAGTAGGCTTGACTCCCTTTTGGTCACTCAGTGGACTCCAAGACATACCCGTCGCGACTCGAGAGGACAGCGGAGTCTTTTCCTTCCCCTCGAGGCGAGGCCTGACTCCTCGGGTGTGTCTGATATGTGAACCGGAGATCCCTGTCGCCCCTGGAGAGAAACATTAGGTCCTGGACACAAGCCTAGATGAGGTCTCTTTTTTCCTGCAGTGACTCGAGAGCAATCCCCAACTCTCCCTCGCAACTCGAATGGAAGACTGGACTTCCCTGGGCCAACAGAAGAGGAAGCCTGAATTTCCCGTTGTAACTCAAGAATCCCGCCACAACTCGAGAAAAACCACGTCGTTCCCTCTTCATCGCAAGATGCGGCCATTGCCGCTACAGCGTCTCAAAAGAAGTCTTACGTTCCATCTTGAAGTGCGATACGGTACTTGGCACCTTTGATGCGACCCCAAAAGTTCCCCAACACACTGGTCTCACTGGAGGGGAACACCGAGGTTCCCGGCATCACCTCATCTGTGCCCCTTCTCCCCTCCTGATCGAGACAGGAGGGTCGATTCCCCTGCTTTGTCTGCAAGGGGTTCCGACCTTCCCGGCGCACCTCAGGATGAGGCCGGTCTCACTAGGAAATTCGAGACGTAGCCTGGTGGGTGGTGCCACATGCGGAAAGACCCCGATTTCCCGGTGCGCTCTTAATAAGAACCCGATGCCAGGACACCTCTTCGAAAGCAAACCTGTGGATGAATGCACAACACGAAGGGGTACTGACATCCCCATGCATAGTACGGAAAAACACGCAAATTCCAAACACAGATCGACAAGTGTCCTGTCATCCCTTGAAGAACTAGAGAGGCATGCGGAGTTCCGTTCCTCCACACAAGAGAAGGCCTGACTCTCCTTTCCCAACTCTGCAGGGACCGTGCGATCGGAGTCAGAAATGTAGATGAAACCTGACGTTCCTGCATCAACTCGAAATGAGGCCCTCTTCCATTGCGCCATACCCAGTGGAGTCCCGAGAGGCCCCTAAAACTCCACAGTATCCCTGATTCTCAGAGGCACCCTCAGAAGCTCTCTGCGGTCACTGGCACAAGTCGAGTGAACCCAGGGTTTCCTGCTGCATTCTGAGAAAGACCTTGAGAGTCCTTCTTTACCGCGTCTTGAGGCCCGATACCCTACCATGACTGGAGAGCAATGAGGCATTCCCCTCGCCACGCCCATTGAAACCTAACTTCCCTGGCGCCACACGAGAGGCTCCCTGCGCTCCCCGTCCTGCCTCATGAAAACCCCGCACTGGCACCGCCGCTCGAGAAAACTCACGAGACGCCCCCATCATCGTAAGATGAGGGCCTTCTTTTCCTACATGACCTAGAGAGCAATCCCGAGTCCACTCTCCAAACTCCACTGGAGGCCTGACTCCCTTTAGGCCACTCAGTAGCCTCCAAGAGATACACGTCGCTACTCTAGAGGAGAGCAGAGTCCATTGCTTCCCCTCGAGCCGAGGCCTGACTACTTGGGTGAGTCTGGAATGGGATCCCGAGATCCGTGTTGCCCCTGTAGAGGAAAACTCGGTCCTGGACACAAGCCTAAATGAGGTCTTTTTTGTCCTGCATTGACTCAAGTGCAATCCCCAGCTCTCCCTCGCAACTCGAATGGATGATTGGACTTCCCTGGGCCAACACAAGAGGAAGCCTGTATTCCCCATTGTAATTCGAGAATCCCGCGGCAACTGGAGAAAAACAACGTGGCTCCTCCGTCATCGAAATATGAGGCCCCTGTCAGCTATAGCGTCTCCAGGGAAGTCCCATGTTCCGTCTTGAAGTGTGAAACGGTACTTGGCACCCTTGATGTGACCCCCAAATTTCCCTGACACCCCGGTCTCACTCGAGGAGAACATGGAGGTTCCCAGCACCGCTTCAGCTGAGCCTCTTCTCCCCTCCTGATGGCGACAGGAGGGTCGATTCCCCTGCTTTGTCTGGAAGGGGTTCCCAGACTTCCCGGCGAACCTCAGGATGAGGCCAGTCTCACGAGGGAAGTCGAGACATAGCCTCGTGGGTTGTGCCACATGCCGAAAGACCCCGATTTCCTGGTCCGCTATTGATAAGATCCCGATGCCCGGTCACCTCTTCGAAGGTAACCCTGTGGATGAAGGCACAACACGAAGGGGCACTGACACCCCTGTGCATCGTCCCCCAAAACCGCAGGTTCCACATACAACTCGACAGGTGGCCTGTCATCCCGTGAACAACTCGAGAGGCAAGCGGAGTTCCATTACTCCACACAAGACGAGGTCTGACTCTCCTGTCCCAACTCTGCAGGGACCCTGCTATCCGAGTCAGAAATGGAGAGGAACCCTGACGTTACTGCCTCAATCCGAGATTAGGTCCTCTTCAATTGCACCAGTCCCTGTGATGTCCCGAGAAGCCCCTCTCAACTCCACAGTATCCCTGACTTCTCAGAGGAACCCCGCTAAGCTCCCTGAGGTCATGGGCACAAGTCGAGGGAACCCAGGGTTTCCTGCCACACCCGGAGAAAGACCTCGAGAGTTCTTCTTTGAAGCGTCTTGAGGCTTGATTCCCCTACCATGACTCGAGAGCAATGAGGCGCTCCCCCACGCCACGTCCATGGAGACCTGACTTCCGTGGCACCACAGGAGTCTCCCTGAGCTCCCCGTCCTATCTCGTGAGAAACCCCAACCAGGCACTGCACCTTGAGAAAACCCACGAGACGCCCCCGTCATCGCGAGATGAGGGCCTTCTTTTCCTGCATGGCCTAGAGAGCAATCCCGAGTCCTCTCTCCAAACTCCACAGGAGGCTTAACTCCATTTAGGCCACTCTTGGGCTCCAAGGGATACCCGTCGCGACTCGAGAGGACAGCGGAGTCCATTCATTCCCTTCGAGACGAGGCCTGACTCCCCGGGTGAGTCTGGAATGCAACCCCGAGATCCCTGTCGCCCCTGGAGAGAAAAACTCGGTCCTGGACACAAACCTAGATGAGCTCTATTTTGCCCTGCAGTGACTCGAGAGCAATCTCCAGCTCTCACTTGCAACTCGAATGGAAGATTGGACTTCCCTGGCCCAACACAAGAGGAAACCTGTATTCCCCATCGTAACTCAAGAATCCTGCCACAACTCGAGAAAAAACACGTGGGTCCCCCGTCAGCGCTAGATGAGGCCCTTGCCCACTACAGCATCTCAGGAGAAGTCCCAGGTTCCGTCTTGAAGTGCGAAACTGTACTTGGCACCCTTGATGCAACCAGAAAAGTTACCCGACTTTCACTCAAGGAGAGCACCGAGGTTCCCGGCACTACTTCATCTGAGCCCTTTCTCTCCTCCTGATCCCGAAAGTAGGGTCGATTCCCCTGCTTTGTTTGGAAAGGGTTCCCGGACTTTCCTGCGCGCCTCAGGATGAGGCCGGTCTCACGAGAAAATTCGAGACGTAGCCTAGTGGGTGGTGCAACATGCTGAAAGACCCCAATTTCCCGGTCCACACTTGAGGAGAACACGATGCCCGGACACCTCTTCGAAGGCAACCCTGTGGATGAAGGCACAACAGGAAGGAGCACTGACGCCCCCGTGCATCTCCGAAAAACCCGCAGGTTCCACACACATCACGAAAATGGTGTTATCCTTGAACAACTTGAGATGTAAGCGGAGTTCCATTCCTCCGCAGAACACGAGACCTGACACTCCTGAGCAAACTCAACAGGGACCCTGCGATCTGAGTCAGATCCGGCCTCCAGGAAGTCAGGAGCAGAACCCTGAGGTTCCTGCCTCAACTCGAGATGAGGCCCACTTCCATTGCGCCAAACCCAGAGGAGTCCCGAGAGGCCTCTCCCAAATCCACAGTATCCCTGACTTCTCAGAGGCACCCTGAGATGCTCCCTGAGGTCACCGGCACAAGTCAAGGGAACCCAGGGTTTCCTGCCGCAACCCTAGAAAGACATCGAGAGTTCTTTTTCAACCCGTCATGAGGCCCGATTCCCCTACCCTGACTTGAGAGCAATGACGCGCTCCCCCTTGCCCCGCCCATGGAGACCTGACTTCCCTGTTGCCACACGAGAGGCTACCTGAACTCCCCGTCGTACCTCGTGAGAAACCCCACACTGGCGCCGCAGCTCGAAAAAACCCACGAGACGCCCCCGTCATCTCGAGATGTGGGCCTTCTTTTCCTGCATGGCCTGGAGAGCAATCCCGAGTCCTCTCTCCAAACTCCAGAGGAGGCTTGACTCCCTTTAGTCCACTCAGTGGGCTCCAAGAAATACCCGTCGCGACTCGAGAAGAGAGAGAAGTCCTTTGTTTCCCCTCGAGAGGACGCCTGACTCCTGGGTGAGTCTAGAATGCAACCCCAAGATCCCAGTCATCCCTTGAGAGGAACATTAGGTCCTAGACACAAGCCTGGATGAGGTTTCTTTTGCCCTGCAGTGACTCGAGCGCAACCCCCAGCTCTCCCTCGCAACTCGAATGGAAGATTGGGCTTCCCTGGGCCAACACAAGAGGAAGCCAGAAATCCCCTTCGTAACTCGAGAATCCCGCCACAACTCAAGAAAAACCACGGGGTTTCCAACGTCATCCCAAGATGAGGCCCTTGCTGCTATGGAGTCTCAAGAAAAGAACCACGTTCCGTCTTGAAGTGCGAAACGGTACTTTGCACCCTTGATCCGACACCAAATGTTCCCGGACACGCCGGTCTCACTCGACAGGAACACCGAGGTTCCCGCACCACTTCATCTGAGCACCTTCTCCCCTCCTGTTCGAGACAGGAGGGTCTATTCCCCTGCTTTGTTTGGAAGGGGTTCCCCACATTCCCGGCGCACCTCAGGATGAGGCCGGTCTCACGAGGAAATTCGAGACGTAGCGTCGTGGGTGGTGTCACATGCCGAAATACCCCGATTTCCCGGCCCACTCTTGAGAAGAACCCGATGCCCGGACACCTCTTCGAAGGCAACCCTGTGGACGAAGGCACAAAACGAAGGGTCACTGACACTCCCGTGCATCATTCGGTAAAAGCCACAGGTTCCACACACAGCTCGACAAGAGGCCTGTCATCCCATGAACAACTCGAGAGGCAAGCAGAGTTCCATTCCTCCACTCAAGACGAGGCCTGACTCTCCGGTCCCAACTCTGAAGGGACCCTGCGATCGGAGTCCGAAATGGAGAGGAACCCTGAGGTTCCTGACTCCACTCGAGATGAGGCCCTCTTCCATTACACCAAAAACAGTGGAGGCCCGAGAGGCCCCTCCCAAATCCACAGTATCGCGACTTCTCAGAGGCACCCTTAGAAGCTCCCTGAGGTCACTGGCACAAGTCGAGGGAACACAGGGTTTCCTGACGCAACCCGAGAAAGACCTCGAAAATCCTCCTTCAACGCATCTTGAAACCCGATTCCCCTACCATGACTCGAGAGCAATGACGCGTTCCCCCTCACCACTCGCATGGAGACTTGACTTCCCTGGCGCCACACGAGAGGCTCCCTGAGCTCCCCGTCATACCTCGTGAGAAATCCCACACTGGCTCCCCAGCTCGAGAAAACCCACGAGACGCCTCCGTCATCGCGAGATGAAGGCCTTCTTTTCCTGCATGGCCTGGCGAGCAATCTCGAGGCCTCTCTTCAAGCTCCACAGGAGGCCTGACTCCCTTTAGGCCACTCTGTGGGCTCCAAGAGATACCCGTTGGGACTCGAGAGGAGAGCGGAATTCTTTGCTTCCCCTATATACCAGGCCTGACTCCTCAGGTGAGTCTGGAATGCAACCCCGAGATCCCTGTCGCCCCTGGAGAGGAACATTAGGTCCTAGACACAAGCATAGATGAGGTCTCATTTGCCCTGAAGTGACTCGAGAGCAATCCCCTGCTCTCCCTCGCACCTCGAATGGAAGAATGGACTTCCCTGGGACAACACAAGAGGAAACCTGAATTCCCCATCGTAATTCGAAAATCCCGCTGCAACTCGAGGAAAACCACGTGGTTCCCCCGTCATCGCAAGATGAGGCCCTTGCCAGCTACAGCATCTCAGTAGAAGCCCTACGTTCCATCTTGAAGTTTAAAACGATAATTGGCAACCTTGATGTTAGCACAAAAGTTCCCCGACACCCTGGTCTCACTCGAGGGGAACACCAAGGTTCGGTGCACCGCTTGTTCTGAGCCCCTTATCCCCTCCTGATCGCGACGGGAGGGTCGATTACCCTGCTTTGTCTGGAAGGGGTTCCGGACCTTCCCGGCGCACCTCAGGATGAGGCCGGTCTCACGAGGAAATTCGAGACGTAGCCTTGTGGTTGGTGCCACACGCCGAAAGACCCCGATTTCCCTGTCTGCTCTTGATAAGAACCCAATGCTAGGACACCTCTTCGAAGGCAATCCTGTGGACGAAGGCACAAAACGAAGGGGTCTGACACCCTCCTGCATCGTTGGAAAAGCCCGCAAGTTCCACATACAGATCGACAAGTGGCCTGTCACCCCGTGAACAACTCGAGAGGCAAGAGGAGTTAAATTCCTCCACACAAGACGAGGCCTGACTCTCCTGTCCCAACTCTGCATGGACACTGAGATCCGATTCAGAAATGGAGAGGAACCCTGAGGTTCCTGCCTCAACTCGAGATAAGGCCCTCTTCTACTGCACCAAACCCAGTGGAGTTCGGAGCGGCCCCTCCCAACTGCACAGTATCCCTGACTTCTCAGAGGCACCCTGAAAAGCTCCCTGAGGTCACGGGCATAAGTCGAGGGAACCCAGGGTTTCCTGCCGTAACCTGAGAAAAACCTCGAGAGTCCTTCTTCACGCGTCTTGAGGCCCGATTCCCCTACCATGACTGGAGAAAAATGACGCACTCCCCCTCGCCACGCGCATGAAGATCTGACTTCCCCGGCACCACATGAGAGGCTCCCTGAGCTCCCCATTGTACCTCGTGAGAAACCCCACACTGGCGCCGCAGCTCGAGAAAACCCACGAGACGCCCCTGTCATGGTGAAATGAGGGCCTTCTTTCCTGCATGACCTGAAGAGCAATCCCGAATCCTCTCTCCAAACTCCAAAGGAGGCTTGACTCCCTTTAGGTCACTCAGTGGGCTCCAAGAGATACCCGTCGATACTCAGGAGGAGAGCGGTGTCCTTTGCTTCCCCTCGAGATGAGGCCTGACTACGAGGGTGAGTCTGGAATGCAACCCTGGATCCCTGTCGCCCCTGGAGAGGAACCTTAGGTCCTGGACAAAAGCCTAGATGAGGTCTCTTTGGCCCTGCAGTGACTCAAGCGCAACCCCTAGCTTTCCCTTGCAACTCGAATGGAAGATTGGCCTTTCTGAGCCAACACAAGAGGAAGCCTGAATTTCCAGTTGTAATTTGAGAAACCCGCCGCAACTCGAGAAAAATCACGTGGTTCCCCGTATTGCAAGATGAGGCCCTTGCCCCCTACAGCATCTCAAGAGAAGTCTCACATTCCGTCTTGAAGTGCAAAACAGTACTTGGCACCCTTGATGCGACCCCAAAAGTTCCCCTATATACCGATCTCACTAGAGGGGACACTGAAGTTTCCGGCACCACTTCATCTGAGGCCTTTCTCCTCTCCTGATCGCGATAGGAGGGTCGATTCCACTGCTTTGTCTCGAAGGGATTCCCGACCTTCCCGGCACACCTCAGTATGAGGCCGGTCTCACGAGGAAATTCGAGAGGTAGCCTCGAGGGCCATACTACATGCCGAAAGACCCCGATTCCATGGTCCACTTTTGATCAAAACCAGACTCCTGGACACCTCTTCGAAGGCAAGCCTGTGGATGAAGGCACAACACGTAGGGGCACTGACACCCCGTGCATCTTCCGGAAAAACGCGCAGGTTCCTCACACAGCTCCACAAATGGTCTGTCACCTCGTGAACAACTCGAGAAGCAAGCGGAGTTCCATTCCTCTACACAAGACGATGCCTGACTCTCCTGTCACAACTCTAGGGACCTTGCGCACCGAGTCAGAAATGGAGAGGAAGCCTGAGGTTCCTGCCTCCACTCAAGATGAGGCCCTTTTCCATTGCCACAAAACCAGTGGAGTCCCGAGAGGCCCGTCCCAAATCCACAGTATGCCTGACTTCTCAGAGGCACCCTGAGAAGCTCCCTAAGGTCACCGGCAGAAGTCGACGGAACCCAGGGTTTCCTGCCGCAACCCGAGAAAGACCTTGAGAGTCCTGCTTTAACGTGTCTTGAGGCCCGACTCCCGTTATCATATCTCGAGAGCAATGACGCGCTCCCCCTTGCCATGCCCATGGAGACCTGAATTCCCTGGTGTCACACGAAAGGCTCCCTGAGCTTCCCGTCGCACCTCGTCAGAAACCGCACACTGGCATCGCAGCTTGAGAAAACCAACAAGACGCCCCTGTCATCGCGAGATGAGGGTCTTCTTTTCCTGCATGGCCTGGAGAGCAATCCTGAGTCCTCTCTCCAAACTCCACAGGGGGCTTGACTCCCTTTAGGCCACTCAGTGGGCTCCAAGAGACACCTGTGGTGACTCAAGAGGAGAGCGGGGTCCTTTGCTTCCCCTCGAGTCGAGCTCTGACTCCCAGGATGCGTCTGGAATGCAACCCCGAGATAGCTGTCGGGCCTGGAGAGGAATATTAGGTCCTGGACACAAGCCTAGATGAGGTCTCTTTTGCCCTGCAGTGACTCAAGAGCAAACCCCAGCTCTCCCTCGAAACTCGAATGGAAGATTGGACTTCCTGGGCCAACACAAGAGGAAGCCTGAATTCCCCGTCGTAACTCGAGAATCCCGCCGCACCTTGAGAAAAACCACGTGATTCCCCCGTCATCCCAAGATGAGGCCCTTGCCCTCTACAGCGTGTCAAGAGAAGCCCCAAGTCCGTATTGAAGTGCAAAACGGTACTTGGCACCCTTGAAGCGACCCCAAAAGTTTCCCGACACACCGGTCCCACTCGAGGGAAACACCGAGGTTCCCGGCACGACTTCAACTGAGCCCTTTCACTCCTCCTGATCGCGACAAGATGGTCGATTCCTCTGCTTTGTCTGGAAGGGGTTCCCGATCTTCATGGCGCACCTCAGGATGACACCAGTCTAACGAAGAAATTCGAGACGTAGCCTCATGGATGGAGCCACGTTCTGAAAGACCCCGATTTCCTGCTCTGCTATTGATAAGAACCCGATGTCCGGACACCTCTTTGAAGGCAACCCTGTGGATGAAGGCACAACACGAAGGGGCACTGACCCCCTCATGCATCTTACGGAAAAAACCGAAGGTTCCACTCACAGCTCGACAAATGGTCTGTTATCCTGTGAACAACTCGAGAGGCAAGTGGAGTTCCATTCCTCCACACAAGACGAGGCCTGACTCTCCTGTCCCAACTCTTCAGGGACCCTGTGGTCGGAGTTTGAAATGGAGAGGAACCCTTAGGTTCCTGCCTCAACTCGAGATGAGAACCTTTGCCATTGCACCAAACCCAGTGGAGTTCCGAGAGCGCCTCCCAAGTCCACAGTATGCCTGACTTCTCAGAGGCACCCTGAGAAGCTCCCTGAGGTCACCGGTACAAGTCGAGGGAACCCAGGGTTTCCTGCCGCAACCTGAGAAAGACCTCGAGACTCCTTCTTCAACACGTCTTGAGTCCCGATTTCCCTACCATGATTCGAGAGCATTTATGGGCTCCTCCTCATCACACGCATAGACACCTGACTTTCCTGGCACCACACGAGAGGCTCCCTGAGCTCCCCATCGTACCTCGTGAGAAAACTCATACTTGCGCTCCAACTCGAGAAAACCCACAAGACGCCCCCGTCATTGCGAGCTGAGGGCCTTCTTTCCTGTATGGCCTGGAGAGCAATCCCGAGTCCTCTCTCCAACTCCACAGGAGGCTTGACTCCCTGGAGGCCACTCAGTGGGCTCCAAGAGATACCTATCGCGACACAGGAGGATATCAGAATCCTTTGCTTCCCCTCGAGCCGAGGCCTGACTCATTGGGTGAGTCTGGAATGCGTCCCCGTGATCCCTATCGCCCCTGGAGAGGAACATTAGGTCCTGGACACAAGCCTAGATGAGGTCTATTTTGACCTGCCGTGACTCAAGAGCAATTCCCACCCAGCTCTCCCTGCCAACTCGAATGGAAGAATGGACTTCCCTGGGCCAACAGAAGAGGAAGCCTGAATTCCCCGTCGTAAGTCAACAATCCCATCGCAACTCGAAAAAAACCACGTGGTTTCCCCTTCATCACAAGATGAGGCCCTTGCCCGCCACAGCGTCTCAAGAGAAGTCCCACGTTTCATCTTGAAGTTTGAAACAGTATTTGGCAAGCTTCGTGAGACCCCAAAAGTTCCCTGACATACCGGTCTCACTCAAGGGGAACACCGAGGTTCCCGGCACCACTTCATCTGAGCCCCTTCTCCCCTCCTGATCGCGACAGTAGGGTCTATTAACCTGCTTTGTCTGGAAGGCTTTCCCGACCTTCCAGGGGCACCTCAGCATGAGGCCCGTCTCACGAGGAAATTCGAGACATAGCCTCGTGTGTGGTGCCGCATTCCAAAAGACCCCGATTTCCTGGTCCGCTCTTGATAAGAACCCGATGCCCGCACACCACTTCGAAGGCAACCCTGTGGATGAAAGCACATCACGAAGGGGCACTGACACCCCCGTGCATTGTCTGGAAAAAACCGCAGGTTCCACACACAGCTCGACAAGTGGCCTGTCACTCCTTGAACAACTCGAGAGGCAAGCGGAGTTCCATTCCTCCACACAAGACGAGGCCTGACTCTCCTGTCCCAACTCTGCAGGGACCCTGCAATCTGAGTCAGAAATGGAGAGGAACCCTGAGGTTCCTTCCTGATCTCGAGATTAGGCCCTCTTCCATTGCAGCAAACCCAGTGAAGTCCCGAGAGGCCTCTCCCAGCTCCATAGTATCCCTGACTTCTCAGAGGCACCCTGAGAAGCTACCTGAGGTCACAGGAACAAGTCGAGGGAACCCAGGGTTTCCTGCCGCAACCCGAGAAAGACCTCGAGCGTCCTTTTTCATTGCGTTGAGCCCTGATTCCACTACCATGACTCGAGAGCAATGACGTGCGCCCCCTCGCCACTCGTATGGAGACTTGACTTCCCTGACACCACACGAGAGGCTCCCTGAGCTCCCGGTCGTACCTTGTGAGAAACCCCACACTGGCACCGCAGCTCCAGAAAAACCACGAGACTCCCCCGACATCGCGAGATGAGGGCCTTCTTTTCCTGCATCGCCTGGAGAGCAATCCCGCGTGCTCTCTCCAAACTCCACAAGAGAGGAGCCAAGATTGCTGAGGAGTAGGACGGGAAGAACTCTTTCCCCCCCAAACAATTTCATCAAAAGAGCATTTAAACGTCGAGTAAATTCCACAATACAACTTATGAATGCTGCCAGAGGACATCAGGCACCCAGAAAAGAACCCAACTCTTGGAAAGTAGGTAGGAAAAAGTATAAAAGACAAAAAAAAGACAAAAGAGGGAGGGAGGGATTTCCGTCCCGGGAAGATAGTCTTAAAAAGAGAAAAGTTTCCAAACACCAGGAAAGCTTTTCACTGCCAAATCTTTGCCAAGCTTTGGAAGCACAAAGGGCAACATAAGGGGGATAAAAATAAATAAACAATTAAAACTCGCAGATTGCAAGCCCTACGGTAACTCCCCCAGCCGCAAAGCAGTGCAGACGCCTGCTCACACCATTAACAAGCAGGGGCTGTGCAGGGAGGCGCAGCGCGGGCTGCATCACTTAGAGTAAGAATCTGGCCTGAATACCCTGAGCGCTATCTGAACGAAATAACTTGGGCTAGCAAACCAGACTCTGGGATATCTACCACGCAAAAAGCCAGCCCTAACCTAAGACACCGCCAGGCCCGCGCACGGAACAAAGGACTGAACAGAGATAGCCGGCTGCAGACCTTCCCCCTCCGGTGACAGGCAGCCAGAGCCGGAAGGGGGCAATCGCAGCCCCAGAGAGACATTATCTATAAAACTGTAAGCAGCCTTCTTTGCTAACTAAAACTTCTTGGGGATCTGGACGGTCAACATCTGCCTGAGAAGGTGCGCCTGTTTTACACCCAGATAACCGAGTGGCGGGGAGGCGATAAGTCACAACATTGGCGCTCGCCAAACACCTCATCACCTGAGCTGCTCGGACCTGGGAAGAGCACAAAACGCAGGCCCAACCGAGTCTGTGCCTCTGAGGACTACCGGAGTGCCTGAACCTGAGCGACTTGGACCTGGGAGGTGCATGCAGCCCAGGGCCAGCCTCGGATTGTTCCCGGTGGAACAACCTAGAGCCCGAGCAGTGTGGGCAGGGAGGCTACACGTGCCGTGAGCGGGGGCAGACCCAGTGTGGCTGAGGCACTGCGAGCGCACGCCAGTGTTATTTGTTTGCAGCATCACTCCCTCCCTCCCTCCCCACAGCGCAACTGAACAAGTGAGCCTAAAAAAAAAAAGTGTCCTCCACCGTCCCCTTTGTGTCAGGGCGTAAACCAGACACTGAAGAGACCAGCAAACAAAAGAAGCTATAACAGAGGGAAACGCCTTGGAAGCTACAGGCAATAGATTAAAACCCTGTGGTTACTAGGACTACATAGGAAGGCGCCTATAGATCTTGAGAAATATAAGTCGGACCAAGGAACTAGCCAAAAATGAACCGAACCCACGATACTCACAACAAAACCAGAGAAAGTCCTAGATATATTTTTATGATCATTCTTACTTTTTTTTAATTTTTTTAATTTTAAGTTCTCTATTGTTCATTTAATTTTCACTTTTATAACCTATTACTTTGCAAAAAAAAAGACCCTATTTTTTTCTTCTTCAGCAAACTTCATATATATATATATATATAAAATAATATTTTGACCTTGTTTTTTTGTTTTGTTTTTTTTCTTCTTTTCTTTAACATTGTATTTTTGAAATTCCAAACTGTACTCTAGATTTTTAATTTATGCTTTTTGATATTTGATATCAATTTTGTACCTGTAGTTTCTTTATAATTTTTGCGACACTGCTTGTTTTTGTTTGTTTGTTTTCTCTTTAGTTTTCTTCTTCCTTTTTTTTAACATTGTATTTTTGAAATTCCAAACTCTACTCTAGATTTTTAATTTTTGCTTTTTGATATTAGTTATCAATTTTGTACCTGTATTTTCTTGATAATTTTTGCGACCTTGTTTGTTTTTCTTTGTTCGTTTTTTCTCTCTTTCTTTTCCTTCTTCTTTTCTTTAACATCGTATTTTTGAAATTCCAAACTCTACTCTAGATTTTTAATTTTTGCTTTTATGTATTTGTTACCAATTTTGTACCTTTAAGAACCCAATCTTCAGTACCCATTTTTCACTAGGGAGCGAGATTACTGGCTTGACTGCTCTCTCTCCCTTTGGACTCTCCTTTTTCTCTACCAGGTTGCCTGTGTCTCCTCCCTAACCCCTCTCTACTCTACCCAACTCTGTGAATTTCTGTGTATTCCAGACGGTGGAGAACACTTAGGGAACTGATTACTGGCTGGATCTGTCTCCCTCCTTTTCATTCCCCCCTTTTATCCTTCTGGCCACCTCTGTCTCCTTCCTCCTTCTTCTCATCTCTGTATAACTCTGTGAACATCTCTGAGTGGTCCAGTTGTGGAGTGCACATAAGGAAGTGACTACTGGCCAGCCCACTCTCTCCACTATTGATTCCACCTGATCTCATTTGGGTCACCTCTAACTCCCTCCTCCCTCTTCTCTTCTCCATGTAACGCTGTGAACCTTTCTGAGTGGCCCTCACAGTAGAGAAACTTTTCTTCTTTAACGTAGATGTTTTATCAATGGTGCTGTATAGAAGGAGAAGTTTTGAAACTACTGTAAAAGTAAGACAGATAACTGGAAGCAGGAGGCTTAAGTCCAAACCCTGACTCCAGGGAACTCCTGACTCCAAGGAACATTAATTGACAGGAGCTCATCAAATGCCTCCATACCGACACTGAAATCAAGCACCACACAAGGGCCAACAAGTTCCAGGGCAAGACACACGAAGCAAATTCTCCAGCAACAAAGGAACGCAGCCCTGAGCTTCAAGATACAGGCTGCCCAAAGTCACCCCAAAACCACAAACATCTCATAACTCATTACTGGACACTTCATTGCACTCCAGAGAGAAGAAATACAGCTCCACCCACCAGAACACGGACACAAGCTTCCCTAACCAGGAAACCTTGACAAGACACCTGTACAAACCCACACACAGCGAGGAAATGCCACAGTAAAGAACTCCACAAACTGCCAGAATACAGAAAGGACACCCCAAACTCAGCAATTTAAACAAGATGAGACAGAGGAATACCCAGCAGATAAAGGAACAGGATAAATGCCCACCAAACCAAACAAAAGAGGAAGAGATAGGGAATCTACCTGATAAAGAATTCCGAGTAAGGAGAGTGAAATGGATCTAAAATCTTGAAATTAAAATGGAATCACAGATAAATAGCCTGGAGACAAGGATTGAGAAGATGCAAGAAAGGTTTAACAAGGACCTAGAAGAAATAAAAAAAGAGTCAATATATAATGAATAATGCAATAAATGAAATTAAAAACACTCTGGAGGCAACAAATAGTAGAATAACAGAGGCAGAAGATAGGATTAGTGAATTCGAAGATAGAATGGTAGAAATAAATGAATCAGAGAGGATAAATGAAAAACGAATTAAAAGAAATGAGCACAATCTCAGAGACCTCCAGGACAATATTAAACGCTACAACATTCGAATCATAGGGGTCCCAGAAGAAGAAGACAAAAAGAAAGACAGTGAGAAAATACTTGAGGAGATAATAGTTGAAAACTTCCCTAAAATGGGGAAGGAAATACTCACTCAAGTCCAAGAAACCCAGAGAGTCCCAAACAGGATAAAGCCAAGGCGAAACCCCCCAAGACACATATTAATCACATTAACAAAAATCAAACACAAAGAACAAATATGAAAAGCAGCAAGGGAAAAACAACAAATAACACACAAGGGAATTGCCATAAGGATAACAGCTGATCTTTCAATAGAAACTCTTCAAGCAAGGAGGGAATGGCAAGACATACTTAAAATGATGAAAGAAAATAACCTACAGCCCAGATTATTGTACCCAGCAAGGATCTCATTCAAGTATGAATGAGAAATCAAAAGCTTTTCAGACAAGCAAAAGCTGAGAGAATTCTGCACCACCAAACCAGCTCTCCAACAAATACTAAACAGGAAACACAAAAACGGTGTATAAATTCAAACCCCAAACAATAAAGTAAATGGCAATGGGATCATACTTATCAGTAATTACCTTAAACGTAAATGGGTTGAATGCTCCAACCAAAAGACAAAGACTGGCTGAATGGATACAAAAGCAAGACCCCTACATATGTTGTCTACAAGAGACCCACCTCAAAACAGGGGATACATACAGACTGAAAGTGAAGGGCTGGAAAAAGATTTTCCATGCAAATAGGGACCAAAAGAAAGCAGGAGTAGCGATACTCATATCAGATAAAATAGACTTTAAAACAAAGGCTGTGAAAAGAGACAAAGAAGGTCACTACATAATGATCAAAGGATCAATCCAAGAAGAAGATATAACAATTATAAATATATATGCACCCAACGTGGGAGCACCACAGTATGTAAGACAAATGCTAACAAGTATGAAAGGAGAAATTAACACTAACACAATAATAGTTGGAGATTTTAATACCCCACTCACACCTATGGATAGATCAACTAAACAGAAATTTAACAAGGAAACACAAACTTTAAATGATACAATAGACCAGTTAGACCTAATTGATATCTATAGGACATTTCATCCCAAAACAATGAATTTCAACTTTTTCTAAAGTGCACATGGAACCTTCTCCAGGATAGATCACATCCTGGGCCATAAAGCTAGCCTTGGTAAATTCAAAAAAATAGAAATCATTCCAAGCATCTTTTCTGACCACAATGCAGTAAGATTAGATCTCAATTACAGGAGAAAAACTATTAAAAATTCCAACATATGGAGGCTGAACAACACGCTGCTGAATAACCAACAAATCACAGAAGAAATCAAAAAAGAAATCAAAATTTGCATAGAAACGGATGAAAATGAAAACACAACAACCCAAAACTTGTGGGACACGGTAAAAGCAGTCCTAAGGGGAAAGTTCATAGCAATACAGGCACACCTCAAGAAACAAGAAAAAAGTCAAATAAATAAACTAACTCTACACCTAAAGCAACTAGAAAAGGAAGAAATGAAGAACCCCAGGGTTAGTAGAAGGAAAGAAATCTTAAAAATTAGAGCAGAAATAAATGCAAAAGAAACAAAAGAGACCATAGCAAAAATCAACAAAACCAAAAGCTGGTTCTTTGAAACGATAAATAAAATTGACAAACCATTAGCCAGACTCATCAAGAAACAAAGGGAGAAAAATCAAATCAATAAAATTAGAAATGAAAATGGAGAGATCACAACAGAAAACACAGAAATACAAAGGATCATAAGAGACTACTATCAACAATTATATGCCAATAAAATGGACAACGTGGAAGAAATGGACAAATTCTTAGAAAAGTACAACTTTCCAAAACTGGACCAGGGAAGAACTAGAAAATCTTAACAGACCCATCACAAGCACGGAAATGGAAACTGTAACCAAAAATCTTCCAGCCAACAAAAGCCCAGGTCCAGACGGCTTCACAGCTGAATTCTACGAAAAATTTAGAGAAGAGCTAACACCTATCCTGCTCAAACTCTTCCAGAAAATTGCAGAGGAAGGTAAACTTCCAAACTCATTCTATGAGGCCACCATCAGCCTAATACCAAAACCTGACAAAGATCCCACAAAAAAAGAAAACTGCAGGCCAATATCACTGATGACATAGATGCAAAAATCCTTAACAAAATTCTAGCAATCAGAATCCAACAACACATTAAAAAGATCATACACCATGACCAAGTGGGCTTTATCCCAGGGATGCAAGGATTCTTCAATATCCGCAAATCAATCAATGTAATACACCACCTTAACAAATTGAAAAATAAAAACCATATGATTTTCTCAATAGATGCAGAGAAAGCCTTTGACAAAATTCAACATCCATTTATGATAAAAACTCTCCAGAAAGCAGGAATAGAAGGAACATACCTCAACATAATAAAAGCTATATATGACAAACCCACAGCAAACATTATCCTCAATGGTGAAAAATTGAAAGCATTTCCTCTAAAGTCAGGAACTAGACAAGGGTGCCCACTTTCACCATTACTATTCAGCATAGCTTTGGAAGTTTTGGCCACAGCAATCAGAGCAGAAAAAGAAACAAAAGGAATCCAAATTGGAAAAGAAGAAGTAAAGCTCTCACTGTTTGCAGATGACATGATCCTCTACATAGAAAACCCTAAAGACTCCACCAGAAAATTACTAGAAGTAGCCAATGACTATAGTAAAGTTGCAGGATATAAAATCAACACACAGAAATCCCTTGAATTCCTATACACTAATAATGAGAAAACAGAAAGAGAAATTAAGGAAACAATTTCATTCACTATTGCAACGGAAAGAATAAAATACTTAGGAATATACCTACCTAAAGAAACTAAAGACCTATATATAGAAAACTATAAAACACTGGTGAAAGAAATCAAAGAGGACACTAATAGGTGGAGAAATATACCATGTTCATGGATTGGAAGAATCAATATAGTGAAAATGAGTATACTACCCAAGGCAATTTATAGATTCAATGCAATCCCTATCAAGCTACCAACAGTATTCTTCACAGAGCTAGAACAAATAATTTCACAATTTGTATGGAAATACAAAAAACCTCGAATAGCCAAAGCGATCTTGAGAAAGAAGAATGGAACTGGAGGAATCAACCTACCTGATTTCAGGCTCCACTACAAAGCCACAGTTATCAAGACAGTATGGTACTGGCACAAAGACAGAAATATAGATTAGTGGAACAAAATAGAAAGCCCAGAGATAAATCCACACACATATGGACACCTTATCTTTGACAAAGGAGGCAAAAATATACAATGGATTAAAGACAATCTCTTTAACAAGTGGTGCTGGGAAATCTGGTCAACCACTTGTAAAAGAATGAAACTAGAACACTTTCTAACACAATACACAAAAATAAACTCAAAATGGATTAAAGATCTAAACGTAAGACCAGAAACTATAAAACTCCTAGAGGAGAACATAGGCAAAACACTCTCTGAAATACATCACAGCAGGATCCTCTATGACCCACCTCCCAGAATATTGGAAATAAAAACAAAAATAAACAAATGGGACCTAATTAACCTTAAAAGCTTCTGCACATCAAAGCAAACTATTAGCAAGGTGAAAAGACAGCATTCGGAATGGGAGAAAATAATAGGAAATGAAGCAACTGACAAACAACTAATCTCAAAAATATACAAGCAACACCTACAGCTCAACTCCAGAAAAATAGATGACCCAATCAAAAAATGGGCCAAAGAACTAAATAGACATTTCTCCAAAGAAGACATACAGATGGCTAACAAACACATGAAAAGATGCTCAAAATCACTCACTATCATAGAAATGCAAATCAAAACCACTATGAGGTACCATTTCATGCCAGTCAGAATGGCTGCAATCCAAAAGTCTACAAATAATAAATGCTGGAGAGGGTGTGGAGAAAAGGGAACCCTCTTACACTGTTGGTGGGAATGCAAACTAGTACAGCCACTATAGAGAACAGTGTGGAGATTCCTTAAACAACTGGAAATAGAACTGCCTTATGATCCAGCAATCCCACTGCTGGGCATACACACTGAGGAAACCAGAAGGGAAAGAGACACGTGTACCCCAATGTTCATCGCAGCACTGTTTCTAATAGCCAGGACATGGAAGCAACCTAGATGTCCATCAGCAGATGAATGGATAAGAAAGCTGTGGTACATATACACAATGGAGTATTACTCCGCCATTAAAAAGAATAGAATGAATCAGTTCTAATGAGGTGGATGAAACTGGAGCCTATTATACAGAGTGAAGTAAGCCAGAAAGAAAAACACCAATACAGTATACTAACGCATATATATGGAACTTTAAAAGACGGTAACAATAACCCTGAGTACGAGACAGCAAAAGAGACACTGATGTACAGAAGAGTCTTATGGACTCTGTGGGAGAGGGAGAAGGTGGGAAGATTTGGGAGAATGGCATTGAAACATGTAAAATATCATGTATGAAAAGAGTTGCCAGTCCAGGTTTGATGCATGACACTGGATGCTTGGGGCTAGTGCACTGGGATGACCCAGAGGGATGCTATGGGGGGGAGGAGGGAGGAGGGTTCAGGATGGGGAGCACATGTATACCTGAGGCGGATTCATTTTGATATTTGGAAAAACTAATACAATTATGTAAAGTTTAAAAATAAAATAAAATTAAAAAAAAAATCCACAGGAGGCTTGACTCCCTTTAGGCCACTCAGTGGTCTCCAAGAAATACCCGTCGGGACTCGAGAGCAGAGCAGAGTCCTTTCCTTCCTCTCGAGATGACGTCTGACTCCTCGGGTGCATCTAAAATGCAACCCCGAGATCTCTGTCGCCCCTGGAGAGGAACATTAGGTCCTGGACACAAGCTTAGATGAGGTCTCTTTTGCCCTGAAGTGACTCGAGAGCAATCCCTAGCTCTCTCTCGCAACTCCAATGGAAGATTGGACTTCCCTGGGCCAACACAAGAGGAAGCCTGAATTCCCCATCGTAACTCGAGAATCCCGCCGAAACTCGAGAAAAACCACATGGTTACCCTGTCATCGCAAGATGAGGCCCTTGCCCGCTACAGCGTCTAAAGAGAAGTCCCAGGTTTCTTCTTGAAGTGTTTTCACACTTCAAGTGTGAAAACTTGGCACCCTTGATGCGATTCCAAAAGTTCCCCGACACCCTGGTCTCTCTCGAGGGGAACACCGAGGTTCCCGGTACGACTTCATCTGAGCCACTTCTCCCCTCCTGATTGCGACTGGAGGGTCGACTCCCGTGCTTTGTCTGGAAGGGGTTCCCAACCTTCCCAGCGCACCTCAGGATGAGGCCGGTCTAACGAGAATATTTGAGACGTAGCTTCATGGGTGGTAACACATGCTGAAAGACCCCGATTCCCCGGTCCACTCTTGATAAGAACCCAATGCCCGGACACCTCTTGAAAGGCAACCCTGTGGAAGAAGGCACAACACGAAGGGGCACTGACACCCTCGTGCATCGTCCGGAAAAACCCGCAGATTCCAAACACAGTTCGACAAGTTGCTTGTCACCCCGTGAATAACTCGAGAGGCAAGCGGAGTTCCATTCCTCCTTACAAGACGAGGCCTGACTCTCCTGTCCCAACTCTGCAGGGACCCTGCGATCAGAGTCAGAAATGGAGACGAACCCTGAGGTTCCTGCCTCCACTCGAGATGAGGCCCTCTTCTATTGCACCAAACCCAGTGGAGTCCCGAGAGGGCCCTCCCAACTCCAGGGTATCCTTGACTTCTCAGAGGCACACTGAGAAGCTCCCTGAGGCCACCGGCACTAGTCGAGGGAACCCAGGGTTTACTGCCATGACCCAAGAAACACCTTGAAAGTCCTTCTTTAACGGTTCTTGAGGCCCGATACACCTTCCATGACTCTAGAGCAATGACGCGCTCCCCCTCGCAATGCGCATGGAGACCTGACTTCCCAAGCACCACATGAGAGGCTCCCTGAGCTCCCCGTAGTACCTCATGAGAAACCCCACACTGGCGCTGCAGCTCGAGAAAACCCACGAGACGCCCCCTTCATCGCGAGATGATGGCCTTCTTTTCCTGCATGGCCTGGAGAGCAATCACGAGTCCTCTCTCCAAACTCCACAGGAGGCTTGACTCCCTTTAGGCCACTCAGTGGGCTCCAAGAGATACCCGTCGCAACTCGAGAGGAGAGCGGAGTCCTTCGCTTCCCCTCGAGACAACGACTGACTCCCCGGGTGCATCAGGAAAGCAACCCCGAGATCCCTGTCCCCCCTGGAGACGAACATTATGTCCTGGACACAAGCCTAGATAAGGTCTCTTTTGCCCTGCAGTAACTCAAGCGCAATCCCTAGCTCTCCCTCGCAACTCGAATGGAAGACTGGACTTCCCTGGGCCAACACAAGAGGAAGCCTGAATTTCCTGACCTAACTCGAGAATCCCGCCACAACTCGAGAAAAACGACGTGGTTAACCCGTCACCACAAGATGAGGCCCTTGCCAGCTACAGCGTCTCAAGAGAAGTCTCACGTTCCGTCTTGAAGTTTGAAACGGTACTTAGCACCTTTGATGTGACTCCAAAAGTTCCCCGACATCCCAGTTTTACTCGAGGGTAACATCGAGGTTCCCGGCACCACTTCATCTGAGCCCCTTCTCCCCTCCTGATTGGGACAAGAGTGTCGATTCACTTGCTTTGTCTGAAAGGGTTACCGACCTTCCTGGTGCACCTCAGGTTGAGGTCCGTCTCAAGAAGAAATTCGAGACGTAGGCTTGTGGGTGGTGCCACATGCCGAAAGACCCTGATTTCCTGGTCTGCTCTTGATAAGAATCTGAAGGCTGGATACCTCTTCGAAGGCAACCCTGTGTATGAAGGCAAAAAACGAAGGGGAACTGACACCCCCATGTATCGTCCGGATAAAACCGCAGGTTCCACACACAGCTCGACAAGTGGCCTGTTATCCGGTGAACAACTCGAGAGTCCAGTGGAGTTCCATTCCTCCACACAAGACGAGGCCTGACTCTCCTGTCCTAACTCTGTAGGGACTCTGTGTTCAGAGTCAGAAATGGAGAGCAACCCTGAGGTTCCTGCTTCAAATCGAGATGAGGCCCTCTTCTGACAAGGTCCAGCCTCGGCTGGTCCAGGGTTTTCGAAGGGGAGACAGAGTAGGCGACCTATTGATTTATTTATCGAAGATATAAAGAGTAATAGAATGAGGATAGCTCAGTAGGAAAATTTAGTGGAGAAAAGAAGCTGAGTAGCTTGGTTTATGCGGAAAATCAGTATAACCCGTGACACCAGGTTAGCTCTGACCACGGAGGCTGCAAGTGCCCTCTCGAATAGCGAAAAGTGCCCCACCTTAGACACCTTCTCAAGTGGTCTTCGAAGCCCAGGCAAATAAATGCTCGCAGAGGATATCCGCGCTCCAGATGGACACTCATCTGAAAATTGAGGGGAAGAATGACATTAGGAGACTAAGCGTTGGCAATCAAGGCCCGTAGCTTTATTTTCAACAGGGGTTTTTATACCCTAAGTTACACATAGAGGATAATGGGGATGCAAAGACAGCAGCCGTTGATCCTTATCAAAAACCAGAGTTTCTGTCCTGCAAATGTATCGTATACAAATGGTTTAGGTGATTTACATCATCTTCTAGCCAGAAGACCTATTAACATTTTATGACTCTTGACAAAGACTTATCAACCATAAGACTTATTTTCTCTAAGAGTAATTATTTTAAGGTTTGGCCCCATCTTTCGAAGATAAAATTGCATTCCTATAGGGCAGATGTGTAATGGGCTTACAACAAAGGAAATAATTTATTACCTTAAGGGTCTAAAGTTAGTAACACCAAGGCCACTACTTATTTCTTCTACATACCAACTATATTAATTAATACACATTCAAGGATACAATTCAGGGGATGTGGAAACTTGGCAACAAGCATTGGTTCATCAATGAAATCTTTTACTAGTTTTATTCTGACAGTTTCTAACTCTCTGAGAGGCTCTAAGCTATTTGAATATCTTAAGCTTCCCGTGCCTCTCGAGGCTCGGAGACTGTAAACAATTGTATGCATTGCTGTAGGAGACCGGGTAAACTTGTCAGGCGAGTTAGAGAGCCATCTGACGTGTTTGGATTTAAACACTCCTAATTGCCCAGGAACTTTATTAATTGGAGCTGTAAGTTAGCTCTTTGACAGAGAGAGTGAGATGGTGGTGGGGGACAGCCCCCAGTAAAGTCAGAGGGGAGAGCACAAAGCAATAAAGTAGGCAGACTCTGGTTTTGGGGGGTAGATGCTCAAGAATATCCGGGAGGACTCCCGAGGCTCGATCCCGCCTTTGTGTATGCCCAGCCTCCTTCCTCATGACCTTTGTCACGAGTGGAATGTCTCTCGCCGGCTCCCGGCATCTCCCCGTTTTTTATTTCTTAAAACAGCCAGATGTAGCTCAGGCGCGAGCCTCTGAATACTCTGCCGAAGAATCCTGACAATACAAGGAAGAATGATTATGAGAAGCAGAATTAAAGCAGCCACCGCAGCATAGCTAAAGACATTAGAAAGAATATTCTTTCCTGAGATGTAGTTAGGGAAAGTATGGAAGAAATCATTTGCTGTTCCAGCAGCAGTAAAATCTAATCGGGAGTGCTCCATGGTTGCTATTTGATAGTGAAGTTTCCCTACGTCTCAACCAATGTCAGAGCTGTTCCAGATACCTGAAATATGGTTTTTAATCTTTTCCCATTCAAAATCTGTCTCATTTACTTTCAGGGGTGTTCCACATATCCACCGATAGTCAGCATGACAAGACAATGCCATTTTCACCTTTAAAGCCTGCAATTCAGTCCCAATATGTATTACTGCTTCCTCTAGGGCGTCTACCCTCATTTCTAATTTTCTCTCTATAGCTTCCTGTGTTGCCAATGTTAAAGAAACATTTTTGGACATAGAATCAACATATTGAGCAGTATGTACTTGTTGAGTCAATGATATTGCTGCCACAGTAACAGAAGTGATTGCACTTATCAAAGCTGCTGTTCCCAAGATAATTAAGCCCACAAACCGTCGTGTTTGCATTAAATCCTGTAGTTGTTGTAATACAGCAAGACCGTAATTCAATAAGTGGTTACATCATAAGATAAGGTGGATGTTGTAGCATTACAAAGGAGCAAACATTATATTGAGGGTTTAAACAAGATGAACCAGGGAGCAGCTGTAGGCGTCAGCCCGGGGGAGCAGTGTCCCCAGCATCAGGAGGCAGAACGCGAGCGGCAGGCTGTGGGCCAAGGCGCCTATGGTGGGCGGAGGGGCAGGGTTCGTGGTTTAGGGCTAGCCGCCACCGCTTGGGCTCAGGGCGGTCCCCTCTCGCCGGTGGGGCCACGCTGGTCTGGACGGCACTCCGCGGGCGCGCTTTCCTCTCTGGCCCTCACTCGCTGCACAGACTTCTTTGCTCTAGGTCACGGGGTGCAGAGAGGTGGGTGCGAGGCGCTGCTGGTGGCACGGAGGCGAGAGCTGGCTGGGGGAGGGGGAGCGAGCGAGTGCGCGCGCCGCGAACCTGGTCTTTGGGGAATGTGACATGACGAATTTGTCTGAGATCCAAACCGGAGAATCTGCATTCTGTAGAAATATACAAGCATACCCTCTCCCACAAGTTAGCAACACATCTGGCCTTTTTCACTCTCCCGTAAGGAGGCCTTTTTACTTGACCAGGGGCCGAGTCGTAGCCTGTAATTCAGGCATCTAGTGTCTCATCATTGTAGTCTGCCCCTGTGTGTTTACGTTTAAGTGATTAATTACAATTGGAACATAACTTCACTATTTGTCTAGCTGTTTCCCTATGGATATGTTAATTTAGGTCTAATGTTTAGTTTAGGTCTCTGTATAAATTTAAGTAATAAATGTATAACCTCCTTATCTCATTTTGGTATACAGGTATACAGATAGACCTAAATGCAAAATGCATTTATATATGTATTTATATATGGCAACAAGTATAAAGTTATTGACATATAATATATATAAATCAATATACTTGAATTAATCTTTATAATTAATATATTAATTAATATATATTACAACAATACAACACATACACAGCTAATACCAACCAACACAAACCAATATACTGTAATAATACATGTCACACATTTATAATTATACAGTATATAGAACATATATCATCACAGCACATCAATCCATACCAATTAATATCAGCCACACACACATTATATTACTGCCATATATATTTAATTATACAGTAGATATATATGTGTGTGTATATAGTATACATATTAATTTATATACAAATTAATTAAGTATAGATCTATAAATAGAATTAGGTATACCTTTATTATATTTTATTTATACCATACCTAATTAGGCAAACTGTAATTAGGCAAATACATTTATATTATGTATTTATAACAATATATAAAGTATTGTTAAATGTACCACCTGTACAGCATCTCCACCCCACATACCACTTTCTCTAATCCCACCAACTCATTTTCAGTATTATGTGTTGGCCAGGAGCTGGGCCAGTCTTTCCCAGCAATGTTAAGAGACGTCTGTTCCTGTGTCTAATAGCCCTGGCATTTTATTCTCTTGAATTAAAAGATCTTTTAAAGGCCTTGGAACTGTAATTTCCTGCACCCAAAAGGCTAGATCACTAGATCCAAATGTTTTGTGGTTCTTAGATTGAGAAGTCAAGTTTTTCCTTGTCTGATAGTAAGGTAAAAGTAAAAGCTGTGTTACTCTTTGACCTTTATTAATTTGTACAGTTTTGATAGGCAGTGAGATCAAGACTTTAATTTCTCAATATCATCAGAATCTACTACACCATGCACCAGCGAAATTTCTTTTCTTTCTTTTTTTTTATTTAATTTTTTTTTAAAAGAAAGCAAGCTACGCCCCAGGACAAATCTTACAATGTCCTCAGATAGGGGGCCAGCCACTCCGGTTGGAATTGGAGTAAGCGGCACATCAGGGGTTAATATTGTTATTAAATCTCCTTGCCTTTTCGCTTTTCTCCTAGCCTGGGTGAGACCCCCCTGAGGGAGTTTTCTCCAAGGAGCACGCTCTGCATATTGTGTACTAAAAGCTCCTTTGTTTAAAAAACTTTTTATCTTCCTCAGTCTTAGGCAACACTTTGGGAGGCTGTGGGGGCAAAGTGGGGAACTCCTGGGTCCTGGGAGGCACAATCGAAGGCGGTGGCAGTCGCCTTAAATCAGAAAGTGGTGGATAAGTTTTTTAAAGGTTTGCGCAGAGGGGGAGGGAGCTCGCCAGGGCTCTCGGCCGCAGCGTCCTGTAAGCCCTCTCCTTCCTCGGGAGGTAGACCACTTTCTCCCTCCTTTTTTTTTTTCAATGGCAGAAAATATGATCTGTGCAGTAAATGGAGACTCACCACCATCCACCTCTATAGCCTCCCCCATAGTCTATTTAACAGCCTCGTGACGGAGGTCCAGGACATTTCTAATCATATTCCACAGTCAATAAATATTTGTCTATTCTTTGATGCAGAGAAATCCATTTTTAATTTTTTTTTTTAATTTTAGAGAATATTTTTATTTATTTTGTAACCTCTTTACTCTGGCTAAACTGCAGAGGGGACTAGAAAAGAAGCCTCAAGGTGAGGATCAAGTTCATCCTTGGGACTAGAGAAAATCCTTCTCCGGGAAACTCCTAGCGGTGGCCCTTTACCCCGACATGGAGGAGGAGGCATAGGGGGATGGGAGCGTCCCAAAGTTTTCCTCTTCTGTTCCGGAGATCCTTTAACTGTTTGGTAACTAAATCTTACGAACTGTCTGATCGGGGATGTTTCCCTCAACCTCCTAGGAGCGGATGGTCTGATTAGGGATGTTTTCTTAAACTTTTAGGAGCATCTTTAGCTTAAAAAAAAAAAAAAATCCTCATCAGAATGGCATCGAGCTGCTGTTTCCTCTAAACCTTTTTCAAATTGAGGGGAGAGCTGATCTTTCTTTTCATCCCTATCTTTTACATGCTCATTGGCAGTCATAGCGGCTAGCCATTCATTTAGCTGTCGATAGCTAGGTATAGCCTCTTCATTTTCACTTTTCTTTATAACAGGTACCTTTTCAGATTTGCTTTTTTGTTTAACAGGTACTTTTCCAACTTTACTTTCCTCTTTAACAGGTACCTTTTCAAATTCATGAGCTGGATCTAAAACATCTCTAGTCATATTCCACAGAGGAAAGGTGTAAGTAGGGATTTTTTCCAAACCTTGCTGAGCACAATAAGCTCTTAGCTGTTTTCCTAGTTTTTTCAAGATATCTAGGTTAACAGTGCCTTGTTGTAGAAACCAAGGGCAGTGGTCTTGTACAAACGTAAAAAATGATTGAATGGAAGATTTTTTAACCTTGATTCTTCTTTTACTTAATAACTGTAAAATTACTCCTATAAAGAGCTGTCTTTCATTTGATTCAGTGTTGCCCATGTCAGAAACTTAAGGATAGTAAAAGATTTTGCTTTTAGCTATCTAAAGATTAGGCCTTTTTTGTCAGCCTTTTTAGAAACCGTTTTTTCTCTCTAACTCTTCAACACTTCCCACTCCTCTCGCCCTGTCTATTCTACAGGGGGATCTGCAGCCCCCTAAGTGGGATCCTATCTGTCCCGAAAACTGAACACTGGGGGAATGGGGTTGGGGATTTACCTTCGAAATGCCTGTCTCGGGCACCACCTGCAGAGGTCCAGCCCCAGCTGATCCAGGGTATTCGAAGGGAAGATGGAGTAGGCGACCTATTTATATATTTATTTATTCATCAAAGATATAAAGAGTAATAGAATGAGGATAGCTCAGTAGGAAAATTCAGTGGAGAAAAGCAGCTGAGTAGCTTGGTTTACGCGGAAAATCAATATAACCCGTGACACCAGGTTAGCTCTGACCACGGAGGCTGCAAGTGCCCTCTAGAATAGAGGAAGGTGCCCCACCTTAGACACCTTATCGAGTGGGTCTTCGAAGCCCAGGCAAATAAATGGTCGCAGAGGATATCCGCGCTCCAGATGGACACTCATCTGAAAATTGAGGGGAATAATGACATGGGGATACCAAGCGTTGGCGAGCAAGGCCCGTAGCTTTATTTTCAACACAGGTTTTAATACCCTAAGTTACACATAGAGGATAATAGGGGATGCAAAGTCAGCAGTCTTTAATCCTTATCAAAAACCAGGGTTTCTTTTCTGCAGATTTATCATATAAAAATGGTTTAGATGATTTACATCATCTTCTGGCCAGAAGACCTATTAACATTTTATGACTCTTGACAAAGACTTATCAACCATAAGAGTTATTTTCTCTAAGAGTAATTGTTTAAGGTTTGGCGCCATCTTGCGAAGATAAAATTGCATTCCTATAGGGAGGATGTGTAATGGGTTTACAACAAAGAAAAGAATTTATTACCTTAAGGGTCTAAAGTTACCAACATCAAGGCCACTACTTATTTTTTCTACATACCAACTATATTAATTAGCACACATTCAAGGATACAATTCAGGGGATGTGGAAACTTGGCAAAAAGCATTGGTTCATCAATGAAATCTTTTACTAGTTTTATTCTGACAGTTTCTAACTCTCTGAGAGGCTCTAAGCTATTTGAATATCTTAAACTTCCCGTGCGTCTCGAGGCTGGGAGACTGTACACAATCGTATGCATAGCTGTAGGAGACCGGGTAAACTTGTCAGGCGAGTTAGAAAACCATCTGAGGGGTTTGGATTTAAACACTACTAATTGTCCAGGAACATTATTAGTTGGAGCTGTAAGTTAGCTCTTTGACAGAGAGAGTGAGATGGTGGTGGGGGACATCCCCAGTAATGTCAGAGGTGAGAGAACAAAGCAATAAAGAAGGCAGACTTTGGTTTTTGGGGGTAGATGCTGAAGAATATACGGGGGAACTCCCGGAGGCTCGATCCCGCCTTTGCGTATGCCGAGACTCTTTCCTCATGACATTTGTCACGAGTGGAATATCTCTCGCTGGCTCCCGGCAATCTTCCATTGCACCAAACGCAGTGGAGTCCCGAGAGGCCCCTCCCAACACCACAGTATCAGTGTCTTCTCAGAGGCACCCTGAGCAACTCCCTGAGGTCACCGGCACAAGTCGAGGGAACACAGGGTATCCTGCCACAACCCTAGAAAGACCTCAAGAGTCCGTCTTCAACGCGTCTTGAGGCCGGATTCCCCTACCATGACTCGAGAGCAATGACACGCTCCCCCTCGCCATGCGCATGGACACCTGACTTCCCTGGCGCCACATGAGAGGCTCCCTGAGCTCCCCGTCATACCTCGTGCGAAACCCCACACTGGCGCCACAGCTCGGGAAAACCCATGAGACGCCACCGTCATCGCGAGATTGGGGACTTCTTTTCCTGCCTGACCTGGAGAGCAATCCCTGGTCCTTTCTCCAAACTTCACAGGAGGCTTTACTCCCTTTAGGCCACTCAATGGGCTCCAAGAGATACCTGTCGCGACTTGAGAGGAGAGCAGAGTACTTTGTTTCCCCTCGAGATGAGGCCTTACCTCGGGTGAGTCTGGAATGCAACCCCGAGATCCCTGTTGCCCCTGGAGAGGAACATTATGTCCTGGACAAAAGCCTAGATGAGGTCTATTTTGCCTTACAGTGACTCGAGAGCAACACCCATCTCTCCCTCGCAATTCGAATGGAAGATTGGTCTTCACTGGGCCAACACAAGAGGAAGTCTGAATTTCCCGTTGTAACTCGAGAATCCCGCCGCAACTCTTAAAAACCACGTGGTTCCCCATTCATCACAATATGAGGCCTTTGCCCGCTACAGAGTCTCAAGAGAAGTCCCATGTTCCGTCATAAAGTTCGAAATGCTACTTGGCACCCTTGATGCGACCCCAAAAGTTCCCCAATATACTGGTCTCACTCCAAGGGAACACCGAAGTTCCTGGCACCACTTCATTTGAGCCCCTTCTCCGCTCCTGATCACGGCAGGAAGGTCGATCCCCCTGCTTTGTCTAGAAGGGGTTCCCGACCTTCATGGCGCAACTCAGGATGAGGCCAGTCTCACGAAGAAATTCGAGACGTAGCCTCGTGTTGGTGCCATGTGCCGAAAGACCCCGATTTCTCGGTTTTGCTCTTGATAAGAACCCGATGCCCGGACACCTCTTCTAAGGCAACCCTGTGGATGAAGGCACTACACGAGGGGGCACTGGCAACCCTGTTCATCGTCCGGAAAATCCCACAGGATCCACATACAGCTCCACAACTGGCCTGTCACCCCTTAAACAACGAGAGAGGCAAGCGGAGTTCCCTTCCTCAGACAAGACGAGGCCTGAGTATCCAATCCCAACTCTGCAGGCACGCTTCGATCTGAGTCAGAAATGGAGAGGAAACCTGAGGTTCCTGCCTCAACCCGAGATGAGGCCCTCTTCCATTAAAACAAACCCAGTGGAGTCCAGAGAGGCCCCTCCCATCTCCACAGTATCCCTGACTTCTCATAGGCATTCTGAGAAGCTCCTTGAGGCCACCGGCAAACGTCGAGGGAAATAAGGGTTTCCTGCCACAACCGAAGAAAGACCTCGAGAGTCCTTCTTCAACGCGTCTTGAGGTCAGATTCCCCTACCATGGCTCGAGAGCAATAACGCGCTCCCCCTCGCCACGCACATGGAGACCTGACTTCCCTGGCGCCACACGAGAGGCTCCCTGAGCTCCCCGTCGTACCTCGTGTGAAACCCCACACTGGCGCCGCAGCTCGAGAAAACACACAAGACCCCTCCGTCATCGCGAGATGATGGCCATCTTTTCCTGAATGGCCTGGAGAGCAGTCCCAAGTCCTCTCTCCAAACTTCACAGGAGGCTTGACTCCCTTTAGGCCACAAAGTGGGCTCCAAGAGGTGCCCGTCGCGACTCGAAAGGAGAGCGGAGTCCTTTGCTTCCCTTCGACACGAGGCCTGACTCCCTGGGTGAGTCTGGAATGCAAACCTGAGATCCCTGTGGCCCTTGCAGAGGAACATTAGGTCCTGGACACAAGCCTAGATGAGGTCTCCTTTGCCCTGCAGTGACTCGAGCGCAACCCCCAGCTCTCCCTCGCAACTCGAATGGATGATTGGACTTCCCTGGCCCAACACAAGAGGAAGCCTGAAATCCCCGTCGTAACTCGAGAATCCCGCCGCAACTCGAGAAAAACCACGTGGCTCCCCCGTCATCGCAAGATGAGGCCCTTGGCCGATACAGCGTATCAAGAGAAGTCCCACGTTCCATCCTGAAGTACAAAACGGTACTTGGCACCCTGGATGCGACCCCCAAAGTTCCCTGACATACCGGTCTCACTCGAGGGAAACACCAAAGTTCATGGCACCACTTCCTGTGAGCCCCTTCACCCCTCCTGATCGCGACAGGAGGGTCGACTCCCATGCTTTGTCTGCAAGGGGTTCCCGACGTTCCCCGCGAACCTCCGGATGAGGCCGGTCTCATGAGGAAATTCAAAAAGTAGCCTCATGGTTGGTGCCACATGTTGAAAGATCCCGAATTCCCGGTCCACTCTAGATAAGAACCTGACGCCCGGACATCTCTTCAAAGGCAACCCTGTGGATGAAGGCACAACACGAAGGGACACTGACATCCCCATGCATCGTCTGGAAAAACCCGCCGATTCCACTCACAGCTCCAAATGTGGACTGTCACCCCATGAACAACTCGAGAGGCAAGTGAAGTTGCATTCCTTCACACAAGACGAGGCCTTACCCTCCTGGCCCAACTCTTCAGGGACCCTGCGATCGGAGTCAGAAATGGAGAGGAACCCTGAGGTTCCTGCCTCAACTAGAGAAGAGGCCCTCTTCCATTGAACCAAACTCAGTGGTGTCCCGAGAGGCCCCTCCCAACACCACAGTCTCCCTGAATTCTCAGAGGCTCCCTGAGAAGCTACCTGAGGTCACTGGCACAAGTCGAGGGAAGCCAGAGTTTCCTGAAGTAACCCGAGAAAGACTTGGAGAGCCCTTTTTCAACGTCTCTTGATGCCCGATTCCCCTACCATGACTCCAGAGCAAGGACGCGCTCCCCTCGCCACAAGCAGGAAAACTGACTTCCCTAGTACCACACAAGAGGCTCCCTGAGTACCCCATCGTACCTCATGAGAAAACCCACAGTGGCGCCGCAGTTCGAGAAAAACCACAAGATGCCCCCGTCAAGGAGAGATGGGGGCCTTCTTTTCCTGCCTGACCTGGAGAGCAATCCCTGGTCCTCTCTCCAAACTTCACAGGAGGATTGACTCCCTTTAGGCCACTCAGTTGGGTCCAAGAAATACCCGGTGCGACTCGAGAGGAGAGCGGAGTCCTTTGCTTCCCTCGAGACGAGGCCTGACTCCCCGGGTGAGTTTGGAATGCAACCCCGAGATCCCTGTCGCCCCTGGAGTGGAACATTATGTCCTAGACACAAGCCTAGATGAGGTCTATTTTGCCCTACAGTGATCAAGAGCAACCTCCATCTCTCCCTCACAATTTGAATGGAAGATTGGGCTTCCCACGATCAACACATGAGGAAGTCTGAATTTCCCATTGTAATTCGAGAATTCAGCCTCAAGTCTTAAAAACCATGTGGTCCCCCCTTCATCGCAATATGAGGCCCTTGCCAGCTAGAGTCTCAAGAGAAGTCCCACGTTCCATCTTAAAGTTCGAAATGCTACTTGGCACCCTTGATGCGACCCCAAAGTCCCCCAACATACCGGTCTCACTCCAGGGGAACACCGAAGTTCCCGGTGTCTCCAGGGAAGTCCCATGTTCCGTCCTTAAGTGCGAAACGGTACTTGACACCCTTGATGCGACCGCAAAAGTTCCCCGACACGCTGGGTTCCCTCGAGGGGAACACCGAGGGTCCCGGCACCACTTCATCTGAGCCCCTTCTCCCCTCCTGATTGCGACAGGAGAGTCGATTCCCCTGCGTGGTCTGGAAGGGGTTCCCGGCCTTCCTGGCGCACCTCAGGATGAGGCCGGTCTCAGGAGGAAATTCGAGACTAGCCACGTGTGAGGTGCCACGTGCCGAACGACCCCGATTTTCCGGTCCGCTCTTGATAAGAACCCGATGCCCGGACACCTCTTCGAAGGCAACCCTGTGGGTGAAGGCACAACACGAAGGGGCACTGACACCCCCGTGCATCATCCAGAAAAACCCGCAGGGTCTACACACAGCTCGACAAGGGGCCTGAGACTCCCGGAACAACTCGAGAGGCAAGCAGAATTCCATTCCTCAGACAAGACGAGGCATGACTCTCCTGTCCCAACACTGCAGGGACCGTGCAGTCGGAGTCCGAAACCGAGAGGAAGCCTGAGGTTCCTGCCTCCCCTCGAGATGAGGCCCTCTTCCATTGCGCCGAACCCAGCAGAGTCCCGAGAGGCCCTGCCAACTACACAGCATCCCTCACCTCTCAGAGGCACCCTGGGAAGTTCCCTAAGGTCCCCTGCAGAAGTCGAGGGAAACGAGGGTTTCCCGCCGCAACCCGAGAAAGACCTCGAGAGTCCTTCTTCAACGCCTCTTGAGGACCTAGCCGCTTCCCATGACTCGAGAGTGATGACCAGCTCCCCCTCGCCATGCGCATGGAGACCTGACTTCCCTGGCGCCGCACGAGAGGCTCCCTGAGGTCTTCGTCGTGCCTCGTGAGAAAACCCCCATGGGCGCAGCAGCCTGAGGAAACCCATGAGACGCCCCCGTCATCGCGAGATGAGGGCCTTCTTTTCCTGCCTGGCCTGGAGAGCAATCCCGAGTCCTCTCTCCAAACTGAAGAGGAGGCTCGACACCCTTGAGTCCACTCAGTGGGCTCCAAGAGATCCGTGTTGCGACTTGAGAGGAAAGCGGAGTCCTTTGCTTCCCCTCCAGGCGAGTCCTGGCTCCCCGGGGGAGTCTGGAATGGAAACCCGGGATCCCTGTCTTCCCTTGAGAGGAATATTAGGTCCTGGACACACGCCTCGATGATGTCTCTTTGGCCCTGTAGTGACTCGAGCAGAACCTCCAGCTTTCCATCGCAACTCGAATTGAAGATTGGGCTTCCCAGGGCCAACCCAAGAGGAAGCCTGAAATTCCTGTCGTTTTCGAGAATCCCGATGCAACTCGAGAAAAACGACGTGGTTCCAACGTCTTCACAGGATGAGGCCCTTGCCCGCTACAGCGTCTCCAGGGAAGTCCCATGTTCCGTCCTGAAGTGGGAAACGGTACTTGGCTCCCTTGATGCGACCCCTAAAGTTCCCTGAAACGCCGGGTTCCCTCGAGTGGAACACCGAGGGTCCCGGCACCACTTCATCTGAGCCCCATCTCCCCTCCTGATCGCGACAGGAGAATCGATTCCCCTACTTTGTGTGGAAGGGGTTCCCGGCCTTCCCGGCGCACCTCAGGATGATGCTGGTCTCACGAGGAAATTCGAGATGAGCCACGTGGGTGGTGCCACATGCAGAATGACCCCGATTTCCCGGTCCGCTCTTGAAATGAACCCGATGCCCGGACACCTCTTTGAAGGCAACCCTGTGGGGGAAGGCACAAAACGAAGGGGCACAGACACCCCCATGCATCTTCTGGAAACACCCGCAGGTTCCACACACAGCTTGTCAAGGGCCCTGAGACCCCCTGAACGACTCGAGAGGAAAGCAGAGTTCCGTTACTCAGACATGACGAGGCCTGACTCTCCTGTCCCAACTCTGTAGGGACCCTGCGGTCGGAGTCAGAAATGGAGAGAAAGCCTGAGGTTCCTGCCTCCAAACGAGATGAGGCCCTCTTTCATTTCGTCAAACCTAGTGGAGTCCCGAGAGGCCCCTCTAACTCCTCAGTATCCCTCACCTCTCAGAGGCACCTGGGAAGTTCCCTAAGGTCCCCTGTAGGGGTCGAGGGAAACGAGTGTTTCCTGCCCAAACCCAAGAAAGACCTTGAGAGTCCTTCTTAAATGCCTCTTGAGGCCCTAGTCCCTCCCATGACTTGAGAGCAATGACGCAATCTGCCTGGCCACACGCATGGAGTGAGGCTTCTCTGGCGCCGCACAAGAGGATCCCTGAACTCCCCATCATATCTCGTGAGAAACCCCACACTAGCGCCGCAGCTCGAGAAAACCCATGAGACGCCCCCGTCATCACGAGAGGAGGGCCATCTTTAACTGCATGGTATGCAGATCAAGCGTGAACCTTCTGTCCAAGCTACACACGACGCTTGACTCCCTTTAGGCCACTCATTGGGCTCCAAGAGTTACGCGTCCCGACTCGAGAGGATAGTGGAGTCCTTTGCTTCCACTCGAGATGAGGCGTGACCCACCGGGTGAGACTGGAATGCGACCCCGATATCCCTGTCGCCCCTGGACAGGAACATTACATCCTGGACCCAAGCCTAGATGAGGACTCTTTGCCCTGAAGTGACTCGAGAGCAACCCCCAGCTCTCTCTGACAAGTTGAATGGAAGATTGGACTTCCTGGGCCAACACAAGAGGAAGCCTGAATTCCCCGTTGTAACTCGAGAATCCCGCCTCAACTCGAGAAAAACCACGTGTTTCCCTCGTCATCGCAATATGAGGCCCTTGCCCGCTACAGCATCTCCAGAGAATTCCCACGTTCCGTCTTGAAGTGCGAAACTGTACTTGGCACCCTTGATGCGACCTCAAAAGTGCCGTGACATACCTGTCTCACTCGAGGGGACCACCGAAGTTCCCGGCACCACTTCATCTGAGCACCTTCTCCCCTTCTGATCGCGAGCGGTGGGTCGATTCCCCTGCTTTGTCTGCAAGGGGTTCCCGACCTTCCCAGCGCACCTCAGGATGAGGCCGGTCTCCCGAGGAAATTCGAGACGTAGCCTCGTGGGTTGTACCACATGCTGAAAGACCCCAATTTTCCGGTACGCTCTTGAAAAGAAACCGATGCCCGGAAACCTCTTTGAAGGCAACCCTGCGGATGAAGGCACAACACGAAGGGGCACTGACACCCCCGTGCATCGTCCGGAAAAACCCGCAGGTTCCACACTCAGCTCAAAAAGTGGCCTGTCACTCCGTGAACAACTCGAAAGGCAAGGTGAAATCCATTCCTCCACAGAAGACGAGGCGTGACTCTCTTCTCCATACTCTGCAGGTACCCTGCGACCCGAGTCAGAAATGGAGAGGACCCCTGACGTTCCTGCCTCCATTCGAGATGAGGCCCTCTTCGATTGCACCAAACCCAGTTGAGTAACGAAGGGCCCCTCCCAAATCCACAGTGTCCCTGACTTCTCAGAGGCACCCTGAGAAGTTTCCTGAGGTCACCGACACAAATCAAGGGAACCCAGGGTTCCCTGCCGCAACCCGAGAAAGACCTCAAGAGTCCTTCTTCAATGCGTCTTGAGGCCCGATTCGCCTACTATGACTCGAGAGCAATCACGCACTCCCCTTCACCACACGCACGGAGACCTGACATCCCTAGCACCACACGAGAGGCTCTCTGAGCTCCCCGTTGTACCTCGTGAGAAATCTGATACTGGCGCCGCAGCTGGAAAAAACCCACGAGATGCCCCCGTCATCGCGAGATGAGGGCCTTTATTCCTGCACGGCCAGGAAAACAATCCCGAGTCATCTCTCCAAACTCCATAGGAGGCTTCACTCCCTTTACGCCACGCAGTGGGCTCCAAGAGATACCCGTCGCGACTCGACAGGAGAGCGGAGTCCTTTTTTTCCCCTCAAGACGAGGCCTGACTCTCCGGGTGAGTCGAGAATGCAACCCTGAGATCCCTGTTGGCCCAGTAGTGGAACACTGGGTCCTGGACACAAGCGTAGATGATGTCTATTTTGCCCTGCAGTGACTGGAGAGCAATCCCCAGTTCTAACTTGCAACTCGAATGGAATACTGGATTTTCCTGGCGCCACCCAAGAGGCTCCGTGAGATCCCCGTGGTACTTCATGAGACACCCCACACTGGCTCCGCAGCTCGAGAAAACCCACGAGACGCCACCGTCATCTCGAGATGAGGGCCTTCTTTTCCTGCATGGCCTGGAGTCCAATCTCGAGTCCTCTCTCCAAACTCCACAGGAGGCTTGACTCCCTTTAGTACACACATTGGTCTCCAAGAGATACCCATCGCGACTCGAGACGAGAGCGGAATTCTTTGCTTACCCTCGAGGTGAGAACTGACTCCCCGGATGAGTCTGGAATGCAAACCCGAGATCCCTGTCGCCCCTGGAGAGCAACGTTAGATCCCGGACACAAGCCTAGATTAGGTCTCTTTTGCCCTGCAGTGACTCTAGCGCAATCCCCAGCTCCCCCTCGCAACCCGAATGGAAGATTGGATTTCAAGGCCAACAAGAGGAAGCCTAAATTCCCGGTCATAACTCGAGAATCCCGCTGCAACTCGAGCAAAACCACGTGGTTCTCCCGTCATCGCAAGATGAGGCCCTTGCCCGCTACAGCGTTTCAAAAGATGTCCCAGGTTCCGTCTTGAAATGCGAAACGGTACTTGGCACCCTTGATGCGACCCCAAAAGTCCCTCAACACGCTGGTCTCACTCAAGGGGAACACCGAGGTTCCCAGCACCACTTCATTTAAGCTCCTTCTCCCCTCCTGATCGTGACCGGTGGGTCGATTCCCCTGCTTTGTCTGCATGGGGGCCCGACCTTCCCTGCACAACTCAGGATGAGGCCGGTCTCATGGGGAAATTCGATACGTAGCTTTGTGGGTGGTGCCACTTGCTGAAAGACTCCAATTTCCCGGTCCGCTCTTGATAAGAATCCGATGCTCGGACACCTCTTGGAAGGCAGCCTTGAATATGAAGGTACAACACGAAGGGGCACTAACACACCTGTGCATCATCCGGAAAAATGGGCAGGTTACACACACAGCTCGACAAGTGGCCTGTCACCTCGAGAACAACTCGAGAGGCAAGAGGAGTCCCATCCTCCAGAAAAGACGAGGCCTGACTCTCCTGTACTAACATGCAGGGACCTTGCAATCTGAGTTAGAAATGGAGAGGAACACTGAGGTCCTGCTTCAACTCGAGATGAGTCCCTCTTACATTCCACCAAATGCAGAGGAGTCTCGAGAGGCCCCTCCAAACTGCACAGTATCCCTGACTTCTCAGAGGCACTCTGAGAAGCTCCCTGAGGTCGCAGGCACAAGTCAAGGGAACCCTGGGTTTTATGCAGTGACCCAAGAAAGACCTCGAGAGTCCTTCTTCAACCCGTCTTGAGGCCCGATTACCCTACCATGACTCGAGAGCAATGACGAGCTCCCCCTAGCCATCTCATGGGGACCTGACTTCCCTGGCGCCACACGAGAGGCTCCCTGAGTTCCCTCTCGTACCTCGTCAGAAACCCGGCACTAGCACAGCAGTCTAGAAAACCCACGAGACGCCGCCATCATCGCGAGATGAGGGCCTTCTTTTCCTGCATGGCCTGGAGAGGAATCCCGAGTCCTCTGTCCAAACACCACAGGAGGCTTGACTCCCTTTAGGGCACACAGTGGGCTCCAAGAGATACCCATCGCAACTCAAAAGGACAGCGGAGTTCTTTGCTTCCCCTCGAGACGAGGCCTGATTCCCCGGGTGCGTCTGGTATGCAACCCCAAGATCCCTGTCGCCCCTAGGGACGAGCATTAAGTCCTGGACACAAGCCTAGATGAGGTCTATTTTGCCCTGCAGTGACTCGAGAGCAATCCCCAGCTCTCCCTTTAAACTCGAATGGAAGATAGGACTTCCCTGGCCCAACACATGAGGAAGACTGTATTCCCCGTCGAAACTCGAGAATCCCGCCACAACTCGAGAAACGCCACGTGGTTCCCCCGTCATCCCAAGATGAGGCCCTTCCCCCCTACAGCGTCTCAAGAGAAGTCCCATGTTCCGTCTTGAAGTGCGAAACGGTATTGGCACCCTTGATGCGCCCTCAAAAGTTCCTCGACACACCAGTCTGACTCGAGGAGAACACCGAGGTTCCCGGCACCACTACATCTGGGCCCCTTCTCCCCTCCTGATCGCGACAGGAGGGTCGATTCCCCTGTTTTGTCTTGAAGGGGTTCCCGCCTTTCCCGGTGCATCTCAGGATGAGGCCGGTCTCACGAGGATATTCGAGACATAGCCACGTGGATGGTGACACATGCCGAAAGACCCCGATTTCCCGGTCCGCTCTTGATAAGATCCTGATTCCCGGACACCTCTTTGAAGATAACCCTTTTGATGAAGGCACAACAGGAAGGGGCACTGACACCCCCGGGTATCGTCCGGAGAAACCCGCAGGTACCACACACAGCTCGAGAAGTGACCTGTCACCCCGTGAACAACTGGAGAGGCAAGCAGAGTTCCATTCCTCCACACAAGACGAGGCCTGACTCTCCTGTTCGAACTCTGCAGCGAAACTGCGATCCGAGTCAGATCTGGCCCAGGGGAAGTCAGGAGAGGAAACATGAGTTTCCTGCCTCCACTCGAGATGAGGCCCTCTTCCATTGCACCGAACCCAGTGGAGTCCCGAGAGACCCCTCCCAGCTGCACAGTATCCCTGACTTCTCAGAGGCACCCTTAGACCTTCCTGAGATCACCGGCACATGTCGAGGGAACCCAGGGTTTCCTGCCACAATGGGAAAAAGACCTCGAGAGTCCTACTTCAACGTGTCTTGAAGCCCGAATCTGCTTCCATGGCTCTATAGAAATGACACGCACCCCCTCGCCACGCACATGGAGACCTGACTTCCCTGGCGCCATAAGAGAGGCTCCCTGAGCTCCCCGTCGTACCTCATGAGAAACCCCACAATGACGCCGCAGCTCGAGAAAACCCACCATATGCCCCTGTCATCGCGAGATGAGGGCCTTCTTTTCCTGCATGGCCTGGAGAGGAATCCCGAATCGTCTTTCCAAACTCCACAGGAGGCTTGACTCCCTTTAGGCCACTTAGTGGGCTCCAAGAGATACCCGTCGCGACTCGAGAGGAGAATGGAGTCCTTTGCTTCCCCTCGAGACAAGGCCTGACTCACCAGGTGGGTCTGGAATGCAACCCCGAGATCCCTGTCTCCCCTGGAGAGGAACATTAGGTCCTGGAAACAAGCCTAGATGAGGTCTCTTTTGCCCTTCTGTAACTCGAGAGCAATCCCCCGCTCTGCCTAACAACTCGAATGGAAGATTGGACTTCCCTGGGCCAACACAAGAGGAAGCCTGAATTCCCCTTCGTAACTCGAGAATCCCGCCACAACTCGAGAAAAAGCACTTGGTTCCCTCGTCATCGCAAGATGAGGCCCTTGCCCGCTACAGCTTCTCAAGAAAAGTCCCACGTTCCGTCTTGAAGTGCAAAACGATACTTGACACCCTTGATGTGACCCCAAAAGTTCCCCGAAATATCGGTCTCACTCGAGGTGAACACCGAGGTTCCCGGCACCAGTTTATCTGAGCCCCTTCTCCCTTCCTTTTCGTGATAGGAGGGTCACTTTCCCTGCTTTGTTTGTAAGGGGTTCCCGACCTTCACGGGGCACTTCAGGATGAGGCCGGTCTCACGAGGAAATTCGAGACGTAGCTCGCGGGTGGTGCCACATGCCAAAAGACTATGATTTCTCGGTACGCTCTTGATAAGAACCCGATGCCTGGACACCTCTTCGAAGGCAACCCTGTGGATGAAGGCACAACACAAAAGGGCCCTGACACCCTCGTGCATCGTCTGGAAAAACCCGCAGGTTCCACATGCAGCTCAACAAGTGGCTTGTCACCACTGAAGAACTCGAGAGGCAAGTGGGGTTTCATTCCTCTACACAAGACGAGGCCTGACTCTCCTGTCCCAACTCTGCAGGGACTTTGCGATCCGAATCAGACCAGCGCCAGTGAAGTCACGAGAGGAACGCTGAGGCACTACTTCATCTGAGCCCTTTCTCTCCTCCTGATCCCGAAAGGAGGGTCGATTCCCCTGCTTTGTCTGGAAAGGGTTCCCGGATTTTCCTGCGCGCCTCAGGATGAGGCCGATCTCACGAGGAAATTTGAGACGTAGCCTCATGGGTGGTGCAACATGCTGAAAGACCCTGATTTTCCGGTCCGCACTTGAGGAGAACCCGATGCCCGGACACCTCTTTGAAGGCAACCCTGTGGATGAAGGCACAACAGGAAGGAGCACTGACACCCCCGTGCATCTCCGAAAAACCCGCAGGTTCCACACACATCACGAAAAGTGGTGTCATCATTGAACAACTTGAGATGTAAGCGGAGTTCCATTCCTCCGCAGAACACGAGACCTGACACTCTTGAGCAAACTCAGCAGGGACCCTGCGATCTGAGTCAGATCCGGCTCCAGGAAGTCAGGAGCAGAACCCTGAGGTTCCTGCCTCAACTCGAGATGAGGCCCTCTTCCATTGCACCAAACCCAGAGGAGTCCCGAGAGGCCTCTCCCAAATCCACAGTATCCCTGATTTCTCAGAGGCACCCTGAGAAGCTCCCTGAGGTCACCGGCACAAGTCAAGGGAACCCAGGGTTTCCTGCTGCAACCCTAGAAAGACATCGAGAGTCCTTTTTCAACCCGTCATGAGGCCCGATTCCCCTACCCTGACTGGAGAGCAATGACGCGCTCCCCCTTGCCCCGCCCATGGAGACCTGACTTCCCTGTTGCCACACGAGAGGCTACCTGAACTCCCCGTCGTACCTCGTGAGAAACCCCACACTGGCGCCACAGCTCGAGAAAACCCACGAGACGCCCCCGTCATCTCGAGATGTGGGCCTTCTCTTCCTGCATGGCCTGGAGAGCAATCCCGAGTCCTCTCTCCAAACTGAAGAGGAGGGTTGACTCCCTTTAGACCACTCAGTGGGCTCCAAGAGATATGCGTCGCAACTCGAGAGGAGAACCGAGTCCTTTGCTTCCCCTCGATACGAGGCCTAACTCCCCGGGTGAGTCTGTAATGCAAACCCGAGATCCCTGTCGCCCTTGGAGAGGATCATTGGGTCCTGAACACAAGGCTAGATGAGGTCGCTTTTGCCCTGCAGTAACTCGAGAGCACTCCCCAGCTTTCCCTCGCAACCCGAATGGAAGATGGACCTCCCTGGGCCAACACAAGAGGAAGCCTGAATTCCCAGTAGTAATTCGAGAATTCCGCCTCAACTCGAGAAAAACCACGTGATTCCCCCGTCATTGCAAGATGAGGCCCTTGCCTGCTCCAGCGTCTCAAGAGTAGTCCCACGTTCTGTCTTGAAGTGCGAAATGATATTTGGCACCCTTAATGCTACCCCAAAAGTACCCCGACATAAGGGTCGCATTCGAGGGGAACACCAAGGTTCCTGGCACCACTTCATCTGAGCCCCTTCTCCCCTCCTGATCGCGAAAGGAGGGTCGATTCCCCTGCTTTGTCTGCAAGGGGTTCCCGACCTTCTCCACGCACCTCAGATGAGGCTGTCTCACGAGGAAATTCGAGACGTAGCCTCGATGGTGGTGCCACATGCCGAAAGACCGCGATTTCCCGATCCGCTCTTGATAAGAACGCGATGCCCAGACACCTATTCGAAGATAGTGTGGATGAAGGCACAACACGAAGGGGCACTGACAACCCCGTGCATCATCCGGAAAAGACCACAGGTTACTCTTACAGCTCAACAAGTGCCTGTCACCCAGTGAACAACTCGAGAGGCAAGCGGAGATCCATTCCTGCACACAAGACGAGGCCTGACTCACCTCTCCCTACTATGCAGGGGGCTGCGATCGGAATCAGAAATGGAGAGGAACCCTGAGGTTCCTGCCTCCCCTCGAGATGAGGCCCCCTTCCATTTCACCAAACCCAGTGGAGTCCCGAGAGGTCTTTCCCAACTCCACAGTATCCCTGACTTCTCAGAGGCACCCGGAGAATCTCCCTGAGGTCACCGGCACAAGTCGAGGGAACCCAGGTATTCTTGCCAAGACCCGAGAGAGATCTTGAGAGTCCTTCTTCAACGCGTCTAGAGGCCTGATTCCCCTACCATGACTCGAGAGCAATGACGCACTCCCCCTCGCCACACGCATCGAGACCTAACTTCCCTGGCGCCACATAAGAGGCTCCCTGAGCTCCCCGTCGTACCTCCTGAGAAACCAACACAGGCGCTGCAGCTCGGTAAAACCACCGAGACCCCCCGTCTACGAGAGATGAGGGCCTTCTTTTCCTGCATGTCCTGGAGTGCAATCCCGAGTCCTCTCTCCAAACTCCAGAGGAGGCTTGACTCCCTTTAGTCCACTCAGTGGGCTCCAAGAAATACCCGTCGCGACTCGAGAAGAGAAAGAAGTCCTTTATTTCCCCTCGAGATGACGCCTGACTCCCGGGTGAGTCTGGAATGCAACCCCAAGATCCCAGTCATCCCTTGAGAGGAACATTAGGTCCTAGACACAAGCCTGGATGAGGTCTCTTTTGCCCTGCAGTGACTCGAGCGCAACCTCCAGCTCTCCCTCGCAACTCGAATGGAAGATTGGGCTTCCCTGGGCCAACACAAGAGGAAGCCAGAAATCCCCTTCGTAACTCGAGAATCCCGCCGCAACTCGAGAAAAACCACGTGTTTCCAACGTCATCCCAAGATGAGGCCCTTGCCTGCTATGGCGTCTCAAGAAAAGAACCACGTTCCGTCTTGAAGTGTGAAACGGTACTTTGCACCCTTGATGCAACACCAAATGTTCCCGGACACGCCGGTCTCACTCGACAGGAACACCGAGGTTCCCGCACCACTTCATCTGAGCACCTTCTCCCCTCCTTTTTGCGACAGGAGGGTCTATTCCCCTGCTTTGTTTGGAAGGGGTTCCCCACATTCCCGGCGCACCTCAGGATGAGGCCGGTCTCACGAGGAAATTCGAGACATAGCGTCGTGGGTGGTGTCACATGCCGAAATACCCCGATTTCCCGGCCCACTCTTGAGAAGAACCCGATGCCCGGACACCTCTTTGAAGGCAACCCTGTGGACGAAGGCACAAAACGAAGGGTCACTGACACTCCTGTGCATCATTTGGTAAAAGCCGCAGGTTCCACACACAGCTCAACAAGAGGCCTGTCATCCCATGAACAACACGAGAGGCAAGCAGAGTTCCATTCCTCCACTCAAGACGAGGCCTGACTCTCCGGTCCCAACTCTGAAGGGACCCTGCGATCGGAGTCCGAAATGGAGAGGAACCCTGAGGTTCCTGACTCCACTCGAGATGAGGCCCTCTTCCATTACACCAAAAACAGTGGAGGCCCGAGAGGACCCTCCCAAATCCATAGTATCCCGACTTCTCAGAGGCACCCTTAGAAGCTCCCTGAGGTCACCGGCACAAGTCGAGGGAACACAGGGTTTCCTGACGCAACCTGAGAAAGACCTCGAAAATCCTCCTTCAATGCGTCTTGAATCCCGATTCCCCTACCATGACTCAAGAGCAATGACGCGTTCCCCCTCGCCACTCGCATGGAGACTTGACTTCCCTGGCGCCACACGAGAGGCTCCCTGAGCTCCCCATCATACCTCGTGAGAAATCCCACACTGGCTCCCCAGCTCGAGAAAACCCACGAGACGCCTCCGTCATCGCGAGATGAAGGCCTTCTTTTCCTGCATGGCCTGGAGAGCATCTCGAGGCCTCTCTTCAAACTCCACAGGAGGCCTGACTCCCTTTAGGCCACTCTGTGGGCTCAAGAGATACCCGTTGGGACTCGAGAGGAGAGCGGAATTCTTTGCTTCCCCTATATACCAGGCCTGACTCCTCAGGTGAGTCTGGAATGCAACCCCGAGATCCCTGCCGCCCCTGGAGAGGAACATTAGGTCCTAGACACAAGCATAGATGAGGTCTCATTTGCCCTGAAGTGACTCGAGAGCAATCCCCTGCTCTCCCTCACACCTCGAATGGAAGAATGGACTTCCCTGGGACAACACAAGGGGAAGCCTGAATTCCCCGTCGTAATTCGAAAATCCCGCCGCAACTCGAGAAAAACCACGTGGTTCCCCCGTCATCGCTAGATGAGGCCCTTGCCAGCTACAGCGTCTCAGGAGAAGCCCCACGTTCCATCTTGAAGTTTAAAATGATAATTGGCAACCTTGATGTTATCACAAAAGTTCCCCGACACCCTGGTCTCACTCGAGGGGAACACCAAGGTTCGGTGCACCGCTTGTTCTGAGCCCCTTATCCCCTCCTGATCGCGACGGGAGGGTCGATTACCCTGCTTTGTCTGGAAGGGGTTCCGGACCCTCCCGGCGCACCTCAGGATGAGGCCGGTCTCACGAGGAAATTCGAGACGTAGCCTTGTGGTTGGTGCCACACGCCGAAAGACCCCGATTTCCGTGTCTGCTCTTGATAAGAACCCAATGCTAGGACACCTCTTCGAAGGCAATCCTGTGGATGAAGGCACAAAACGAAGGGGTCTGACACCCTCGTGTATTGTTGGAAAAGCCCGCAAGTTCCACATACAGATCGACAAGTGGCTTGTCACCCCATGAACAACTCGAGAGGCAAGAGGAGTTCAATTCCTCCACACAAGACGAGGCCTGACTCTCCTATCCCAACTCTGCATGGACACTGAGATCCGATTCAGAAATGGAGAGGAACCCTGAGGTTCCTGCCTCAACTCGAGATAAGGCCCTCTTCTACTGCACCAAACCCAGTGGAGTTCGGAGCGGCCCCTCCCAACTGCACAGTATCCCTGACTTCTCAGAGGCACCCTGAGAAGCTCCCTGAGGTCACGGGCATAAGTCGAGGGAACCCAGGGTTTCCTGCCATAACCTGAGAAAAACCTTGAGAGTCCTTCTTCACGCGTTTTGATGCCCGATTCCTCTACCATGACTGGAGAAAAATGACGCGCTCCCACTCGCCACGCGCATGAAGATCTGACTTCCCCGGCACCACATGAGAGGCTCCCTGAGCTCCCCATCGTACCTCATGAGAAACCCCACACTGGCGCCGCAGCTCGAGAAAACCCACGAGACGCCCCTGTCATGGTGAAATGAGGGCCTTCTTTCCTGCATGACCTGAAGAGCAATCCCGAATCCTCTCTCCAAACTCCAAAGGAGGCTTGACTCCCTTTAGGTCACTCAGTGGGCTCCAAGAGATACCCGTCGATACTCAGGAGGAGAGCGGTGTCCTTTGCTTCCCCTCGAGATGAGGCCTGACTACGAGGGTGAGTCTGGAATGCAACCCTGGATCCCTGTCGCCCCTGGAGAGGAACCTTAGGTCCTGGACAAAAGCCTAGATGAGGTCTCTTTGGCCCTGCAGTGACTCAAGCGCAACCCCTAGCTTTCCCTTGCAACTCGAATGGAAGATTGGCCTTTCTGAGCCAACACAAGAGGAAGCCTGAATTTCCAGTTGTAATTTGAGAAACCCGCCGCAACTCGAGAAAAATCACGTGGTTCCCTGTATTGCAAGATGAGGCCCTTGCCCCCTACAGCGTCTCAAGAGAAGTCTCACATTCCATCTTGAAGTGCAAAACAGTACTTGGCACCCTTGATGCGACCCCAAAAGTTCCCCTATATACCGATCTCACTAGAGGGGACACTGAAGTTCCCGGCACCACTTCAACTGAGGCCTTTCTCCTCTCCTGATCGCGACAGGAGGGTCGATTCCCATGCTTTGTCTGCAAGGGGTTCCCGACGTTCCCCGCGAACCTCCGGATGAGGCCGGTCTCATGAGGAAATTCGAAAAGTAGCCTCATGGTTAGTGCCACATGCTGAAAGATCCCGAATTCCCGGTCCACTCTAGATAAGAACCTGACGCCCGGACATCTCTTCAAAGGCAACCCTGTGGATGAAGGCACAACACGAAGGGACACTGACATCCCCATGCATCGTCTGGAAAAACCCGCCGATTCCACTCACAGCTCCAAATGTGGACTGTCACCCCGTGAACAACTCTAGAGGCAAGTGAAGTTGCATTCCTTCACACAAGACGAGGCCTTACTCTCCTGGCCCAACTCTTCAGGGACCCTGCGATCGGAGTCAGAAATGGAGAGGAACCCTGAGGTTCCTGCCTCAACTAGAGAAGAGGCCCTCTTCCATTGAACCAAACTCAGTGGTGTCCCGAGAGGCCCCTTCCAACACCACAGTATCCCTGAATTCTCAGAGGCTCCCTGAGAAGCTACCTGAGGTCACTGGCACAAGTCGAGGGAACCCAGAGTTTCCTGAAGTAACCCGAGAAAGACTTGGAGAGTCCTTTTTCAACGTCTCTTGATGCCCGATTCCCCTACCATGTCTCCAGAGCAAGGACGCGCTCCCCTCGCCACAAGCAGGAAAACTGACTTCCCTAGTACCACACAAGAGGCTCCCTGAGTACCCCATCGTACCTCGTGAGAAAACCCACAGTGGCGCCGCAGTTCGAGAAAAACCACAAGATGCCCCCGTCAAGGAGAGATGGGGGCCTTCTTTTCCTGCCTGACCTGGAGAGCAATCCCTGGTCCTCTCTCCAAACTTCACAGGAGGATTGACTCCCTTTAGGCCACTCAGTTGGGTCCAAGAAATACCCGGTGCGACTCGAGAGGAGAGCGGAGTCCTTTGCTTCCCTCGAGACGAGGCCTGACTCCCCGGGTGAGTTTGGAATGCAACCCCGAGATCCCTGTCGCCCCTGGAGTGGAACATTATGTCCTAGACACAAGCCTAGATGAGGTCTATTTTGCCCTACAGTGACTCGAGAGCAACCTCCATCTCTCCCTCACAATTTGAATGGAAGATTGGTCTTCCCAAGGTCAACACAAGAGGAAGTCTGAATTTCCCATCGTAATTCGAGAATTCAGCCTCAAGTCTTAAAAACCATGTGGTTCCCCCTTCATCGCAATATGAGGCCCTTGCCAGCTAGAGTCTCAAGAGAAGTCCCACGTTCCATCTTAAAGTTCGAAATGCTACTATGCACCCTTGATGCGACCCCAAAGTTCCCCAACATACCGGTCTCACTCCAGGGGAACACCGAAGTTCCCGGCGTCTCCAGGGAAGTCCCATGTTCCGTCCTTAAGTGCGAAATGGTAATTGACACCCTTGATGCGACCGCAAAAGTTCCCCGACACGCTGGGTTCCCTCGAGGGGAACACCGAGGGTCCCAGCACCACTTCATCTGAGCCCCTTCTCCCCTCCTGATCGCGACAGGAGAGTCGATTCCCCTGCGTGGTCTTGAAGGGGTTCCCGGCCTTCTTGGTGCACCTCAGGATGAGGCCGGTTTCAGGAGGAAATTCGAGACTAGCCATGTGTGAGGTGCCACGTGCCGAACAACCCCGATTTTCCGGTCCGCTCTTGATAAGAACCTGATGCCCGGACACCTCTTCGAAGGCAACCCTGTGAGTGAAGGCACAACACGAAGGGGCACTGACACCCCCGTGCATCATCCGGAAAACCCCGCAGGGTCTACACACAGCTCGACAAGGGGCCTGAGACTCCCGGAACAACTCGAGAGGCAACCAGAATTCCATTCCTCAGACAAGACGAGGCATGACTCTCCTGTCCCAACACTGCAGGGACCGTGCAGTCGGAGTCAGAATCGGAGAGGAAGCCTGAGGTTCCTGCCTCCCCTCGAGATGAGGCCCTCTTCCATTGCGCCGAACCCAGCAGAGTCCCGAGAGGCCCCGCCAACTCCACAGCATCCCTCACCTCTCAGAGGCACCCTGGGAAGTTTCCTATAGTCTCCTGCAGAAGTCGAGGGAAACGAGGGTTTCCCGCCGCCACCCGAGAAAGACCTCGAGAGTCCTTCTTCAACGCGTCTTGAGGCCCTAGTCGCTTCCCATGACTCGAGAGTGATGACCAGCTCCCCCTCACCATGCGCATGGAGACATGAATTCCCTGGCACCGCACGAGAGGCTCCCTGAGGTCCTCGTCATGCCTCGTGAGAAAACCCCCACGGGCGCTGCAGCCTGAGGAAACCCATGAGACGCCCCCGTCATCGCGAGCTGAGGGCCTTCTTTTCCTGCCTGGCCTGGAGAGCAATCCCGAGTCCTCTCTCCAAACTGAAGAGGAGGCTCGACACCCTTGAGTCCACTCATTGGGCTCCAAGAGATAGGTGTCGTGAATTGAGAGGAAAGCGGAGTCCTCTGCTTCCCCTCGAGGCGAGGCCTGACTCCCCGGGGGAGTCTGGAATGCAAACCCGAGATCCCTGTCTTCCCTTTAGAGGAATATTAGGTCCTGGACACACGCCTCGATGAGGTCTCTTTGGCCCTGTAGTGACTCGAGCAGAACCCCCAGCTTTCCCTCGCAACTCCAGGGGAAGATTGGGCTTCCCAGGGCCAACCCAAGAGGAAGCCTGTAATCCCCGTCGTTTTCGAGAATCCAGACGCAACTCGAGAAAAATGACGTGGTTCCAACGTCTTCACAGGATGAGGCCCTTACCCGCTACAGCGTCTCCAGGGAAGTCCCATGTTCCGTCCTGAAGTGGGAAACGGTACTTGGCTCCCTTGATGCGACCCCTAAAGTTCCCTGAAACGCCGGGTTCCCTCGAGTGGAACACCGAGGGTCCCGGCCCCACTTCATCTGAGCCCCATCTCCCCTCCTGATCGCGACAGGAGATTCGATTCCCGTGCTTTGTGTGGAAGGTGTTCCCAGCCTTCCCGGCGCACCTCAGGATGATGCTGGTCTCACGAGGAAATTCGAGATGAGCCACGTGTGTTGTGCCACATGCCGAACGACCCCGATTTCCCGGTCCGCTCTTGAAATGAACCCGATACCCGGACACCTCTTTGAAGGCAACCCTGTGGGGGAAGGCACAAAATGAACGGGCAATGACACCCCCGTGCATCTTCTGGAAACACCCGCAGGTTCCACACACAGCTCGACAAGGGGCCTGAGACCCACTGAACGACTCGAGAGGCAAGCAGAGTTCCATTACTCAGACAAGATGAGGCCTGACTCTCCTGTCCCAACACTGCAGGGACCCTGCGGTCGGAGTCAGAAATGGAGAGGAAGCTGAGGGTCCTGCCTCCAATCGAGATGAGGCCCTCTTTCATTTCGTCAAACCTAGTGGAGTCCCGAGAGGCCCCTCAAATTCCTCAGTATCCCTCACCTCTCAGAGGCACCTGGGAAGTTCACTAAGGTCCCCGGTAGAGGTCGAGGGAAACGAGTGTTTCCCACCCCAACCCAAGAAAGACCTCGAGAGTCCTTCTTAAATGCGTCTTGAGGCCCTAGTCCCTCCCATGACTCCAGAGCAATGACGCGATCTGCCTGGCCACACTCATGGAGGCCTGACTTCTCTGGCGCCGCACGAGAGGCTCCCTGAGCTCCCCATCATATCTCGTGAGAAACCCCACACTGGCGCCGCAGCTCGAGAAAACCCATGAGACGCTCCCGTCATCACGAGAGGAGGGCCATCTTTAACTGCATGGTATGCAGATCAAGCGTGAACCTTCTGTCCAAGCTACACACGACGCTTGACTCCCTTTAGGCCACTCATTGGGCTCCAAGAGTTACATGTCGTGACTCGAGAGGATAGTGGAGTCCTTTGCTTCCACTCGAGATGAGGCGTGACCCACCGGGTGAGACTGGAATGCGACCCCGATATCCCTGTTGCCCCTGGAGAGCAATACTACGTCCTGGACCCAAGCCTAGATGAGGACTCTTTGCCCTGAAGTGACTCGAGAGCAACCCACAGCTCTCTCTGACAAGTTGAAGGGAAGATTGGACTTCCTGGGCCAACACAAGAGGAATCCTGAATTCCCCGTCGTAACTCGAGAATCCCGCCGCAACTCGAGAAAAACCACGTGTTTCCCTCGTCATCGCAATATGAGGCCCTTGCCCGCTAGAGCATCTCCAGAGAATTCCCACGTTCCGTCTTGAAGTGCGAAACTGTACTTGGCACCCTTGATGCGACCTCAAAAGTGCCGTGACATACTGGTCTCACTCGAGGGGACCACCGAAGTTCCCGGCACCACTTCATTTGAGCCCCTTCTCCCCTTCTGATCGCGACCGGTGGGTCGATTCCCCTGCTTTGTCTGTAAGGGGTTCCCTACCTTCACGGCGAACCTCAGGATGAGGCCGGTCTCCCGAGGAAATTCGAGACGTAGCCTCGTGGGTGGTACCACATGCTGAAAGACCCCAATTTTCTGGTACGCTCTTGAAAAGAACCCGATGCCCGGACACCTCTTTGAAGGCAACCCTGTGGATGAAGGCACAACACGAAGGGGCACTGACACCCCTGTGCATCATCCGGAAAAACCCACAGGTTCCACACACAGCTCAACAAGTGGCCTGTCACTCCATGAACAACTCGCAAGGCAAGCGGAGATCCATGCCTCCACAGAAGATGAGGCGTGACTCTCTTGTCCATACTCTGCAGGTACTCTGCGACCCGAGTCAGAAATGGAGAGGACACCTGAGTTTCCTGCCTCCATACGAGATGAGGCCCTCTTCAATTGCACCAAACACAGTTGAGTAACGAAAGGCCCCTCCCAAATCCACAGTGTCCCTGACTTCTCAGAGGCACCCTGAGAAGTTGCCTGAGGTCACCGACACAAGTCGAGGGAACCCAGGGTTCCCTGCCGCAACCCGAGAAAGACCTCGAGAGTCCTTCTTCAATGCGTCTTGAGGCCCGATTTGCCTACTATGACTCGAGAGCAATCACGCACTCCCCTTCACCACACGCACGGAGACCTGACGTCCCTAGCACCACACGAGAGGCTCTCTGAGCTCCCCGTCGTACCTCGTGAGAAATCTGATACTGGCGCCAAAGCTGGAGAAAACCCACGAGACGCCCCCGTCATCGCGAGATGAGGGCCTTTTTTCCTGCATGGCCAGGAAAACAATCCCGAGTCATCTCTCCAAACTCCATAGGAGGCTTCACTCCCTTTACGCCACACAGTGGGCTCCAAGAGATACCCGTCGCGACTCGCCAGGAGAACGGAGTCCTTTTTTTCCCCTCAAGACGAGGCCTGAATCTCCAGGTGAGTCGAGAATGCAACCCTGAGATCCCTGTCGGCCCAGTAGTGGAACACTAGGTCCTGGACACAAGCGTAGATGATGTCTATTTTGCCCTGCAGTGACTGGAGAGCAATCCCCAGTTCTAACTCGCAACTCGAATGGAATACTGGATTTTCCTGGTGCCACACAAGAGGCTCCCTGAGATCCCCGTGGTACTTCATGAGACACCCCACACTGGCGCCGCAGCTCGAGAAAACCCACGAGACGCCACCGTCATCTCGAGATGAAGGCCTTCTTTTCCTGCATGGCCTGGAGTCCAATCCCGAGTCCTCTCTCCAAACTCCACAGGAGGCTTGACTCCCTTTATTACACACATTGGGCTCCAAGAGATACCCATCGCGACTCGAGACGAGAGCGGAATTCTTTGCTTACCCTCGAGCTGAGAACTGACTCCCCGGATGAGTCTGGAATGCAAACCCGAGATCCCTGTCGCCCCTGGAGAGCAACATTAGATCCTGGACACAAGCCTAGATTAGGTCTCTTTTGCCCTGCAGTGACTCTAGCGCAATCCCCAGCTCCCCCTCGCAACCCGAATGGAAGATTGGATTTCAAGGCCAACAAGAGGAAGCCTAAATTCCCGGTCATGACTCGAGAATCCCGCCGCATCTTGAGCAAAACCACGTGGTTCTCCCGTCATCGCAAGATGAGGCCCTTGCCCGTTACAGCGTTTCAAAAGATGTCCCAGGTTCCGTCTTGAAGTGCGAAACGGTACTTGGCACCCTTGATGCGACCCCAAAAGTCCCCCAACACGCCGGTCTCACTCAAAGGGAACACCGAGGTTCCCGGCACCACTTCATTTAAGCCCCTTCTCCCCTCCTGATCGTGACCGGTGGGTCGATTCCCCTGCTTTGTCTGCAAGGGGGCCCGACCTTCCCTGCACAACTCAGGATGAGGCCGGTCTCATGGGGAAATTCGATACGTAGCTTTGTGGGTGGTGCCACTTGCTGAAAGACTCCAATTTCCCGGTCCGCTCTTGATAAGAATCCGATGCTCGGACACCTCTTGGAAGGCAGCCTTGAGTATGAAGGTACAACACGAAGGGGCACTAACACACCTGTGCATCATCCGGAAAAACGGGCAGGTTACATACACAGCTTGACAAGTGGCCTGTCACCTCGAGAACAACTCGAGAGGCAAGAGAAGTCCCATCCTCCAGAAAAGACGAGGCCTGACTCTCCTGTACCAACATGCAGGAACCTTGCGATCTGAGTCAGAAATGGAGAGGAACACTGAGGTTCCTGCTTCAACTCGAGATGAGTCCCTCTTACATTCCACCAAATGCAGAGGAGTCTCGAGAGGCCCCTCCAAACTGCACAGTATCCCTGACTTCTCAGAGGCACTCTGAGAAGCTCCCTGAGGTCGCAGGCACAAGTCAAGGGAACCCTGGGTTTTATGCAGTGACCCGAGAAAGACCTCGAGAGTCCTTCTTCAACCCGTCTTGAGGCCCGATTACCCTACCATGACTCAAGAGCAATGACGAACTCCCCCTAGCCATCTCATGGGGACCTGACTTTCCTGGCGCCACACGAGAGGCTCCCTGAGCTCCCTCTCGTACCTCGTCAGAAACCTGGCACTAGCGCGGCAGTCTAGAAAACCCACGAGACGCCGCCGTCATCGCGAGATGAGGGCCTTCTTTTCCTGCATGGCGTGGAGAGGAATCCCGAGTCCTCTATCCAAACACCACAGGAGGCTTGACTCCCTTTAGGGCACAGAGTGGGCTCCAAGAGATACCCATCGCGACCCAAAAGGACAGCAGAGTTCTTTGCTTCCCCTTGAGACGAGGCCTGATTCCCCGGGTGAGTGTGGTATGCAAGCCCGAGATCCCTGTCGCCCCTAGGGACGAACATTAAGTCCTGGACACAAGCCTAGATAAGGTCTATTTTGCCCTGCAGTGACTCGAGGGCAATCCCCAGCTCTCCCTTGAAACTCGAATGGAAGATAGGACTTCCCTGGGCCAACACATGAGGAAGACTGTATTCCCTGTCGAAACTCGAGAATCCCGCCACAACTCCAGAAACACCACGTGGCTCCCCCGTCATCGCAAGATGAGGCCCTTGCCCCCTACAGCATCTCAAGAGAAGTCCCACGTTCCGTCTTGAAGTGCAAAACGGTATTGGCACCCTTGATGCAACCTCAAAAGTTCCGCGACACACCAGTCTGACTCGAGGAGAACACCGAGGTTCCCGGCACCACTACATCTGGGCCCCTTCTCCCCTCCTGATCGCGACAGGAGGGTCGATTCCCCTGTTTTGTCTTGAAGGGGTTCCCGCCTTTCCCGGTGCATCTCAGGATGAGGCCGGTCTCACGAGGATATTCGAGACATAGCCACGTGGATGGTGACACATGCCGAAAGACCCCAATTTCCCGGTCCGCTCTTGATAAGATCCCAATGCCTGGACACCTCTTTGAAGATAACCCTTTTGATGAAGGCACAACAGGAAGGGGCACTGACACCCCCGGGTATCGTCCGGAGAAAACCGCAGGTACCACACACAGCTAGAGAAGTGACCTGTCACCCCGTGAACAACTGGAGAGGCAAGCAGAGTTCCATTCCTCCACACAAGACGAGGCCTGACTCTCCTGTTCGAACTCTGCAGCGAAACTGCGATCCGAGTCAGATCTGGCCCAGGGTAAGTCAGGAGAGGAAACATGAGTTTCCTGCCTCCACTTGAGATGAGGCCCTCTTCCATTGCACCGAACCCAGTGGAGTCCCGAGAGGCCCCTCCCAACTGCACAGTATCCCTGACTTCTCAGAGGCACCCTTAGACCTTCCTGAGATCACCGGCACAAGTCGAGGGAACCAAGGGTTTCCTGCCCCAACCCGTAAAAGACCTCGAGAGTCCTTCTTCAACGCGTCTTGAGGTGTGATTCCCCTACCATGACTCGAGAGCAATGACGCGCTCCCCCTAGCCACGAGCATAGAAACCTGACTTCCCTGGCACCACAGGAGAGGCTCCCTGAGCTCCCCATTATACCTCGTGAGCAACACCACACTGGAGCCGCAGCTCGAGAATACCCACGAGACACCCCAGTCCTCACGAGATGAGGGCCTTCTTTTGCTGTATGGCCTGGAGAGCAATCCTGAGTCCTCTGTCCAAACTCCACAGGAGGCTTGACTCATTTTAGGCCACACAGTGAGCTCCAAGATATACCCGTCGCAACTTGACAGGAGAGCGGTGTCCTTGGCTTCCCCTCGAGACGAGGCCTGATTCCCCGGGTGAGTCGAGAATGCAATGCCGAGATAGCTGTCACCCCAGCAGAGGAACATTAGGTCCTGGACACAAGACTAGATGAGCTCTATTTGGCCCTGCAGTGTCTCGAGAGCAATCCCCAGTTCTAACTCACAATTCGAAAGAAAACTGGACTTCCCTGGGCGAGTTGAAGAGGAAGCCTGAATTCCCCGTCGTCACTCGACAATCCCGCCGCAACTCGAGAAAAAACACGTGGTTCCAACGTCTTCGCAAGATGAGGCCCTTGCCCACTACGGCGTCTCAAGGGAAGCTCCATTTTCCGCCCTGAAGTGAGAAACGGTACCTGACACCCTTCGTGAGAACCCCAAAGGTTCCCCGACACCCCGGGTTCCCTCGATGGGAACACCGAGAGTCCCGGCACCGCTTCATCTGAGCCCCTTCTCCCCTCCTGATCGCGACAGGAGAGTCGATTCCCCTGCGTGGTCCGGAAGGGGTTCCCGGCCCTCCCGGCGCAACTCAGGATGAGGCCGGTCTCACGAGGAAATTCGAGACGAGCCACGTGGGTGGTGCCACATGCTGAACGCCCCCGATTCCCCAGTCCGCTTTTGAGAAGGACCCGAGGCCCGGACACCTCTTCGAAGGCAACCCTGTGGGTGAAGGCACAACACGAAGGGGCACTGACACCCCCGTGCATCATCCGGAAAGACCCGCGTGTTCCACACACAGCTCGGCGAGGGGCCTGAGTCCCCCTGAACAACTCGAGAGGCAAGCGGGGTTTCCTTCCTCAGACAAGACGAGGCCTGACTCTCCTGTCCCAACTCTGCAGGGACCCTGCGGTCGGAGTCCGAAACGGAGAGGAAGCCTGAGGTGCCTGCCTCCCCTCGAGGTGAGGCCTTCTTCCGTTGCGCCAGACCTAGCGGAGTCCTGAGAGGCCCCGCCAACTCCACAGGATCCCTCACCTCTCAGAGGCACCCTGGGAAGTTCCCTAAGGTCCCCGGCAGAAGTCGAGGGAAACGAGGGTTTCCTGCCGCCACCCGAGAAAGACCTCGAGAGTCCTTCTTCAACGCATCTCGAGGCCCTAGTCCCCTCCCGTGACTCGAGAGCCATGACGCGGTCCCCCTCGCCACGCGCATGGAGACCTGACTTCCCTGGCGCCGCACGAGAGGCTCCCTGAGATCCTCGTCGTGCCTCGGGAGAAAACCCCCACGGGCGCCGCAGCTCGAAGAAACCCCTGAGACACCCCCGTCCTCGCGAACTGAGGGCCTTCTTTTCCTGCATGGCCTGGAGAGCAATTCCGGGTCCTCTCTCCAAACGGAAGAGGAGGCTGGACTCCCTTGAGGTCACTCAGGGGGCTCCAAGAGATCCGGGTCGCGACTCAAGGGGAGAGCGGAGTCCTTGGCTTCCCCTCGAGACGAGCCCTGACTCCCCGGGGTAACCTGGAATGCAAACCCGAGATCCCTGCCTTCCCTGGAGAGGAATATTAGGTCCCGGACACACGCCTAGATGAGGTGTCTTGGGCCCTGCAGTGACTCGAGCACAACCCCCAGCTTTCCCTCGCAACTCGAGGGGAAGATTGGGCTTCCCAGGGCCAACCCAAGAGGAAGCCTGAGATCCCCGTCGTAACTCGAGAATCCGAAGCAACTCGAGAAAAACCACGTGGTTCCCACGTCTTCACAAGATGAGGCCCTTGCCCGCGACGGCCTCTCAAGGGAAGTCCCCTGTTCCGCCCTGAAGGGCGAAACGGTCCCTGACAGCCTTCATGCGACCCCCAAAAGTTCCTCGACACGCCGGGTTCCCTCGAGGGTAACACCGAGGGTTCCGTCCCCACTTCATCTGAGCCCCTTCTCCCCTCCTGATGGCGACAGGAGAGTCGATCTCCCTGCGTTGTCTGGAAGGGTCCCCGGCCTTCCCGGCATACCTCAGGATGTAGCCGGCCTCACTAGGAAATTTGAGACTATCCCCGTGGGTGGTCCCACATGCCGAAAGACCCCGATTTCCCTGTCCGCTCTTGAAAAGAACCCGAGGCCCGTACACCTCTTCGAAGGCAACCCAGTGGGTGAAGGCACAACACGAAGGGGCACTGTCACAGTCGTGCATCGTCCGGAAACACCCGCAGGTTCCACACACAGCTGAACAAGGGGCCTGAGACCCCCTGAGCACCTCGAGAGGCAACGAGTTCCCTTCCTCAGACAAGATGATTCCTGACTCTCCTGTCCCAACTCTGCAGGGACCCTGCGGGCGGAGTCCGAAACGTAGAGGAAGCCTGAGGTTCCTGCCTTCCCTGGAGATGAGGCCCTCTTCCATTGCGCCAAACACAGCGTAGTCCTGAGAGGCCCCGCCAACTCCACAGCATCCCTCATCTGTCAGAAGCACACTGGGAAGTTCCCTAAGGTCACCGGTAAACTTTTATTGCACAAGGTCCCCATGAAAAGGCCCACGCAGCAGGACAGCCACAGATTCTGTCTGCCATTAAAGGGCAGTAAGGTGCCCTCCCCCCTTCTTTGCTGCCTCGGCGGCCAGCAGGGTGCAATTCGCATACCCTTCCCTTTCCCATCCTAGCAGGTGCTCCAGGGCCCGCTGGCCTACAAAGTGCCAGAAGCAGGGCTGGGCCAGCCGGCCAGAATTCAGGGTTCTGTCCCTTGGACTTCCAGCGGACACTAGGCTGCTTGGGAAAACCGCGCAGACTCTGAGGTTTTTCAGCAGAGGGGTGGAGCGGTAAAGGCCTTGACCCCAAAGACGAGGCCTTTCTGCGACCGCCAGGTTGGGGAGCTCTGAGACTGTGCCAACACAGGGCGGAATACATGGTTCCCTGCTCCACACAGTCCCCGTTCCCTTACCTGTGTTCCGCACCCCTCCACGGTGGCCAATGGATGCCGATCCTTGGGGATCCAGGAGTTCACGAAATGGGCATTCCCAGCCGCAATGGCGACCCCCAACAGCACATCTGGAAAGCCCTCCCCCACCCCCGCCAGGAGCCGACCCCCGCTGCGAAGGGACCCCCGCCCCGCCCCGCGCCGCCAGGTTTCGCCCCGGCCCTGCCGGGCTCCCGGCGGGTTCCCAGCCACATTGGCGACCCCCGGGAGCACAACAGGGACCGACCCCCCACCCACAGCGAGCGGAATCTCGACCTGTGCAGCCCAGGTTTACCCCGCCCTGGGTGTGCTCCCGGCGCGTTTCCAGCCGCAGTGGCCATCTCCGAGAGCACAACTGGGAAGCCCTCCCCTACCCCCGCCAGGAGCCGACACCCGCCCTGCGCCTCCCGGGTTCGCCCCGCACCTGCCGCGCTCCAGGGGTGCTGCCCACCTTCACCAGTGGCTCCCGGTGAGCCCCATCCCCACGCCCGGTTCCAGGAGAGGCTCTCGGACCTCGCTGCTGCCGCCAGGTCAAACATGAGGACAATACATACACCCCACAGAGACAATCCAAGCTGTCTATGATTTAGGGATAAAACGAGGACTACAGAAAGGCAAGATGACCTGACCTAGGAGGGCCATGATATTCTATAGAACCAGACAAAGTTGGTTACCAAGGAAACTTTTTTCCTTGGAACCCGGAAAGCTGGTTCTTTGCATATGCAATGACCAAGAATTAGCTTGTTACCCAAGCCTGCTTTACTGCCACCCCCATCCCCCCACTCCCCAGAAGACTGGCTCAAAGAAATATTTTAAATCTCAGGCGGAAACCTGGAAGATGTCTTGTCTGTCTGTTTGGATTAAGGTATGTGTCAGTGTGAGCCTTGTGTTTTTTGATAATATTGCTCAAGTTCTGAGTTCTGATTTCAATGGTCTCAAGACAAGGCAGCCCTTCCAAATCAAACTGCTGGAAATACAAGAAAACATTGACCTAAATGAATGTCAGAGTCCCGTGAACTGGGATCTAGTCAATATTAAATATCTAGTATTTTTGGTTTTGCTCCTCCACTATAGACATGTCTAAGAGTCAACAACATTAAGCACAACATGTTCATAGTGCCTAGGTTTCTTTTGAGGTAAAAATTGCTCTATTGTTATATCTGTCACAAGCTTGTCAGCAAGAAACTACCTGGAAACGAAAACAACAAAAGTAAAAAATGTAAATGTGATATGAGCTTTTAGACAAACTCTTTACAATAATTATACTCTAAAATATCTGCCTCTCATAGTCTTGATTGAAGGCAGAGGAGAAGGGGACGACAGAGGATAAGATGGTTGGATGGCATCACTGACTCGATGGACATGAGTTTGAGCAAACCCCTGGAGCTGGTGACGGACACGGAAGCCTAGCGTCCTTCAGGCCACGGGGTCCCAAAGACTCAGACACGACTGAGCAACTGAACTGAACTGAACTAACAAACGTTTCTCCAGGTGTTTTGGTTACCCGCGTTTCTATCCTTGTGACGACAGTGTATTGAATAGCTAGGTCATTTCCAAATAAATGAAAGTTCTGAAACATTCACGACTTGAAAGGACCTCCCTTTTACACAGAAACAAAAGAGATTTTTGACTCTCCATGAATAGTGTCTGGCACCATCCTGACATGTTAAATGTAAGAAAGCAATTGTTTTGTTTTGTTTTGTTCTGTTCTTGGGGGTGGGGGGAGGGGGGCGGGCTATAGCCAATGCCAATATAAAAGTCAGTTCTTGGTTGCTGAAGGGAAATGTATGACTTGTTATTACAAGAAAGTATGTGGAATGCAATGGCACTTGAGGAAGGAAAACGAAGTAGTTCTGTCTTACAGGTGGCAGTTTCAGGATGGGAGAAGCAAAGGAATGGGTACAGAATGGGATAAGGAGGTTGTAGGGAAAGTGGACCCCCAGAAAAGAGTTCTGTGCCTAGCACAAGTTTTCTTGAGATGTTGAACTGCCTTTGCTAATGGAGTTTAAGTTTCTTTACCTCTTAAGTGATCTCTTCTAGGTTGACCTAGAACAGAAATCTTTTGTTAGCTTTGGCTAAGTGGAGAAGTAGTGTTTCACGGTGACATATGTGATCCTTCCTGACTGTTTGCAGCCCTTTTGATATCGATGCACTGCTTCTGCTGCTGCTGCCGCCGCCGCTGCTGCTAAGTCGTTTCAGTCGTGTCCGACTCTGTGCGACCCCATAGACGGCAGCCCACCAGGCCCCGCAGTCCCTGGGGTTCTCTAGGCAAGAACACTGGAGTGGGTTGCCATTTCCTCCTCCCATGCATGAAAGTGAAAAGTGAACGTGAAGTCGCTCAGTGGTGTCCGACTCTTAACCACCCCATGGACTGCAGCCTACCAGGCTCCTGCATCCATGGGATTTTCCACGCAAGAGTACTGGAGTGGGGTGCCATTGCCTTCTCCCATATCTATGCACAAGCCTGCCTAAATAATTGACTTCTAGCTAGCTTTGGGATGCCAATGACCATCCACCCTTACCAGGCAACAGAGAAGAGAAAAACACTTACCACAGGAGGTCCTGGTAAGGAACAAGGAACTAACAAGCTCCCGCCAACCAGGATTCTGCAGAGGTCAACAAGAGGTCAATAAGAGATGGAAGACTGCAGTCCAGAGGTCCTAGCAACTTCCATCTTGCAGCAGAGACCCAGCATAGTCAAAACGAATTCAATGTTGCAAAAAATAAGTAAACAAATAAAGGACAGAAGTTCTTTGAACACATGACTGAGATTAGGGCTGAGGCAGTACATGTACGGTGCCCAGAAAATCTTAAAGTATGAGAAAGGAAAGAAATTAAAGACAACTATCAAGCTGTCCAAACTGATAAAAACGAAAGATTACACAGTTTTTTCTGTATATATTAGCAGATAATAATCTGAAAAGGAATTAAAAAAAATTCCCTTTCAATAATGTCAACATGAATACAACACTTTGCCATGGATGTAACGAGGATGACAAGACTGGCACACTGGAAATTATACACCCTGGCTGAAAACTATCCTGAATACATGGACAGATATTCCATAACAATGGAAAGACTTAAGATGGCAATACCATGGAATGCATCTTCAATCTGAAATGAAGATTTGATATGATTTGATCGCTCAGAGCTTTTGTGTCATCAATTGTTATTAAAGTATAAATGAGATAGAGAAAGCTGCTGACTTAGACTTGAGGCGGGGTGTACGCCCTGCTGGTCTCTAGCCAGATATTCTACAGGCACTAGCAGTCAGCTAAGGAAAGAAAGGCACTGTCTCAGGGAATGGCACCAGGCCCCTCCCCCACGACATGCCTTGAGGTCACATTGGCAGCAGGTGAGTCATCCAGGGCCAAAAACTGATTGACATGAATCTTGAAGAAAGGCAGTATTCCAGGCAAATACATCATTTCCTTAACATAGATTAGGAGAACAAGGTACGAGGAAAACATACTGTTTTGTTCAAGTCGCTTCTGAGCCTATTGGGGGAACCGACCTGAAGCCAGAGTCCAGCGGATATACATAGGATATTTACATCGCTTAAGACAAACATTTCCTCAGGAACAAATGCATTGCTTAGCTCAAGGTTTGTCTGCGAAATTCTTACACATCAGGAGATGGCTCCGAGCTGGGTTTCTACACACAAGAACATGAATGCAAAGGACAAGCCTGCACAGCCCATCTGCCCCCCTCCCCCACAGCCAGCAGCATTTCCAAGTGACCTCCTAAGGCCTTCCCCAAAATACAGGGGCACCTCTGGGTTTCCTGTTTCCCTCACTTTGAACACTTTTCTTAAAAAAAAAAAAAATCCTGCACACTTCTTGATAGAATGCCACAGTGCAAGGAAAACAGGCCTTCAATACTTAAACCTCCCTGTGCCAAACACTTGGGGCTTGGTTTTGTTTTGTTTTGTTTTTTAATTACACCACCACATAATTTAAACTTTTTACAATTTCTAATTATTCAGTACCAAAACACCAAACTTTTATTGCACAAGGTCCCCATGAAAAGGCCCACGCATCAGGACAGCCACAGATTCTGCCATGAAAGGGCAGCAAGGTGCCCTCCCCACTTCTTTGCTGCCTGGGCGGCCACCAGGGTTTGAAATTCATGCACCCTACTAACTTTCTAGGGTGCAATTCGCGGACCCTTCCCTTTCTCATCCTAGCAGGTGCTCCAGGGCCCGCTGGCCTACAAAGTGCCAGAAGCAGGGCTGGGCCAGCCGGCCAGAGTTCAGGGTTCTGTCCCTTGGACTTCCAGGGGACACTAGGCTGCTTGGGAAAACCGTGCAGACTGAGATTTTTCAGCAAAGGGGTGGAGCGGTAAAGGCCTTGACACCAAGGGCGAGGCCTTTCTGCAACCGCCAGGTTGGGGAGCTCCGAGAATGTGCCAACAGAGGGCGGAATACGTGGTTCCCTGCTCCAAGCAGTCCCAGTTCCCTGACCTGTGGCCCGCAGCCCTCCGCTGCACCCACTAGATGTGGATCCTTGGGGACACAGGAGCGTAGGAAATGGGCGTTCCTAGCCGCAGTGGCGACCCCCGAGAGCACAACTGGGACCGAACCCCCACCCACAGCCATCTAAATCTCGACCCGCGCAGCCCAGGTTTACCCCGCCCCGGGTGCGCTCCCGGCGCGTTTCCAGCCTCAGTGGCCACCACCGAGAGCACAACTGGGAAGCCCTCCCCCACCCCCGCCAGGAGCCGAACCCCGCCCCGCGCCACCCGGGTTCACCCCGCCCCTGCCGCACTCCCAGCGCGTTTCCAGCTGCAGTGGGGACCCCCGAGAGCACAACTGTTACCGCCCCCCACCCCCTCCCGACCAGAACCCCGACCCGCGCCGCCCGGGATCGCCCCGCCCCTGGCGCGCTCCCGGCGCGTTGCCCACTTCCACCAGGGGCTCCCGGTGAGCCCCGTCCCCACGCCCGGTTCCAGGAGAGGCTCTCGGACCTCGCTACTGCCGCCAGGTCAAACACGAGGACAATACATCCACCCCACAGAGACAGTCCAAGCTGTGTATGATTTAGGGTTCAAACGAGGACTACAGAAAGGAAAGATGTCCTGACCTAGGAGGGCCATGAGAGTCTATAGATCCAAACAAAATTGGGTACCAAGGAAACTTTTTTCCTTGGAACCCGGAAAGCTGGTTCTTTGCATATGCAATGACCAACAATTAGCTTGTTACCCAAGCCTGCCTCGCTGCCACCCCCACTCCCCCCCCCCCACTTCCCAGGAAAACGGCTCAAAGAAATATTTTAAATCTCAGGCGGAAAACTGGAAGATGTCTTGTCTGACTGTTTGGATTAAGGTATATGTCAGTGTGAGCCTTGTGTTTTTTGATAATATTGCTCAAGTTCTGAGTTCTGATTTCAATGGTCTCAAGACAAGGCAGCCCTTCCAAATCAAACTGCTGGAAATACAAGAAAACATTGACCTAAATGAATGTCAGAGTCCCGTGAACTGGGAACTAGTCAATATTAAATATCTAGTATTTTTGGTTTTGTTCCTCCACTATAGACATGTCTAAGAGTCAACAACATTAAGCACAACATGTTCATAGTGCCTAGGTTTCTTTTGAGGTAAAAATTGCTCTATTGTTATATGTGTCACAAGCTTGTCAGCAAGAAAGTACCTGGAAACAGCAACAACCAATGTAAAAAATGTAAATGTGATATGAGCTTTTAGATAAACTCTTAACAATAATTATACTCTAAAATATCTGCCTCTCATAGTCTTGATTGAAGGCAGAGGAGAAGGGGACGACAGAGGATAAGATGGTTGGATGGCATCACTGACTCGATGGACATGAGTTTGAGCAAGCCCCTGGAGCTGGTGACGGACACGGAAGCCTAGCGTCCTTCAGGCCACGGGGTCCCAAAGACTCAGACACGACTGAGCAACTGAACTGAACTGAACTAACAAACGTTTCTCCAGGTGTTTTGGTTACCCGCGTTTCTATCCTTGTGACGACAGTGTATTGAATAGCTAGGTCATTTCCAAATAAATGAAAGTTCTGAAACATTCACGACTTGAAAGGACCTCCCTTTTACACAGAAACAAAAGAGATTTTTGACTCTCCATGAATAGTGTCTGGCACCATCCTGACATGTTAAATGTAAGAAAGCAATTGTTTTGTTTTGTTTTGTTCTGTTCTTGGGGGTGGGGGGAGGGGGGCGGGCTATAGCCAATGCCAATATAAAAGTCAGTTCTTGGTTGCTGAAGGGAAATGTATGACTTGTTATTACAAGAAAGTATGTGGAATGCAATGGCACTTGAGGAAGGAAAACGAAGTAGTTCTGTCTTACAGGTGGCAGTTTCAGGATGGGAGAAGCAAAGGAATGGGTACAGAATGGGATAAGGAGGTTGTAGGGAAAGTGGACCCCCAGAAAAGAGTTCTGTGCCTAGCACAAGTTTTCTTGAGATGTTGAACTGCCTTTGCTAATGGAGTTTAAGTTTCTTTACCTCTTAAGTGATCTCTTCTAGGTTGACCTAGAACAGAAATCTTTTGTTAGCTTTGGCTAAGTGGAGAAGTAGTGTTTCACGGTGACATATGTGATCCTTCCTGACTGTTTGCAGCCCTTTTGATATCGATGCACTGCTTCTGCTGCTGCTGCCGCCGCCGCTGCTGCTAAGTCGTTTCAGTCGTGTCCGACTCTGTGCGACCCCATAGACAGCAGCCCACCAGGCCCCGCAGTCCCTGGGGTTCTCTAGGCAAGAACACTGGAGTGGGTTGCCATTTCCTCCTCCCATGCATGAAAGTGAAAAGTGAACGTGAAGTCGCTCAGTGGTGTCCGACTCTTAACCACCCCATGGACTGCAGCCTACCAGGCTCCTGCATCCATGGGATTTTCCACGCAAGAGTACTGGAGTGGGGTGCCATTGCCTTCTCCCATATCTATGCACAAGCCTGCCTAAATAATTGACTTCTAGCTAGCTTTGGGATGCCAATGACCATCCACCCTTACCAGGCAACAGAGAAGAGAAAAACACTTACCACAGGAGGTCCTGGTAAGGAACAAGGAACTAACAAGCTCCCGCCAACCAGGATTCTGCAGAGGTCAACAAGAGGTCAATAAGAGATGGAAGACTGCAGTCCAGAGGTCCTAGCAACTTCCATCTTGCAGCAGAGACCCAGCATAGTCAAAACGAATTCAATGTTGCAAAAAATAAGTAAACAAATAAAGGACAGAAGTTCTTTGAACACATGACTGAGATTAGGGCTGAGGCAGTACATGTACGGTGCCCAGAAAATCTTAAAGTATGAGAAAGGAAAGAAATTAAAGACAACTATCAAGCTGTCCAAACTGATAAAAACGAAAGATTACACAGTTTTTTCTGTATATATTAGCAGATAATAATCTGAAAAGGAATTAAAAAAAATTCCCTTTCAATAATGTCAACATGAATACAACACTTTGCCATGGATGTAACGAGGATGACAAGACTGGCACACTGGAAATTATACACCCTGGCTGAAAACTATCCTGAATACATGGACAGATATTCCATAACAATGGAAAGACTTAAGATGGCAATACCATGGAATGCATCTTCAATCTGAAATGAAGATTTGATATGATTTGATCGCTCAGAGCTTTTGTGTCATCAATTGTTATTAAAGTATAAATGAGATAGAGAAAGCTGCTGACTTAGACTTGAGGCGGGGTGTACGCCCTGCTGGTCTCTAGCCAGATATTCTACAGGCACTAGCAGTCAGCTAAGGAAAGAAAGGCACTGTCTCAGGGAATGGCACCAGGCCCCTCCCCCACGACATGCCTTGAGGTCACATTGGCAGCAGGTGAGTCATCCAGGGCCAAAAACTGATTGACATGAATCTTGAAGAAAGGCAGTATTCCAGGCAAATACATCATTTCCTTAACATAGATTAGGAGAACAAGGTACGAGGAAAACATACTGTTTTGTTCAAGTCGCTTCTGAGCCTATTGGGGGAACCGACCTGAAGCCAGAGTCCAGCGGATATACATAGGATATTTACATCGCTTAAGACAAACATTTCCTCAGGAACAAATGCATTGCTTAGCTCAAGGTTTGTCTGCGAAATTCTTACACATCAGGAGATGGCTCCGAGCTGGGTTTCTACACACAAGAACATGAATGCAAAGGACAAGCCTGCACAGCCCATCTGCCCCCCTCCCCCACAGCCAGCAGCATTTCCAAGTGACCTCCTAAGGCCTTCCCCAAAATACAGGGGCACCTCTGGGTTTCCTGTTTCCCTCACTTTGAACACTTTTCTTAAAAAAAAAAAAAATCCTGCACACTTCTTGATAGAATGCCACAGTGCAAGGAAAACAGGCCTTCAATACTTAAACCTCCCTGTGCCAAACACTTGGGGCTTGGTTTTGTTTTGTTTTGTTTTTTAATTACACCACCACATAATTTAAACTTTTTACAATTTCTAATTATTCAGTACCAAAACACCAAACTTTTATTGCACAAGGTCCCCATGAAAAGGCCCACGCATCAGGACAGCCACAGATTCTGCCATGAAAGGGCAGCAAGGTGCCCTCCCCACTTCTTTGCTGCCTGGGCGGCCACCAGGGTTTGAAATTCATGCACCCTACTAACTTTCTAGGGTGCAATTCGCGGACCCTTCCCTTTCTCATCCTAGCAGGTGCTCCAGGGCCCGCTGGCCTACAAAGTGCCAGAAGCAGGGCTGGGCCAGCCGGCCAGAGTTCAGGGTTCTGTCCCTTGGACTTCCAGGGGACACTAGGCTGCTTGGGAAAACCGTGCAGACTGAGATTTTTCAGCAAAGGGGTGGAGCGGTAAAGGCCTTGACACCAAGGGCGAGGCCTTTCTGCAACCGCCAGGTTGGGGAGCTCCGAGAATGTGCCAACAGAGGGCGGAATACGTGGTTCCCTGCTCCAAGCAGTCCCAGTTCCCTGACCTGTGGCCCGCAGCCCTCCGCTGCACCCACTAGATGTGGATCCTTGGGGACACAGGAGCGTAGGAAATGGGCGTTCCTAGCCGCAGTGGCGACCCCCGAGAGCACAACTGGGACCGAACCCCCACCCACAGCCATCTAAATCTCGACCCGCGCAGCCCAGGTTTACCCCGCCCCGGGTGCGCTCCCGGCGCGTTTCCAGCCTCAGTGGCCACCACCGAGAGCACAACTGGGAAGCCCTCCCCCACCCCCGCCAGGAGCCGAACCCCGCCCCGCGCCACCCGGGTTCACCCCGCCCCTGCCGCACTCCCAGCGCGTTTCCAGCTGCAGTGGGGACCCCCGAGAGCACAACTGTTACCGCCCCCCACCCCCTCCCGACCAGAACCCCGACCCGCGCCGCCCGGGATCGCCCCGCCCCTGGCGCGCTCCCGGCGCGTTGCCCACTTCCACCAGGGGCTCCCGGTGAGCCCCGTCCCCACGCCCGGTTCCAGGAGAGGCTCTCGGACCTCGCTACTGCCGCCAGGTCAAACACGAGGACAATACATCCACCCCACAGAGACAGTCCAAGCTGTGTATGATTTAGGGTTCAAACGAGGACTACAGAAAGGAAAGATGTCCTGACCTAGGAGGGCCATGAGAGTCTATAGATCCAAACAAAATTGGGTACCAAGGAAACTTTTTTCCTTGGAACCCGGAAAGCTGGTTCTTTGCATATGCAATGACCAACAATTAGCTTGTTACCCAAGCCTGCCTCGCTGCCACCCCCACTCCCCCCCCCCACTTCCCAGGAAAACGGCTCAAAGAAATATTTTAAATCTCAGGCGGAAAACTGGAAGATGTCTTGTCTGACTGTTTGGATTAAGGTATATGTCAGTGTGAGCCTTGTGTTTTTTGATAATATTGCTCAAGTTCTGAGTTCTGATTTCAATGGTCTCAAGACAAGGCAGCCCTTCCAAATCAAACTGCTGGAAATACAAGAAAACATTGACCTAAATGAATGTCAGAGTCCCGTGAACTGGGAACTAGTCAATATTAAATATCTAGTATTTTTGGTTTTGTTCCTCCACTATAGACATGTCTAAGAGTCAACAACATTAAGCACAACATGTTCATAGTGCCTAGGTTTCTTCTGAGGTAAAAATTGCTCTATTGTTATATGTGTCACAAGCTTGTCAGCAAGAAAGTACCTGGAAACAGCAACAACCAATGTAAAAAATGTAAATGTGATATGAGCTTTTAGATAAACTCTTAACAATAATTATACTCTAAAATATCTGCCTCTCATAGTCTTGATTGAAGGCAGAGGAGAAGGGGATGACAGAGGATAAGATGGTTGGATGGCATCACTGACTCGATGGACATGAGTTTGAGCAAGCCTCTGGAGTTGGTGATGGACACGGAAGCCTGGCGTCCTGCAGGCCACGGGGTCCCAAAGAGTCAGACTCGACTGAGCAACTGAACTGAACTGAACTTACAATCGTTCCTCCAGGTGTTTTGGTTACCTGAGTTTCTATCCTGGTGCTAAACTAAGTGACAACAGTGTATTGAATAGCTAGGTCACTTCCAAATAAATGAAACTTCTTAAACATTCACGACTTGAAAGGACCTCCCTTTTACACAGAAACAAAAGAGATTTTTGACTCTGCATGAATAGTGACTGGCACCATCCGAACATATTAAATGTAAGAAAGCAATTTTTTTGTTTTGTTTTGTTTTGTTCTGTTCTTGCAGGAAGCGGGGTGGGCGCTATTATCACTGATAGGTATGCTCACCAATCTATCAAATGCCAATATAAGAGTGAGTTCTTGGTTGCTGAAGGGAAATGTATGACTTGTTATTACAAGAATGTATGGAATGCAATCACACTTTAAGAAGGAAAACGAAGTAGTTCTGTCTTACAGGTGGCATTTTCAGGACGGGAGAAGCAAAGGAATGGGTACAGAATGGGATAAGGAGGTTGTAGGGAAAGTAGGCCCCCAGAAAAGAGTTTTGTGCCTAGCACAAGTTTTCTTGAGATGTTGAACTGCCTTTGCTAATGGAGTTTAAGTTTCTTTACCTCTTAAGTGATCTCTTCTAGGTTGACCTAGAACAGAAATCTTTCGTTAGCTTTGGCTAAGGGGAGAAGTATTGTTTCACGATGACATATGTGATCCTACCTGACTGTTCTCATCCCCTTTGATATCTATGCACTGCTGCTGCTGCTGCTGCAGCTGCTAAATGGTTCAGTTGAGGCCGACCCTGTGCCACGCCATAGATGGCAGCCTCCAGGCCCTTCAGTCCCTGGGGTTCTCTAGGCAAGAACACTGGAGTGGGTTGCCATTTCCTCCTCCTATGCATGAAAGTGAAAAGTGAAAATGAAGTCACTCAGTGGTGTCCGACTCTTAGCCACCCCATGGACTGCAGCCTACCAGGTTCCTCCGTCCTTGGGATTTTCCAGGAGTGGGGTGCCATTGCCTTCTCCCATATCTATGCACAAGCCTGCTTAAATAATTGACTTCTAGCCAACTTTGGGATGCCCATGACCACCCACCCTTACCAGGCAACAGAGAAGAGAAAAACACTTACCACAGGAGGTTCTGATAAGGAACAAGGAACTAACAAGCTCCCACCTACCAGGATTCTGCAGAGATCAACAAGAGGTCAGCAAGAGATGAGAGACTGCAGTCCAGAGGTCCTAGCTACTTCCATCTAGCAACAAACACCCAGCATAGTCAAAACGATTTCAATGTTAAAGAATAAATAAATAAATAAATAAAAGGACAGAAGTTCTTTGAACACATGTCTGAATTTAGGGGTGAGGCATTACATATGGTGTCCCAGGATAATCTTAAAGTGTCAGAAAGTAAAGAAATTAAAGACAACTATCAAGCTGTCCAAACTGATAAAAATGAATGATTACACAGTTTTATCTGTATACATTAGCAGATAATAATCTGAAAAGGAATTTTAAAAAATTCCCTTTCAATAATATCAACATGAATAAAACACTTTGCCATGGATGTAACGAGGATGACAAGACTGGCACACTGGAAATTATACACCCTGGCTGAAAACTATCCTGAATACATGGACAGATATTCCATAACGATGGAAAGACTTAAGATGGCAATACCATGGAATGCATCTTCAATCTGAAATGAAGATTTGATATGATTTGATCGCTCAGAGCTTTTGTGTAATCAAGTGTTATTAAAGTATTAAAGAGATAGAGAAAGCTGCTGACTTAGACTCGAGGCGGGGTGGGGGGTGGGTAGTAAGAGTACCCCCTGCTGGTCTTTAGCCAGATATTCTACAGGCACTAGCAGTCAGCTAAGGAAAGAAAGGAACTGTTTCAGGGAATGGCACCAGGCCCCTCCCCCACGACATGCATTGAGATAATATTGGCAGCAGGTGAGTCATCCCGGGCCAAAACTTGATTGACATGAATCTTGAAGAAAGGCAGTATTGCAGGCAAATATATCATTTCCTTAACATAGATAAGGAGAACAAGCTAGGAGGAAAACATGCTGTTTTGTTCAAATCGCTTCTGAGCCTTTTGGGGGAACCGACCTGAAGCCAGAGTCTAGCGGAAATACATAGGATATTTACATCGCTTAAGACAAACATTTTCTTAGGAAAAAATGCATTGCTTAGCTCAAGGTTTGTCTGCGAAATTCTTACACATCAGGAGATGGCTCCGAGCTGGGTTTCCACACACAAGAACATCCATGCAAAGGACAAGCCTGCACAGCCCATCTGCCCCGCTCCCGCACAGCCAGCAGCATTTCCAAGTGACCTCCTAAGGCCTTCCCCAAAATACAGGGGCACCTCTGGGTTTCCTGTTTCCCTCACTTCGAACACTTTTCTTAAAAAAAAAAAAAATCCTGCACACTTCTTGATAGAATGCCACAGTGCAAGGAATACAGTCCTTCAATATTTAAACCTCCATTTGCAAAACACTTGGAGCTTGGTTTTGTTTTGTTTTGTTTTTTAATTACACCACCACATAATTTAAAGCTTTTACACGTTCTAATTATTCAGTTCCAAAACACCAAACTTTTATTGCACAGGGTCCTCATGAAAAGGCCCACGCAGCTGGACAACCACAGATTCTGCCATGAAAGGGCAGCAAGGTGCCCTCCCCCCTTCTTTGCTGCCTGGGCGGCCACCAGGGTTTGAAATCCATGCACCCTACTAAGTTTCTAGGGTGCAATCCATGTACCCTTCCCTTTCCCATCCCAGCAGGTGCTCAAGGGCCCGCTGGCTTACAAAGTGCCAGAAGCAGGGCTGGGCCAGCCGGCCAGAGTTCAGTGTTCTGTCCCTTGGACTTCCAGAGGACACTAGGCTGCTTGGAAAAACCGCGCAGACTCTGAGATTTTTCAGCAGAGGGATGAAGCGGTTAAGGCCTTGACCTCAAAGGCAAGGCCTTTCTACGACCGCCAGGTTGGGGAGCTCCGAGAATGTGCCAACAGACGGCGGAATACTTGGTTCCCTGCTCCACGCAGTCCCAGTTCCCTTACCTGTGGTCCGCAGCCCTCCGCTGCACCCACGGGATGGCGATCCTTGGGGACCCAGGAGCGGACGAAATGGGCGTTCCCAGCCGCAGTTGCAACCCCCGAGAGCGCAACTGGGAACCCCTCCCCATCCCCCCCGTGAGCCGACCCCCGCCCTGCGCCGCCAGGGTTAGCCCCGCCCCTGCCGCGCTCCCGGCGCGTTCCCAGCCGCAGTGGCGACCCCCGGGAGCACAACTGGGACCGACCCCCACCCAAAGCCATCTGAATCTCGACCCCCGCAGCCCGGGTTTACCCAGTCCCTGGTGCGCTCCCGGCGCGTTTTCAGCCTCAGTGTCCACCTCGGAGAGCACAACTGGGAAGCCCGCCCCCAACCCCGCCAGAAGCCGACTCCCGCCCCACGCCGCCCGCGTTCGCCCCGCCCCTGCACGGTCCAGGTACCTTCCCAGCTTCTAGCGTTCACACCCGGGTAGGAGCAGGATGTAGGAGTATGGGAGATGTGTTTGGAGCCTGACAGCCTCAGCTCCGCTCTGGCCTGCCCTTTGGACCTAGGAGCCAGGCCAACTTGCAGAGGGCTTAGGGCCCCATTGTATGCAAACTACCAAGGCCTACCGCAAGGAGAGCTCTGTCCGAGGGAAGGGAAGCGTCCCAGGCTGCGTTCCCAAGCTGTTGCTTGGCAATGCAGACTCAGCGGTAAACGGAGGGAATCAGGCTCTCTGTAGCCGCAGCTTCACACACAGGTGTGTCTCCGTAGGAATCAAGAAAGATCCTGACAGAGTGAGGTTCATTAGAGCTATACTAAAGAGCAAAGGCTTGTCCATGTGGTCTTGCCTTCCCCTGTGCCTTTGGGTCTCCAGGCTCGGCCCCAGCTCCGTGGAAACAACCCCTGAGAAAATATCTTCAAGATCCACTTTTCCCAGTGTCTGGGAACCGGGGTTCGTAGGAGGAGAGAAAAGCACGCCTCCATCGGGAACGAAAAGGCAGCCCACCTGCCTGTGTTTTGAAGCCTCTATTTGGAAGGAATGGGTTAGCTTCTCCTAAAGGAGACCTCCAGATCTGCTCAGAAGTCGGTAATTCCAGAGGCAGGGTACTGGTTCCTGACTGCCCTTTGCTAGCCTTGCAAAGATATTCCTAGATTCTAGAGTTATTTTCCATGAAGGAGCAGGCTTCGGGAATGTGTCAGACGGGACTGGCTCCTTATTGACCTCAGCTCAGCTATTGCCTTTCCATTCAAACTAGGACAAGGCCCTACTTTATGAAGGGTAAGGGTCTTCTTCTTTGCAAACTGCCAAGGGCTACAGCAATGAGACCTCTGTCAAGGTGAGGGAAGCCTAAGAGGATGGATTCTCAAGCAGGTGCTTTGCCACAAAGCATCAGCACCCCACGGAGAGAATCAAGCTCCCTGTGCACCAATGTTGGGAGTGTAGCTTCACACACAGAGTTGTCTCTATAGGAGCCAAGAATGTTCCTGAGAGATTAGGTTCACTAAACCTCTCCTACAGAGCATAGACCTGTCCATGTGGTTTTTCCTTCCCCTGTGAGTTGGGTCCCCGAGGTCCGCCACACCTCCGGGGAAACTGTCCCTGAGAAAAGATCTCCAGGAACCGCTTCGCTGAGGCTGGGAAACGCTGTTCACAGGAAGTAAGGCAAGCGAATCTCCTGCAGAGAAAAAGAGGCCTTACTGTCCCTGGAGGAGCAGGCTGCCAGTGTGTGTGAAACCTGACTGTTGCCTTACTGGCCTCAGCTCCGCCATTGCCTGTTCATCCGAGCTAGCACCCAGGCCTCCTTGGAAAAGCGTTTGGGTGCAGATTTCTACAAAGTGCCAAGGGCTACAGCAGTGAGAATTCTCTCGGTGGTAAGGGAGAGCATTTTATGGATTCTCAAGCTGTTTTCTGAATGACAGCGTCAAAATGAACAGAGAGAATCAGGCTCTCTGTGCCCCTATGTTAGGTACGCAGCTTCACACACAGAGGTGTCTCTATAGGAGCCAAGAATGCTCCTGAGAGATGAGGTTCACTAGAGGTCTGCTACAGAGCATAGACCTGTCCATGTGGTCTTGCCTTCCCCTGTGCCTTTGGGCCCCGGGCTCGGCCCCAGGTCCGTGGAAACAACCCCTGAGAAAATATCTTCAAGATACGCTTTTCCCAGAGGCTGGGAACTGGAGTTCATAGGAGGAGAGAAAAGCAAGCCTCCTTCGGGCACGAAAGGCCGCCAACCTGCCTGTGTTTTGAAGCCTCTATTTGGAAGGAATGGGTTAGCTTCTCCTAAAGGAGACCTCCAGATATGCTCAGAAGTCGGTAATTCCAGAGGCAGGGTGCTGGTTCCTGACTGCCCTTTGCCAGCCTTGCAAAGACATTCCAACATTCTAGAGTTATATTCCATGAAGGAGCAGGCTTCGGGAATGTGTCAGAGGGGACTGGCTCCTTATTGGCCTCAGCTCAGCTATTGCCTTTCCATTCAAACTAGGACAAGGGCCTACTTTATGAAGGGTAAGGGTCTTCTTCTTTGAAACTGCCAAGGGCTACAGCAATGAGACCTCTGTCAAGGCGAGGGAAGCCTAAGAGGACGGATTCTCAAGCAGGTGCTTTACTACAAAGGATCAGCACCCCACGGGGAGAACCAAGATCCCTGTTCCCCAATGTTGGGAGTGTAGCTTCACACACAGAGTTGTCTCTATAGGAACCAAGAATGTTCCTGAGAGATTAGGTTCACTAAACCTCTCCTACAGAGCATAGACCTGTCCATGTGGTTTTTCCTTCCCCTGTGAGTTGGGTCCCCGAGGTCCGCCACACCTCCGGGGAAACTGTCCCTGAGAAAAGATCTCCAGGAACCGCTTCGCTGAGGCTGGGAAACGCTGTTCACAGGAAGTAAGGCAAGCGAATCTCCTGCAGAGAAAAAGAGGCCTTACTGTCCCTGGAGGAGCAGGCTGCCAGAGTGTGTGAAACCTGACTGTTGCCTTGCTGGCCTCAGTTCCACCATTGCCTGTTCCTCCGAACTAGGACCCAGGCCTATTTGGAGAAGCGTTTGGGTGCGGATTTCTACAAAGTGCCAAGGGCTACAGCAGTGAGAATTCTCTCAGCGGTAAGGGAGAGCATTTTATGGATTCTCAAGCTGTTTTCTGAACGACAGGGTCAAAATGAACTGAGAGAATCAGGCTCTCTGTGCCCCTATGTTAGGTACGCAGCTTCACACACAGAAGTGTCTCTATAGGAGCCAAGAATGTTCCTGAGAGATGAGGTTCACTAGAAGTCTGCTACAGAGCATAGACCTGTCCATATGGTTTTGCCTTGCCCTGTGAGTTGGGTCCCTGAGGTCCGCCCCAGCTCAGGGGAAGGAGCCCCTGAGAAAAGATCTCCAGGGACTCCTATTCCCCCAGGTTGGCAAATGCAGCTCACAGGAGGTAACACAAGCGAGCCTCCTGCAAGGCACAACAGGCCTTAGTGTCCCTGGACGATCAGGCTGCAAGAGTGTGTGAGACCTGACTGGTGCCTTACTGGCCTCAGCTCCGCCATTGCATGTTCCTCCGAACTAGGACCCAGGCCTACTAGGAGAAGGGTTTGGGTATGGATTTCTAAATACTGCCAAGGGGTATAGCAATGAGAACTGTGTCACGGGTAAGGAAGAGCATTGTATGGATTTTCAAGCTGTTGTTTGAACGACAGCTTCAAAGCTGCACAGAGAGAATCAGACTCTGTGTCTCCATGTTCGGTACACAGCTTCACAGACAGGGGTGTCTCCATAGGAAACAAGAACGTTCCTGACAGAGTGAGGTTCACTAGAGCTCTCCTAGAGAGCAAAGACTTGTCCATGTGGTTTTTCTTCCCCTGTGCGTTTGGGGCTCCAGGCTCGGCCCCAGCTCCGTGGAAACAACCCCTGAGAAAAGATCTTCAAGATCCGCTTTTCCCAGAGGCTGGGATGTGGGGTTCATAGGAGGCGGGAAAAGCAGGCCTCCTTCAGAGAGCAAGAGGCAGCCAAGCGGCCTGCGTTTGGAAGCCTCTATTTGGAAGAATGGGTTAGCTTCCCCTAAGGGAGACCTCCAGATCTGTTCAAAAGTCGGTAATTCCAGAGGCAGTGTGCAGGGTCCTGACTGCCCTTTGCCAGCCTTGCAAAGACATTCCTAGATTCTACAGTTATCTTCCTGAAGAAGCAGGCTTTGGGAATATGTCAGACTTGACTGGCGCCTTATTGGCCTCAGCTCAGCTATTGCCTTTCCATTCAAAGTAGGACAAGGCCCTACTTTATGAAGGGTAAGGGTCTTCTTCTTTCCAAACTGCCGAGGGCTACAGCAATGAGACCTCCGTAAATGCGAGGGAAGCATAAGTGGATGGATTATCAGGAAGGTTCTTTGCCACCAAGCATCAGCACCCCACGGAGAGAATCAGGCTCCCTTTGCCCCTATGTGGGGTGTGTAGATTCACAAACAGTGGTGTATCTACAGGAGCCAAGAATGTTCCTGAGAGATGAGGATCACAAGAGCTCTCCTACAGAGTGCTCACCTGTACATGTGGTTTCGCCTTCCCCTGTGAGTTGGGTCCCCGAGGTCCACCCCAGCTCCGAGAAAACAGCCTCTGAGAAAAGATCTCCAGGAACCGCTTTTCGCCCAGGCTGGGAAAAGCTGTTCACAGGAAGTAAGGCAAGTGAGCCTCCTGCAGAGAAAAAGAAGCCTTACTGTCCCTGGAGGAGCAGGCTGCCAGAGTGTGTGAAAACTGACTGGTGCCATACTGGTCTTAGCTCCGCCATTGCTTGTTCCTCCGAACTGGGACTCAGGCCTACTTGGAGAAGGGTTTAGCTGCAGATTTCTACAAACTGCCAAGGGCTACTGCAATGAGAACTCTCTCAGAGGTAAGGGCGAGAATTGTATGGATTCTCAAGCTGTTTTCTGAACGACAGCATTAAACCTGCACAGAGAGAATCAGGCTCTCTGCCGCCATGTTGGGTACGCAGTTTCACACACAGAGGTGTCCGCATAGGAGCCAAGGATGTTCGTCAAAGACTGAGGTTCACTAGAGCTCTCTTAGAGAGCAAAGACTTGTTCATGTGGTTTTGCCTTCCCCTGTATGTGTGGGTCTCTGGGCACAACCCCAGCTCCGTGGAAACAACCCCTGAGCAAATATCTCCAAGATCTGTTTTTCCCCCATGCTGGGAACCAGGGATCATAGGAGGCAGGAAAAGCAAGCCTCCTTCAGGCAAGAAGAGGCAGCCAACCGGCCTGTGTTTGGAAGCCTCTATTTGCAAGGAATGGGTTAGCTTCTCCAGAAGGAGACCTCCAGATCTGCTCAGAAGATAGAAATTCCAGAGGCAGGGTCGAGGTTCCTGACTGCCCTTTGCCAGCCTTGCAAAGACATTCCTAGATTCTAGCAATATTTTCCATGAAGCAGCAGGCATCGGGAATATGTCAGAGTTGACGGGTGCCTTACTGGCCTCAGCTCAGCTATTGCCTTTCCTTTCAAACTAGGATCAGGGCCTACTTGGTGAAGGGTAAGGGTCTACTTCTTTCCCAACTGCCAAGAGACACAGCAATGAGACCTCTGTCAAGGCGAGGGAAGCGTAAGCGGATGGATTCTCAAACAGGTGCTTTGCCACAAAGCATCAGCACCCCACGGAGAGAATCAGGCTCCCTGTGCCCCTATGTTCGGTGTGTAGCTTTACACACAGAGGTGTCTCTGTACGAGCCAAGAATGTTCCTAAGACTTGAGATTCACTAAGGTCTCCTACAGAGCATAGACCTGTCCATGTGGTTTTTCCTTCCCCTGTGAGATGGGTCCCCGAGGTCCACCCCAGCTCTGGGGATAGAGCCCCTGAGAAAAGATCTCCAGGAACCGCTTTTTGCCCAGGCTGGGAAACGCAGTTCACAGGAGGCAAGGCAAGCGAGCCTCCTGCAGGGAAAAATAGGCCTTACTGTCCCTGGAGGAGCAGGCTGCCAGAGTGTGTGACACCTGACTGGTGCCTTACTGACCTCAGCTCCGCCATTGCATGGCCATCCAAACCAGGACCCAGGCCTACTTGGAGAAGGGTTTGGGTGCGGATTTGTAAAAACTGCCAAAGGCTACAGCAATGAGAAGTCTCTCAGAGGTAAGGGAGAGCATTCTATGGATTCTCAAGCTGTTGTTTGAACAACAGCTTCAAAGCTGCAAAGAGAGAATCAGGCCCTGTGTGCCCCCTTGTTGGGTACGCAGCTTCACACACAGGGGTGTCTCCATAGGTGTCAAGAACGTTCCTGACACAGTAAGTTTCACTTAGAGGTCTCCTGGAGAGCAAAGACTTGTCCATGTGGTTTTCCTTCCCCTGTGCGATTGGGTCTCTGGTCTCGGCCCCAGCTCCATGGAAACAAACCCTGAGAAAATATCTTCAAGATCCGCTTTTCCCAGAGGCTGGGAACAGGGCTTCATAGGATGCGAGAAAAACAGGCCTCCTTCGGGCGCGAAGAGGCAGCCAACCGGCCTGTTTGGAAGCCTCTATTTGGAAAGAATGGGTTAGCTTCTCCTAAAGGAGACCTCCAGATCTGCTCAGAAGTCGGTAATTCCAGAGGCAGGGTGCTGGTTCCTGACTGTCCTTTGCCAGCCTTGCAAAGACATTCCCAGATTCTAGAGTTATTTTCCATGAAGGTGAAGGCTACGGGAGTATGTCAGACTTGGCAGGCACCTTATTGGCCTCAGCTCAGCTATTACCTTTCCATTCAAACTAGGACAAAGGCCTACTTTATGAAGGGTAAGGGTCTTCTTCTTTCCAAACTGCCAAGGGCTACAGCAATGGGACCTCTGTCAAGGCGAGGGAAGCCTAAGTGGATGGATTATCAAGCAGGTGCTTTGCCACAAAGCATCAGCACCCACGGAGAGAATCAGACTCCCTTTGCCACTATGTTGGGTGTGTAGCTTCATGCACAGAGGTGTCTCTGTAGAAGCCAAGAATGTTCCTGAGAGATGAGGTTCACTAGAGCTCTCCTACAGAGCATAGACCTGTCCATGTGGTTTTGTCTTACCCTGTGAGTTGGGCCCCCGAGGTCCGACCCAGCTCCAGGGAAACAGCCCCTGAGAAAAAACATCCAGGAACAGCTTTGCGCCCAGGCTGGGAAATGCAGTTCACAGGAGGCAAGGCAAGCGAGCCTCCTGCAGGGAAAAAGAGGCCTTACTGCTCCTGGACGATCAGGCTGCAAGAGTGTGTGAGACCTCACTTGTGCCTTACTGGCCTCAGCTCCGCCGTTGCCTGTTGTTCCGAGCTAGGACCCAGGCCTACTTGGAGAAGGGTTAGGGTGCGGATTTCTACAAACTGTCAAGGACGACAGCAATGAGAATTCTCTTAGCAGTAAGGGAGAGCATTGTATGGATTCTCAAGCTGTTGTTTGAATGACAGCTTCAAAGCTACACAGAGAGAATCAGGCTCTCTGTTCCCCTATTTTGGCTGTGCAGCTTCACACACAGAATTTGACTCTGTTGGAGCCAGAAATATTCCTGAAAGACTTAGGCTCACCAAAGCTGTCCTCCAGAGCAAAGACATTGGATGTGGTTTTGCCTTCCCTTGTCAGTATGGGTCCCCTAGCTTGGCCCCAGCTCCGGGGATACAGCCTCTGAAAAAAATCTTCCAAGAAGCGATTTTTCCTCCAGGCTGTTAAGCGGAATTCGCAGTTTGCAAGTTAAGGAAGCCTGCTTCGTGGAAGAGCAAGCAGCCAACTGGCCCTGTGTTAGGAAGCCTGTATTTGAAAGGAATGGGTTAGCTTCTACAGCGGGAGAACCTCAGATCTGCTCAGGGGGCTGAAATACTAGAGTCAGGGTCGAGGTTCTCCCTTGTCCTTTGCGCACCTTGCAAAGACATTCCTAGCTTCTAGCGTTAGTGTCCCTGTAGTAGCAGGCTGCAGGAGCATGTGATAAATGACTGCCGCGTTCCTGTCCTCAGCTCCGCTATTGACTTTCTATTCGAACTAGAACCCAGGCCTACTTTGAGAGGGGTTAGGGTCCAGTGTTTCCAAACTGCCAAGGGCTACGGCAATGCGAGCTCTGTCAGAGGTAAGAAAAGAGCAATTGGTTGGATTCTTCAGCTGCTGCATGGCTGCACAGCTTCCGCGCCGCATGGAGAGCATGAGGCTCCTTGTGGCCCTATTTTGGGTACGCAGCAACATGCACACAGAATGTCTGTGTTCACTTATGTACAGGCTTATGTACACTAGAGCTCTCCTACAGAGCAAAGACCACTCAGTGGGCTCCAAGAGATACCTGTCACGGCTCGAGAAAAGAGTGGAGTCCTTTGCTTCCCCTCGAGATGAGGCCTGACTCCCCGGGTGAGTATGGAATGCAACCCCAAATCCCTGTCGCCTATGGAGAGGAACATTAAGTCCTGGATACAAGCCTAGATGAGGTCTAGTTTGCCCTTCAGTGAATGGAGCCCAATCCACAGCTCTCCCTGGCAACTCGAATGGAAGATTAGACTTCCTGGGCCAACACAAGAGGAAGCCTGAATTCCCCATCGTAACTCGAGAATCCCACCGAAACTCGAGAAAAACCACGTGCTTCCCTCGTCATCGCAAGATGAGGCCCTTTGTCCGCTACAGCATCTCAAGAGAAGTCCCACGTTCCATCCTGAAGTGCGAAACGGTACTTGGCACCCTTGATGCGACCCCAAAAGTTCCGCGACATACCAGACTCACTCAAGGGGAACACCGAGGTTCCCGGCACCACTTCATCTGACCCCTTCTCCTCTCCTGATTGCGACAGGAGGGTCGACTCCCCATCTCTGTCTGCAAGGGGTTCCCGACCTTCCGGGCGCACCTCAGGATGAGGCCGGTCTCATGAGGAAGTTCGAAACGTAGCCTCGTGGGTGGTGCCACATGTCGAAAGACCCCAATTTCACGGTCCACTCTTGAAAAGAACCCGATGCCAGCACACCTCTTTGAAGGAAAACCTGTGGATGAAGGCACAACACGAAGGGGCACTGACACCCGCGTGCATCGTCCAGAAAAACCCGCAGGTCCCACAGACATTTCGACAAGTGGCCTGTCACCCTGTAAACAACTCGAAAGGCAAACGAAGGTCCATTCATCAACAGAAGACTAGGTGTGACTCTCTTGTCCCTACTCTGCAGGGACCATGGGATCCGAGTCAGAAACGGAGAGGAAGCCTGAGGTTCCTGCGTCCACTCGAGATGAGGCCCTCTTCCATTGCACCACACCCAGTGGAGTCCCGAGAGGCCCCTACCAATTCCACAGTATCCCTGAGTTCTCAGAGGCACAATGAGAAGCTCCCTGAGGTCACAGGCACAAGTCGAGGGAACCCTGGGTTTTCTGCCATGACTCGAGAAAGACCTCGAGAGTGCTTCAAAATGTGTTGAGTCGCGATTCCCCTACCATGACTCGAGAGCCATGACACGCGCCCCCTCTTCACGCGCATGGAGACCTGACTAACCTGGCACTGCACGAGAGGCTCCCTGAGATCCTCATCGTACCTCGTGAGGAAACCCACACTGCCTCGGCAGCTCGAGGAAACACATGAGACACCCCGGTCATCACGAGATGAGGGCCTTATTTTCCTGCATGGCCTGGAGACCAATCACGAGTCCTCTCTCCAAATTGAAGAGCAGGCTGGACTCCGTTGAGGCCGCTCAGGGGGCTACAACAGATCCGCGTCGCGACTCGAGAGGAGAGCGGAGTCCTTGGCTTCCCCTCGAGACGAGGTCTGACTCCCCGGGGGAGCCTGGAATGCAACCCCGAGATCCCTGCTTTCCCTGGAGAGGAATAGTATGTCCCGGACACACGCCTAGGTGAGGTCTCTTCGGCCCTTCAGTGACTCTGGCGCAACGCCCAGCTTTCCCTCTCAACTAGAGGGGAAGATTGGGCTTCCCAGGGCCAACCCAAGGGGAAGGCTGAGATCCCCGTCGGAACTCGACAATCCCGCCGCAACTCGAAAAAAACCACGTGGTTCCCACCTCTTGGCAAGATGAGGCCCTTGCCGCGACGGCGTCTCAAGGGAAGTCCCCTGTTCCGCCCTGAAGGGCGAAACGGTCCCTGACAACCTTCCTGCGACCCCCAAAATTCCCCTGACACGCCGGGTTCCCTCGAGGGGAACACCGAGGGTCCCGGCACCGCTTCCTCTGAGCCCCTTCTCCCCTCCTGATGGCGACAGGAGAGGCGATTCCCCTGCGTGGTCTGGAAGGGGTTCCCGGGCTTCCCGGCGCACCTCAGGAGGAGGCCGGTCTCACGAGGAAATTCGAGACGAGCCACGTGGGTGGGGCCACATGCTAAACGCCCCCGAGTCCCCGGTCCGCTCTTGAGAAGGACCCAATGCACGGACCCCTCTTCAAAGGCAACCCTGTGGGTGAAGGCACAACACGAAGGGGCACTGCCACCCCCGTGCATCGTCCGCAAAGACCCGCGGGTTCCACACACAGCTCGACGAGGGGCCTGAGAACCCCTGAGCAACTCGAGAGGCCAGCGGGGTTCCCTTCCTCAGACAAGACGAGGCCTGACTCTCCTGTCCCAACTCTGCAGGGACCCTGTGGGCAGAGTCCGAAACGGAGAGGAAGCCTGAGGTTCCTGCCTCCCCTCGAGGTGAGGCCCTCTTCTGTTGCGCCAGACCCAGCGGAGTCCCGAGGGGCCCCGCCACCTCCACAGGATCCCTCGCCTCTCAGAGGCACCCTGGGAAGTTCCCTAAGGTCCCCGGCAGAAGGCGAGGGAAACGAGGGTTTCCCGCCGCCCCCCGAGAAAGACCTCGAGAGTCCTTCTTCAACGCGTCTCGAGGCCCTAGTCCCCTCCCGTGACTCGAGAGCCAGGACGCGCTCCCCCTCGCCACGCGCATGGAGACCTGACTTCCCTGGCGCCGCACGAGAGGCTCCCTGAGATCCTCGTCGTGCCTCGGGAGAAAACCCCCACGGGCGCCGCAGCTCGAGGAAACCCCGGAGAAGCCCCCGTCCTCGCGAGCTGAGGGCCTTCTTTTCCTGCATGGCCTGAAGAGCAATCCCGGGTCCTCTCTCCAAACGGAAGAGGAGGCTGGACTCCCTTGAGGCCGCTCAGGGGGCTCCAAGAGACCCGCGTCGCGACTCGAGAGGAGAGCGGAGTCCTTGGCTTCCCTTCGAGACGAGGCCTGACTCCCCGGGGGAGCCTGGAATGCAACCCCGAGATCCCTGCCTTCCCTGGAGAGGAATATTAGGTCCCGGACACACGCCTAGGTGAGGTCTCTTCGGCCCTGCAGTGACTCGAGCGCAACCCCCAGCTTTCCCTCGCAACCCGAGGGGAAGATTGGGCTTCCCAGGGCCAACCCAAGGGGAAGGCTGAGATCCCCGTCGGAACTCGACAATCCCGCCGCAACTCGAAAAAAACCACGTGGTTCCCACCTCTTGGCAAGATGAGGCCCTTGCCCGCGACGGCGTCTTAAGGGAAGTCCCCTGTTCCGCCCTGAAGGGCGAAACGGTCCCTGACAGCCTTCCTGCGACCCCCAAAAGTCCCCCGACACGCCGGGGTCCCCCGAGGGGAACACCGAGGGTCCCGGCACCGCTTCCTCTGAGCCCCTTCTCCCCTCCTGATGGCGACAGGAGAGGCGATTCCCCTGCGTGGTCTGGAAGGGGTTCCCGGCCTTCCCGGCGCACCTCAGGATGAGGCCGGTCTAACGAGGAAATTCGAGACAAGCCACGTGGGTGGGGCCATATGCCAAACGCCCCCGATTCCCCGGTCCGCTCTTGAGAAGGACCCGAGGCCCGGACCCCTCTTCGAAGGCAACCCTGTGGGTGAAGGCACAACACGAAGGGGCACTGCTACCCCTGTGCATCGTCTGTAAAGACCCGCGGGTTCCACACACAGCTCGACGAGGGGCCTGAGACCCCCTGAGCAACTCGAGAGGCCAGCGGGGTTCCCTTCCTCAGACAAGACGAGGCCTGACTCTCCTGTCCCAACTCTGCAGGGACCCTGCGGGCGGAGTCCGAAACGGAGAGGAAGCCTGAGGTTCCTGCCTCCCCTCGAGGTGAGGCCCTCTTCCGTTGCACCAGACCCAGCGGAGTCCCGAGGGGCCCCGCCACCTCCACAGGATCCCTCGCCTCTCAGAGGCACCCTGGGAAGTTCCCTAAGGTCCCCGGCAGAAGGCGAGGGAAACGAGGGTTTCCCGCCGCCCCCCGACAAAGACCTCGAGAGTCCTTCTTCAACGCGTCTCGAGGCCCTAGTCCCCTCCCGTGACTCGAGAGCCATGACGCGCTCCCCCTCGTCACGCGCATGGAGACCTGACTTCCCTGGCGTCGCACGAGAGGCTCCCTGAGATCCTCGTCGTGCCTCGGGAGAAAACCCCCACGGGCGCCGCAGCTCGAGGAAACCCCTGAGACGCCCGCGTCCTCGCGAGCTGAGGGCCTTCTTTTCCTGCATGGCCTGAAGAGCAATCCCGGGTCCTCTCTCCAAATGGAAGAGGAGGCTGGACTCCCTTGAGGCCGCTCAGGGGGCTCCAAGAGACCCGCGTCGCGACTCGAGAGGAGATCGGAGTCCTTGGCTTCCCCTCGAGACGAGGCCTGACTCCCCGGGGGAGCCTGGAATGCAACCCCGAGATCCCTGCCTTCCCTGGAGAGGAATATTAGGTCCCGGACACACGCCTAGGTGAGGTCTCTTCGGCCCTGCAGTGACTCGAGCGCAACCCCCAGCTTTCCCTCGCAACCCGAGGGGAAGATTGGGCTTCCCAGGGCCAACCCAAGGGGAAGGCTGAGATCCCCGTCGTAACTCGAGAATGCCACCGCAACTCGAGAAAAACCACGTGGTTCCCACCTCTTGGCAAGATGAGGCCCTTGCCCGCGACGGCGTCTCAAGGGAAGTCCCCTGTTCCGCCCTGAAGGGCGAAACGGTCCCTGACAGCCTTCCTGCGACCCCCAAAAGTCCCCCGACACGCCGGGGTCCCCCGAGGGGTACACCGAGGGTCCCGGCACCGCTTCCTCTGAGCCCCTTCTCCCCTCCTGATGGCGACAGGAGAGGCGATTCCCCTGCGTGGTCTGGAAGGGGTTCCCGGCCTTCCCGGCGCACCTCAGGATGAGGCCGGTCTCACCAGGAAATTCGAGATGAGCCACGTGGGTGGGGCCACATGCCGAACTCCCCCGATTCCCCGGTCCGCTCTTGAGAAGGACCCGAGGCCCGGACCCCTCTTCGAAGGCAACCCTGTGGGTGGAGTCACAACATGAAAGGGCACTGCCACCCCCGTGCATCGTCCGCAAAGACCCGCGGGTTCCACACACAGCTCGACGAGGGGCCTGAGACCCCCTGAGCAACTCCAGAGGCCAGCGGGGTTCCCTTCCTCAGACAAGACGAGGCCTGACTCTCCTGTCCCAACTCTGCAGGGACCCTGCGGTCGGAGTCCGAAACGGAGAGGAAGCCTGAGATTCCTGCCTCCCCTCGAGGTGAGGCCCTCTTCCGTTGCGCCAGACCCAGTGGAGTCCTGAGGGGCCCCGCCACCTCCACAGGATCCCTCGCCTCTCAGAGGCACCCTGGGAAGTTCCCTAAGGTCCCCGGCAGAAGGCGAGGGAAACGAGGGTTTCCCACCGCCCCCCGACAAAGACCTCGAGAGTCCTCCTTCAACGCGTCTCGAGGCCCTAGTCCCCTCCCGTGACTCGAGAGCCATGACGCACTCCCCCTCGCTACGCGCATGGAGACCTGACTTCCCTGGTGCCTAACGAGAGGCTCCCTTAGATCCTCGTCCTGCCTCCGGAGAAAACCCCCACAGGCGCCGCAGCTCGAGGAACACCTGAGACGCCCCCTTCCTCACGAGCTGAGGTCCTTCTTTTCCTGCATGGCTTGGAGAGCAATCCCGAGTCCTCTCTCCAAACTGAAGAGGAGGCTTGACTCCCTTGAGGCCACTCAGTGGGCTCCAAGAGATCCGCGTCGTGGCTCGAGAGGAGAGCGCAGTCCTTTGCTTCCCCTCGAGGCGAAGCCTGACTCCCCGGTGGAGTCTGGAGTGCGACCCCGAGATCCTTGTCTTCCCATAAGAGGACTATTAGGTCCTGGACACACGCCTAGATGAGGTCTCTTTGGCCCTGCAGTGACTCGAGCACAACCCCCAGCTTTCGCTCGCAACTCAAAGGGAAGTTTTGGCTTCCCAGGGCCAACACAAGAGGAAGCCTGAAATCCCAGTCGTAACTCGAGAATCCCGCCGCAACTCGAGAAAAACCACGTGGTTCCATTGTCTTCGCAGCATGAGGCCCTTGCCCGCCACAGCATCTCAAAAGAAGTCCCACGTACCTACTGAAGTGCAAAATAGTACTCTGCACCCATGATGGCACCCGCAAAGTTCCCCAACATACATGCCTCACTCGAGGGGAACACCCATGTTCCCCACACCACATCATTTGAGCCCCTTCTCCCCTCCTGATTGCAACAGGAGTGTCGATTCTCCTGCTTTGTCTGGAAGGTGTTACCGATCTTCCCATTGCACCTCAGAATGAGGCCGGTCTCACGAGGAAATTGGAGATGTAGCCTCGTGGGTGGTGCCACATGCGGAAAGACCCCATTTCCTGGTCCGCTATTAATAAGAACCCGATGCTCGTACACTTCTTCGAATGCATCCCGTTGGATGAAGGCACAATAAGGAGGGGCCCTGCACACCAATGCATCTTTTGGAAAATTCTGCAGGTTCCACATACAGCTCGACAAGTGATCTGTTACCTCGTGAACAACTCGAGAGGCAAGCTAAGTTTCATTTCTCCACAGAATACGAGGCCTGACTCTCCTGTCCCAACTCTGCAGGAATCCTGAGATCGGAGTCTGAAATGGAGAGGAACCCTGAGGTTCCTTCCTCAACACGAGATGAGGCCCTCTTGCATTATACCACACCCAGTGGTGTCCCGAGTGGCCCCTCCCAACTCCACAGAATCCCTGACTTCTCAGAGGCACCATGTTAAGCTCCCTGAGGTCACCGGCACAAGTCGAGAAAAACCAGGGTTTCCTGCCGCAACCGGAGAAAGACCTTGAGAGTCGTTCTTCAACGCCTCTTGAGGCCCGATGCCCCTACCATGACTCGAGAGCAATGACGCGCTCCCCCTCCACACGTGCATGGAGACCTGACTTTCCTGTCACCACACAAGAGACTCCCTGAGCTCCCCATCGTATCTTGTGAGAAACCCCATCCTGGCACTGCACCTCGAGAAAAAGCACAAGACGCCCCTGTCATCACGATATGAGGGCCTTCTTTTCCTGCATGGCCTGGAGAGCAATCCCGAGTCCTCTCTCCAATCTCCACAGGAGGCTTGACTCCCTTTAGGCCACACAATGGGCTCTAAGAGATACCCGTCGCGACTCAAGAGGAGAGGGGAGTCCATTCATTACCCTCTTGAAGAGGCCTGACTCCTCGGGAGGATCTGGAATGCAACTCCGAGATCCCTGTTGCCCCTTGAAAGGAACATTAGGTCCTAGACACAAGCCTAGATGAGGTCTCTTTTGCCCTGCAATAACTCGAGCCAACCCCCAGCTCTAGCTCTCAACTCGTATGGAAATTTGGACTTCCCTGGGCCAACACAAGAGGAAGCCTGAATTCCCTGCCGCAACTCGAGAAAAACCACGTGGTTCCCCCGTCATCACAAGATGGGGCCCGTGCTCACTACAGCGTCTCAAGAGAAGTCCCACGTTCCGTGTTGAAGTGCGAAACGTTACTTGGCACCCTTAATGCGACCCCAAATGTTCCCCGACACACCGGTTTCATTTGAGGGGAACACCGAGGTTCCCGGCACCACTTCTTTTGAGCCCCTTCTCCCCTCCTGATAGCGACAAGAGGGTCGATTCCCATGCTTTGACTTAAAGGGGTTCCCGACATTCACGGCGCACCTCAGGATGAAGCCGGACTCATGGGAAATTTCGAGACGTGGCCTCGTGGGGGGTGCCACATGCCGAAAGACCCCGATTTCCCAGTACAGTCTTGAGAAGAACCCGATGACCAGACACCTCTTTGAAGACAACCCTGTGGATGAAGGTACAACAAAAGGGGCACTGACACCCCTGTGCATCGTCCAGAAAAACCCACAGGTTCCACATACAGCTCTACAAGAGGCCTGTCACCCCGTGAACAACTCGAGATGCAAGCGGATTTCCATTCCTCCACACAAGATGAGTCCTGACTCTCCTCTCCCAACTCTGTAGGAACATGCGATCCGAGGCAGAAATGAAGAGGAAACCTGATGTTCCTGCTTTATCTAAAGATGATGCCTTTTTCCATTTCACCAAACCCAGTGGAGTTCCGAGAGGTCACTCCCAACTCCACAGTATCCCTGATTTCTCAGAGGCACCTGAGAAGCTCCCTGACGTAACATGCATGAGTCGAGGGAACCCATGGTTTCCTGCCACAACCTGAGAAAGACCTTGAGAGTCCTTCTTCAATGCGTCTTGAGGTCCAAATCCCCTATCATGACAAGAGAGCAATGACGCACTCCCCCTCGCCACGCGCATGGAGACCTGACTTCCCTGGCGCCGCACAAGATGCTCCCTGAGCTCCCAGCCTTACCACGTGGGAAACACCACACTTGTGCCTCAGCTCGAGAAAACCCACGAGATGCCCCTGTCATCGCGAGATGAGGGCCTTCTTTTTCTGCATGGCCTGGAGAGCAATACCGAGTCCTCTCTCCAAAATCCACAGGAAGCTTGGCTCCCTGTAGGCCACTCAGTGGGCTCCAAGAGATATCCGTCTCGACTCGAGAGGAGAGTGGAGTCATTTGCTTCCCCTCGAGATGAGGCCTGACTCCCCGGGTGAGTCTGGAATGCAACCCCGAGATCCCTGTCGCCCCTGGAGAGGAACATTAGATCCTGGACACAAGCCAAGATGAGGTCTCTTTTTCCCTACAGTGACTCGTGCGCAATCCCCAGCTCTCCCTCGCAACTCGAATTGAAGATTGGACTTCACTGGGACAACACAAGAGGAAGCCTGAAATCCCCGTCGTAACTCGAGAATCCCGCCGTAACTCGAGAAAAACCAAGTGGTTGCCCCACCATCGCAATATGAGTCACTTTCCCGCTACAGCGTCTCAAGAGTAGTCCCACGTTCCATCTTGAAGTGCGAAACAGTACTTGGCACCCTTGATGCTACCCCAAAAGTTCCCCAACATACCGGTCTCACTTGAGGGGAACACCGAAGTTCCCGGCACCATTTCTTTTGAACGCCTTCTCCCCTCCTGATCACGACAGGAGGGTCGATTCCCCTGCTTTGTCTGCAAGGGTTTCCCGACCTTAACGGCACACCTCAGGATGATTCCGGTCTCATGAGGAAGTTCGAGACGTAGCCTCGTGGTGGTGCCACATGCCGAAAGACTCCGATTGCCCGGCCCGCTGTTGATAAGAACCCGATGCCTGGACACCCCTTAGAAGGCAACCCTGTGGATGAAGGCACAACACGAAGGGGCACAGACACACCCGTGCACCGTCCGGAAAAACCTACAGGTTCCACACACAGGTCGACACGTGGTCTGTCACCCCGTGCACAACTCGAGAGGCAAGCTGAGTTCCATTCTCCACACAGGACGAGGCCTGACTCTCCTGTCCCAAATCTGCTGGGACCCTTCAATCCGAATCAGAAATGGAGAGGAACCCTGAGGTTCCTGCCTCAACTCAAGATGAGGCCCTCTTCCATAGCACCAAAACCACTGGAGTCCCGAGAGGTCCCTCCAACCCACAGTGTTCCTGACTTCTCAGAGGCACCCTGACAAGCTCCCTGAGATCTCCGGCACAAGTTGATGGAACCCAGGGTTTCCTGCCGCAACCCGAGAAAGATTGGATAGTCCTTCTTTGATGCATCTTGAGGCCCGATTCCCCTACCATGTCTCAAGAGTAATGAAGCGCTCCCAGTACCCATGCGCATGGAGACTTAACTTCCCTGGCACCTCACGAGAGGCTCCCTGAGGTCCCCGTCGTACCTCGTGAGAAACCCCACACTGGCGCCGCAGCTCGAGAAAACCCACGAGACGCCCCCGTTATAGTGAGATGAGGGCCATCATTAACTGCATGGCCTGGAGGGCAATCCCGAGTCGTCTCTCCAAACTCCACGGGAGGCTTGACTCACTAAGGCTACTCAGTGCGCTCAATAGGTACCCGTCGCGACTCGAGAGGAAACAGGAGTACTTTGCTTCCCCTAGAAACAAGGCCGGACTTCCCGGGTGAGTCTGAAATGCCACCCCGAGATCCCTGTCACCCCTGGAGAGGAATATTCGGTCCTGGACACAAGCCTAGATATGGTCTATTTTGCCCCGCAGTGACTCGAGTGGGATCCCAGCTCACCCTCGAAACTCGAATGAAAGATTGGACTTCCATGGGCCAACACAGGAGGAAATCTGAATCCCCCGTCGAAACTCGAGACTCCCGCCGCAATGCGAGAAAAACCACGTGGTTCACTCGTCATCCCAAGATGAGGCCCTGGCCCGCTACAGCGTCTCAAGTGAAGTCCCACGTTCCGTCTTGAAGTGCGAAATGCTACTTTTCACCCTTGATGTAACCCCAAAAGTTCCCCGACACACCGTTCTCACCGAGGGGAACACCGAAGTTCCCGGCACCACTTCATCTGATCACTTTCTCCCCTCCTGATCACGACAGGAGGGTAAATTCCCCTGCTTTGCCTGGAAGGAGTTCCCGCCCATCCTGGCGCACCTAAGGATGAGGCCTTTGTCAGGAGGAAATTCGAGACGTAGCCTCGTGGGTGGTGCCACATGCCAAAAGACCCCGATTGTTCGGTCCACTCTGGATAAGAACCCGATGCCCGGACACCACTTCGAAGGTAACCCTGTGGATGAAGGCACAACAGAAGGGTTACTAAAACTCCCGTGCATCGTACAGAAAAACACGCAGGTTCTACACACAGCTCGACAAGTGGAATGTCACCCCATGATCAACTCGATAGGCAAGCAGAGTTCGTTTCCTCCACACAAGACGAGGCCTGACTCTCCTGTCCCAACTCTTCAGGGACCTTGCCATCCGAGTCAGAAATGGAGAGGAAACCTGAGGTTCCTGCCTCAACTCGAGATGAGGCCCTCTTCCATTGCACCAAACCCAGATGAGTCGCGAGAGGCCCCTCCCAACTCCACAGTATCCCTGAATTCTCAGAGGCACCTTGAGAATCTACCTGAGGTCACCGGCACAAGTCGAGGGAACACAGGGTTTCCTGCTGCGACCCGAGAAAGACCTTGAGAGTCCTTCGGCGCGTCTTGAGGCCCGATTCCCCTACCATGACTCGAGAGCAAAGACCCGCTCCCCATCGCCATGCGCATGGAGACCTGACTTCCCTGACGCCTGAAGAGAGTCTCCTTGAGCTCCCCGTCGTACCTCTTCGGAAACCCCATTCAGGCACCGCAGCTTGAGAAAACCCACGATACGCCCCCGTCATCACGAGATGAGAGACTTCTTTCCTGCCTGGCATGGAGAGCAAAACCGAGTCCTCTCTCCAGACTCCACAGGAGGCTTGACTCTCTTTAGGCCTCTCAGTTGGCTCCAAGAGATACCTGTCAGGACTTGAAGGGAGAGCGGAGTCCTTTGCTTCCCCTCGAGACGAGGCCTGACTCCCCGTGTGAGTCTGGAATGCAACCCCGAGTTCCTGTCGCACCTGGAGAGGAAAATTCGGTCCTGGACACAAGCCTAGATGAGGTCTATTTTGCACTGCAGTTACTAGGGAGCAATCGCCAGCTCTCCCTCGCAAATCGAATGGAAGATTGGACTTCCCTGGGCCAATACAATTGGAAGCCTGAATTCGACACCGTAACTCGAGAATCCCACCGAAACTCGAGAAAATCCACGTGGTTCCCCCATCAGCGCTAGATGAGGCCCTTGCCCGCTACAGCGACTCAAGAGAAGTCCCACGTTCTGTCTTGAAGTGCGAAACGGTATTTGGCACCCTTGATGCAATCTCACAATTCCCCGACATATCGGTCTCACTCGAAAGGAACACCGAGGTTCCCGGAACCACTTCATTTGAGCTCCTTCTCCCCTCGTGATCGCGACAGGAGTGTCGATTCCCCTGCTATGTCTGGAAGGGGTTCCCGACCTTTCCGGCGCGCCTAAGGATGAGGCAGGTCTCACGAGGAAATTCGAGACATAGCCTCGTGGGTGGTGCCACAAGCCGAAAGACCCCGATTTCCCGGTCTGCTCTTGATAAGAACGTGATGCCCTGACACCTTTACGAAGGAAAACCTGTGGATGAAAGCACAACACGAAGGGGCACTGACACCCCCATGCATCGTCCAGAAAAACCCGCAGGTTACAAACACAGTTCGACAAGTGGTCGGTCAGCCCGTGAACAACTCGACAGGCAAGTGGAGTTCCATTCCTCCACACAAGACGAGACCTGATTTTCTGTACCAACTCTGCAGGGAAACTGCGATCCGAGTCAGTACCAGCGACAGGAAACCCAGGAGAGGAAACATGAGGTTCCTGCCTCCACTCGAGATGAGGCTCTCATCCATTGCACCAAACCCAGTGGAGTCCAGAGAGGCCCCTCCCAACTCCACAGTACCCCTGACTTCTCAGAGGCACCCGAAGAAGCTCCATGAGGTCACCGGCACATGTCGAGGGAACCCAGGGTTTCCTGCCACAATGCGAAAAAGACCTCGAGAGTCCTACTTCAACGTGTCTTGAAGCCCTAATCTGCTGCCATGGCTCTATAGAAATGACACGCACCCTCTCGCCACACACATGGAGACCTGACTTCCCTGGCGCCATAAGAGAGGCTCCCTGAGCTCCCTGTCGTACCTCATGAGAAACCCCACACTGACGCCGCAGCTCGAGAAAACCCACCATACGCCCCTGTCATCGCGAGATGAGGGCCTTCTTTTCCTGCATGGCCTGGAGAGGAATCCCGAATCCTCTTTCCAAACTCCACAGGAGGCTTGACTCCCTTTAGGCCACTTAGTGGGCTCCAAGAGATACCTGTCGAGACTCGAGAGGAGAATGGAGTCCTTTGCTTCCCCTCGAGACAAGGCCTGACTCACCAGGTGGGTCTGGGATGCAACCCCGAGATCCCTATCTCCCCTGGAGAGGAACATTAGGTCCTGGAAACAAGCCTAGATGAGGTCTCTTTTGCCCTTCTGTAACTCGAGAGCAATCCCCCGCTCTCCCTAACAACTCGAATGGAAGATTGGACTTCCCTGGGCCAACACAAGAGGAAGCCTGAATTCCCCTTCGTAACTCGAGAATCCCGCCGCAACTCGAGAAAAAGCACTTGGTTCCCTTGTCATCGCAAGATGAGGCCCTTGCCCGCTACAGCTTCTCAAGAAAAGTCCCACGTTCCGTCTTGAAGTGCGAAACGATACTTGACACCCTTGATGTGACCCCAAAAGTTCCCCGAAATATCAGTCTCACTCGAGGTGAACACCGAGGTTCCCGGCACCAGTTTATCTGAGCCCCTTCTCCCCTCCTGTTCGAGATAGGAGGGTCACTTCCCCTGCTTTGTTTGTAAGGGGTTCCCGACCATCACGGTGCACTTCAGGATGAGGCCGGTCTCACGAGGAAATTCGAGACGTAGCTCGCGGGTGGTGCCACATGCCAAAAGACTATGATTTCCCGGTATGCTCTTGATAAGAACCCGATGCCTGGACACCTCTTCGAAGGCAACCCTGTGGATGAAGGCACAACACAAAGGGGCACTGACCCCCTCGTGCATCGTCTGGAAAAACCCGCAGGTTCTACATACAGCTCAACAAGTGGCTTGTCACCCCTGAAGAACTCGAGAGGCAAGTGGGGTTTCATTCCTCTACACAAGACGATGCCTGACTCTCCTGTCCCAACTCTGCAGGGACTTTGCGATCCGAATCAGACCAGCGCCAGTGAAGTCACGAGAGGAACGCTGAGGTTCCTGCCTCCACTCGAGATTAGGACCTCTTCCATTGCACGAAACCCAGTGGAGTCCCAAGAGACGCGTCCCAGCTCCACAGTATCCCTGACTTCTCAGAGGCACCCTGAGAAGTTCCCTGAGGTCACCAGCGCAATTCGAGTGAACCCAGGGTTTACTGCCGCCACCATAGAAAGAACTCAAGAGTCCTTCTTCAACACGCTTTGAGGCCTGATTCCCCTACCATGACTCGAGGGCAATGACGCACTCCCTCTGCTACACTCATGAAGCCCTGACTTCCCTGGCGCCACACGAGAGGCTCCCTGAGCTCCCCATCATACCTCGTGAGAAACCCCACACTGGCGCCGCAGATAGAGAAAACCCACAAGACGCCCCCGTTTTCGCGACATGACGGCCTTCTTTTCTAGCACGGCCTGGAGAGCAATCCCGAGTCCTCTCTCCAAACTCCACAGTAGGCTTGACTCCATTTTGGTCACTCAGTGGACTCCAAGACATACCCGTCGCGACTCGAGAGGAGAGCGGAGTCTTTTCCTTCCCCTCGAGGCGAGGCCTGACTCCTCGGTTGAGTCTGATATACGAACCGGAGATCCCTGTCGCCCATGGAGAGAAACATTAGGTCCTGGACACAAGCCTAGATGAGGTCTCTTTTTTCCTGCAGTGACTCGAGAGCAATCCCCAACTCTCCCTCGCAACTCGAATGGAAGACTGGACTTCCCTGGGCCAACAGAAGAGGAAGCCTGAATTTCCCGTTGTAACTCAAGAATCCCGCCACAACTCGAGAAAAACCACGTCGTTCCCTCTTCATCGCAAGATGCGGCCATTGCCGCTACAGCGTCTCAAAAGAAGTCTTACGTTCCATCTTGAAGTGCGATACGGTACTTGGCACCTTTGATGCGACCCCAAAAGTTCCCCAACACACTGGTCTCACTGGAGGGGAACACCGAGGTTCCCGGCATCACCTCATCTGTGCCCCTTCTCCCCTCCTGATCGAGACAGGAGGGTCGATTCCCCTGCTTTGTCTGCAAGGGGTTCCGACCTTTCCGGCGCACCTCAGGATGAGGCCGGTCTCACTAGGAAATTCGAGACGTAGCCTGGTGGGTGGTGCCACATGCGGAAAGACCCCAATTTCCCGGTGCGCTCTTAATAAGAACCCGATGCCCGGGCACCTCTTCGAAAGCAAACCTGTGGATGAATGCACAACACGAAGGTGTACTGACATCCCCATGCATAGTACGGAAAAACACGCAGATTCCAAACACAGATCGACAAGTGTCCTGTCATCCCTTGAAGAACTAGAGAGGCATGCGGAGTTCCGTCCCTGCACACAAGAGAAGGCCTGACTCTCCTTTCCCAACTCTGCAGGGACCGTGCGATCGGAGTCAGAAATGTAGATGAAACCTGACGTTCCTGCATCAACTCGAAATGAGGCCCTCTTCCATTGCGCCATACCCAGTGGAGTCCCGAGAGGCCCCTCCCAACTCCACAGTATCCCTGACTTCTCAGAGGCACCCTCAGAAGCTCTCTGCGGTCACTGGCACAAGTCGAGTGAACCCAGGGTTTCCTGCTGCATTCTGAGAAAGACCTCGAGAGTCCTTCTTTACCGCGTCTTGAGGCCCGATACCCTACCATGACTGGAGAGCAATGACGCATTTCCCTCGCCACGCCCATGGAAACCTAACTTCCCTGGCGCCACACGAGAGGCTCCCTGCCCTCCCCGTCCTACCTCATGAAAACCCCACACTGGCACCGCCGCTCGAGAAAACTCATGAGACGCCCCCATCATCGTAAGATGAGGGCCTTCTTTACCTACATGACCTAGAGAGCAATCCCGAGTCCACTCTCCAAACTCCACTGGAGGCCTGTCTCCCTTTAGGCCACTCAGTAGCCTCCAAGAGATACACGTCGCTACTCTAGAGGAGAGCGGAGTCCGTTGCTTCCCCTCGAGCCGAGGCCTGTCTACTTGGGTGAGTCTGGAATGGGATCCCGAGATCCGTGTCGCCCCTGTAGAGGAAAACTCGGTCCTGGACACAAGCCTAAATGAGGCCTTTTTTGTCCTGCATTGACTCAAGTGCAATCCCCAGCTCTCCCTCGCAACTCGAATGGATGATTGGACTTCCCTGGGCCAACACAAGAGGAAGCCTGTATTCCCATTGTAATTCGAGAATCCCGAGGCAACTGGAGAAAAACAACGTGGTTCCTCCGTCATCGAAATATGAGGCCCCTGTCAGCTATAGCGTCTCCAGGGAAGTCCCATGTTCCGTCTTGAAGTGTGAAACGGTACTTGGCACCCTTGATGCGACCCCCAAATTTCCCTGACACCCCGGTCTCACTCGAGGAGAACACGAAGGTTCCCAGCACCGCTTCAGCTGAGCCTCTTCTCCCCTCCTGATGGCGACAGGAGGGTCGATTCCCCTGCTTTGTCTGGAAGGGGTTCCCAGACTTCCCGGCGAACCTCAGGATGAGGCCAGTCTCACGAGGGAAGTCGAGACGTAGCCTCGTGGGTTGTGCCACATGCCGAAAGACCCCGATTTCCTGGTCCGCTATTGATAAGATCCCGATGCCCAGTCACCTCTTCGAAGGTAACCCTGTGGATGAAGGCACAAAACGAAGGGGCACTGACACCCCTGTGCATCGTCCCCCAAAACCGCAGGCTCCACATACAACTCGATAGGTGGCCTGTCATCCCGTGAACAACTCGAGAGGCAAGCGGAGTTCCATTACTCCACACAAGACGAGGTCTGACTCTCTTGTCCCAACTCTGCAGGGACCCTGCTATCCGAGTCAGAAATGGAGAGGAACCCTGACATTACTGCCTCAATCCGAGATTAGGTCCTCTTCAATTGCACCAGTCCCTGTGAAGTCCCGAGAAGCCCCTCTCTACTCCACAGTATCCCTGACTTCTCAGAGGAACCCCGCTAAGCTCCCTGAGGTTATGGGCACAAGTCGAGGGAACCCAGGGTTTCCTGCCACACCCCGAGAAAGACCTCGAGAGTTTTTCTTCGAAGCGTCTTGAGGCTCGATTCCCCTACCATGACTTGAGAGCAATGAGGCGCTCCCCCTCGCCACGTCCATGGAGACCTGACTTCCGTGGCACCACAGGAGTCTCCCTGAGCTCCCCGTCCTATCTCGTGAGAAACCCCAACCAGGCACTGCACCTTGAGAAAACCCACGAGACGCCCTCGTCATCGCGAGATGAGGGCCTTCTTTTCCTGCATGGCCTAGAGAGCAATCCCGAGTCCTCTCTCCAAACTCCACAGGAGGCTTAACTCCATTTAGGCCACTCTTGGGCTCCAAGGGATACCCGTCGCGACTCGAGAGGAGAGCGGAGTCCATTCATTCCCTTCGAGACGAGGCCTGACTCCCCGGGTGAGTCTGGAATGCAACCCCAAGATCCCTGTCGCCCCTGGAGAGAAAAATTCGGTCCTGGACACAAGCCTAGATGAGCTCTATTTTGCCCTGCAGTGACTCAAGAGAAATCTCCAGCTCTCACTTGCAACTCGAATGGAAGATTGGACTTCCCTGGGCCAACACAAGAGGAAACCTGTATTCCCCCTCGTAACTCAAGAATCCGGCCGCAACTCGAGAAAAAACACGTGGGTCCCTCGTCAGCGCTAGATGAGGCCCTTGCCCTCTACTGCGTCTCAAGAGAAGTCCCAGGTTCCATCTTGAAGTGCGAAACGGTACTTGGCACCCTTGATGCAACCCGAAAAGTTACCCGACTTACCAGTTTCACTCAAGGGGAGCACCGAGGTTCCCGGCACTACTTCATCTGAGCCCTTTCTCTTCTCCTGATCCCGAAAGGAGGGTCGATTCCCCTGCTTTGTCTGGAAAGGGTTCCCAGACTTTCCTGCGCACCTCAGGATGAGGCCGATCTCACGAGGAAATTCGAGATGTAGCCTAGTGGGTGGTGCAACATGCTGAAAGACCCCGATTTCCCGGTCCGCACTTGAGGAGAACCCGATGCCCGGACACCTATTCGAAGGCAACCCTGTGGATGAAGGCACAACAGGAAGGAGCACTGACGCCCCCGTGTATCTCCGAAAAACCCGCAGGTTCCACACACATCACGAAAAGTGGTGTCATCCTTGAACAACTTGAGATGTAAGCGGAGTTCCATTCCTCCGCAGAACACGAGACCTGACTCCTGAGCAAACTCAGCAGGGACCCTGCTATCTGAGTCAGATCCGGCTCCAGGAAGTCAGGAGCAGAACCCTGAGGTTCCTGCCTCAACTCGAGATGAGGCCCTCTTCCATTGCACCAAACCCAGAGGAGTCCCGAGAGGCCTCTCCCAAATCCACAGTATCCCTGACTTCTCAGAGGCACCCTGAGAAGCTCCCTGAGGTCACCGGCACAAGTCAAGGGAACCCAGGGTTTCCTGCCGCAACCCTAGAAAGACATCGAGAGTCCTTTTTCAACCCGTCATGAGGCCCGATTCCCCTACCCTGACTGGAGAGCAATGACGCGCTCCCCCTTGCCCCGCCCATGGAGACCTGACTTCCCTGGCGCCACGCGAGAGGCTACCTGAACTCCCCGTCATACCTCGTGAGAAATCCCACACTGGCTCCCCAGCTTGAGAAAACCCACGATACGCCTCCGTCATCACGAGATGAAGGCCTTCTTTTCCTGCATGGCCTGGAGAGCAATCCTGAGTCCTCTCTCCAAACTCCACAGGGGGCTTGACTCCCTTTAGGCCACTCAGTGGGCTCCAAGAGACACCTGTGGCGACTCAAGAGGAGAGCGGGGTCCTTTGCTTCCCCTCGAGTCGGGCTCTGACTCCCAGGATGCGTCTGGAATGCAACCCCGAGATCGCTGTCGGACCTGGAGTGGAATATTAGGTCCTGGACACAAGCCTAGATGAGGTCTCTTTTGCCCTGCAGTGACTCAAGAGCAAACCCCAGCTCTCCCTCGAAACTCAAATGGAAGATTGGACTTCCCTGGGCCAACACAAGAGGAAGCCTGAATTCCCCGTCGTAACTCGAGAATCCCTCCGCACCTTGAGAAAAACCACGTGATTCCCCCGTCATCCCAAGATGAGGCCCTTGCCCTCTACAGCATGTCAAGTGAAGCCCCAAGTTCGTATTGAAGTGCAAAACGGTACTTGGCACCCTTGAAGTGACCCCAAAAGTTTCCCGACACACCGGTCCCACTCGAGGGGAACACCGAGGTTCCCGGCACGACTTCAACTGAGCCCTTTCACTCCTCCTGGTCGCGACAAGATGGTCGATTCCCCTGCTTTGTCTGGAAGGGGTTCCCGATCTTCATGGCGCACCTCAGGATGACACCAGTCTAACGAAGAAATTCGAGACGTAGCCTCATGGATGGTGCCACGTTCTGAAAGACCCCGATTTCCTGCTCCGCTTTTGATAAGAACCCGATATCCGGACACCTCTTTGAAGGCAACCCTGTGGATGAAGGCACAACACGAAGGGGCACTGACCCCCTCATGCATCTTACGGAAAAAACCGAAGGTTCCACTCACAGCTCGACAAATGGTCTGTTATCCTGTGAACAACTCGAGAGGCAAGCAGAGTTCAATTCCTCCACACAAGACGAGGCCTGACTCTCCTGTCCCAACTCTTCAGGGACCCTGTGGTCGGAGTTTGAAATGGAGAGGAACGCTTAGGTTCCTGCCTCAACTCGAGATGAGAACCTTTGCCATTGCACCAAACCCAGTGGAGTTCCGAGAGCCCCTCCCAAGTCCACAGTATGCCTGACTTCTCAGAGGCACCCTGAGAAGCTCCCTGAGGTCACCGATTCAAGTCGAGGGAACCCAGGATTTCCTGCCGCAACCTGAGAAAGACCTCGAGACTCCTTCTTCAACGCGTCTTGAATCCCGATTTCCCTACCATGACTCGAGAGCATTTATGGGCTCCCCCTCATCACACGCATAGAGACCTGACTTTCCTGGCGCCACACGAGAGGCTCCCTGAGCTCCCCGTCGTACCTCGTGAGAAAACTCATACTTGCGCCCCAACTCGAGAAAACCCACAAGACGCCCCCGTCATTGCGAGCTGAGGGCCTTCTCTTCCTGTATGGCCTGGAGAGCAATCCCGAGTCCTCTCTCCAACTCCACAGGAGGCTTGACTCCCTGGAGGCCACTCAGTGGGCTCCAAGAGATACCTATCGCGACCCAGGAGGATATCAGAATGCTTTGCTTCCCCTCAAGCCGAGGCCTGACTCACTGGGTGAGTCTGGAATGCGTCCCCGTGATCCCTATCGCCCCTGGAGAGGAACATTAGGTCCTGGACACAAGCCTAGATGAGGTCTATTTTGACCTGCCGTGACTCGAGAGCAATTCCCACCCAGCTCTCCCTGGCAACTCGAATGGAAGAATGGACTTCCCTGGGCCAACACAAGAGGAAGCCTGAATTCCCCGTCGTAAGTCAACAATCCCATCGCAACTCGAAAAAAACCACGTGGTTTCCCCTTCATCACAAGATGAGGCCCTTGCCCGCCACAGCGTCTCAAGAGAAGTCCCACGTTTCGTCTTGAAGTTTGAAACAGTATTTGGCAAGCTTCATGTGACCCCAAAAGTTCCCTGACATACTGGTCTCACTCGAGGGGAACACCGAGGTTCCCGGCACCACTTCATCTGAGCCCCTACTCCCCTCCTGATCGTGACAGGAGGGTCGATTAACCTGCTTTGTCTGGAAGGCTTTCCCCACCTTCCAGGGGCACCTCAGCATGAGGCCCGTCTCACGAGGAAATTCGAGACGTAGCCTCGTGTGTGGTGCCGCTTTCCAAAAGACCCCGATTTCCCGGTCCGCTCTTGATAAGAACCCGATGCCCGCTCACCACTTCGAAGGCAACCCTGTGGATGAAAGCACATCACGTAGGGGCACTGACACCCCCATGCATTTTCTGGAAAAAACCGCAGGTTCCACACACAGCTCGCCAAGTGGCCTGTCACTCCTTGAACAACTCGAGAGGCAAGCGGAGTTCCATTCCTCCACACAAGATGAGGCCTGACTCTCCTGTCCCAACTCTGCAGGGACCCTGCGATCTGAGTCAGAAATGGAGAGGAACCCTGAGGTTCCTTCCTGATCTCGAGATTAGGCCCTCTTCCATTGCAGCAAACCCAGTGGAGTCCCGAGAGGCCTCTCCCAGCTCCATAGTATCCCTGACTTCTCAGAGGCACCCTGAGAAGCTACCTGAGGTCACAGGCACAAGTCGAGGGAACACAGGGTTTCCTGCTGCAACCCGAGAAAGACCTCGAGCGTCCTTTTTCATTGTGTTGAGCCCTGATTCCACTACCATGACTCGAGAGCAATGACGTGCGCCCCCTCGCCACTCGTATGGAGACTTGACTTCCCTGACACCACACGAGAGGCTCCCTGAGCTCCCGGTCGTACCTTGTGAGAAACCCCACACTGGCACCGCAGCTCCAGAAAAACCACGAGACTCCCCCGACATCGCGAGATGAGGGCCTTCTTTTCCTGCATGGCCTGGAGAGCAATCCCGCGTGCTCTCTCCAAACTCCACAAGAGAGGAGCCAAGATTGCTGAGGAGTAGGACGGGGAGAACTCTTTCCCCCCCAAACAATTTCATCAAAAGAGCATTTAAACATCGAGTAAATTCCACAATACAACTTATGAATGCTGCCAGAGGACATCAGGCAGCCAGAAAAGCAACCCAACTCTTGGAAAGTAGGTAGGAAAAAGTATAAAAGACAAAAAAAGAGACAAAAGAGGGAGGGAGTGATTTCTGTCCCGGGAAGATAGTCTTAAAAAGAGAAAAGTTTCCAAACACCAGGAAAGCTTTTCATTGCCAAATCTTTGCCAAGCTTTGGAAGCACAAAGGGCAACATAAGGGGGATAAAAATAAATAAACAATTAAAACTAGCAGATTGCAAGCCCTACGGTAACTCCCCCAGCCGGGAAGCAGTGCAGACGCCTGCTCACACCATTAGCAAGCAGGGGCTGGGCAGGGAGGTGCAGCGCGGGCTGCATCGCTTAGAGTAAGAATCTGGCCTGAATACCCTGAGCGCTATCTGAACGAAATAACTTGGGCTAGCAAACCAGACTCTGGGATATCTACCACGCAAAAAGCCAGCCCTAACCTAAGACACCGCCAGGCCCGCGCACGGAACAAAGGACTGAACAGAGATAGCCGGCTGCAGACCTTCCCCCTCCGGTGACAGGCAGCCAGAGCCGGAAGGGGGCAATCGCAGCCCCAGAGAGACATTATCTATAAAACTGTAAGCAGGCTTCTTTGCTAACTAAAACTTCTTGGGGATCTGGACGGTCAACATCTGCCTGAGAAGGTGCGCCTGTTTTACACCCAGATAACCGAGTGGTGGGGAGGCGATAAGTCACAACATTGGCGCTCGCCAAACACCTCATCACCTGAGCTGCTCGGACCTGGGAAGAGCACAAAACGCAGGCCCAACCGAGTCTGTGCCTCTGAGGACTACCCGAGTGCCTGAACCTGAGCGGCTTGGACCTGGGAGGTGCATGCAGCCCAGGGCCAGCCTCGGATTGTTCCCGGTGGAACAACCTAGAGCCCGAGCAGTGTGGGCAGGGAGGCTACACGCGCCGTGAGCGGGGGCAGACCCAGTGTGGCTGAGGCACTGCGAGCGCACGCCAGTGTTATTTGTTTGCAGCATCCCTCCCTCCCTCCCCACAGCGCAATTGAACAAGTGAGCCTAAAAAAAAAAAGTGTCCTCCACCGTCCCCTTTGTGTCAGGGCGTAAACCAGACACTGAAGAGACCAGCAAACAAAAGAAGCTATAACAGAGGGAATCGCCTTGGAAGCTACAGGCAATAGATTAAAACCCTGTGGTTACTAGGACTACATAGGAAGGCGCCTATAGATCTTGAGAAATATAAGTCGGACCAAGGAACTAGCCAAAAATGAACTGAACCCACGATACTCACAACAAAACCAGAGAAAGTCCTAGATATATTTTTATGATCATTCATTCTTTTTTTTAATTTTTTTTTAATTTTAAGTCCTCTATTGTTCCTTTAATTTTCACTTTTATAACCTATTACTTTGCAAAAAAAAAGACCCTATTTTTTTCTTCTTCAGCAAAATTCATATATATATATATATATATATATATATATATATATATATATATATAAAATAATTTTTGACCGTGTTTTTTTGTTTTGTTTTTTTTTCTTCTTTTCTTTATCATTGTATTTTTGAAATTCCAAAACCTACTCTAGATTTTTAATTTATGCTTTTTGATATTTGATATCAATTTTGTACCTGTAGTTTCTTTATAATTTTTGCGACACTGCTTGTTTTTGTTTGTTTGTTTTCTCTTTAGTTTTCTTCTTCCTTTTATTAACATTGTATTTTTGAAATTCCAAACTCTACTCTAGATTTTTAATTTTCCTTTTTGGTATTAGTTATCAATTTTGTACCTGTATTTTCTTGATAATTTTTGCGACCTTGTTTGTTTTTCTTTGTTCGTTTTTTCTCTCTTTCTTTTCCTTCTTCTTTTCTTTAACATCGTATTTTTGAAAGTCCAAACTCTACTCTAGATTTTTAATTTTTGCTTTTATGTATTTGTTACCAATTTTGTACCTTTAAGAACCCAATCTTCAGTACCCATTTTTCACTAGGGAGCGAGATTACTGGCTTGACTGCTCTCTCTCCCTTTGGACTCTCCTTTTTCTCCACCAGGTCGCCTGTGTCTCCTCCCTAACCCCTCTCTACTCTACCCAACTCTGTGAATTTCTGTGTATTCCAGACGGTGGAGAACACTTAGGGAACTGATTACTGGCTGGATCTGTCTCCCTCCTTTTCATTCCCCCCTTTTATCCTTCTGGCCACCTCTGTCTCCTTCATCCTTCTTCTCGTCTCTGTATAACTCTGTGAACATCTCTGAGTGGTCCAGTTGTGGAGTGCACATAAGGAAGTGACTACTGGCCAGCCCACTCTCTCCACTATTGATTCCACCTGATCTCATTTGGGTCACCTCTAACTCCCTCCTCCCTCTTCTCTTCTCCATGTAACGCTGTGAACATTTCTGAGTGACCCTCACAGTAGAGAAACTTTTCTTCTTTAACGTAGATGTTTTATCAATGTTGCTGTATAGAAGGAGAAGTTTTGAAACTACTGTAAAAGTAAGACAGATAACTGGAAGCAGGAGGCTTAAGTCCAAACCCTGCCTCCAGGGAACTCCTGACTCCAAGGAACATTAATTGACAGGAGCTCATAAAATGCCTCCATACCGACACTGAAATCAAGCACCACACAAGGGCCATCAAGTTCCAGGGCAAGACATACCAAGCAAATTCTCCAGCAACAAAGGAACGCAGCCCTGAGCTTCAAGATACCGGCTGCCCAAAGTCACCCCAAAACCACAGACATCTCATAACTCATTACTGGACACTTCATTGCACTCCAGAGAGAAGAAATACAGCTCCACCCACCAGAACACGGACACAAGCTTCCCTAACCAGGAAACCTTGACAAGACACCTGTACAAACCCACACACAGCGAGGAAATGCCACAGTAAAGAACTCCACAAACTGCCAGAATACAGAAAGGACACCCCAAACTCAGCAATTTAAACAAGATGAGACAGAGGAATAACCAGCAGATAAAGGAACAGGATAAATGCCCACCAAACCAAACAAAAGAGGAAGAGATAGGGAATCTACCTGATAAAGAATTCCGAATAAGGATAGTGAAATGGATCTAAAATCTTGAAATTAAAATGGAATCACAGATAAATAGCCTGGAGACAAGGATTGAGAAGATGCAAGAAAGGTTTAACAAGGACCTAGAAGAAATAAAAAAAGAGTCAATATATAACGAATAATGCAATAAATGAAATTAAAAACACTCTGGAGGCAACAAATAGTAGAATAACAGAGGCAGAAGATAGGATTAGTGAATTCGAAGATAGAATGGTAGAAATAAATGAATCAGAGAGGATAAATGAAAAACGAATTAAAAGAAATGAGCACAATCTCAGAGACCTCCAGGACAATATTAAACGCTACAACATTCGAATCATAGGGGTCCCAGAAGAAGAAGACAAAAAAAAAAGACCGTGAGAAAATACTTGAGGAGATAATAGTTGAAAACTTCCCTAAAATGGGGAAGGAAATACTCACTCAAGTCCAAGAAACCCAGAGAGTCCCAAACAGGATAAAGCCAAGGCGAAACCCCCCAAGACACATATTAATCACATTAACAAAAATCAAACACAAAGAACAAATATGAAAAGCAGCAAGGGAAAAACAACAAATAACACACAAGGGAATTGCCATAAGGATAAAAGCTGATCTTTCAATAGAAACAGTTCAAGCAAGGAGGGAATGGCAAGACATACTTAAAATGATGAAAGAAAATAACCTACAGCCCAGATTATTGTACCCAGCAAGGATCTCATTCAAGTATGAATGAGAAATCAAAAGCTTTTCAGACAAGCAAAAGCTGAGAGAATTCTGCACCACCAAACCAGCTCTCCAACAAATACTAAACAGGAAACACAAAAACGGTGTATAAATTCGAACCCCAAACAATAAAGTAAATGGCAATGGGATCATACTTATCAGTAATTACCTTAAACGTAAATGGGTTGAATGCTCCAACCAAAAGACAAAGACTGGCTGAATGGATACAAAAACAAGACCCCTACATATGTTGTCTACAAGAGACCCACCTCAAAACAGGGGATACATACAGACTGAAAGTGAAGGGCTGGAAAAAGATTTTCCATGCAAATAGGGACCAAAAGAAAGCAGGAGTAGCGATACTCGTATCAGATAAAATAGACTTTAAAACAAAGGCTGTGAAAAGAGACAAAGAAGGTAACTACATAATGATCAAAGGATCAATCCAAGAAGAAGATATAACAATTATAAATATATATGCACCCAACGCAGGAGCACCACAGTATGTAAGACAAATGCTAACAAGTATGAAAGGAGAAATTAACACTAACACAATAATAGTTGGAGATTTTAATACCCCACTCACACCTATGGATAGATCAACTAAACAGAAATTTAACAAGGAAACACAAACTTTAAATGATACAATAGACCAGTTAGACCTAATTGATATCTATAGGACATTTCATCCCAAAACAATGAATTTCACCTTTTTCTAAAGTGCACATGGAACCTTCTCCAGGATAGATCACATCCTGGGCCATAAAGCTAGCCTTGGTAAATTCAAAAAAATAGAAATCATTCCAAGCATCTTTTCTGACCACAATGCAGTAAGATTAGATCTCAATTACAGGAGAAAAACTATTAAAAATTCCAACATATGGAGGCTGAACAACACGCTGCTGAATAACCAACAAATCACAGAAGAAATCAAAAAAAGAAATCAAAATTTGCATAGAAACGGATGAAAATGAAAACAGAACAACCCAAAACTTGTGGGACACGGTAAAAGCAGTCCTAAGGGGAAAGATCATAGCAATACAGGCACACCTCAAGAAACAAGAAAAAGGTCAAATAAATAACCTAACTCTACACCTAAAGCAACTAGAAAAGGAAGAAATGAAGAACCCCAGGGTTAGTAGAAGGAAAGAAATCTTAAAAATTAGAGCAGAAATAAATGCAAAAGAAACAAAAGAGACCATAGCAAAAATCAACAAAACCAAAAGCTGGTTCTTTGAAACGATAAATAAAATTGACAAACCATTAGCCAGACTCATCAAGAAACAAAGGGAGAAAAATCAAATCAATAAAATTAGAAATGAAAATGGAGAGATCACAACAGAAAACACAGAAATACAAAGGATCATAAGAGACTACTATCAACAATTATATGCCAATAAAATGGACAACGTGGAAGAAATGGACAAATTCTTAGAAAAGTACAACTTTCCAAAACTGGACCAGGGAAGAACTAGAAAATCTTAACAGACCCATCACAAGCACGGAAATGGAAACTGCAACCAAAAATCTTCCAGCCAACAAAAGCCCAGGTCCAGACGGCTTCACAGCTGAATTCTACGAAAAATTTAGAGAAGAGCTAACACCTATCCTGCTCAAACTCTTCCAGAAAATTGCAGAGGAAGGTAAACTTCCAAACTCATTCTATGAGGCCACCATCAGCCTAATACCAAAACCTGACAAAGATCCCACAAAAAAAGAAAACTACAGGCCAATATCACTGATGACATAGATGCAAAAATCCTTAACAAAATTCTAGCAATCAGAATCCAACAACACATTAAAAAGATCATACACCATGACCAAGTGGGCTTTATCCCAGGGATGCAAGGATTCTTCAATATCCGCAAATCAATCAATGTAATACACCACCTTAACAAATTGAAAAATAAAAACCATATGATTTTCTCAATAGATGCAGAGAAAGCCTTTGACAAAATTCAACATCCATTTATGATAAAAACTCTCCAGAAAGCAGGAATAGAAGGAACATACCTCAACATAATAAAAGCTATATATGACAAACCCACAGCAAACATTATCCTCAATGGTGAAAAATTGGAAGCATTTCCTCTAAAGTCAGGAACAAGACAAGGGTGCCCACTTTCACCATTACTATTCAACATAGCTTTGGAAGTTTTGGCCACAGCAATCAGAGCAGAAAAAGAAACAAAAGGAATCCAAATTGGAAAAGAAGAAGTAAAACTCTCACTGTTTGCAGATGACATGATCCTCTACATAGAAAACCCTAAAGACTCCACCAGAAAATTACTAGAAGTAGCCAATGACTATAGTAAAGTTGCAGGATATAAAATCAACACACAGAAATCCCTTGAATTCCTATACACTAATAATGAGAAAACAGAAAGAGAAATTAAGGAAACAATTTCATTCACCATTGCAACGGAAAGAATAAAATACTTAGGAATATACCTACCTAAAGAAACTAAAGACCTATATATAGAAAACTATAAAACATTGGTGAAAGAAATCAAAGAGGACACTAATAGGTGGAGAAATATACCATGTTCATGGATTGGAAGAATCAATATAGTGAAAATGAGTATACGACTCAAGGCAATTTATAGATTCAATGCAATCCCTATCAAGCTACCAACAGTATTCTTCACAGAGCTAGAACAAATAATTTCACAATTTGTATGGAAATACAAAAAACCTCAAATAGCCAAAGCGATCTTGAGAAAGAAGAATGGAACTGGAGGAATCAACCTACCTGATTTCAGGCTCCGCTACAAAGGCACAGTTATCAAGACAGTATGGTACTGGCACAAAGACAGAAATATAGATTAGTGGAACAAAATAGAAAGCCCAGAGATAAATCCACACACATATGGACACCTTATCTTTGACAAAGGAGGCAAAAATATACAATGGATTAAAGACAATCTCTTTAACAAGCGGTGCTGGGAAATCTGGTCAACCACTTGTAAAAGAATGAAACTAGAACACTTTCTAACACAATACACAAAAATAAACTCAAAATGGATTAAAGATCTAAACGTAAGACCAGAAACTATAAAACTCCTAGAGGAGAACATAGGCAAAACACTCTCTGAAATACATCACAGCAGGATCCTCTATGACCCACCTCCCAGAATATTGGAAATAAAAACAAAAATAAACAAATGGGACCTAATTAACCTTAAAAGCTTCTGCACATCAAAGCAAACTATTAGCAAGGTGAAAAGACAGCCTTCAGAATGGGAGAAAATAATAGGAAATGAAGCAACTGACAAACAACTAATCTCAAAAATATACAAGCAACACCTACAGCTCAACTCCAGAAAAATAGATGACCCAATCAAAAAATGGGCCAAAGAACTAAATAGACGTTTCTCCAAAGAAGACATACAGATGGCTAACAAACACATGAAAAGATGCTCAAAATCACTCATTATCATAGAAATGCAAATCAAAACCACTATGAGGTACCATTTCACGCCAGTCAGAATGGCTGCAATCTAAAAGTCTACAAATAATAAATGCTGGAGAGGGTGTGGAGAAAAGGGAACCCTCTTACACTGTTGGTGGGAATGCAAACTAGTACAGCCACTATGGAGAACAGTGTGGAGATTCCTTAAACAACTGGAAATAGAACTGCCTTATGATCCAGCAATCCCACTGCTGGGCATACACACTGAGGAAACCAGAAGGGAAAGAGACACGTGTACCCCAATGTTCATCGCAGCACTGTTTCTAATAGCCAGGACATGGAAGCAACCTAGATGTCCATCAGCAGATGAATGGATAAGAAAGCTGTGGTACATATACACAATGGAGTATTACTCTGCCATTAAAAAGAATAGAATGAATCAGTTCTAATGAGGTGGATGAAACTGGAGCCTATTATACAGAGTGAAGTAAGCCAGAAAGAAAAACACCAATACAGTATACTAACGCATATATATGGAACTTTGAAAGACGGTAACAATAACCCTGAGTACGAGACAGCAAAAGAGACACTGAGGTATAGAAGAGTCTTATGGACTCTGTGGGAGAGGGAGAAGGTGGGAAGATGTGGGAGAATGGCATTGAAACATGTAAAATATCATGTATGAAAAGAGTTGCCAGTCCAGGTTTGATGCATGACACTGGATGCTTGGGGCTAGTGCACTGGGACGACCCAGAGGGATGCTATGGGGGGGAGGAGGGAGGAGGGTTCAGGATGGGGAGCACATGTATACCTGAGGCGGATTCATTTTGATATTTGGAAAAACTAATACAATTATGTAAAGTTTAAAAATAAAATAAAATTTTAAAAAAAATCCACAGGAGGCTTGACTCCCTTTAGGCCACTCAGTGGTCTCCAAGAAATACCCGTCGGGACTCGAGAGCAGAGCAGAGTCCTTTCCTTCCTCTCGAGATGAGGCCTGACTCCTCGGGTGCGTCTAAAATGCAACCCCGAGATCTCTGTCGCCCCTGGAGAGGAACATTAGGTCCGGGACACAAGCTTAGATGAGGTCTCTTTTGCCCTGAAGTGACTCGAGAGCAATCCCTAGCTCTCTCTCGCAACTCCAATGGAAGATTGGACTTCCCTGGGCCAACACAAGAGGAAGCCTGAATTCCCCATCGTAACTCGAGAATCCCGCCGAAACTCGAGAAAAACCACATGGTTACCCCGTCATCGCAAGATGAGGCCCTTGCCCGCTACAGCGTCTAAAGAGAAGTCCCAGGTTTCTTCTTGAAGTGTTTTCACACTTCAAGTGTGAAAACTTGGCACCCTTGATGCGATTCCAAAAGTTCCCAGACACCCTGTTCTCTCTCGAGGGGAACACCGAGGTTCCCGGTACGACTTCATCTGAGCCACTTCTCCCCTCCTGATTGCGACTGGAGGGTCGACTCCCGTGCTTTGTTTGGAAGGGGTTCCCAACCTTCCCGGCACACCTCAGGATGAGGCCGGTCTAACGAGAATATTTGAGACGTAGCTTCATGGGTGGTAACACATGCCGAAAGACCCCGATTCCCCGGTCCGCTCTTGATAAGAACCCGATGCCCGGACACCTCTTCAAAGACAACCCTGAGGAAGAAGGCACAACACGAATGGGCACTGACACCCTCGTGCATCGTCCGGAAAAACCCGCAGATTCCAAACACAGTTCGACAAGTTGCCTGTCACCGCGTGAATAACTCGAGAGGCAAGCGGAGGTCCATTCTTCCTTACAAGACGAGGCCTGACTCTCCTGTCCCAACTCTGCAGGGACCCTGCGATCAGAGTCAGAAATGGAGATGAACCCTGAGGTTCCTGCCTCCACTCGAGATGAGGCCCTCTTCTATTGCACCAAACCCAGTGGAGTCCCGAGAGGGCCCTCCCAACTCCAGGGTATCCTTGACTTCTCAGAGGCACACTGAGAAGCTCCCTGAGGCCACCGGCACTAGTTGAGGGAACCCAGGGTTTACTGCCGTGACCCAAGAAACACCTTGAAAGTCCTTCTTTAACGGTTCTTGAGGCCCGATACACCTACCATGACTCTAGAGCAATGACGCGCTCCCCCTCGCAATGCGCATGGAGACCTGACTTCCCAAGCGCCACATGAGAGGCTCCCTGAGCTCCCCGCACTACCTCATGAGAAACCCCACACTGGCGCTGCAACTCGAGAAAACCCACGAGACGCCCCCTTCATCGCGAGATGATGGCCTTCTTTTCCTGCATGGCCTGGAGAGCAATCCCGAGTCCTCTCTCCAAACTCCACAGGAGGCTTGACTCCCTTTAGGCCACTCAGTGGGCTCCAAGAGATACCCGTCGCAACTCGAGAGGAGAGCGGAGTCCTTCGCTTCCCCTCGAGACAAGGACTGACTCCCCGCGTGCATCAGGAAAGCAACCCCGAGATCCCTGTCCCCCCTGGAGACGAACATGATGTCCTGGACACAAGCCTAGATAAGGTCTCTTTTGCCCTGCAGTAACTCAAGCGCAATCCCTAGCTCTCCCTCGCAACTCGAATGGAAGACTGGACTTCCCTGGGCCAACACAAGAGGAAGCCTGAATTTCCCGTCGTAACTCGAGAATCCCGCCGCAACTCTTAAAAACCACGTGGTTCCCCATTAATCGCAATATGAGGCCTTTGCCCGCTACAGAGTCTCAAGAGAAGTCCCACGTTTCGTCATAAAGTTCGAAATGCTACTTGGCACCCTTGATGCGACCCCAAAAGTTCCCCAATATACCGGTCTCACCGAAGGTCCTGGCACCACTTCATTTGAGCCCCTTCTCCCCTCCTGATCATGGCAGGAAGGTCTATTCCCCTGCTTTGTCTAGAAGGGGTTCCCGACCTTCATGGTGCACCTCAGGATGAGGCCAGTCTCACGAAGAAATTCGAGACGTAGCCTCGTGTTGGTGCCACATGCCGAAAGACCCCGATTTCTCGGTCTTGCTCTTGATAAGAACCCGATGCCCGGACACCTCTTCTAAGGCAAACCTGTGGATGAAGGCACTACACGAGGGGGCACTGGCAACCCTGTTCATCGTCCGGAAAATCCCACAGGATCCACATACAGCTCCACAACTGGCCTGTCACCCCTTAAACAACGAGAGAGGCAAGCGGAGTTCCCTTCCTCAGACAAGACGAGGCCTGAGTATCCAATCCCAACTCTGCAGGCACGCTTCGATCTGAGTCAGAAATGGAGAGGAAACCTGAGGTTCCTGCCTCAACCCGAGATGAGGCCCTCTTCCATTAAAACAAACCCAGTGGAGTCCCGAGAGGCCACTCCCATCTCCACAGTATCCCTGACTTCTCATAGGCATTCTGAGAAGCTCCTTGAGGCCACAGGCAAACGTCGAGGGAAATAAGGGTTTCCTGCCACAACCGAAGAAAGACCTCGAGAGTCCTTCTTCAATGCGTCTTGAGGTCAGATTCCCCTACCATGGCTCGAGAGCAATAACGCGCTCCCCCTCGCCACGCACATGGAGACCTGACTTCCCTGGCGCCACATGAGAGGCTCCCTGAGCTCCCTGTCGTGCCTCGTGTGAAACCCCACACTGGCGCCGCAGCTCGAGAAAACCCACAAGACCCCTTCGTCATCGCGAGATGAGGGCCATCTTTTCCTGCATGGCCTGGAGAGCAGTCCCAAGTCCTCTCTCCAAACTTCACAGGAGGCTTGACTCCCTTTAGGCCACAAAGTGGGCTCCAAGAGGTGCCCGTCGCGACTCGAAAGGAGAGTGGAGTCCTTTGCTTCCCTTTGACACGAGGCCTGACTCCCTGGGTGAGTCTGGAATGCAAACCTGAGATCCCTGTGGCCCTTGGAGAGGAACATTAGGTCCTGGACACAAGCCTAGATGAGGTCTCCTTTGTCCTGCAGTGACTCGAGTGCAACCCCCAGCTCACCCTCGCAACTCGAATGGATGATTGGACTTCCCTGGCCCAACACAAGAGGAAGCCTGAAATCCCCGTCGTAACTCGAGAATCCCACCGCAGCTCAAGAAAAACCAAATGGCTCCCCCGTCATCGCAAGATGAGGCCCTTGGCCGCTACAGCGTATCAAGAGAAGTCCCACGTTCCATCCTGAAGTACAAAACGGTACTTGGCACCCTTGATGCGACCCCCAAAGTTCCCTGACATACCGGTCTCACTCGAGGGAAACACCAAAGTTCACGGCACCACTTCCTGTGAGCCCCTTCACCCCTCCTGATCGCGACAGGAGGGTCGATTCCCATGCTTTTTCTGCAAGGGTTCCCGACGTTCCCCGTGAACCTCCGGATGAGGCCGGTCTCATGAGGAAATTTGAAAAGTAGCCTCATGGTTGGTGCCACATGCTGAAAGATCCCGAATTCCCGGTCCACTCTAGATAAGAACCTGACGCCCAGACATCTCTTCGAAGGCAACCCTGTGGATGAAGGCACAACACGAAGGGACACTGACATCCCCATGCATCGTCTGGAAAAACCCGCCGATTCCACTCACAGCTCCAAATGTGGACTGTCACCCCGTGAACAACTCGAGAGGCAAGTGAAGTTGCATTCCTTCACACAAGACGAGGCCTTACTCTCCTGTCCCAACTCTTCAGGGACCCTGCGATCGGAGTCAGAAATGGAGAGGAACCCTGAGGCTCCTGCCTCAACTAGAGAAGAGGCCCTCTTCCATTGAACCAAACTCAGTGGTGTCCCGAGAGGCCCCTCCCAACACCACAGTATCCCTGAATTCTCAGAGGCTCCCTGAGAAGCTACCTGAGGTCACTGGCACAAGTCGAGGGAACCCAGAGTTTCCTGAAGTAACCCGAGAAAGACTTGGAGAGTCCTTTTTCAACGTCTCTTGATGCCCGATTCCCCTACCATGACTCCAGAGCAAGGACGCGCTCCCCTCGCCACAAGCAGGAAAACTGACTTCCCTAGTAACACACAAGAGGCTCCCTGAGTACCCCATCACACCTCGTGAGAAAACCCACAGTGGCGCAGCAGTTCGAGAAAAACCACAAGATGCCCCCATCAAGGAGAGACGGGGGCCTTCTTTTCCTGCCTGACCTGGAGAGCAATCCCTGGTCCTCTCTCCAAACTTTACAGGAGTATTGACTCCCTTTAGGCCACTCAGTTGGGTCCAAGAAATACCCGGTGTGACTCGAGAGGAGAGCGGAGTCCTTGGCTTCCCCTCGAGACGAGGCCTGACTCCCCGGGGGAGCCTGGAATGCAACCCCGAGATCCCTGCCTTCCCGGGAGAGGAATGTTAGGTCCTGGACACACGCCTCGATGAGGTCTCTTTGGCCCTGTAGTGACTCGAGCAGAACCCCCATCTTTCCCTCGCAACTCCAGGGGAAGATTGGGCTTCCCAGGGCCAACCCAAGAGGAAGCCTGAAATCCCCGTCGTTTTCGAGAATCCAGACGCAACTCGAGAAAAACGACGTGGTTCCAACGTCTTCACAGGATGAGGCCCTTGCCCGCTACAGCGTCTCCAGGGAAGTCCCATGTTCCGTCCTGAAGTGGGAAACGGTACTTGGCTCCCTTGATGCGACCCCTAAAGTTCCCTGAAACGCCGGGTTCCCTCGAGTGGAACACCTAGAGTCCCGGCCCCACTTCATCTGAGCCCCATCTCCCATCCTGATCGCGACAGGAGAGTCGATTCCCCTGCTTTGTGTGGAAGGTGTTCCCGGCCTTCCCGGCGCACCTCAGGATGATGCTGGTCTCACGAGGAAATTCGAGATGAGCCACGTGGGTGGTGCCACATGCCGAATGACCCCGATTTCCCGGTCCACTCTTGAAATGAACCCGATGCTCGGACACCTCTTTGAAGGCAACCCTGTGGGGGAAGGCACAAAATGAACGGGCAATGACACCCCCGTGCATCTTCTGGAAACACCCGCAGGTTCCACACACAGCTCGACAAGGGGCCTGAGACCCACTGAACGACTCGAGAGGCAAGCAGAGTTCCATTACTCAGACAAGACGAGGCCTGACTCTCCTGTCCCAACTCTGCAGGGACCCTGCGGTCGGAGTCAGAAATGGAGAGGAAGCCTGAGGTTCCTGCCTCCAATCGAGATGAGGCCCTCTTTCATTTCGTCAAACCTAGTGGAGTCCCGAGAGGACCCTCTAACTCCTCAGTATCCCTCACCTCTCAGAGGCACCTGGGAAGTTCCCTAAGGTCCCCGGTAGAGGTCGAGGGAAACGAGTGTTTCCCGCCCCAACCCAAGAAAGACCTCGAGAGTCCTTCTTAAATGCGTCTTGAGGCCCTAGTCCCTCCCATGACTCCAGAGCAATGACGCGATCTGCCTGGCCACACGCATGGAGGCCTGACTTCTCTGGCGCTGCACGAGAGGCTCCCTGATCTCCCCATCATATCTCGTGAGAAACCCCACACTGGCGCCGCAGCTCGAGAGAAACCCATAAGACACTCCCGTCATCACGAGAGGAGGGCCATCTTTAACTGCATGGTATGCAGATCAAGCGTGAACATTCTGTCCAAGCTACACAGGACGCTTGACTCCCTTTAGGCCACTCATTGGGCTCAAAGAGTTACACGTCGCACTCGAGAGGATAGTGGAGTCCTTTGTTTCCACTCGAGACGAGGCGTGACCCACCGGGTGAGACTGGAATGCGACCCCGATATCCCTGTTGCCCCTGGAGAGGAACACTACGTCCTGGACCCAAGCCTAGATGAGGACTCTTTGCCCTGAAGTGACTCGAGAGCAACCCACAGCTCTCTCTGACAAGTTGAATGGAAGATTGGACTTCCTGGGCCAACACAAGAGGAAGCCTGAATTCCCCGTCGTAACTCGAGAATCCCGCCGCAACTCGAGAAAAACCACGTGTTTCCCTCGTCATCGCAATATGAGGCCCTTGCACGCTACAGCATCTCCAGAGAATTCCCACGTTCTGTCTTGAAGGGCGAAACTATACTTGGCACCCTTGATGCGACCCCAAAGTGCCGTGACATACCGGTCTCACTCAAGGGGACCACCGAGGTTCCCGGCACCACTTCATCTGAGCCCCTTCTCCCCTTCTGATCGCGACCGGTGGGTCGATTCCCCTGCTTTGTCTGCAAGGGGTTCCCGAGCTTCCCGGCGCACCTCAGGATGAGGCCGTTATCCCGAGGAAATTCGAGACGTAGCCTCGTGGGTGGTACCACATGCTGAAAGACCCCAATTTTCTGGTACGGTCTTGAAAAGAACCCGATGCCCGGACACCTCTTTGAAGGCAACCTGTGGATGAAGGCACAACACGAAGGGGCACTGACACCCCCGTGCATCGTCCGGAAAAACCCGCAGGTTCCACGCACAGCTCAACAAGTGGCCTGTCACTCTGTGAACAACTCGAAAGGCAAGCGGAGATCCATTCCTCCACAGAAGACCAGGCGTGACTCTCTTGTCCACACTCGGCAGGTAGCCTGCGACCCGAGTCAGAAATGGAGAGGACCCCTGAGGTTCCTGCCTCCATTCGAGATGAGGCCCTCTTCGATTGCACCAAACCCAGTTGAGTAACGAAAGGCCCCTCCCAAATCCACAGTGTCCCTGAATTCTCAGAGGCACCCTGAGAAGTTGCCTGAGGTCACCGACACAAGTCGAGGGAACCCAGGGTTCCCTGCCGCAACCCGAGAAAGACCTCGAGAGTCCTTCTTCAATGCGTCTTGAGGCCCGATTCGCCTACTATGACTCGAGAGCAATCACGCACTCCCCTTCACCACACGCACGGAGACCTGACGTCCCTAGCACCACACGAGAGGCTCTCTGAGCTCCCCATCATACCTCGTGAGAAATCTGATACTGGCGCCGCAGCTGGAGAAAACCCACGAGACGCCCCCGTCATCGCGAGATGAGGGCCTTTTTTCCTGCATGGCCAGGAAAACAATCCCGAGTCATCTCTCCAAACTCCATAGGAGGCTTCACTCCCTTTACACCACGCAGTGGGCTCCAAGAGATACCCGTCGCGACTCGACAGGAGAGCGGAGTCCTTTTTTTCCCCTCAAGACGAGGCCTAACTCTCCGGGTGAGTCGAGAATGCAACCCTGAGATCCCTGTCGGCCCAGTAGTGGAACACTAGGTCCTGGACACAAGCGTAGATGAGGTCTATTTTGCCCTGCAGTGACTGGAGAGCAATCCCCAGTTCTAACTTGCAACTCAAATGGAATACAGGATTTTACTGGCGCCACACAAGAGGCTCCCTGAGATCCCCGTGGTACTTCATGAGACACCCCACACTGGCCCCGCAGCTCGAGAAAACCCACGAGACGCCACCGTCATCTCGAGATGAGGGCCTTCTTTTCCTGCATGGCCTGGAATCCAATCCCGAGTCCTCCCTCCAAACTCCACAGGAGGCTTGACTCCCTTTAGTACACACATTGGGCTCCAAGAGATACCCATCGCGACTCGAGACGAGAGCGGAATTCTTTGCTTACCCTCGAGGTGAGAACTGACTCCCCGGATGAGTCTGGATGCAAACCCGAGATCCCTGTCGCCCCTGGAGAGCAACATTAGATCCTGGACACAAGCCTAGATTAGGTCTCTTTTGCCCTGCAGTGACTCTAGCGCAATCCCCAGCTCCCCCTCGCAACCCGAATGGGAGATTGGATTTCAAGGCCAACAAGAGGAAGCCTAAATTCCCGGTCATATCTCGAGAATCCCGCTGCAACTCGAGCAAAACCACGTGGTTCTCCCGTCATCGCAAGATGAGGCCCTTGCCCGCTACAGCGTTTCAAAAGATGTCCCAGGTTCCGTCTTGAAATGCGAAACGGTACTTGGCACCCTTGATGCGACCCCAAAAGTCCCCCAACACGCTGGTCTCACTCAAGGGGAACACCAAGGTTCCCGGCACAACTTCATTTAAGCCCCTTCTCCCCTCCTGATCGTGACCGGTGGGTCGATTCCCCTGCTTTGTCTGCAAGGGGGCCCGACCTTCCCTGCACAACTCAGGATGAGGCCGGTCTCATGGGGAAATTCGATACGTAGCTTTGTGGGTGGTGCCACTTGCCAAAAGACTCCAATTTCCCGGTTCGCTCTTGATAAGAATCCGATGCTCAGACACCTCTTGGAAGGCAGGCTTGAGTATGAAGGTACAACACGAAGGGGCACTAACACACCTGTGCATCATCTGGAAAAACGGGCAGGTTACATACACAGCTCGACAAGTGGCCTGTCACCTCGAGAACAACTCGAGAGGCAAGAGGAGTCCCATCCTCCAGAAAAGACGAGGCCTGACTCTCCTGTACCAACATGCAGGGACCTTGCGATCTGAGTCAGAAATGGAGAGGAACACTGAGGTTCCTGCTTCAACTCGAGATGAGTCCCTCTTACATTCCACCAAATTCGGAGGAGTCTCGAGAGGCCCCTCCAAACTGCACAGTATCCCTGACTTCTCAGAGGCACTCTGAGAAGCTCCCTGAGGTCGCAGGCACAAGTTAAGGGAACCCTGGGTTTTATGCAGTGACCCGAGAAAGACCTCGAGAGTCCTTCTTCAACCCGTCTTGAGGCCCGATTACCCTACCATGACTCGAGAGCAATGACGAGCTCCCCCTAGCCATCTCATGGGGACCTGACTTCCCTGGCGCCACACGAGAGGCTCCCTGAGCTCCCTCTCGTACCTTGTCAGAAACCTGGAACTAGCGCGGCAGTCTAGAAAACCCACGAGATGCCGCCGTCATCGCGAGATGAGGGCCTTCTTTTCCTGCATGGCCTGGAGAGGAATCCCGAGTCCTCTATCCAAACACCACAGGAGGCTTGACTCCATTTAGGGCACACAGTGGGCTCCAAGAGATACCCATCGCGACTCAAAAGGACAGCGGAGTTCTTTGCTTCCCCTCGAGACGAGGCCTGATTCCCCGGGTGAGTGTGGTATGCAAGCCCGAGATCCCTGTCGCCCCTAGGGATGAACATTAAGTCCTGGACACAAGCCTAGATGAGGTCTATTTTGCCCTGCAGTGACTCAAGGGCAATCCCCAGCTCTCCCTTGAAACTCGAATGTAAGATAGGACTTCCCTGGGCCAACACATAAGGAAGACTGTATTCCCTGTCGAAACTCGAGAATCCCGCCACAACTCGAGAAACGCCACGTGGTTCCCCCGTCATCGCAAGATGAGGCCCTTGCCCCCTACAGCGTCTCAAGAGAAGTCCCACGTTCCGTCTTGAAGTGCGAAACGGTATTGGCACCCTTGATGCGACCACAAAAGTTCCTCGACACACCGGTCTGACTCGAGGAGAACACCGAGGTTCCCAGCACCACTACATCTGGGCCCCTTCTCCCCTCCTGATCGCGACAGGAGGGTCGATTCCCCTGTTTTGTCTTGAAGGGGTTCCCGCCTTTCCCGGTGCATCTCAGGATGAGGCCGGTCTCACGAGGATATTCGAGACATAGCCTCGTGGATGGTGACACATGCCGAAAGACCCCGATTTCCCGGTTCGCTCTTGATAAGATCCCAATGCCCGGACACCTCTTTGAAGATAACCCTTTTGATGAAGGCACAACACGAAGGGGCACTGACACCCCCGGGTATCGTCCGGAGAAACCCGCAGGTACCACACACAGCTAGAGAAGTGACCTGTCACCCCGTGAACAACTGGAGAGGCAAGCAGAGTTCCATTCCTCCACACAAGACGAGGCCTGACTCTCCTGTTCGAACTCTGCAGCGAAACTGCGATCTGAGTCAGATCTGGCCCAGGGGAAGTCAGGAGAGGAAATATGAATTTCCTGCCTCCACTCGAGATGAGGCCCTCTTCCATTGCACCGAACCCAGTGGAGTCCCGAGAGGCCCCTCCCAACTGCATAGTATCCCTGACTTCTCAGAGGCACCCTTATACCTTCCTGAGATCACCGGCACAAGTCGAGGGAACCAAGGGTTTCCTGCCCCAACCCGTAAAAGACCTCGAGAGTCCTTCTTCAACGCGTCTTGAGGTGCGATTCCCCTACCATGACTCGAGAGCAATGACGCGCTCCCCCTAGCCACGCGCATAGAAACCTGACTTCCCTGGCGCCACAGGAGAGGCTCCCTGAGCTCCCCATTATACCTCGTGAGCAACACCACACTGGAGCCGCAGCTCGAGAATACCCACGAGATGCCCCAGTCCTCACGAGATGAGGGCCTTCTTTTGCTGTATGGCCTGGAGAGCAATCCTGAGTCCTCTCTCCAAACTCCACAGGAGGCTTGACTCATTTTAGGCCACACAGTGAGCTCCAAGATATACCCGTCGCGACTTGACAGGACAGCGGTGTCCTTGGCTTCCCCTCGAGACGAGGCCTGATTCCCCGGGTGAGTCGAGAATGCAATGCCGAGATCGCTGTCGCCCCAGCAGAGGAACATTAGGTCCTGGACACAAGCCTAGATGAGGTCTATTTGGCCCTGCAGTGTCTCGAGAGCAATCCCCAGTTCTAACTCGCAATTCGAATGAAAACTGGACTTCCCTGGGCCAGTTGATGAAGAAGCCTGAATTCCCCGTCGTAACTCGAGAATCCCGCCCCAACTCAAGAAAAACCACGTGGTTCCCCCGTCATCGAAAGATGAGGCCCTTGCCCGCTACAGCGTCTCAAGAGAAGTCCCACGTTCCTTAATGAAGAGCGAAAAGTTACTTGGAACCCTTGATGCGACCCCAAAAGTTTCCCGACATACCATTCTCACTTGAGGAGAACACCGAGGTTCCCGGCACCACTTCATCTGAGACTCTTCTCCCCTCTTGATCGCGACAGGAGGTTCGATTCCCCTGATTTGTCTGGAAGGCGTTCCCGACCTTCCTGGTGCACCTCAAGATGAGGCCAGTCTCACGAGGAAATTCGAGACATAGCCTCGTGGGTGGTGCGGCATGCCAAAAGACCCCGATTCCCTGGTCCGCTCTTGATAAGAACCCAATGGCAGAACCCAACTCGAAGGCAATCCTGTGGATCAAGGCACAACACGAAGGGGCAGTGACACCCCGGTGCATCGTCCAGAAAAACCCGCAAGTTCCACATACAAATCGACAAGTGGCCTGTCACCCCATGAACAACGCGAGAGTCAAGCGGAGTTCCAGTCCTCCACACAAGACGAGGCCTGACTCTCCTGTCCCAACTCTGCAGGGACTCTGCGATCCGAGTCAGATCTGGCGCATTCGAAGCCAGGAGAGGAACCCTGAGGTTCCTGCCTCAACTTGTCATGAGGCCCTCTTCCATTGCACCAAACCCAGTGGAGTTCTGAGAGGCCCCTCCCAACTCCACAGTGACCCTGACTTCTCAGAGGCACGCTGAGAAGCTTCCTGAGGTCACTGGCACAAGTCGATGGAACCCAGGGTTTCCTGCTGCAACCCAAGAAAGACCTCGAGAGTCCTTCTTTAACACGTCTTCAGGCCCAATCCCCTACCATGACTCGAGAACAATGACGGGCTCCCTCTCACCACGTGCATAGAGACCTCACTGCCCTGGCACCACGTGAGAGGCTCACTGAGCTCCCAGTCTTACTTCGTGAGAAACCCCACACTAGCGCCACAGCTCGAGAAAACCTACGAGATGCCCCAGTCATTGGGAGATGAGGGCCTTCATTTCATGCATTGCCTGGAGAGCAATCCCGTGTCCTCCTTCCAAACACCAGAGGAGGTTTGACTCCCTTTAAGCCACTCAGTGGGCTCCAAGAGACCCGTGTCGCGACTCGAGAGGAGAGCGGAGTCCTTTGCTTCCCCTCGAGACGAGGCCTGACTCCAAGGTGAGTCTGGAATGCAACCCCGAGATTTCTGTCGAGCCTTGACATGAACATTAGGTCCTGCACACAAGCCTTGGAGGGGTCTCTTTTGCCTTCAGTGACTAGAGCGCACATCCAGCTATCCCTCGAATCTCGAATGGAAGATAAGACTTTTGTGGGCCAACACAAGAGGAAGCATGAATTCCCTGTGGTGACTCAAATATCCCACCGCAACTCGAGAAAAACCAAGTGGTTCCGCAGTCATTCCAAAATGAGGCCCTTGCCCGCTGGAGCACCCCAAGAGAAGTCCAAATTTCCATTTTCAAGAGCGAAACGGTATTGGAACGCTTTATGCGACCCCAAAAGCTACCCGACATACCTGTCTCACTTGAGGGAAACACCAAGGTTCCCAACAGCACTTCATCTGAGCCACTTCTCCCCTCCTGATCGCCACAGGAGGGTCGATTTCTCTGCTTTGTCTGGAAGAGTTTCATGACCTTCATGGCACACCTCAGGATGAGGCCGGTTTCATGAGGAAATTCGAGACTAGCCACGTGGGTGGTGCCAAATGCTGAACGACCCCGATTTCCCGGTCCGCTCTTCATAAGAACCCGATGCCCGGACACCTCTTCGAAGGCAACCCTGTGGATGAAGACAAAAAACGAAGGGTCACTGACACCCCCGTGCATCGTCTGGAAAAACCTGCAGATTCCACACACAGTTTGACAAGGGGCCTGAAACCCCATGAACAACTCGAGAGGCAAGCGGAGTTCCATTCCTCAGAAAAGACGTAGCCTGACTCTCCTGTCCCAACTCTGCAGGGACCGTGATGTCGGAGTCCGAACAGAGAGGAAGTCTGGGGTTTCTGCCTCCCCCCGAGATTAGGCCCTCTTCCATTGCGTCAAACCCTGCGGAGTCCCGAGAGGCCCCGCCAACTCCACAGGATCCCTCGCCTCTCAGAGGCAGCCTGGGAAGTTCCCTAAGGTCCCCGACAGAAGGCGAGGGAAAAGAGGTTTTCCCGCCGCCCCCCAAGAAAGACCTCGAGAGTCCTTCATCAAAGCGTCTCAAGGCCGTAGTCCCCTCCCGTGACTCGAGAGCCATGACGCGCTCCCCCTCGCCACGCGCATGGAGACCTGACATCCCTGGCGCCGCACGAGAGGCTCCCTGAGATCCTCGTCGTGCCTCGGGAGAAAACCCCCACGGGCGCCGCAGCTCGAGGAAACCCCTGAGACGCCCCCGTCCTCGCGAGCTGAGGGCCTTCTTTTCCTGCATGGCCTGGAGAGCAATCCCGGGTCCTCTCTCCAAACGGAAGAGGAGGCTGGACTCCCTTGAGGCCGCTCAGGGGGCTCCAAGAGACCCGCGTCGCGACTCGAGAGGAGAGCGGAGCCCTTGGCTTCTCCTCGAGACGAGGCCTGACTCCCCGGGGGAGCCTGGAATGCAACCCCGAGATCCCTGCCTTCCCTGGAGAGGAATATTAGGTCCGGGACACAAGCCTAGGAGCGGTCTCTTCGGCCCTGCAGTGACTCGAGCGCAACCCCCAGCTTTCCCTCGCAACTCGAGGGGAAGATTGCGCTTCCCAGGGCCAACCAAAGAGGAAGCCTGAGATCCCCGTCATAACTCGAGAATCCCGCCGCAACTCGAGAAAAACCACGTGGTTCCCACCTCTTCGCAAGATGAGGCCCCTGCACGCGACGGCGTTTCAAGGGAAGTCCCCTGTTCTGCCCTGAAGGGCGAAAGGGTCCCTGACAGCTTTCATGCGACCCCCAAAGCTCCCCGACACACCGGGGTCCCCCGAGGGGAACACCGAGTGTCCCGTCACCGCTTCATCTGAGCCCCTTCTCCCCTCCTGATCGCGACAGGAGAGTCGATTCCCCTGCGTGGTCTGGAAGGGGTTCCCGGCTTTCCCGGCACACCTCAGGATGAGGCCGGCCTCCCGAGGAAATTCGAGACGAGCCCCATGGATGGTGCCACATGCCGAACGACCCCGATTTCCCAGTCCGCTCTGGATAAGAACCCGATGCCCGGACACCTCTTCGAAGGCAACCCTGTGGGTGAAGGTACCACTCGAGGGGGCACTGACACCCCCGTGCATCGTCCGGGGTACCCCGTAGTTTCCACACACAGCTCTACGAGGTGCCTGAGACAACCTGAGCAATTCGAGAGGCAAGCGGAGTTCCCTTCCTCAGACAAGACGAGGCCTGACTCTCCTGTCCCAACTCTGCAGGGACCCTGTGGTCGGAGTTCGAAAAGGAGAGGAAGCCTAAGGTTCCTGCCTCCCCTCGAGGTGAGGCCCTCTTCCTTTGCGTCAAACCCAGCGGAGTCCCGAAAGTCCCCGCCAACTCCACAGGATCCCTCGCCTCTCAGAGGCACCCTGGGAAGTTCCCTAAGGTCCCCGGCAGAAGGCGAGGGAAACGAGGGTTTCCAGCTGCCCCCCGACAAAGACCTCGAGAGTCCTTCTTCAATGCGTCTTGAGGCCCTAGTGCCCTCCCGTGACTCGAGAGCCATGAAGCGCTCCCCCTCGCCACGCTAGGAGACCTGACTTCCCTGGCGCCGCACGAGAGGCTCCCTGAGATCCTCGTCGTGCCTCGGGAGAAAACCCCCATGGGCGCCGCAGCTCGAGGAAACCCCTGAGATGCCCCCCGTCCTCGCGAGCTGAGGGCCTTCTTTTCCTGCATGGCCTGGAGAGCAATCCCGGGTCCTCTCTCCAAACGGAAGAGGAGGCTGGACTCCCTTGAGTCCGCTCAGGGGGCTCCAAGAGACCCGCGTCGCGACTCGAGAGGAGAGTGGAGTCCTTGGCTTCCCCCCGAGACGAGGCCTGACTCCCCGGGGGAGCCTGGAATGCAACCCCGAGATCCCTGCCTTCCCTGGAGAGGAATCTTAGGTCCCGGACACACGCCTAGATGAGGTCTCTTCGGCCCTGCAGTGACCCGAGCGCAACCCCCAGCTTTCCCTCGCAACTCGAGGGGAAGATTGGGCTTCCCAGTGCCAACCCAAGAGGAAGCCTGAGATCCCCGTCGTAACTCGAGAATCCCGCCGCAACTCGAGAAAAACCACGTGGTTCCCACCTCTTGGCAAGATGAGGCCCTTGCCCGCTACAGCTTCTCAAGAAAAGTCCCACGTTCCGTCTTGAAGTGCGAAACGATACTTGACACCCTTGATGTGACCCCAAAAGTTCCTCAAAATATCGGTCTCACTCTAGGTGAACACCGAGGTTCCCGGCACCAGTTTATCTGAGCCCCTTCTCCCCTCCTGTTCGTGATAGGAGGGTCACTTCCCCTGCTTTGTTTGTAAGGGGTTCCCGACCTTCACGGGGCACTTCAGGATGAGGCCAGTCTCACGAGGAAATTCGAGACGTCGCTCGCGGGTGGTGCCACATGCCAAAAGACTATGATTTCCCGGTACGCTCTTCATAAGAACCTCATGCCTGGACACCTCTTCGAAGGCAACCCTGTGGATGAAGGCAGAACACAAAGGGGCACTGAGACCCTCGTGCATCGTCCGGAAAAACCCGCAGGTTCCACATACAGCTCAACAAGTGGCTTGTCACCCCTGAAGAACTTGAGAGGCAAGTGGGGTTTCATTCCTCTACACAAGACGAGGCCTGACCATCCTGTCCCAATTCTGCAGGGACTTTGCAATCTGATTTAGACCAGCGCCAGTGAAGTCACGAGAGGAACGCTGAGGTTCCTGCCTCCACTCGAGATTAGGACCTCTTCCATTGCACGAAACCCAGTGGAGTCCCGAGAGACGCGTCCCAGCTCCACAGTATCCCTGACTTCTCAGAGGCACCCTGAGAAGCTCCCTGAGGCCACCAGCACAATTCGAGTGAACCCAGGGTTTACTGCCGCTACCATAGAAAGAACTCAAGAGTCCTTCTTCAACGCGTTTTGAGGCCTGATTCCCCTACCATGACTCGAGGGCAATGACGCGCTCCCTCTGCTACACTCATGAAGCCCTGACTTCCCTGGCGCCACACGAGAGGCTCCCTGAGCTCCCCGTCATACCTCGTGAGAAACCCCACACTGGCGCCGCAGATAGAGAAAACCCACGAGACGCCCCCGTTTTCGCGACATGACGGCCTTCTTTTCTAGCATGGCCTGGAGAGCAATCCTGAGTCCTCTCTCCAAACTCCACAGTAGGCTTGACTCCCTTTTGGTCACTCAGTGGACTCCAAGACATACCCGTCGCGACTCGAGAGGAGAGCGGAGTCTTTTCCTTCCCCTCGAGGCGAGGCCTGACTCCTCGGGTGAGTCTGATATGGGAACCGGAGATCCCTGTCGCCCCTGGAGAGAAACATTAGATCCTGGACACAAGCCTAGATGAGGTCTCTTTTTTCCTGCAGTGACTCAAGAGCAATCCCCAACTCTCTCTCGCAACTCGAATGGAAGACTGGACTTCCCTGGGCCAACAGAAGAGGAAGCCTGAATTTCCCGTTGTAACTCAAGAATCCCGCCACAACTCGAGAAAAACCACGTCATTCCCTCTTCATCGCAAGATGCGGCCATTGCCGCTACAGCGTCTCAAAAGAAGTCTTACGTTCCATCTTGAAGTGCGATACGGTACTTGGCACCTTTGATGCGACACCAAAAGTTCCCCAACACACTGGTCTCACTGGAGGGGAACACCAAGGTTCCCGGCATCACCTCATCTGTGCCCCTTCTCCCCTCCTGATCGAGACAGGAGGGTCGATTCCCCTGCTTTGTCTGCAAGGGGTTCCGACCTTCCCGGCGCACCTCAGGTTGAGGCCGGTCTCACTAGGAAATTCGAGACGTAGCCTGGTGGGTGGTGCCACATGCGGAAAGACCCCGATTTCCCGGTCCGCTCTTAATAACCCAATGCCCGGACACCTCTTCGAAAGCAAACCTGTGGAGGAATGCACAACACGAAGGGGTACTGACATCCCCATGCATAATACGGAAAAACACGCAGATTCCAAACACAGATCGACAAGTGTCCTGTCATCCCTTGAAGAACTAGAGAGGCATGCGGAGTTCCGTTCCTCCACACAAGAGAAGGCCTGACTCTCATTTCCCAAATCTGCAGGGACCGTGCGATCGGAGTCAGAAATGTAGATGAAACCTGACGTTCCTGCATCAACTCGAAATGAGGCCCTCTTCCATTGCGCCATACCCAGTGGAGTCCCGAGAGGCCCCTCCCAACTCCACAGTATCCCTGACTTCTCAGAGGCACCCTCAGAAGCTCTCTGCGGTCACTGGCACAAGTCGAGTGAACCCAGGGTTTCCTGCTGCATTCTGAGAAAGACCTCGAGAGTCCCTCTTTACCGCGTCTTGAGGCCCGATACCCTACCATGACTGGAGAGCAATGACGCATTCCCCTCGCCACGCCCATGGAAACCCAACTTCCCTGGTGCCACACGAGAGGCTCCCTGCGCTCCCCGTCCTACCTCATGAAAACCTCACACTGGCACCGCCGCTCGAGAAAACTCACGAGACGCCCCCGTCATCGTAAGATGAGGGCCTTCTTTTCCTACATGACCTAGAGAGCAATCCTGAGTCCACTCTCCAAACTCCACTGGAGGCCTGACTCCCTTTAGGCCACTCAGTAGCCTCCAAGAGATACACGTCGCTACTCTAGAGGAGAGCGGAGTCTGTTGCTTCCCCTCGAGCCGAGGCCTGACTACTTGGGTGAGTCCGGAATGGGATCCCGAGATCCGTGTCGCCCCTGTAGAGGAAAACTCGGTCCTGGAAACAAGCCTAAATGAGGTCTTTTTTGTCCTGCATTGACTCAAGTGCAATCCCCAGCTCTCCCTCGCAACTCGAATGGATGATTGGACTTCGCTGGGCCAACACAAGAGGAAGCCTGTATTCCCCGTTGTAACTCGAGAATCCCATGGCAACTGGAGAAAAACAACGTGGTTCCTCTGTCATCGAAATATGAGGCCCCTGTCAGCTATAGCGTCTCCAGGGAAGTTCCATGTTCCGTCTTGAAGTGTGAAACGGTACTTGGCACCCTTGATGCGACCCCCAAATTTCCCTGACACCCCGGTCTCACTCGAGGAGAACATGGAGGTTCCCAGCACAGCTTCAGCTGAGCCTCTTCTCCCCTCCTGATGGCGACAGGAGGGTCAATTCCCCTGCTTTGTCTGGAAGGGGTTCCCAGACTTCCCGGCGAACCTCAGGATGAGGCCAGTCTCACGAGGGAATTCGAGACGTAGCCTCGTGGGTTGTGCCACATGCCGAAAGACCCCGATTTCCTGGTCCGCTATTGATAAGATCCCGATGCCTGGTCACCTCTTTGAAGGTAACCCTGTGGATGAAGGCACAAAACGAAGGGGCACTGACACCCCTGTGCATCGTCCCCCAAAACCGCAGGTTCCACATACAACTCGACAGGTGGCCTGTCATCCCGTGAACAACTCGAGAGGCAAGCAGAGTTCCACTACTCCACACAAGACGAGGTCTGACTCTCCTGTCCCAACTCTGCAGGGACCCTGCTATCCGAGTCAGAAATGGAGAGGAACCCTGACTTAACTGCCTCAATCCGAGATTAGGTCCTCTTCAATTGCACCAGTCCCTGTGATGTCCCGAGAAGCCCCTCTCTACTCCACAGTATCCCTGACTTCTCAGAGGAACCCCGCTAAGCTCCCTGAGGTCATGGGCACAAGTCGAGGGAACCCAGGGTTTCCTGCCACACCCCGAGAAAGACCTCGAGAGTTCTTCTTCGAAGCGTCTTGAGGCTCGATTCCCCTACCATGACTCGAGAGCAATGAGGCGCTCCCCCTCGCCATGTCCATGGAGACCTGACTTCCGTGGCACCACAGGAGTCTCCCTGAGCTCCCCGTCCTATCTCGTGAGAAACCCCAACCAGGCACTGCACCTTGAGAAAACCCACGAGACGCCCCGTCATCGCGAGATGAGGGCCTTCTTTTCCTGTATGGCCTAGAGAGCAATCCCGAGTCCTCTCTCCAAACTCCACAGGAGGCTTAACTCCATTTAGGCCACTCTTGGGCTCCAAAGGATACCCGTCGCGACTCGAGAGGAGAGCGGAGTCCATTCATTCCCTTCGAGATGAGGCCTGACTCCCCGGGTGAGTCTGGAATGCAACCCCGAGATCCCTGTCGCCCCTGGAGAGAAAAACTCGGTCCTGGACACAAACCTAGATGAGCTCTATTTTGCCCTGCAGTGACTCGAGAGCAATCTCCAGCTCTCACTTGCAACTCGAATGGAAGATTGGACTTCCCTGGGCCAACACAAGAGGAAACCTGTATTCCCCGTCGTAACTCAAGAATCCTGCCGCAACTCGAGAAAAAACACGTGGGTCCCTCGTCAGCGCTAGATGAGGCCCTTGCCCACTACAGCGTCTCAAGAGAAGTCCCAGGTTCCGTCTTGAAGTGCGAAACGGTACTTGGCACCCTTGATGCAACCAGAAAAGTTACCCGACTTACCAGTTTCACTCAAGGGGAGCACCGAGGTTCCTGGCACTACTTCATCTGAGCCCTTTCTCTCCTCCTGATCCTGAAAGGAGGGTCGATTCCCCTGCTTTGTCTGGAAAGGGTTCCCGGACCTTCCTGCGCGCCTCAGGATGAGGCCAGTCTCACGAGGAAATTCGAGACGTAGCCTCGTGGGTGGTGCAACATGCTGAAAGACCCCGATTTCCCGGTCCACACTTGAGGAGATCCCGATGCCCGGACAACTCTTCGAAGGCAACCCTGTGGATGAAGGCACAACAGGAAGGAGCACTGACGCCCCCGTGCATCTCTGAAATACCCGCAGGTTCCACACACATCAAGAAAAGTGGTGTCATCCTTGAACAACTTGAGATGTAAGCGGAGTTCCATTCCTCAGCAGAACACGAGACCTGACACTCCTGAGCAAACTCAGCAGGGACCCTGCGATCTGAGTCAGATCTGGCTCCAGGAAGTCAGGAGCAGAACCCTGAGGTTCCTGCCTCAACTCGAGATGAGGCCCTCTTCCATTGCACCAAACCCAGAGGAGTCCCGAGAGGCCTCTCCCAAATCCACAGTATCCCTGACTTCTCAGAGGCACCCTGAGAAGCTCCCTGAGGTCACCAGCACAAGTCAAGGGAACCCAGGGTTTCCTGCCGCAACCCTAGAAAGACATCGAGAGTCCTTTTTCAACCCGTCATGAGGCCCGATTCCCCTACCCTGACTGGAGAGCAATGACGCACTCCCCCTTGCCCCGCCCATGGAGACCTGACTTCCCTGTTGCCACACGAGAGGCTACCTGAACTCCCCGTCGTACCTCGTGAGAAACCCCACACTGCCTCCACAGCTCGAGAAAACCCACGAGACGCCCCCATCATCTCGAGATGTGGGCCTTCTTTTCCTGCATGGCCTGGAGAGCAATACCGAGTCCTCTCTCCAAACTGAAGAGGAGGCTTGACTCCCTTTAGACCAGTCAGTGGGCTCCAAGAGATACACGTCGCAACTCGAGAGGAGAGCCTAGTCCTTTGCTTCCCCTCGATACGAGGCCTAACTCCCCGGGTGAGTCTGTAATGCAAACCCGAGATCCCTGTCGCCCTTGGAGAGGATCATTGGGTCCTGAACACAAGGCTAGATGAGGTCGCTTTTGCCCTGCAGTAACTCGAGAGCACTCCCCAGCTTTCCCTCGCAACCCGAATGGAAGATTGGACCTCCCTGGGCCAACACAAGAGGAAGCCTGAATTCCCAGTAGTAATTCGAGAATTCCGCCTCAACGTGAGAAAAACCACGTGGTTCCCCCGTCATTGCAAGATGAGGCCCTTGCCCGCTCCAGCGTCTCAAGAGTAGTCCCACGTTCCGTCTTGAAGTGCGAAATGATATTTGGCACCCTTAATGCTACCCCAAAAGTTCCCCGACATATGGGTCGCACTCGAGGGGAACACCGAGGTTCCTGGCACCACTTCATCTGAGCCCCTTCTCCCCTCCTGATCGCGAAAGGAGGGTCAATTCCCCTGCTTTATCTGCAAGGGGTTCCCGACCTTCTCCGCGCACCTCAGATGAGGCTGTCTCACGAGGAAATTCGAGACGTAGCCTCGATGGTGGTGCCACATGCCGAAAGACCGCGATTTCCCGATCTGCTCTTGATAAGAACGCGATGCCCAGACACCTATTCGAAGATAGTGTGGATGAAGGCACAACACGAAGGGGCACTGACACCCCCGTGCATCGTCCGGAAAAGATCGCAGGTTACTCATACAGCTCAACAAGTGCCTGTCACCCAGTGAACAACTCAAGAGGCAAGCGGAGGTCCATTCCTGCACACAAGACGAGGCCTGACTCACCTCTTCCAACTATGCAGGGGGCTGCGATCGGAATCAGAAATGGAGAGGAACCCTGAGGTTCCTGCCTCCCCTCGAGATGAGGCCCCCTTCCATTTCACCAAACCCAGTGGAGTCCCGAGAGGTCTTTCCCAACTCCATAGTATCCCTGACTTCTCAGAGGCACCCGGAGAATCTCCCTGAGGTCACCGGCACAAGTCGGGGGAACCCAGGTATTCTTGCCAAGACCTGAGAGAGATCTTGAGAGTCCTTCTTCAACGCGTCTAGAGGCCTGATTCCCCTACCATGACTCGAGAGCAATGACGCGCTCCCCCTCGCCACACGCATTGAGACCTAACTTCCCTGGCGCCACACAAGAGGCTCCCTGAGCTCCCCGTCGTACCCCCTGAGAAACCAACACAGGCGCTGCAGCTCGGTAAAACCACCGAGACCCCCCTGTCTTCGTGAGATGAGGGCCTTCTTTTCCTGCATGTCCTGGAGTGCAATCCCGAGTCCTCTCTCCAAACTCCAGAGGAGGCTTGACTCCCTTTAGTCCACTCAGTGGGCTCCAAGAAATACCCGTCGCGACTCGAGAAGAGAGAGAAGGCCTTTGTTTCCCCTCGAGACGACGCCTGACTCCCGGGTGAGTCTGGAATGCAACCCCAAGTTCCCAGTCATCCCTTGAGAGGAACATTAGGTCCTAGACACAAGCCTGGATGAGGTCTCTTTTGCCCTGCAGTGACTCGAGCGCAACCCCCAGCTATCCCTCGCAACTCGAATGGAAGGTTGGACTTCCCTGGGCTAACACAAGAGGAAGCCTGAATTCCCCGTCGTAACTCGAGAATCCCGCCGCACCTTGAGAAAAACCACGTGATTCCCCCATCATCCCAAGATGAGGCCCTTGCCCTCTACAGCGTCTCAAGAGAAGCCCCAAGTCCGTCTTGAAGTGCAAAACGGTACTTGGCACCCTTGAAGTGACCCGAAAAGTTTCCCGACACACCGGTCCCACTCGAGGGGAACACCGAGGTTCCCGGCACGACTTCAACTGAGCCCTTTCACTCCTCCTGATCGCGACAAGATGGTCGATTCCCCTGCTTTGTCTGGAAGGGGTTCCCGATCTTCATGGTGCACCTCAGGATGACACCAGTCTAACGAAGAAATTCGAGACGTAGCCTCATGGATGGTGCCACGTTCTGAAAGACCCCGATTTCCTGCTCTGCTATTGATAAGAACCCGATGTCCGGACACCTCTTTGAAGGCAACCCTGTGGATGAAGGCACAACACGAAGGGGCACTGACCCCCTCATGCATCTTACGGAAAAAACCGAAGTTTCCACTCACAGCTCGACAAATGGTCTGTTATCCTGTGAACAACTCGAGAGGCAAGCGGAGTTCCATTCCTCCACACAAGAGGAGGCCTGACTCTCCTGTCCCAACTCTTCAGGGACCCTGTGGTCGGAGTTTGAAATGGAGAGGAACCCTTAGGTTCCTGCCTCAACTCGAGATGAGAACCTTTGCCATTGCACCAAACCCAGTGGAGTTCCGAGAGCCCCTCCCAAGTCCACAGTATGCCTGACTTCTCAGAGGCACCCTGAGAAGCTCCCTGAGGTCACCGGTACAAGTCGAGGGAACCCAGGGTTTCCTGCCGCAACCTGAGAAAGACCTCGAGACTCCTTCTTCAACGTGTCTTGAGTCCCGATTTCCCTACCATGACTCGAGAACATTTATGGGCTCCCCCTCATCACACACATAGAGACCTGACTTTCCTGGCGCCACATGAGAGGCTCCCTGAGCTCCCCGTCGTACCTCGTGAGAAAACTCATAATTGTGCCCCAACTCGAGAAAACCCACAAGACGCCCCAGTCATTGCGAGCTGAGGGCCTTCTCTTCCTGCATGGCCTGGAGAGCAATCCCGAGTCCTCTCTCCAACTCCACAGGAGGCTTTACTCCGAGTAGGCCACTCAGTGGGCTCCAAGACATACCCGACGCGACTCGAGAAGAGAGTGGAGTCCTTTGCTTTCCTTCGAGAAGAGGCCTGACTCCCTGTGTGAGTCTGGAATGCAACTCCGAGATCCCTGTCACCCCTGGAGAGGAAAATTAAGTCCTGGGCACAGGCCTAGATGAAGTATATTTTGCCCTGCAGTGACTCGAGAGAAATCCCAGCTCTCCCTCGAAACTCGAATGGAAGATTGGACTTCCCTGGACCAACACAAGAGGAAGCCCGAATTCCCCGTTGTAACGCGAGAATCCTGCTGCAACTCGAAGGAAACCACGTAGTTCCCCCCTCATCTCAAGATGAAGCCCTTTCACGTTAGAGCCTCTCAAGAAAAGTCTCACGTTCATGTTGAAGTTTGAAACATTACTTGGCACCCTTCATCAGACTCCAAAAGTTCCCTGACATACCGGTCTCACTCGAGGGGAACCCCGAGGTTCCCAGCACCACTTCATCTGAGCCCCTTCTCCCCTCCTGATCGCGACAGGAGGGTCGATTAACCTGCTTTGTCTGGAAGGCTTTCTCGACCTTCCCAGCGCACCTCAGGATGAGCCCAGTCTCAAGAGGAAATTCGAGAGGTAGCCTCGTGTGTGGTGCCACATGCCAAAAGACCTCGATTCTCTGGTCCTCTCTTCACAAGAACCCATGCCCGGACACCTCTTCGAAGGCAACCCTGTGGATGAAGTCACAACACGAAGGGGCATTGACAACCCCGTGCATCATCTGGAAAAACCCACAGGTTCCACATACAGCTCGACAAGTGGCCTGTCACCTCGTGAACAACTTGGGAGGCAAGCAGAGTTCCATTCCTCCACACAGCACGAGCCCTGAGTCTCCTGTCCCAACTCAGCAGGGACGCTGCAATCGGTGTCTGAAATGGAGAGAAACAGTAAGGTTCCTGCATCAACTCTAAATGAGGCCCTCTTCCATTGCACCAAACCCAGTGGAGTCCCGAGAGGCCCCTCCCAACTCCACAGTATCCCTGACTTCTCAGAGGCAACCTGAGTAGCTCTCTGAGGTCACTGGCAGAAGTCGAGGGAACCCAGCGTTTCCTGCCACAACCCCAGAAAGACCTCGAAAGATCTTCTTCAACGCGTCTTGAGGCCGGATTCCCCTAACATGACTCGAGAGCAATTACCCGCTCCCCCTCACCACGGGCATGGAGACCTGACTTCCCTGGTGCTGCACGAGAGGCCCCCTGAGCTCTCCATCGTACCTCGTGAGAAACACAACGTGGCGCCCCAGCTGGATTAAACCCACGAGACGTCCACGTCATGGCGAGATGTGGGCTTTCTTATATTGCATACCCTGGAGAGCAATCCGGAGTCCTCTCTCCAAACTCCACAGGAGGCTTGACTCCCTGGAGGCCACTCAGTGGGCTCCAAGGGATATCTATCGCGACCCAGGAGGATATCAGAATCCTTTGCTTCCCCTCGAGCCGAGGCCTGACTCACTGGGTGAGTCTGGAATGCGTCCCCGTGATCCCTATCGCCCCTGGAGAGGAACATTAGGTCCTGGACACAAGCCTAGATGAGGTCTATTTTGACCTGCCGTGACTCGAGAGCAATTCCCACCCAGCTCTCCCTGGCGACTCGAATGGAAGAATGGACTTCCCTGGGCCAACACAAGAGGAAGCCTGAATTCCCCGTCGTAAGTCAACAATCCCATCGCAACTCGAGAAAAACCACGTGGTTTCCCCTTCATCACAAGATGAGGCCCTTGCCCACCACAGCGTCTCAAGAGAAGTCCCACGTTTCGTCTTGAAGTTTGAAACAGTATTTGGCAAGCTTCATGAGACCCCAAAAGTTCTCTGACATACCGGTCTCACTCGAGGGGAACACCGAGGTTCCCGGCACCACTTCATCTGAGCCCCTTCTCCCCTCCTGATCACGACAGTAGGGTCGATTAACCTGCTTTGTCTGGAAGGCTTTCCCGACCTTCCAGGGACACCTCAGCATGAGGCCCGTCTCACGAGGAAATTCGAGACGTAGCCTCGTGTGTGGTGCCGCATTCCAAAAGACCCCGATTTCCTGGTCCGCTCTTGATAAGAACCCGATGCCCGCACACCACTTCGAAGGCAACCCTGTGGATGAAAGCACATCACGAAGGGGCACTGACACCGCCGTGCATTGTCTGGAAAAAACCGCAGGTTCCACACACAGCTCGCCAAGTGGCCTGTCACTCCTTGAACAACTCGAGAGGCAAGCGGAGTTCCATTCCTCCACACAAGACGAGGCCTGACTCTCCTGTCCCAACTCTGCAGGGACCCTGCGATCTGAGTCAGAAATGGAGAGGAACCCTGAGGTTCCTTCCTAATCTCAAGATTAGGCCCTCTTCCATTGCAGCAAACCTAGTGGAGTCCCAAGAGGCCTCTCCCAGCTCCATAGTATCCCTGACTTCTCAGAGGCACCCTGAGAAGCTACCTGAGGTCACAGGCACAAGTCGAGGGAACACAGGGTTTCCTGCCGCAACCCGAGAAAGACCTCGAGCGTCCTTTTTCATTGCGTTGAGCCCTGATTCCACTACCATGACTCGAGAGCAATGACGTGTGCCCCCTCGCCACTCGTATGGAGACTTGACTTCCCTGACACCACACGAGAGGCTCCCTGAGCTCCCGGTCGTACCTTGTGAGAAACCCCACACTGGCACCGCAGCTCCAGAAAAACCACGAGACTCCCCCGACATCGCGAGATGAGGGCCTTCTTTTCCTGCATGGCCTGGAGAGCAATCCCGCGTGCTCTCTCCAAACTCCACAAGAGAGGAGCCAAGATTGCTGAGGAGTAGGACGGGGAGAACTCTTTCCCCCCCCCAAACAATTTCATCAAAAGAGCATTTAAACGTCAAGTAAATTCCACAATACAACTTATGAATGCTGCCAGAGGACATCAGGCACCCAGAAAAGCAACCCAACTCTTGGAAAGTAGGTAGGAAAAAGTATAAAAGACAAAAAAAGAGACAAAAGAGGGAGGGAGGGATTTCCGTCCCGGGAAGATAGTCTTAAAAAGAGAAAAGTTTCCAAACACCAGGAAAGCTTTTCACTGCCAAATCTTTGCCAAGCTTTGGAAGCACAAAGGGCAACATAAGGGGGATAAAAATAAATAAACAATTAAAACTCGCAGATTGCAAGCCCTACGGTAACTCCCCCAGCCGCGAAGCAGTGCAGACGCCTGCTCACACCATTAGCAAGCAGGGGCTGGGCAGGGAGGCGCGGCGCGGGCTGCATCGCTTAGAGTAAGAATCTGGCCTGAATACCCTGAGCGCTATCTGAACGAAATAACTTGGGCTAGCAAACCAGACTCTGGGATATCTACCACGCAAAAAGCCAGCCCTAACTTAAGACACCGCCAGGCCCGTGCACAGAACAAAGGACTGAACAGAGATAGCCGGCTGCAGACCTTCCCCCTCTGGTGACAGGCAGCCAGAGCTGGAAGGGGGCAATCGCAGCCCCAGAGAGACATTATCTATAAAACTGTAAGCAGGCTTCTTTGCTAACTAAAACTTCTTGGGGATCTGGACGGTCAACATCTGCCTGAGAAGGTGCGCCTGTTTTACACCCAGATAACCGAGTGGCGGGGAGGCGATAAGTCACAACATTGGCGCTCGCCAAACATCTCATTACCTGAGCTGCTCGGACCTGGGAAGAGCACAAAACGCAGGCCCAACCGAGCCTGTGCCTCTGAGGACTACCCGAGTGCCTGAACCTGAGCGGCTTGGACCTGGGAGGTGCATGTAGCCCAGGGCCAGCCTCGGATTGTTCCCGGTGGAACAACCTAGAGCCCGAGCAGTGTGGGCAGGGAGGCTACACGTGCCGTGAGCGGGGGCAGACCCAGTGTGGCTGAGGCACTGTGACCGCACGCCACTGTTATTTGTTTGCAGCATCCCTCCCTCCCTCCCCACAGTGCAACTGAACAAGTGAGCCTAAAAAAAAAAGTGTCCTCCACCGTCCCCTTTGTGTCAGGGCGTAAACCAGACACTGAAGAGACCAGCAAACAAAAGAAGCTATAACAGAGGGAATCGCCTTGGAAGCTACAGGCAATAGATTAAAACCCTGTGGTTACTAGGACTACATAGGAAGGTGCCTATAGATCTTGAGAAATATAAGTCGGACCAAGGAACTAGCCAAAAATGAACTGAACCCACGATACTCACAACAAAACCAGAGAAAGTCCTAGATATATTTTTATGATCATTCTTTCTTTTTTTTAATTTTTTTAATTTTAAGTCCTCTATTGTTCCTTTAATTTTCACTTTTATAACCTATTACTTTGCAAAAAAAAGACCCTATTTTTTTCTTCTTCAGCAAACTTCATATATATATATATATATATATATATATAATAATTTTTTGACCGTGTTTTTTTGTTTTGTTTTTTTTTTCTTCTTTTAACATTGTATTTTTGAAATTCCAAACTCTACTCTAGATTTCTAATTTATGCTTTTTGGTATTTGATATCAATTTTGTACCTGTAGTTTCTTTATAATTTTTGCGACATTGCTTGTTTTTGTTTGTTTGTTTTCTCTTTAGTTTTCCTCTTCCTTTTTTTTAACATTGTATTTTTGAAATTCCAAACTCTACTCTAGATTTTTAATTTTTGCTTTTTGATATTAGTTATCAATTTTGTACCTGTATTTTCTTGATAATTTTTGCGACCTTGTTTGTTTTTCTTTGTTCGTTTTTTCTCTCTTTCTTTTCCTTCTTCTTTTCTTTAACATCGTATTTTTGAAAGTCCAAACTCTACTCTAGATTTTTAATTTTTGCTTTTATGTATTTGTTACCAATTTTGTACCTTTAAGAACCCAATCTTCAGTACCCATTTTTCACTAGGGAGCGAGATTACTGGCTTGACTGCTCTCTCTCCCTTTGGACTCTCCTTTTTCTCCACCGGGTCGCCTGTGTCTCCTCCCTAACTCCTCTCTACTCTACCCAACTCTGTGAATTTCTGTGTATTCCAGACGGTGGAGAACACTTAGGGAACTGATTACTGGCTGGATCTGTCTCCCTCCTTTTCATTCCCCCCTTTTATCCTTCTGGCCACCTCTGTCTCCTTCCTCCTTCTTCTCGTCTCTGTATATCTCTGTGAACATCTCTGAGCGGTCCAGTTGTGGAGTGCACATAAGGAAGTGACGACTGGCCAGCCCACTCTCTCCACTATTGATTCCACCTGATCTCATTTGGGTCACCTCTAACTCCCTCCTCCCTCTTCTCTTCTCCATGTAACGCTGTGAACCATTCTGAGTGGCCCTCACAGTAGAGAAACTTTTCTTCTTTAACGTAGATGTTTTATCAATGGTGCTGTATAGAAGGAGAAGTTTTGAAACTACTGTAAAAGTAAGACAGATAACTGGAAGCAGGAGGCTTATGTCCAAACCCTGACTCCAGGGAACTCCTGACTCCAAGGAACATTAATTGACAGGAGCTCATCAAATGCCTCCATACCGACACTGAAATCAAGCACCACACAAGAGCCAACAAGTTCCAGGGCAAGACATACCAAGCAAATTCTCCAGCAACAAAGGAACACAGCCTTGAGCTTCAAGATACAGGCTGCCCAAAGTCACCCCAAAACCACAGACATCTCATAACTCATTACTGGACACTTCATTGCACTCCAGAGAGAAGAAATACAGCTCCACCCACCAGAACACGGACACAAGCTTCCCTAACCAGGAAATCTTGACAAGACACCTGTACAAACCCACACACAGCGAGGAAATGCCACAGTAAAGAACTCCACAAACTACCAGAATACAGAAAGGACACCCCAAACTCAGCAATTTAAACAAGATGAGACAGAGGAATAACCAGCAGATAAAGGAACAGGATAAATGCCCACCAAACCAAACAAAAGAGGAAGAGATAGGGAATCTACCTGATAAAGAATTCCGAATAAGGATAGTGAAATGGATCTAAAATCTTGAAATTAAAATGGAATCACAGATAAATAGCCTGGAGACAAGGATTGAGAAGATGCAAGAAAGGTTTAACAAGGACCTAGAAGAAAAAAAAAAGAGTCAATATATAACGAATAATGCAATAAATGAAATTAAAAACACTCTGGAGGCAACAAATAGTAGAATAACAGAGGCAGAAGATAGGATTAGTGAACTCGAAGATAGAATGGTAGAAATAAATGAATCAGAGAGGATAAATGAAAAACGAATTAAAAGAAATGAGCACAATCTCAGAGACCTCCAGGACAATATTAAACGCTACAACATTCGAATCATAGGGGTCCCAGAAGAAGAAGACAAAAAGAAAGACCGTGAGAAAATACTTGAGGAGATAATAGTTGAAAACTTCCCTAAAATGGGGAAGGAAATACCCACTCAAGTCCAAGAAACCCAGAGAGTCCCAAACAGGATAAAGCCAAGGCGAAAGCCCCCAAGACACATATTAATCACATTAACAAAAATCAAACACAAAGAACAAATATGAAAAGCAGCAAGGGAAAAACAACAAATAACACACAAGGGAATTGCCATAAGGATAACAGCTGATCTTTCAATAGAAACTCTTCAAGCAAGGAGGGAATGGCAAGACATACTTAAAATGATGAAAGAAAATAACCTACAGCCCAGATTATTGTACCCAGCAAGGATCTCATTCAAGTATGAATGAGAAATCAAAAGCTTTTCAGACAAGCAAAAGCTGAGAGAATTCTGCACCACCAAACCAGCTCTCCAACAAATACTAAACAGGAAACACAAAAACGGTGTATAAATTCGAACCCCAAATAATAAAGTAAATGGCAATGGGATCATACTTATCAGTAATTACCTTAAACGTAAATGGGTTGAATGCTCCAACCAAAAGACAAAGACTGGCTGAATGGATACAAAAACAAGACCCCTACATATGTTGTCTACAAGAGACCCACCTCAAAACAGGGGATACATACAGACTGAAAGTGAAGGGCTGGAAAAAGATTTTCCATGCAAATAGGGACCAAAAGAAAGCAGGAGTAGCGATACTCATATCAGATAAAATAGACTTTAAAACAAAGGCTGTGAAAAGAGACAAAGAAGGTCACTACATAATGATCAAAGGATCAATCCAAGAAGAAGATATAACAATTATAAATATATATGCACCCAACGCGGCAGCACCACAGTATGTAAGACAAATGCTAACAAGTATGAAAGGAGAAATTAACACTAACACAATAATAGTTGGAGATTTTAATACCCCACTCACACCTATGGATAGATCAACTAAACAGAAATTTAACAAGGAAACACAAACTTTAAATGATACAATAGACCAGTTAGACCTAATTGATATCTATAGGACATTTCATCCCAAAACAATGAATTTCACCTTTTTCTAAAGTGCACATGGAACCTTCTCCAGGATAGATCACATCCTGGGCCATAAAGCTAGCATTGGTAAATTCAAAAAAATAGAAATCATTCCAAGCATCTTTTCTGACCACAATGCAGTAAGATTAGATCTCAATTACAGGAGAAAAACTATTAAAAATTCCAACATATGGAGGCTAAACAACACGCTGCTGAATAACCAACAAATCACAGAAGAAATCAAAAAAGAAATCAAAATTTGCATAGAAACGGATGAAAATGAAAACACAACAACCCAAAGCCTGTGGGACACGGTAAAAGCAGTCCTAAGGGGAAAGTTCATAGCAATACAGGCACACCTCAAGAAACAAGAAAAAAGTCAAATAAATAAACTAACTCTACACCTAAAGCAACTAGAAAAGGAAGAAATGAAGAACCCCAGGGTTAGTAGAAGGAAAGAAATCTTAAAAATTAGAGCAGAAATAAATGCAAAAGAAACAAAAGAGACCATAGCAAAAATCAACAAAACCAAAAGCTGGTTCTTTGAAACGATAAATAAAATTGACAAACCATTAGCCAGACTCATCAAGAAACAAAGGGAGAAAAATCAAATCAATAAAATTAGAAATGAAAATGGAGAGATCACAACAGAAAACACAGAAATACAAAGGATCATAAGAGACTACTATCAACAATTATATGCCAATAAAATGGACAACGTGGAAGAAATGGACAAATTCTTAGAAAAGTACAACTTTCCAAAACTGGACCAGGGAAGAACTATAAAATCTTAACAGACCCATCACAAGCACGGAAATGGAAACTGTAACCAAAAATCTTCCAGCCAACAAAAGCCCAGGTCCAGACGGCTTCACAGCTGAATTCTACGAAAAATTTAGAGAAGAGCTAACACCTATCCTGCTCAAACTCTTCCAGAAAATTGCAGAGGAAGGTAAACTTCCAAACTCATTCTATGAGGCCACCATCAGCCTAATACCAAAACCTGACAAAGATCCCACAAAAAAAGAAAACTACAGGCCAATATCACTTATGAACATAGATGCAAAAATCCTTAACAAAATTCTAGCAATCAGAATCCAACAACACATTAAAAAGATCATACACCATGACCAAGTGGGCTTTATCCCAGGGATGAAAGGATTCTTCAATATCCACAAATCAATCAATGTAATACACCACCTTAACAAATTGAAAAATAAAAACCATATGATTTTCTCAATAGATGCAGAGAAAGCCTTTGACAAAATTCAACATCCATTTATGATAAAAACTCTCCAGAAAGCAGGAATAGAAGGAACATACCTCAACATAATAAAAGCTATATATGACAAACACACAGCAAACATTATCCTCAATGGTGAAAAATTGGAAGCATTTCCTCTAAAGTCAGGAACAAGACAAGGGTGCCCACTTTCACCATTACTATTCAACATAGCTTTGGAAGTTTTGGCCACAGCAATCAGAGCAGAAAAAGAAACAAAAGGAATCCAAATTGGAAAAGAAGAAGTAAAACTCTCACTGTTTGCAGATGACATGATCCTCTACATAGAAAACCCTAAAGACTCCACCAGAAAATTACTAGAACTAGTCAATGACTATAGTAAAGTTGCAGGATATAAAATCAACACACAGAAATCCCTTGAATTCCTATACACTAATAATGAGAAAACAGAAAGTGAAATTAAGGAAACAATTTCATTCACCATTGAAATGGAAAGAATAAAATACTTAGGAATATACCTACCTAAAGAAACTAAAGACCTATATATAGAAAACTATAAAACACTGGTGAAAGAAATCAAAGAGGACACTAATAGATGGAGAAATATACCATGTTCATGGATTGGAAGAATCAATATAGTGAAAATGAGTATACGACCCAAGGCAATTTATAGATTCAATGCAATCCCTATCAAGCTACCAAAAGTATTCTTCACAGAGCTAGAACAAATAATTTCACAATTTGTATGGAAATACAAAACACCTCGAATAGCCAAAGCGATCTTGAGAAAGAAGAATGGAACTGGAGGAATCAACCTACCTGATTTCAGGCTCCACTACAAAGCCACAGTTATCAAGACAGTATGGTACTGGCACAAAGACAGAAATATAGATTAGTGGAACAAAATAGAAAGCCCAGAGATAAATCCACACACATATGGACACCTTATTTTTGACAAAGGAGGCAAAAATATACAATGGATTAAAGACAATCTCTTTAACAAGTGGTGCTGGGAAATCTGGTCAACCACTTGTAAAAGAATGAAACTAGAACACTTTCTAACACAATACACAAAAATAAACTCAAAATGGATTAAAGATCTAAACGTAAGACCAGAAACTATAAAACTCCTAGAGGAGAACATAGGCAAAACACTCTCTGAAATACATCACAGCAGGATCCTCTATGACCCACCTCCCAGAATATTGGAAATAAAAACAAAAATAAACAAATGGGACCTAATTAACCTTAAAAGCTTCTGCACATCAAAGCAAACTATTAGCAAGGTGAAAAGACAGCCTTCAGAATGGGAGAAAATAATAGGAAATGAAGCAACTGACAAACGACTAATCTCAAAAATATACAAGCAACACCTACAGCTCAACTCCAGAAAAATAAGTGACCCAATCAAAAAATGTGCCAAAGAACTAAATAGACATTTCTCCAAAGAAGACATACAGATGGCTAACAAACACATGAAAAGATGCTCAAAATCACTCATTATCATAGAAATGCAAATCAAAACCACTATGAGGTACCATTTCACGCCAGTCAGAATGGCTGCAATCCAAAAGTCTACAAATAATAAATGCTGGAGAGGGTGTGGAGAAAAGGGAACCCTCTTACACTGTTGGTGGGAATGCAAACTAGTACAGCCACTATGGAGAACAGTGTGGAGATTCCTTAAACAACTGGAAATAGAACTGCCTTATGATCCAGCAATCCCACTGCTGGGCATACACACTGAGGAAACCAGAAGGGAAAGAGACACGTGTACCCCAATGTTCATCGCAGCACTGTTTCTAATAGCCAGGACATGGAAGCAACCTAGATGTCTATCAGCAGATGAATGGATAAGAAAGCTGTGGTACATATACACAATGGAGTATTACTCCGCCATTAAAAAGAATAGAATGAATCAGTTCTAATGAGGTGGATGAAACTGGAGCCTATTATACAGAGTGAAGTAAGCCAGAAAGAAAAACACCAATACAGTATACTAACGCATATATATGGAATTTTGAAAGACTGTAACAATAACCCTGAGTACGAGACAGCAAAAGAGACACTGAGGTATAGAAGAGTCTTATGGACTCTGTGGGAGAGGGAGAAGGTGGGAAGATTTGGGAGAATGGCATTGAAACATGTAAAATATCATGTATGAAAAGAGTTGCCAGTCCAGGTTTGATGCATGACACTGGATGTTTGGGGCTAGTGCACTGGGACGACCCAGAGGGATGCTATGGGGGGGAGGAGGGAGGAGGGTTCAGGATGGGGAGCACATGTATACCTGAGGCAGATTCATTTTGATATTTGGAAAAACTAATACAATTATGTAAAGTTTAAAAATAAAATAAAATTTTAAAAAAAATCCACAGGAGGCTTGACTCCCTTTAGGCCACTCAGTGGTCTCCAAGAAATACCCGTCGGGACTCGAGAGCAGAGCAGAGTCCTTTCCTTCCTCTCGAGATGAGGACTGACTCCTCGGGTGCGTCTAAAATGCAACCCCGAGATCTCTGTCGCCCCTGGAGAGGAACATTAGGTCCTGGACACAAGCTTAGATGAGGTCTCTTTTGCCCTGAAGTGACTCGAGAGCAATCCCTAGCTCTCTCTCGCAACTCGAATGGAAGATTGGACTTCCCTGGGCCAACACAAGAGGAAGCCTGAATTCCCCATCGTAACTCAAGAATCCCGCCGAAACTCGAGAAAAACCACATGGTTACCCCGTCATCGCAAGATGAGGCCCTTGCCCGCTACAGCGTCTAAAGAGAAGTCCCACGTTTCTTCTTGAAGTGTTTTCACACTTCAAGTGTGAAAACTCGGCACCCTTGATGCGATTCCAAAAGTTCCCCGACACCCTGGTCTCTCTCGAGGGGAACACCGAGGTTCCCGGTACGACTTCATCTGAGTCACTTCTCCCCTCCTGATTGCGACTGGAGGGTCGACTCCCGTGCTTTGTCTGGAAGGGGTTCCCAACCTTCCCGGCGCACCTCAGGATGAGGCCGGTCTAACGAGAATATTTGAGACGTAGCTTCATGGGTGGTAACACATGCTGAAAGACCCCGATTCCCCGGTCCGCTCTTGATAAGAACCCGATGCCCGGACACCTCTTCAAAGGCAACCCTGTGGAAGAAGGCACTACACGAAGGGGCACTGACACCCTCGTGCATCGTCTGGAAAAACCCGCAGATTCCAAACACAGTTCGACAAGTTGCCTGTCACCGCGTGAATAACTCGAGAGGCAAGCGTAGTTCCATTCCTCCTTACAAGACGAGGCATGACTCTCCTGTCCCAACTCTGCAGGGACCCTGCGATCAGAGTCAGAGATGGAGACGAACCCTGAGGTTCCTGCCTCCACTCGAGATGAGGCCCTCTTCTATTGCACCAAACCCAGTGGAGTCCCGAGAGGGCCCTCCCAACTCCAGGGTATCCCTGACTTCTCAGAGGCACACTGAGAAGCTCCCTGAGGCCACCGGCACTAGTCGAGGGAACCCAGGGTTTACTGCCGTGACCCAAGAAACACCTTGAAAGTCCTTCTTTAACGGTTCTTGAGGCCCGATACACCTACCATGACTCTAGAGCAATGACGCGCTCCCCCTCGCAATGCGCATGGAGACCTGACTTCCCAAGTGCCACATGAGAGGCTCCTTGAGCTCCCCATAGTACCTCATGAGAAACCCCACACTGGCGCTGCAGCTCGAGAAAACCCACGAGACGCCCCCTTCATCGCGAGATGATGGCCTTCTTTTCCTGCATGGCCTGGAGAGCAATCCCGAGTCCTCTCTCCAAACTCCACAGGAGGCTTGACTCCCTTTAGGCCACTCAGTGGGCTCCAAGAGATACCCGTCGCAACTTGAGAGGAGAGCAGAGTCCTTTGCTTCCCCTCGAGACAAGGACTGACTCCCCGGGTGCATCAGGAAAGCAACCCCGAGATCCCTGTCCCCCCTGGAGACGAACATTATGTCCTGGACACAAGCCTAGATAAGGTCTCTTTTGCCCTGCAGTAACTCAAGCGCAATCCCTAGCTCTCCCTCGCAACTCGAATGGAAGACTGGACTTCCCTGGGCCAACACAAGAGGAAGCCTGAATTTCCTGACCTAACTCAAGAATCCCGCCACAACTCGAGAAAAACGACGTGGTTAACCCGTCACCACAAGATGAGGCCCTTGCCAGCTACAGCGTCTCAAGAGAAGTCTCACGTTCCGTCTTGAAGTTTGAAACGGTACTTAGCACCTTTGATGCGACCCCAAAAGTTCCCCGATATCCCAGTTTTACTCGAGGGGAACATTGAGGTTCCCGGCACCACTTCATCTGAGCCCCTTCTCCCCTCCTGATCGGGACAAGAGGGTCGATTCACTTGCTTTGTCTGAAAGGGTTACCGACTTTCCTGGTGCACCTCAGGTTGAGGTCCGTCTCAAGAAGAAATTCGAGACGTAGGCTTGTGGGTGGTGCCACATGCCGAAAGACCCTGATTTCCTGGTCTGCTCTTGATAAGAACCTGAAGGCTGGATACCTCTTCGAAGGCAACCCTGTGTATGAAGGCAAAAAACAAAGGGGAACTGACACCCCCATGCATCGTCCGGATAAAACCGCAGGTTCCACACACAGCTCGACAAGTGGCCTGTTATCCGGTGAACAACTCGAGAGTCCAGTGGAGTTCCATTCCTCCACACAAGACGAGGCCTGACTCTCCTGTCCTAACTCTGTAGGGACTCTGTGTTCAGAGTCAGAAATGGAGAGCAACCCTGAGGTTCCTGCTTCAAATCGAGATGAGGCCCTCTTCTGACAAGGTCCAGCCTCGGCTGGTCCAGGGTTTTTGAAGGGGAGACAGAGTAGGCGACCTATTGATTTATTTATCAAAGATATAAAGAGTAATAGAATGAGGATAGCTCAGTAGGAAAATTTAGTGGAGAAAAGAAGCTGAGTAGCTTGGTTTATGCGGAAAATCAGTATAACCCGTGACACCAGGTTAGCTCTGACCACGGAGGCCGCAGGCTCCCTCTCGAATAGCGAAAAGTGCCCCACCTTAGACACCTTCTCAAGTGGTCATCGAAGCCCAGGCAAATAAATGGTCGCAGAAGATATCAGCGCTCCAGATGGACACTCATCTGAAAATTGAGGGGAAGAATGACATTAGGAGACTAAGCGTTGGCAATCAAGGCCCGTAGCTTTATTTTCAACAGGGTTTTTTTTTTACCCTAAGTTACACATAGAGGATAATGGGGATGCAAAGTCAGCAGCCTTTGATCCTTATCAAAAACCAGGGTTTCTTTCCTGCAAATGTATCTTATACAAATGGTTTAGGTGATTTACATCATCTTCTAGCCAGAAGGCCTATTAACATTTTATGACTCTTGACAAAGACTTATCAACCGTAAGACTTATTTTCTCTAAGAGTAATTATTTTAAGGTTTGGCCCCATCTTTCGAAGATAAAATTGCATTCCTATAGGGCGGATGTGTAATGGGTTTACAACAAAGGAAAGAATTTATTACCTTAAGGGTCTAAAGTTAGTAACACCAAGGCCACTACTTATTTCTTCTACATACCAACTATATTAATTAATACACATTCAAGGATACAATTCAGGGGATGTGGAAACTTGGCAACAAGCATTGGTTCATCAATGAAATCTTTTACTAGTTTTATTCTGACAGTTTCTAACTCTCTGAGAGGCTCTAAGCTATTTGAATATCTTAAGCTTCCCGTGCCTCTCGAGGCTCGGAGACTGTAAACAATTGTATGCCTTGCTGTAGGAGACCGGGTAAACTTGTCAGGAGAGTTAGAGAGCCATCTGACGTGTTTGGATTTAAACACTCCTAATTGCCCAGGAACTTTATTAACTGGAGCTGTAAGTTAGCTCTTTGACAGAAAGAGGGAGATGGTGGTGGGGGACAGCCCCCAGGAAAGTCAGAGGTGAGAGCACAAAGCAATAAAATAGGCAGACTCTGGTTTTGGGGGGTAGATGCTCAAGAATATCCGGGAGGACTCCCGAGGCTCGATCCCGCCTTTGTGTATGCCCAGCCTCCTTCCTCATGACCTTTGTCACGAGTGGAATGTCTCTCGCCGGCTCCCGGCATCTCCCCATTTTTTATTTCTTAAAACAGCCAGATGTAGCTCAGTCGCGAACCTCTGAATACTCTGCTGAAGAATCCTGACAATACAAGGAAGAATGATTATGAGAAGCAGAATTAAAGCAGCCACCGCAGCATAGCTAAAGACATTAGACAGAATATTCTTTCCTGAGATGTAGTTAGGGAAAGTATGGAAGAAATCATTTGCTGTTCCAGCAGCAGTAAAATCTAATTGGGAGTGCTCCATGGTTGCTATTTGATAGTGAAGTTTCCCTACGTCTCAACCAATGTCAGAGCTGTTCCAGATACCTGAAATATGGTTTTTAATCTTTTCCCATTCAAAATCTGTCTCATTTACTTTCAGGGGTGTTCCACATATCCACCGATAGTCAGCATGACAAGACAATGCCATTTTCACCTTTAAAGCCTGCAATTCAGTCCCAATATGTATTACTGCTTCCTCTAGGGTGTCTACCCTCATTTCTAATTTTCTCTCTATAGCCTCCTGTGTTGCCAATGTTAAAGAAACATTTTTGGACATAGAATCAACATATTGAGCAGTATGTACTTGTTGAGTCAATGATATTTCTGCCACAGTAACAGAAGTGATTGCACTTATCAAAGCTGCTGTTCCCAAGATAATTAAGCCCACAAACCGTCGTGTTTGCATTAAATCCTGTAGTTGTTGTAATACAGCAAGACCATAATTCAATAAGTGGTTACATCATAAGATAAGGTGGATGTTGTAGCATTACAAAGGAGCAAACATTATATTGAGGGTTTAAACAAGATGAACCAGGGAGCAGCTGTAGGCGTCGGCCCGGGGGAGCAGTGTCCCCAGCATCAGGAGGCAGAACGCGAGCGGCAGGCTGTGGGCCAAGGCGCCTATGGCGGGCGGAGGGGCAGGGTTCATGGTTTAGGGCTAGCCGCCACCGCTTGGGCTCAAGGCGGTCCCCTCTTGCCAGTGGGGCCACGCTGGTCTGGATGGCACTCCGCAGGCACGCTTTCCTCTCTGGCCCTCACTCGCTGCACAGACTTCTTTGCTCTAGGTCACGGGGTGCAGCGAGGAGGGTGCGAGGCGCAGCTGGTGGCATGGAGGCGAGAGCTGGCTGGGGGAGGGGGAGCAAGTGAGTGCGCACGCCGCGAACCTGGTCTTTGGGGAATGTGACATGACGAATTTGTCTGAGATCCAAACCGGAGAATCTGCATTCTGTAGAAATATACAAGCATACCCTCTCCCACAAGTTAGCAACACATCTGGCTTTTTCACTCTCCCGTAAGGAGGCCTTTTTACTTGACCAGGGGCCGAGTCGTAGCCTGTAATTCAGGCATCTAGTGTCTCATCATTGTAGTCTGCCCCTGTGTGTTTACGTTTAAGTGATTAATTACAATTGGAACATAACTTCACTATTTGTCTAGCTGTTTCCCTATGGATATGTTAATTTAGGTCTAATGTTTAGTTTAGGTCTCTGTATAAATTAAAGTAATAAATGTATAACCTCCTTATCTCATTTTGGTATACAGGTATACAGATATACCTAAATGCAAAATGCATTTATATATGTATTTATATATGGCAACAAGTATAAAGTTATTGACATATAATATATATAAATCAATATACTTGAATTAATCTTTATAATTAATATATTAATTAATATATATTACAGCAATACAACACATACACAGCTAATACCAACCAACACAAACCAATATACTGTAATAATACATGTCACACATTTATAATTATACAGTATATAGAACATATATCATCACAGCACATCAATCCATACCAATTAATATCAGCCACACACACATTATATTACTGCCATATATATTTAATTATACAGTATATATATATATGTGTGTGTATATAGTATACATATTAATTTATATACAAATTAATTAAGTATAGATCTATAAATAGAATTAGGTATACCTTTATTATATTTTATTTATACCCATACCTAATTAGGCAAACTGTAATTAGGCAAATATATTTATATTATGTATTTATAAAAATATATAATGTATTGTTAAGTGTACCACCTGTACAGCATCTCCACCCCACATACCACTTTCTCTAATCCCACCAACTCATTTTCAGTATTATGTGTTGGCCAGGAGCTGGGCCAGTCTTTCCCAGCAATGTTAAGAGACGTCTGTTCCTGTGTCTAATAGCCCTGGCGTTTTATTCTCTTGAAGTAAAAGATCTTTTAAAGGCCTTGAAACTGTAATTTCCTGCACCCAAAAGGCTAGATCACTAGATCCAAATGTTTTGTGGCTCTTAGCTTGAGAAGTCAAGTTTTTCCTTGTCTGATAGTAAGGTAAAAGTAAAAGCTGTGTTACTCTTTGACCTTTATTAATTTGTACAGTTTTGATAGGCAGTGAGATCAAGACTTTAATTTCTCAATATCATCAGAATCTACTACACCATGCACCAGCGAAATTTCTTTTCTTTCTTTTTTTTTTTTTGTTTAATTTTTTTTTTAAAAGAAAGCGAGCTACGCCCCAGGACAAATCTTACAATGTCCTCAGATAGGGGGCCAGCCACTCTGGTTGGAATTGGAGTAAGCGGCACATCAGGGGTTAATATTGTTATTAAATCTCCTTGCCTTTTCGCTTTTCTCCTAGCCTGGGTGAGACCCCCCTGAGGGAGTTTTCTCCAAGGAGCACGCTCTGAATATTGTGTACTAAAAGCTCCTTTGTTTAAAAAACTTTTTATCTTCCTCAGTCTTAGGCAACACTTTGGGAGGCATTTGGGGCAAAGTGGGGAACTCCTGGGTCCTGGGAGGCACAATCGAAGGCGGTGGCGGTCTCCTTAAATCAGAAAGTGGTGGATAAGTTTTTTAAACGTTTGCGCAGAGGGGGAGGGAGCTCGCCAGGGCTCTCGGCCGCAGCGTCCTGTAAGCCCTCTCCTTCCTCGGGAGGTAGACCACTTTCCCCCTCCTTTTTTTTTTTTCAATGGCAGAAAATATGATCTGTGCAGTAAATGGAGACTCACCACCATCCACCTCTATAGCCTCCCCCATAGGCTATTTAACAGCCTCGTGACGGAGGTCCAGGACATTTCTAATCATATTCCACAGTCAATAAATATTTGTCTATTCTTAGATGCAGAGAAATCCATTTTTAATTTTTTTTTTTTAATTTTAGAGAATATTTTTATTTATTTTGTAACCTCTTTACCCTGGCTAAACTGCAGAGGGGACTAGAAAAGAAGCCTCAAGGTGAGGATCAAGTTCATCCTTGGGACTAGAGAAAATCCTTCTCCGGGAAACTCCTAGCGGTGGCCCTTTACCCTGACATGGAGGAGGAGGCATAGGGGGATGGGAGCGTCCCGAAGTTTTCCTCTTCTGTTCCGGAGATCCTTTAACTGTTTGGTAACTAAATCTTACGAACTGTCTGATCGGGGATGTTTCCCTCAACCTCCTAGGAGCGGATGGTCTGATTAGGGATGTTTTCTTAAACTTTTAGGAGCATCTTTAGCTAAAAAAAAAAAACAATCCTCATCAGAATGACATCGAGCTGCTCTTTCCTCTAAACCTTTTTCAAATTGAGGGGAGAGCTGATCTTTCTTTTCATCCCTATCTTTTACATGCTCATTGGCAGTCATAGCGGCTAGCCATTCATTTAGCTGTCGATAGCTAGGTATAGCCTCTTCATTTTCACTTTTCTTTATAACAGGTACCTTTTCAGATTTGCTTTTTTGTTTAACAGGTACTTTTCCAACTTTACTTTCCTCTTTAACAGGTACCTTTTCAAATTCATGAGCTGGATCTAAAACATCTCTAGTCATATTCCACAGAGGAAAGGTGTAAGTAGGGATTTTTTCCAAACCTTGCTGAGCACAATAAGCTCTTAGCTGTCTTCCTAGTTTTTTCAAGATACCTAGGTTAACAGTGCCTTGTTGTAGAAACCAAGGGCAGTGGTCTTGTACAAATGTAAAAAATGATTGAATGGAAGATGTTTTAACCTTGATTCTTCTTTTACTTAATAACTGTAAAATTACTCCTATAAAGAGCTGTCTTTCATTTGATTCAGTGTTGCCCATGTCAGAAACTTAAGGATAGTAAAAGATTTTGCTTTTAGCTATCTAAAGATTAGGCCTTTTTTGTCAGCCTTTTTAGAAACCGTTTTTTCTCTCTAACTCTTCAACACTTCCCACTCCTCTCGCCCTGTCTATTCTACAGGGGGATCTGCAGCCCCCTAAGTGGGATCCTATCTGTCCCCAAAACTGAACACTGGGGGAATGGGGTTGGGGATTTACCTTCGAAATGCCTGTCTCGGGCGCCACCTGCAGAGGTCCAGCCCCAGCTGATCCAGGGTATTCGAAGGGAAGATGGAGTAGGCGACCTATGTATTTATTTATTTATTCATCAAAGATATAAAGAGTAATAGAATGAGGATAGCTCAGTAGGAAAATTCAGTGGAGAAAAGCAGCTGAGTAGCTTGGTTTACGCGGAAAATCAATATAACCCGTGACACCAGGTTAGCTCTGACCACGGAGGCTGCAAGTGCCCTCTAGAATAGAGGAAGGTGCCCCACCTTAGACACCTTATCGAGTGGGTCTTCGAAGCCCAGGCAAATAAATGGTCGCAGAGGATATCCGCGCTCCAGATGGACACTCATCTGAAAATTGAGGGGAATAATGACATGGGGAGACCAAGCGTTGGCGAGCAAGGCCCGTAGCTTTATTTTCAACACAGGTTTTAATACCCTAAGTTACACATAGAGGATAATAGGGGATGCAAAGTCAGCAGTCTTTAATCCTTATCAAAAACCAGGGTTTCTTTTCTGCAGATTTATCGTATAAAAATGGTTTAGATGATTTACATCATCTTCTGGCCAGAAGACCTATTAACATTTTATGACTCTTGACAAAGACTTATCAACCATAAGAGTTATTTTCTCTAAGAGTAATTGTTTAAGGTTTGGCGCCATCTTTCGAAGATAAAATTGCATTCCTATAGGGCGGATGTGTAATGGGTTTACAACAAAGAAAAGAATTTATTACCTTAAGGGTCTAAAGTTACCAACATCAAGGCCACTACTTATTTTTTCTACATACCAACTATATTAATTAACACACATTCAAGGATACAATTCAGGGGATGCGGAAACTTGGCAAAAAGCACTGGTTCATCAATGAAATCTTTTACTAGTTTTATTCTGACAGTTTCTAACTCTCTGAGAGGCTCTAAGGTATTTGAATATCTTAAACTTCCCGTGCGTCTCGAGGCTGGGAGACTGTACACAATCGTATGCATAGCTGTAGGAGACCGGGTAAACTTGTCAGGCGAGTTAGAAAACCATCTGAGGGGTTTGGATTTAAACACTACTAATTGCCCAGGAACATTATTAGTTGGAGCTGTAAGTTAGCTCTTTGACAGAGAGAGTGAGATGGTGGTGGGAGACATCCCCAGTAATGTCAGAGGTGAGAGAACAAAGCAATAAAGAAGGCAGACTTTGGTTTTTGGGGGTAGATGCTGAAGAATATACGGGGGAACTCCCGGAGGCTCGATCCCGCCTTTGCGTATGCCGAGACTCTTTCCTCATGACATTTGTCACGAGTGGAATGTCTCTCGCTGGCTCCCGGCAATCTTCCATTGCACCAAACGCAGTGGAGTCCCGAGAGGCCCCTCCCAACACCACAGTATCAGTGTCTTCTCAGAGGCACCCTGAGAAACTCCCTGAGGTCACCGGCACAAGTCGAGGGAACACAGGGTGTCCTGCCGCAACCCGAGAAAGACCTCAAGAGTCCATCTTCAACGCGTCTTGAGGCCGGATTCCCCTACCATGACTCGAGAGCAATGACACGCTCCCCCTCGCCATGCGCATGGACACCTGACTTCCCTGGCGCCACATGAGAGGCTACCTGAGCTCCCCGTCATACCTCGTGAGAAACCCCACACTGGTGCCGCAGCTCGGGAAAACCCATGAGACGCCACCGTCATCGCGAGATTGGGGACTTCTTTTCCTGCCTGACCTGGAGAGCAATCCCTGGTCCTTTCTCCAAACTTCACAGGAGGCTTTACTCCCTTTAGGCCACTCAATGGGCTCCAAGAGATACCTGTCGCGACTTGAGAGGAGAGCAGAGTACTTTGTTTCCCCTCGAGATGAGGCCTTACCTCGGGTGAGTCTGGAATGCAACCCCGAGATCCCTGTTGCCCCTGGAGAGGAACATTATGTCCTGGACAAAAGCCTAGATGAGGCCTATTTTGCCCTACAGTGACTCGAGAGCAACACCCATCTCTCCCTCGCAATTCGAATGGAAGATTAGTCTTCACTGGGCCAACACAAGAGGAAGTCTGAATTTCCCGTTGTAACTCGAGAATCCCGCCGCAACTCTTAAAAACCACGTGGTTCCCCATTCATCGCAATATGAGGCCTTTGCCCGCTATAGAATCTCAAGAGAAGTCCCATGTTTCGTCATAAAGTTCGAAATGCTACTTGGCACCCTTGATGCGACCCCAAAAGTTCCCCAATATACCGGTCTCACTCCAAGGGAACACCAAAGTTCCTGGCACCACTTCATTTGAGCCCCTTCTCCCCTCCTGATCACGGCAGGAAGGTCGATTCCCCTGCTTTGTCTAGAAGGGGTTCACAACCTTCATGGCGCACCTCAGGATGAGGCCAGTCTCCCGAAGAAATTCGAGATGTAGCCTCATGTTGGTGCCACGTGCTGAAAGACCCCGATTTCTCGGTCTTGCTCTTGATAAGAACCCGATGCCCGGACACCTCTTCTAAGGCAACCCTGTGGATGAAGGCACTACACAAGGGGGCACTGGCAACCCTGTTCATCGTCCGGAAAATCCCGCAGGATCCACATACAGCTCCACAACTGGCCTGTCACCCCTTAAACAACGAGAGAGGCAAGCGGAGTTCCCTTCCTCAGACAAGACGAGGCCTGAGTATCCAATCCCAACTCTGCAGGCACGCTTCGATCTGAGTCAGAAATGGAGAGGAAACCTGAGGTTCCTGCCTCAACCCAAGATGAGGCCCTCTTCCATTAAAACAAACCCAGTGGAGTCCCGAGAGGCCACTCCCATCTCCACAGTATCCCTGACTTCTCATAGGCATTCTGAGAAGCTCCTTGAGGCCACCGGCAAACGTCGAGGGAAATAAGGGTTTCCTGCCACAACCGAAGAAAGACCTCGAGAGTCCTTCTTCAATGCGTCTTGAGGTCAGATTCCCCTACCATGGCTCGAGAGCAATAACCCGCTCCCCCTCGTCACGCACAAGGAGACCTGACTTCCCTGGCGCCACACGAGAGGCTCCCTGAGCTCCCTGTCGTACCTCATGTGAAACCCCACACTGGCGCCGCAGCTCGAGAAAACACACAAGACCCCTCCGTCATCGCGAGATGAGGGCCATCTTTTCCTGCATGGCCTGGAGAGCAGTCCCAAGTCCTCTCTCCAAACTTCACAGGATGCTTGACTCCTTTTAGGCCACAAAGTGGGTTCCAAGAGGTGCCCGTCGCGACTCGAAAGGAGAGCGGAGTCCTTTGCTTCCCTTCGACACGAGGCCTGACTCCCTGGGTGAGTCTGGAATGCAAACCTGAGATCCCTGTGGCCCTTGGAGAGGAACATTAGGTCCTGGACACAAGCCTAGATGAGGTCTCCTTTGCCCTGCAGTGACTCGAGCGCAACCCCCAGCTCTCCCTCGCAACTCGAATGGATGATTGGACTTCCCTGGCCCAACACAAGAGGAAGCCTGAAATCCCCGTCGTAACTCGAGAATCCCGCCGCAACTCGAGAAAAACCACGTGGCTCCCCCGTCATCGCAAGATGAGGCCCTTGGCCGCTACAGCGTATCAAGGGAAGTCCCACGTTCCATCCTGAAGTACAAAACGGTACTTGGCACCCTTGATGCGACCCCCAAAGTTCCCTGACATACCGGTCTCACTCGAGGGAAACACCAAAGTTCACGGCACCACTTCCTGTGAGCCCCTTCACCCCTCCTGATCGCGACAGAAGGGTCGATTCCCATGTTTTGTCTGCAAGGGGTTCCTGACGTTCCCCGCGAACCTCCGGATGAGGCCGGTCTCATGAGGAAATTCGAAAAGTAGCCTCAAGGTTGGTGCCATATGCTGAAATATCCTGAATTCCCGGTTCACTCTAGATAAGAACCTGACGCCCGGACATCTCTTCGAAGGCAACCCTGTGGATGAAGGCACAACACGAAGGGACACTGACATCCCCATGCATCGTCTGGAAAAACCCGAAGATTCCACTCACAGCTCCAAATGTGGACTGTCACCTCGTGAACAACTCGAGAGGCAAGTGAAGTTGCATTCCTTCACACAAGACGAGGCCTTACTCTCCTGTCCCAACTCTTCAGGGACCCTGCGATCGGAGTCAGAAATGGAAAGGAACCCTGAGGTTCCTGCCTCCAATCAAGATGAGGCCCTCTTTCATTTCGTCAAACCTAGTGGAGTCCCGAGAGGCCCCTCTAACTCCTCAGTATCCCTCACCACTCAGAGGCACCTGGAAAGTTCCCTAAGGTCCCCGGTAGAGGTCGAGGGAAGCGAGTGTTTCCCGCCCCAACCCAAGAAAAACCTGGAGAGTCGTTCTTAAATGCGTCTTGAGGTCCTAGTCCCTCCCATGACTCGAGAGCAATGACGCGATCTGCCTGGCCACACGCATGGAGGCCTGACTTCTCTGGCGCCGCACGAGAGGCTCCCTGAGCTCCCCATCATATATCGTGAGAAACCCCACACTGGCGCCGCAGCTCGAGAAAACCCATGAGACGCCCCCGTCATCACGAGAGGAGGGCCATCTTTAACTGCATGGTATGCAGATCAAGCGTGAACCTTCTGTCCAAGCTACACAGGACGCTTGAATCCCTTTAGGCCACTCATATGGCTCCAAGAGTTACGCGTCGGGACTCGAGAGGATAGTGGAGTCCTTTGCTTCCACTCGAGACGAGGCATAACCCACCGGGTGAGACTGGAATGCGACCCCGATATCCCTGTCGCCCCTGGAGAGGAACATTACGTCCTGGACCCAAGTCTAGATGAGGACTCTTTGCCTTGAAGTGACTCGAGAGCAACCCCCAGCTCTCTCTGACAAGTTGAATGGAAGATTGGACTTCCTGGGCCAACACAAGAGGAAGCCTGAATTCCACGTCGTAACTCGAGAATCCCGCCTCAACTCGAGAAAAACCACGTGTTTCCCTCTTCATCGCAATATGAGGCCCTTGCCCGCTAGAGCATCTCCAGAGAATTCCCACGTTCCGTCTTGAAGTGCGAAACTGTACTTGGCACCCTTGATGCGACCTCAAAAGTGCCGTGACATACCGGTCTCACACGAGGGGACCACCGAGGTTCCCAGCACCACTTCATCTGAGCCCTTCTCCCCTTCTGATCGTGACCGGTGGGTCGATTCCCCTGCTTTGTCTGCAAGGGGTTCCCAACCTTCCCGGCGCACCTCAGGATGAGGCCGGTCTCCCGAGGAAATTCGAGACATAGCCTCGTGGGTGGTACCACATGCTGAAAGACCCCAATTTTCTGGTACGCTCTTGAAAAGAACCCGATGCCCAGACACCTCTTTGAAGGCAACCCTTTGGATGAAGGCACAACACGAAGGGTCACTGACACCCCCGTGCATCGTCCGGAAAAACCCGCAGGTTCCAAACACAGCTCAACAAGTGGCCTGTCACTCCGTGAACAACTCGAAAGGCAAGCGGAGATCCATTCCTCCACAGAAGACCAGGCGTGACTCTCTTGTCCATACTCTGCAGGTAGCCTGCGACCCGAGTCAGAAATGGAGAGGACCCCTGACGTTCCTGCCTCCATTCGAGATGAGGCCCTCTTCGATTTCACCAAACCCAGTTGAGTAACGAAAGGCCCCTCCCAAATCCACAGTGTCCCTGACTTCTAAGAGGCACCCTGAGAAGTTGCCTGAGGTCACCGACACAAGTCGAGGGAACCCAGGGTTCCCTGCCGCAACCCGAGAAAGACCTCGAGAGTCCTTCTTCAATGTGTCTTGAGGCCCGATTCGCCTACTATGACTCGAGTGCAATCACGCACTCCCCTTCACCACACGCACGGAGACCTGACGTCCCTAGCACCACACGAGAGGCTCTCTGAGCTCCCCGTCATACCTCGTGAGAAATCTGATACTGGCGCCACACCTGGAGAAAACCCACGAGACGCCCCCGTCATCGCGAGATGAGGGCCTTTTTTCCTGCATGGCCAGGAAAACAATCCCGAGTCATCTCTCCAAACTCCTTAGGAGGCTTCACTCCCTTTACGCCACGCAGTGGGCTCCAAGAGATACCCGTCGCGACTCGCCAGGAGAACGGAGTCCTTTTTTTCCCCTCAAGATGAGGCCTGACTCTCCGGGTGAGTCGAGAATGCAACCCTGAGATCCCTGTCGGCCCAGTAGTGGAATACTAGGTCCTGGACACAAGCGTAGATGATGTCTATTTTGCCCTGCAGTGACTGGAGAGCAATCCCCAGTTCTAACTTGCAACTCGAATGGAATACTGGATTTTCCTGGCGCCACACAAGAGGCTCCCTAAGATCCCCGTGGTACTTCATGAGACACCCCACACTGGCGCCGCAGCTCGAGAAAACCCACGAGACGCCACCGTCATCTCGAGATGAGGGCCTTCTTTTCCTGCGTGGCCTGGAGTTCAATCCCGAGTCCTCTCTCCAAACTCCACAGGAGGCTTGACTCCCTTTAGTACACACAGTGGGCTCCAAGAGATACCCATCGCGACTCGAGACGAGAGCGGAATTCTTTGCTTACCCTCGAGGTGAGAACCGACTCCCCGGATGAGTCTGGAATGCAAACCCGAGATCCCTGTCGCCCCTGGAGAGCAACGTTAGATCCTGGACACAAGCCTAGATTAGGTCTCTTTTGCCCTGCAGTGACTCTAGCGCAATCCCCAGCTCCCCCTCGCAACCTGAATGGAAGATTGGATTTCAAGGCCAACAAGAGGAAGCCTAAATTCCCGGTCATGACTCGAGAATCCCGACTCAACTCGAGCAAAACCACGTGGTTCTCCCGTCATCGCAAGATGAGGCCCTTGCCCGCTACAGCGTTTCAAAAGATGTCCCAGGTTCCGTCTTGAAATGCGAAACGGTACTTGGCACCCTTGATGCGACCCCAAAAGTCCCCCAACACGTCGGTCTCACTCAAGGGGAACACCGAGGTTCCCGGCACCACTTTCATTTAAGCCCCTTCTCCCCTCCTGATCGTGACCGGTGGGTCGATTCCCCTGCTTTGTCTGCAAGGGGGCCCGACCTTCCCTGCACAACTCAGGATGAGGCCGGTCTCATGGGGAAATTTGATACGTAGCTTTGTGGGTGGTGCCACTTGCCGAAAGACTCCAATTTCCCGGTCCGCTCTTGATAAGAATCCGATGCTCGGACACCTCTTGGAAGGCAGCCTTGAGTATGAAGGTACAACATGAAGGGGCACTAACACACCTGTGCATCATCCTGAAAAATGGGCAGGTTACACACACAGCTCGGCAAGTGGCCTGTCACCTCGAGAACAACTCGAGAGGCAAGAGGAGTCCCATCCTCCAGAAAAGACGAGGCCTGACTCCTGTACCAACATGCAGGGACCTTGCGATCTGAGTCAGAAATGGAGAGGAACACTGAGGTTCCTGCTTCAACTGGAGATGAGTCCCTCTTACATTCCACCAAATGCAGAGGAGTCTCGAGAGGCCCCTCCAAACTGCACAGTATCCCTGAATTCTCAGAGGCACTCTGAGAAGCTCCCTGAGGTCGCAGGCACAAGTCAAGGGAACCCTGGGTTTTATGCAGTGACCCGAGAAAGACCTCGAGAGTCCTTCTTCAACCCGTCTTGAGGCCCGATTACCCTACCATGACTCGAGAGCAATGACGAGCTCCCCCTAGCCATCTCATGGGGACCTGACTTCCCTGGCGCCACACGAGAGGCTCCCTGAGCTCCCTCTCGTACCTCGTCAGAAACCCGGCAATAGCGCGGCAGTCTAGAAAACCCACGAGACGCCGCCGTCATCGCGAGATGAGGGCCTTCTTTTCCTGCATGGCCTGGAGAGGAATCCCGAGTCCTCTATCCAAACACCACAGGAGGCTTGACTCCCTTTAGGGCACACAGTGGGCTCCAAGAGATACCCATCGCGACTCAAAAGGACAGCGGAGTTCTTTGCTTCCCTCGAGACGAGGCCTGATTCCCCTGGTGAGTCTGGTATGCAACCCCCAGATCCCTGTAGCCCCTAGGGACGAACATTAAGTGCTAGACACAAGCCTAGATGAGGTCTATTTGGCCCTGCAGTGTCTCGAGAGCAATCCCCAGTTCTAACTCGCAATTCAAATGAAAACTGGACTTTCCTGGGCCAGTTGAAGAGGAAGCCTGAATTCCCCGTCGTAACTTGAGAATCCCGCCGCAACTCAAGAAAAACCACGTGGTTCCCCCGTCATCGAAAGATGAGGCCCTTGCCCGCTACAGCGTCTCAAGAGAAGTCCCACGTTCCGTATTGAAGAGCGAAAAGTTACTTGGAACCCTTGATGCGACCCCAAAAGTTCCCCGACATACCAGTCTCACTTGAGGAGAACACCGAGATTCCTGGCACCACTTCATCTGAGACTCTTCTCCCCTCTTGATCGCGACAGGAGGTTCGATTCCCCTGCTTTGTCTGGAAGGCGTTCCCGACCTTCCTGGCGCACATCAAGATGAGGCCAGTCTCACGAGGAAATTCGAGACATAGCCTCGTGGGTGGTGCGACATGCCAAAAGACCCCGATTCCCTGGTCCGCTCTTGATAAGAACCCGATGGCAGAACCCAACTCGAAGGCAATCCTGTGGATGAAGGCACAACATGAAGGGGCAGTGACACCCTGGTGCATCGTCCAGAAAAACCTGCAAGTTCCACATACAAATCGACAAGTGGCCTGTCACCCCATGAACAACGCGAGAGTCAAGCAGAGTTCCATTCCTCCACACAAGACGAGGCCTGACTCTCCTGTCCCAACTCTGCAGGGACTCTGCGATCCGAGTCAGATCCGGCGCATTCGAAGCCAGGAGAGGAACCCTGTGGTTCCTGCCTCAACTTGTCATGAGGCCCTCTTCCATTGCACCAAACCCAGTGGAGTTCCGAGAGGCCCCTCCCAACTCCACAGTGACCCTGACTTCTCAGAGGCACGCTCAGAAGCTTCCTGATGTCACTTGCACAAGTGGATGGAACCCAGGGTTTCCTGCTGCAACCAAAGAAAGACCTCGAGAGTCCTTCTTTAACACGTCTTCAGGCCCAATTCCCCTACCATGACTCGAGAACAATGACGGGCTCCCTCTCACCACGTGCATAGAGACCTGACTGCCCTGGCACCACGTGAGAGGCTCCCTGAGCTCCCAGTCTTACTTCGTGAGAAACCCCACAGTAGGGCCACAGCTCGAGAAAACCTACGAGACGCCCCAGTCATCGGGAGATGAGGGCCTTCATTTCCTGCATTGCCTGGAGAGCAATCCCGTGTCCTCCCTCCAAACACCAGAGGAGGTTTGACTCCCTTTATGCCACTCAGTGGGCTCCAAGACATACCCGTCCGACTCGAGAGGAGAGCAGAGTCCTTTGCTTCCCCTCGAGACGAGGCCTGACTCCAGGGTGAGTCTGGAATGCAACCCCGAGATTCCTGTCGCCCCTTGACATGAACATTAGGTCCTGCACACAAGCCTTGGTGGGGTCTCTTTTGCCTTCAGTGGCTAGAGCGCACCTCCAGATCTTCCTCGAATCTCGAATGGAAGATAAGACTTTTGTGGGCCAACACAAGAGGAAGCATGAATTCGCTGTGGTAACTCAAATATCCCACCGCAACTCGAGAAAAACCAAGTGGTTCCCCAGTCATTCCAAGATGAGGCCCTTGCCCGCTGGAGCACCCCAAGAGAAGTCCCACGTTCCATTTTGAAGAGCGAAACGGTACTTGGAACGGTTTATGCGACCCCAAAAGTTACCCGACATACCTGTCTCACTTGAGGGAAACACCGAGGTTCCCAGCAGCACATCATCTGAGCCATTTCTCCCCTCCTGATCGCCACAGGAGGGTCGATTCCTCTGCTTTGTCTGGAAGGGTTTCATGACCTTCGCGGCACAACTCAGGATGAGGCCGGTTTCATAAGGAAATTCGAGACTAGCCACGTGGGTGGTGCCAAATCCTGAACGACCCCGATTTCCCGGTCCGCTCTTCATAAGAACTCGATGCCCGGACAGCTCTTCGAAGGCAACCCTGTGGATGAAGACAAAAACGAAGGGTCACTGACACCCCCGTGCATCGTCTGGAAAAACCTGCAGATTCCACACACAGTTTGACAAGGGGCCTGAAACCCCATGAACAACTCGAGAGGCAAGCAGAGTTCCATTCCTCAGAAAAGACGTAGCCTGACTCTCCTGTCCCAACTCTGCAGTGACCCTGCGGTCTCAGTCCGAAACGGAGAGGAAGCATGAGGTTCCTGCCTCCCCTCGAGGTGAGGCCCTCTTCCATTGCGCCATTCCCAGCGGAGTCCCGAGGGGCCCCGCAAACTCCACAGGATCCCTCCCCTCTCAGAGGCACCCTGGGAAGTTCCCTAAGGTCCCCGGCAGAAGGTGAGGGAAACGAGGGTTTCCCGCCGCTCCCAGAGAAAGACCTCGAGAGTCCTTCTTCAACGCGTCTCAAGGCCCTAGTCCCCTCCCGTGACTCGAGAGCCAGGACGCGCTCCCCCAAGCCACGCGAATGGAGACCTGACTTCCCTGGCGCCGCAAGAGAAGCTACATGAGATCCTCGTCGTGCCTCGTGCGAAAACCCCCACGGGCGCCGCAGCTTGAGGAAACCCCTGAGACGCCCCCGTACTCGCGAGCTGAGGGCCTTCTTTTCCTGCATGGCCTGGAGAGCAATCCCGAGTCCTCTCTCCAAATGGAAGAGGAGGCTGGACTCCCTTGAGGCCATTCAGTGTGCTCCAAGAGATCCGCGTCGCGTCTCGAGAGGAGAGCAGAGTGCTTAGCTTCCCCTCGAGACGAGGCCTGACTCCCCGGGGGAGCCTGGAATGCAACCCCGAGATCCCTGCCTTCCCTGGAGAGGAATATTAGGTCCCGGACACACGCCTAGGTGAGGTCTCTTTGGCCCTGCAGTGACCCGAGCGCAACCCCCAGCTTTCCCTCGCAACTTGAGGGGAAGATTGGGCTTCCCAGGGCCAACCCAAGAGGAAGCCTGAGATCCCGTCGTAACTCGAGAATCCCGCCCCAACTCGAGAAAAACCACGTGGTTCCCACCTCTTGGCAAGATGAGGCCCTTGCTCGCGACGGCGTCTCAAGGGAAGTCCCCTGTTTTGCCCTGAAGGGCGAAACGGTCCCTGCCAGCCTTCCTGCGACCCCCAAATGTTCCCCGACACGCCGGGTTCCCCCGAGGGGAACACCGAGGGTCCCGGCACCGCTTCATCTGAGCCCCTTCTCCCCTCCTGACCGCGACAGGAGAGTCGATTCCCCTGCGTGGTCCGGAGGGGTTCCCGGTCTTCCTGGCGCACCTGAGGATGAGGCCGGTCTCACGAGGAAATTCGAGACGAGCCACGTGGGTGGGGCCACATGCCGAACGCCCTCGATTCCCCAGTCCGCTCTTGAGAAGGACCCGAGGCCCGGACCCCTCTTCGAAGGCAACCCTGTGGGTGAAGGCACAACACGAAGGGGCACTGCACCCCCGTGCATCGTCCGCAAAGACCCGCGGGTTCCACACACAGCTCGACGAGGGGCCTGAGACCTCCTGAGCAACTCGAGAGGCAAGCGGGCTTCCCTTCCTCAGACAAGACGAGGCCTGACTCTCCTGGCCCAACTCTGCAGGGACCCTGCGGTCGGAGTCCGAAACGGAGAGGAAGCCTGAGGTTCCTGCCTCCCCTCGAGGTGAGGCCCTCTTCCGTTGCGCCAGACCCAGCGGAGTCCTGAGGGGCCCCGCCACCTCCACAGGATCCCTCGCCTCTCAAAGGCACCCTGGGAAGTTCCCTAAGGTCCCCGGCAGAAGGCGAGGGAAACGAGGGTTTCCCGCCGCCCCCCGACAAAGATCTCGAGAGTCCTTCTTCAATGCGTCTTGAGGCCCTAGTCCCCTCCCGTGACTCGAGAGCCATGAGGCGCTCCCCCTCGCCACGCGCATGGAGACCTGATTTCCCTGGCGCCGCACGAGAGGCTCCCTGAGATCCTCGTCGTGCCTCGGGAGAAAACCCCCATGGGCGCCGCAGCTCGAGGAAAGACCTGAGACGCCCCCGTCCTCGGGAGCTGAGGGCCTTCTTTTCCTGCATGGCCTGGAGAGCAATCCCGGGTCCTCTCTCCAAACGGAAGAGGAGGCTGGACTCCCTTGAGGCCGCTCAGAGGGTTCCAAGAGACCCGCGTCGCGTCTCGAGAGGAGAGCGGAGTCCTTGGCTTCCCCTCGAGACGAGGCCTGACTCCCCAGGGGAGCCTGGAATGCAACCCCGAGATCCCGCCTTCCCTGGAGACGAATATTAGGTCCCGGACACACGCCTAGGTGATGTCTCTTTGGCCCTGCAGTGACCCGAGCGCAACCCCCAGCTTTCCCTCGCAATTCGAGGGGAAGATTGGGCTTCCCAGGGCCAACCCAAGAGGAAGCCTGAGATCCCCGTCGTAACTCGAGAATCCCGCCGCAACTCGAGAAAAACCACGTGGTTCCCACCTCTTGGCAAGATGAGGCCCTTTCCCGCGACGGTGTCTCAAGGAAAGTCCCCTGTTCCGCCCTGAAGGGGGAAACGGTATCTGACAGCCTTCCTGCGACCCCCAAAAGTTCCCCGACACACCGGGTTCCCTCGAGGGGAACACCGAGTGTCCCGGCACCACTTCATCTTAGCCCCTTCTCCCCTCCTGATCGCGACAGGAGAGTCGATTGCCCTGCGTGGTCCGGAAGGGGTTCCCAGCCTTTCCGGCGCACCTCAGGATGAGGCCGGTCTCACGAGGAAATTCGAGACGAGCCACGTGGGTGGGGCCACATGCCGAACGCCCCCGATTCCCTGGTCCGCTCTTGAGAAGGACCCGAGGCCAGGACCCCTCTTCGAAAGCAACCCTGTGGGTGAAGGCACAACACGAAGGGGCACTGCCACCCCCGGGCATCGTCCGCAAAGACCCGCGGGTTCCACACACAGCTCGTCGAGGGGCCTGAGACCTCCTGAGCAACTCGAGAGGCCAACGGGGTTCCCTTCCTCAGACAAGACGAGGCCTGACTCTCCTGTCCCAACTGTGCAGGGACCCTGCGGTCGGAGTCCGAAACGGAGAGCAAGCTTGAGGTTCCTGCCTCCCCTCGAGGTTAGGCCCTCTTCCGTTGCGCCAGACCCAGCGGAGTCCCGAGTGGCCCCGCGACCTCCACAGGATCCTTCGCCTCTCAGAGGCACCCTGGGAAGTTCCCTAAGGTCCCCGGCAGAAGGCGAGGGAAACGAGGGTTTCCCGCCGCCCCCCGAGAAAGACCTCGAGAGTCCTTCTTCAACGCGTCTCGAGGCCCTAGGCCCCTCCCGTGACTCGAGAGCCAGGACGCGCTCCCCCTCGCCACGCGCATGGAGACCTGACTTCCCTGGCGCCGCACGAGAGGCTCCCTGAGATCCTCGTAGTGCCTCGGGAGAAAACCCCCACGGGCGCCGCAGCTCGAGGAAACCCCGGAGACGCCCCCGTCCTCGCGAGCTGAGGGCCTTCTTTTCCTGCATGGCCTGGAGAGCAATCCCGGGTCCTCTCTCCAAACGGAAGAGGAGGCTGGACTCCCTTGAGGCCGCTCAGGGGGCTCCAAGAGACCCGCGTCGCGACTCGAGAGGAGAGCGGAGTCCTTGGCTTCCCCTCGAGACGAGGCCTGACTCCCCGGGGGAGCCTGGAATGCAACCCCGAGATCCCTGCCTTCCCTGGAGAGGAATATTAGGTCCCGGACACACGCCTAGGTGAGGTCTCTTCGGCCCTGCAGTGACTCGAGCGCAACCCCCAGCTTTCCCTCGCAACCCGAGGGGAAGATTGGGCTTCCCAGGGCCAACCCAAGGGGAAGGCTGAGATCCCCGTCGTAACTCGAGAATGCCACCGCAACTCGAGAAAAACCACATGGTTCCCACCTCTTGGCAAGATGAGGCCCTTGCCCGCGACGGCGTCTCAAGGGAAGTTCCTTGTTCCGCCCTGAAGGGCGAAACGGTCCCTGACAGCCTTCCTGCGACCCTCAAGATTCCCCCGACACGCCGGGTTCCCCCGATGGGAACACCGAGGGTCCCGGCACAGCTTCCTCTGAGCCCCTTCTCCCCTCCTGATCGCGACAGGAGAGGCGATTCCCCTGCGTGGTCTGGAAGGGGTTCCCGGCCTTCCCGGCGCACCTCAGGATGAGGCCGGTCTCACGGGGAAATTAGAGACGAGCCACGTGGGTGGGGCCACATGCCGAACGCCCCCGATTCCCCACTCCGCTCTTGAGAAGGACCCGAGGCCTGGACCCCTCTTCGAAGACAACCCTGTGGGTGAAGGCACAACACGAAGGGGCACTGCCACCCCCGGCCATCGTCCGCAAAGACCCACGGGTTCCACACACAGCTCGACGAGGGGCCTGAGACCCCCTGAGCAACTCGAGAGGCCAGCGGGGTTCCCTTCCTCAGACAAGACGAGGCCTGACTCTCCTGTCCCAACTCTGCAGGGACCCTGCGGTCGGAGTCCGAAACGCAGAGGAAGCCTGAGGTTCCTGTCTCCCCTCGAGGTGAGGCCCTCTTCCATTGCACCAAACCCAGATGAGTCGCGAGAGGCCCCTCCCAACTCCACAGTATCCCTGAATTCTCAGAGGCACCCTGAGAATCTACCTGAGGTCACCGGCTCAAGTCCAGGGAACCCAGGGTTTCCTGCTGCGACCCGAGAAAGACCTTGAGAGTCCTTCGGCGCGTCTTGAGGCCCGATTCCCCTACCATGACTCGAGACAAAACCCGCTCCCCATCGCCATGCGCATGGAGACCTGACTTCCCTGACTCCTGAAGAGAGTCTCCCTGAGCTCCCCATCGTACCTCTTCGGAAACCCCATTCAGGCACCGCAGCTCGAGAAAACCCACGATACTCCCCCGTCATCACAAGATGAGGGACTTGTTTCCTGCCTGGCATGGAGAGCAAAACCGAGTCCTCTCTCCAGACTCCACAGGAGGCTTGACTCTCTTTAGGCCTCTCACTTGGCTCCAAGAGATACCTGTCAGGACCTGAAGGGAGAGCAGAGTCCTTTGCTTCCCCTCGAGACGAGGCCTGACTCCCCGTGTGAGTCTGGAATGCAACCCCGAGTTCCTGTCACACCTGGAGAGGAAAACTCGGTCCTGGACACAAGCCTAGATGAGGTCTATTTTGCACTGCAGTTACTAGAGAGCAATCGCCAGCTCTCCCTCGCAAATCGAATTGAAGATTGGACTTCCCTGGGCCAATACAATTGGAAGCCTGAATTCGACATCGTAACTCGAGAATCCCGCCGAAACTCGAGAAAATCCACGTGGTTCCCCCATCAGCGCTAGATGAGGCCCTTGCCCGCTACAGCGACTCAAGAGAAGTCCCACTTTCTGTCTTGAAGTGCGAAACGGTACTTGGCACCCTTGATGCAATCTCAAAATTCCCCGACATACCGGTCTCACTCGAAAGGAACACTGAGGTTCCCGGAACCACTTCATTTGAGCTCCTTCTCCCCTCGTGATCGCGACAGGAGTGTCGATTCCCCTGCTATGTCTGGAAGGGGTTCCCGACCTTTCCAGCGCGCCTAAGGATGAGGCAGGTCTCACGAGGAAATTCGAGACATAGCCTCGTGGGTGGTGCCACAAGCCGAAAGACCCCGATTTCCCGGTCTGCTCTTGATAAGAACGTGATGCCCTGACACCTTTACGAAGGAAAACCTGTGGATGAAAGCACAACACGAAGGGGCACTGACACCCCCGTGCATCGTCCAGAAAAACCCGCAGGTTACAAACACAGTTCAACAAGTGGTCTGTCACCCCGTGAACAACTCGACAGGCAAGTGGAGTTCCATTCCTCCACACAAGGCGAGACCTGATTTTCTGTACCAACTCTGCAGGGAAACTGCGATCCGAGTCAGTACCAGCGACAGGAAACCCAGGAGAGGAAACATGAGGTTCCTGCCTCCACTCGAGATGAGGCTCTCATCCATTGCACCAAACCCAGTGGAGTCCAGAGAGGCCCCTCCCAACTCCACAGTACCCCTGACTTCTCAGAGGCACCCGGAGAAGCTCCATGAGGTCACCAGCACATGTCGAGGGAACCCAGGGTTTCCTGCCACAATGGGAAAAAGACCTCGAGAGTCCTACTTCAACGTGTCTTGAAGCCCGAATCTGCTTCCATGGCTCTATAGAAATGACACGCACCCCCTCGCCACGCACATGGAGACCTGACTTCCCTGGCGCCATAAGAGAGGCTCCCTGAGCTCCCTGTCGTACCTCGTGAGAAACCCCACACTGACGCCGCAGCTTGAGAAAACTCACCATACGCCCCTGTCATCGCGAGATGAGGGCCTTCTTTTCCTGCATGGCCTGGAGAGGAATCCCGAATCCTCTTTCCAAACTCCACAGGAGGCTTGACTCCCTTTAGGCCACTTAGTGGGCTCCAAGAGATACCCGTCGCGACTCGAGAGGAGAATTGAGTCCTTTGCTTCCCCTCGAGACAAGGCCTGACTCACCAGGTGGGTCTGGAATGCAACCCCGAGATCCCTGTCTCCCCTGGAGAGGAACATTAGGTCCTGGAAACAAGCCTAGATGAGGTCTCTTTTGCCCTTCTGTAACTCGAGAGCAATCCCGCGCTGTCCCTGACAACTGGAATGGAAGATTGGACTTCCCTGGGCCAACACAAGAGGAAGCCTGAATTCCCCTTCGTAACTCGAGTATCCCGCCGCAACTCGAGAAAAAGCACTTGGTTCCCTCGTCATCACAAGATGAGGCCCTTGCCCGCTACAGCTTCTCAAGAAAAGTCCCACGTTCCGTCTTGAAGTGCAAAACGATACTTGACACCCTTGATGTGACCCCAAAAGTTCCCCGAAATATCGGTCTCACTCGAGGTGAACACCGAGGTTCCCGGCACCAGTTTATCTGAGCCCCTTCTCCCCTCCTGTTCGTGATAGGAGGGTCACTTCCCCTGCTTTGTTTGTAAGGGGTTCCCGACCTTCACGGGGCACTTCAGGATGAGGCCGGTCTCACGAGGAAATTCGAGACGTAGCTCGCGGGTGGTACCACATGCCAAAAGACTATGATTTCCCGGTACGCTCTTGATAAGAACCCGATGCCTGGACACCTCTTCGAAGGCAACCCTGTGGATGAAGGCACAACACGAAGGGGCACTGACACCCTCGTGCATCGTCCGGAAAAACCCGCAGGTTCCACATACAGCTCAACAAGTGGCTTGTCACCCCTGAAGAACTCGAGAGGCAAGTGGGGTTTCATTCCTCTACACAAGACGATGCCTGACTCTCCTGTCCCAACTCTGCAGGGACTTTGCGATCCGAATCAGACCAGCGCCAGTGAAGTCACGAGAGGAACGCTGAGGTTCCTGCCTCCACTCGAGATTAGGACCTCTTCCATTGCACGAAACCCAGTGGAGTCCCGAGAGACGCGTCCCAGCTCCACAGTATCCCTGACTTCTCAGAGGCACCCTGAGAAGCTCCCTGAGGTCACCAGCACAATTCGAGTGAACCCAGGGTTTACTGCCGCCACCATAGAAAGAACTCAAGAGTCCTTCTTCAACGCATTTTGAGGCCTGATTCCCCTACCATGACTCGAGGGCAATGACGCGCTCCCTCTGCTACACTCATGAAGCCCTGACTTCCCTGGCGCCACACGAGAGGCTCCCTGAGCTCCCCGTCATACCTCGTGAGAAACCAAACACTGGCGCCACAGATAGAGAAAACCCACGAGACGCCCCCATTTTCACGACATGACGGCCTTCTTTTCTAGCATGGCCTGGAGAGCAATCCCGAGTCCTCTCTCCAAACTCCACAGTAGGCTTGACTCCCTTTTGGTCACTCAGTGGACTCCAAGACATACCCGTCGTGACTCGAGAGGAGAGCGGGGTCTTTTCCTTCCCCTCGAGGCGAGGCCTGACTCCTCGGGTGTGTCTGATATGTGAACCGGAGATCCCTGTCGCCCCTGGAGAGAAACATTAGGTCCTGGACACAAGCCTAGATGAGGTCTCTTTTTTCCTGCAGTGACTCGAGAGCAATCCCCAACTCTCCCTCGCAACTCGAATGGAAGACTGGACTTCCCTGGGCCAACAGAAGAGGAAGCCTGAATTTCCCGTTGTAACTCAAGAATCCCGCCACAACTCGAGAAAAACCACGTCGTTCCCTCTTCATCGCAAGATGCGGCCACTACCGCTACAGCGTCTCAAAAGAAGTCTTACATTCCATCTTGAAGTGCCATACGGTACTTGGCACCTTTGATGCGACCCCAAAAGTTCCCCAACACACTGGTCTCACTGGAGGGGAACACCGAGGTTCCCGGCATCACCTCATCTGTGCCCCTTCTCCCCTCCTGATCGAGATAGGAGGGTCGATTCCCCTGCTTTGTCTGCAAGGGGTTCCGACCTTCCCGGCGCACCTCAGGATGAGGCCGGTCTCACTAGGAAATTCGAGACGTAGCCTGGTGGGTGGTGCCACATGCGGAAAGACCCCGATTTCCCGGTCCGCTCTTAATAAGAACCCGATGCCAGGACACCTCTTCGAAAGCAAACCTGTGGATGAATGCACAACACGAAGGGGTACTGACATCCCCATGCATAGTACGGAAAAACACGCAGATTCCAAACACAGATCGACAAGTGTCCTGTCATCCCTTGAAGAATTAGAGAGGCATACGGAGTTCCGTTCCTCCACACAAGAGAAGTCCTGACTCTCCTTTCCCAACTCTGCAGGGACCGTGCGATCGGAGTCAGAAATGTAGATGAAACCTGACGTTCCTGCATCAACTCGAAATGAGGCCCTCTTCCATTGCGCCATACCCAGTGGAGTCCCGAGAGGCCCCTAAAACTCCACAGTATCCCTGATTCTCAGAGGCACCCTCAGAAGCTCTCTGCGGTCACTGGCACAAGTCGAGTGAACCCAGGGTTTCCTGCTGCATTCTGAGAAAGACCTTGAGAGTCCTTCTTTACCGCGTCTTGAGGCCCGATACCCTACCATGACTGGAGAGTAATGACGCATTCCCCTCGCCACGCCCATTGAAACCTAACTTCCCTGGCGCCACACGAGAGGCTCCCTGCGCTCCCCGTCCTACCTCATGAAAACCCCACACTGGCACCGCCGCTCGAGAAAACTCACGAGACGCCCCCATCATCGTAAGATGAGGGCCTTCTTTTCCTACATGACCTAGAGAGCAATCCCGAGTCCACTCTCCAAACTCCACTGGAGGCCTGACTCCCTTTAGGCCACTCAGTAGCCTCCAAGAGATACACGTCGCTACTCTAGAGGAGAGCAGAGTCCGTTGCTTCCCCTCGAGCCGAGGCCTGACTACTTGGGTGAGTCTGGAATGGGATCCCGAGATCCGTGTTGCCCCTGTAGAGGAAAACTCGGTCCTGGACACAAGCCTAAATGAGGTCTTTTTTGTCCTGCATTGACTCAAGTGCAATCCCCAGCTCTCCCTCGCAACTCGAATGGATGATTGGACTTCCCTGGGCCAACACAAGAGGAAGCCTGTATTCCCCATTGTAATTCGAGAATCCCGCGGCAACTGGAGAAAAACAACGTGGCTCCTCCGTCATCGAAATATGAGGCCCTGTCAGCTATAGCGTCTCCAGGGAAGTCCCATGTTCCGTCTTGAAGTGTGAAACGGTACTTGGCACCGTTGATGCGACCCCCAAATTTCCCTGACACCCCGGTCTCACTCGAGGAGAACATGGAGGTTCCCAGCACCGCTTCAGCTGAGCCTCTTCTCCCCTCCTGATGGCGACAGGAGGGTCGATTCCCCTGCTTTGTCTGGAAGGGGTTCCCAGACTTCTCGGCGAACCTCAGGATGAGGCCAGTCTCACGAGGGAAGTCGAGACGTAGCCTCGTGGGTTGTGCCACATGCCGAAAGACCCCGATTTCCTGGTCCGCTATTGATAAGATCCCGATGCCCGGTCACCTCTTCGAAGGTAACCCTGTGGATGAAGGCACAACACGAAGGGGCACTGACACCCCTGTGCATCGTCCCCCAAAACCGCAGGTTCCACATACAACTCGACAGGTGGCCTGTCATCCCGTGCACAACTCGAGAGGCAAGCGGAGTTCCATTACTCCACACAAGACGAGGTCTGACTCTCCTGTCCCAACTCTGCAGGGACCCTGCTATCCGAGTCAGAAATGGAGAGGAACCCTGACGTTACTGCCTCAATCCGAGATTAGGTCCTCTTCAATTGCACCAGTCCCTGTGATGTCCCGAGAAGCTCCTCTCAACTCCACAGTATCCCTGACTTCTCAGAGGAACCCCGCTAAGCTCCCTGAGGTCATGGGCACAAGTCGAGGGAACCCAGGGTTTCCTGCCACACCCCGAGAAAGACCTCGAGAGTTCTTCTTCGAAGCGTCTTGAGGCTTGATTCCCCTACCATGACTCGAGAGCAATGAGGCGCTCCCCCACGCCACGTCCATGGAGACCTGACTTCCGTGGCACCACAGGAGTCTCCCTGAGCTCCCCGTCCTATCTCGTGAGAAACCCCAACCAGGCACTGCACCTTGAGAAAACCCACGAGACGCCCCCGTCATCGCGAGATGAGGGCCTTCTTTTCCTGCATGGCCTAGAGAGCAATCCCGAGTCCTCTCTCCAAACTCCACAGGAGGCTTAACTCCATTTAGGCCACTCTTGGGCTCCAAGGGATACCCGTCGCGACTCGAGAGGAGAGCGGAGTCCATTCATTCCCTTCGAGACGAGGCCTGACTCCCCGGGTGAGTCTGGAATGCAACCCCGAGATCCCTGTCGCCCCTGGAGAGAAAAACACGGTCCTGGACACAAACCTAGATGAGCTCTATTTTGCCCTGCAGTGACTCGAGAGCAATCTCCAGCTCTCACTTGCAACTCGAATGGAAGATTGGACTTCCCTGGGCCAACACAAGAGGAAACCTGTATTCCCCGTCGTAACTCAAGAATCCTGCCACAACTCGAGAAAAAACACGTGGGTCCCCCGTCAGCGCTAGATGAGGCCCTTGCCCACTACAGCATCTCAAGAGAAGTCCCAGGTTCCGTCTTGAAGTGCGAAACGGTACTTGGCACCCTTGATGCAACCAGAAAAGTTACCCGACTTTCACTCAAGGAGAGCACCGAGGTTCCCGGCACTACTTCATCTGAGCCCTTTCTCTCCTCCTGATCCCGAAAGTAGGGTCGATTCCCTGCTTTGTTTGGAAAGGGTTCCCGGACTTTCCTGCGCGCCTCAGGATGAGGCCGGTCTCACGAGAAAATTCAAGTCGTAGCCTCGTGGGTGGTGCAACATGCTGAAAGACCCCAATTTCCCGGTCCGCACTTGAGGAGAACACGATGCCCGGACACCTCTTCGAAGGCAACCTTGTGGATGAAGGCACAACAGGAAGGAGCACTGACGCCCCCGTGCATCTCCGAAAAACCCGCAGGTTCCACACACATCACGAAAAGTGGTGTTATCCTTGAACAACTTGAGATGTAAGCGGAGTTCCATTCCTCCGCAGAACACGAGACCTGACACTCCTGAGCAAACTCAACAGGGACCCTGCGATCTGAGTCAGATCCGGCCTCCAGGAAGTCAGGAGCAGAACCCTGAGGTTCCTGCCTCAACTCGAGATGAGGCCCACTTCCATTGCACCAAACCCAGAGGAGTCCCGAGAGGCCTCTCCCAAATCCACAGTATCCCTGACTTCTCAGAGGCACCCTGAGACGCTCCCTGAGGTCACCGGCACAAGTCCAGGGAACCCAGGGTTTCCTGCCGCAACCCTAGAAAGACATCGAGAGTTCTTTTTCAACCCGTCATGAGGCCCGATTCCCCTACCCTGACTTGAGAGCAATGACGCGCTCCCCCTTGCCCCGCCCATGGAGACCTGACTTCCCTGTTGCCACACGAGAGGCTACCTGAACTCCCCGTCGTACCTCGTGAGAAACCCCACACTGGCGCCGCAGCTCGAGAAAACCCACGAGACGCCCCCATCATCTCGAGATGTGGGCCTTCTTTTCCTGCATGGCCTGGAGAGCAATCCCGAGTCCTCTCTCCAAACTGAAGAGGAGGGTTGACTCCCTTTAGACCACTCAGTGGGCTCCAAGAGATACGCGTCGCAACTCGAGAGGATAGCCGAGTCCTTTGCTTCCCCTCGAGACGAGGCCTAACTCCCCGGGTGAGTCTGTAATGCAAACCCGAGATCCCTGTCGCCCTTGGAGAGGATCATTGGGTCCTGAACACAAGGCTAGATGAGGTCGCTTTTGCCCTGCAGTAACTCGAGAGCGCTCCCCAGCTTTCCCTCGCAACCCGAATGGAAGATTGGACCTCCCTGGGCCAACACAAGAGGAAGCCTGAATTCCCAGGAGTAATTCGAGAATTCCGCCTCAACATGAGAAAAAGCACATGGTTCCCCCGTCATTGCAAGATGAGGCCCTTGCCCGCTCCAGCGTCTCAAGAGTAGTCCCACGTTCTGTCTTCAAGTGCGAAATGATATTTGGCACCCTTAATGCTACCCCAAAAGTTCCCCGACATACGGGTCGCACTAGAGGGGAACACCGAGGTTCCTGGCACCACTTCATCTGAGCCCCTTCTCCCGTCCTGATCGCGAAAGGAGGGTCAATTCCCCTGCTTTGTCTGCAAGGGGTTCCCGACCTTCTCCACGCACCTCAGATGAAGCTGTCTCACGAGGAAATTCGAGACGTAGCCTCGATGGTGGTGCCACATGCCGAAAGACCGTGATTTCCCGATCCGCTCTTGATAAGAACGCGATGCCCAGACACCTATTCGAAGATAGTGTGGATGAAGGCACAACACGAAGGGGCACTGACACCCCCGTGCATCGTCCGGAAAAGACCGCAGGTTACTCATACAGCTCAACAAGTGCCTGTCACCCAGTGAACAACTCGAGAGGCAAGCGGAGGTCCATTCCTTCACACAAGACAAGGCCTGACTCACCTCTCCCAACTATGCAGGGGGCTGCGATCGGAATCAGAAATGGAGAGGAACCCTGAGGTTCCTGCCTCCCCTCGAGATGAGGCCCCCTTCCATTACACCAAACCCAGTGGAGTCCCGAGAGGTCTTTCCCAACTCCACAGTATCCCTGACTTCTCAGAGGCACCCGGAGAATCTCCCTGAGGTCACCGGCACAAGTCGAGGGAACCCAGGTATTCTTGCCAAGACCCGAGAGAGATCTTGAGAGTCCTTCAACGCGTCTAGAGGCCTGATTCCCCTACCATGACTCGAGAGCAATGACGCGCTCCCCCTCGCCACACGCATCGAGACCTAACTTCCCTGGCGCCACACAAGAGGCTCCCTGAGCTCCCCGTCGTACCTCCTGAGAAACCAACACAGGCGCTGCAGCTCGGTAAAACCACCGAGAACCCCCCCGTCATCGTGAGATGAGGGCCTTCTTTTCCTGCATGTCCTGGAGTGCAATCCCGAGTCCTCTCTCCAAACTCCAGAGGAGGCTTGACTCCCTTTAGTCCACTCAGTGGGCTCCAAGAAATACCCGTCGCGACTCGAGAAGAGAGAGAAGTCCTTTGTTTCCCCTCGAGAGGACGCCTGACTCCTGGGTGAGTCTAGAATGCAACCCCAAGATCCCAGTCATCCCTTGCGAGGAACATTAGGTCCTAGACACAAGCCTGGATGAGGTTTCTTTTGCCCTGCAGTGACTCGAGCGCAACCCCCAGCTCTCCCTCGCAACTCGAATGGAAGATTGGGCTTCCCTGGGCCAACACAAGAGGAAGCCAGAAATCCCCTTCGTAACTCGAGAATCCCGCCGCAACTCGAGAAAAACCACATGTTTCCAACGTCATCCCAAGATGAGGCCCTTGCTGCTATGGCGTCTCAAGAAAAGAACCACGTTCCGTCTTGAAGTGCGAAACGGTACTTTGTACCCTTGATGCGACACCAAATGTTCCCGGACACGCCGGTCTCACTCGACAGGAACACCGAGGTTCCCGCACCACTTCATCTGAGCACCTTCTCCCCTCCTGTTCGAGACAGGAGGGTCTATTCCCCTGCTTTGTTTGGAAGGGGTTCCCCACATTCCCGGCGCACCTAAGGATGAGGCCGGTCTCACGAGTAAATTTGAGACGTAGCGTCGTGGGTGGTGTCACATGCCGAAATACCCCGATTTCCCGGCCCACTCTTGAGAAGAACCCAATGCCCGGACACCTCTTCGAAGGCAACCCTGTGGACGAAGGCACAAAACGAAGGGTCACTGACACTCCCGTGCATCATTCGGTAAGAGCCGCAGGTTCCACACACAGCTCGACAAGAGGCCTGTCATCCCATGAACAACTCGAGAGGCAAGCAGAGTTCCATTCCTCCACTCAAGACGAGGCCTGACTCTCCGGTCCCAACTCTGAAGGGACCCTGCGATCGGAGTCCGAAATGGAGAGGAACCCTGAGGTTCCTGACTCCACTCGAGATGAGGCCCTCTTCCATTACACCAAAAACAGTGGAGGCCCGAGAGGCCCCTCCCAAATCCACAGTATCGCGACTTCTCAGAGGCACCCTTAGAAGCTCCCTGAGGTCACCGGCACAAGTCGAGGGAACACAGGGTTTCCTGACGCAACCCGAGAAAGACCTCGAAAATCCTCCTTCAACGCATCTTGAATCCCGATTCCCCTACCATGACTCGAGAGCAATGACGCGTTCCCCCTCGCCACTCGCATGGAGACTTGACTTCCCTGGCGCCACACGAGAGGCTCCCTGAGCTCCCCGTCATACCTCGTGAGAAATCCCACACTGGCTCCTCAGCTCCAGAAAACCCACGAGACGCCTCCGTCATCGCGAGATGAAGGCCTTCTTTTCCTGCATGGCCTGGAGAGCAATCTCGAGGCCTCTCTTCAAACTCCACAGGAGGCCTGACTCCCTTTAGGCCACTCTGTAGGCTAAAAGAGATACCCGTTGAACTCGAGAGGAGAGCGGAGTCCTTGGCTTCCCCTCGAGAAGAGGCCTGACTCCCCGGGGGAGCCTGGAATGCAACCCCGAGATCCCTGCCTTCCCTGGAGAGGAATATTAGGTCCCGGACACACGCCTAGGTGAGGTCTCTTCGGCCCTGCAGTGACTCGCGCGCAACCCCCAGCTTTCCCTCGCAACCCGAGGGGAAGATTGGGCTTCCCAGGGCCAACCCAAGGGGAAGGCTGAGATCCCCGTCGTAACTCGAGAATGCCGCCGCAACTCGAGAAAAACCACGTGGTTCCCACCTCTTGGCAAGATGAGGCCCTTGCCCGCCACGGCGTCTCAAGGGAAGTCCCCTGTTCTGCCCTGAAGGGAGAAACGGTCCCTGACAGCCTTCCTGCGACCCCCAAGAGTCCCCCGACACGCCGGGTTCCCCCGAGGGGAACACCGAGGGTCCCGGCACCCCTTCCTCTGACTCGGGAGGAGAGCGGAGTCTTTGCTTCCCCTCGAGGCGAGGCCTGACTCCCCTGGGGAGCATGGGATGCAGCCCCGAGATCCTTGGCTTCCCTGGAGAGGAGCATGAGGTCCTGGACACACGCCTAGATGAGGTCTCTTTGGCCCTGCAGTGACTCGAGCGCAACCTCCAGCTTTCCCTCGCCACTAGAATAGAAGATTGGGCTACCCAGGGCCGACACAAGAGGAAGCCTGTAATCCCCCGTTGTAACACGAGAATCCCGGCGCAACTCGAGAAAAACCACGTGGTTCCCACCTCTTCGCAAGATGAGGCCCTTGCCCGTGAAGGCACCTCAAGGGAAGTCCCCTGTTCCGCCCTGAAGGGCGAAACGGTCCCTGACAGCCTTCATGCGACCCCAAAAGTTCCCCGACACGCCTGGTACCCTCGAGGGGAACACCGAGTGTCCCGGCACGGCTTCATCTGAGCACCTTCTCCCCTCCTGATCGCGACAGGAGAGGCGATTCCCCTGCGTGGTCTGGAAGGGGTTCCCGGCCTTCCCGGCGCACCTCAGGAGGAGGCCGGTCTCACGAGGAAATTCGAGACGAGCCACGTGGGTGGTGCCACATGTCGAATGACCCCGATTCCACGGCCCGCTCTTGAGAAGGACCCGAGGCCCGGACCCCTCTTCGAAGGCAACCCTGTGGGTGAAAGCACAACACGAAGTGGCAGTGCCACCCCGTGCATCGTTCGCAAAGACCCGCGGGTTCCACACACAGCTCGACGAGGGGCCTGAGACCCCCTGAGCAACTCGAGAGGCCACCGGGGTTCCCTTCCTCAGACAAGACGAGGCCTGACTCTCCTGTCCCACCTCTGCAGGGACCCTGCGGTCGGAGTCCGAAACGGAGAGGAAGCCTGAGGTTCCTGCCTCCCCTCGAGGTGAGGCCCTCTTCCGTTGCGCCAGACCCAGCGGAGTCCCGAGGGGCCCCGCCACCTCCACAGGATCCCTCGCCTCTCAGAGGCACCCTGGGAAGTTCCCTAAGGTCCCCGGCAGAAGGCGAGGGACACGAGGGTTTCCCGCCGCCCCCCGAGAAAGACCTCGAGAGTCCTTCTTCAACGCGTCTCGAGGCCCTAGTCCCCTCCCGTGACTCGAGAGCCAGGACGCGCTCCCCCTCGCCACGCGCATGGAGACCTGACTTCCCTGGCGCCGCACGAGAGGCTCCCTGAGATCCTCGTCGTGCCTCGGGAGAAAACCCACACGGGCGGCGCGGCTCGAGGAAACCCCTGAGACGCCGACGTCCTCGCGAGCTGAGGGCCTTCTTTTCCTGCATGGCCTGGAGAGCAATCCCGGGTCTTCTCTCCAAACCGAAGAGGAGGCCGGACTCCCTTGAGGCCGCTCAGGGGGCTCCAAAAGCCCCGCGTCGCGACTGGAGAGGAGAGCGGAGTCCTTGGCTTCCCGTCGAGACGAGGCCTGACTCCCCGGGGGAGCCTGGAATGCAACCCCGAGATCCCTGCCTTCCCTGGAGAGGAATATTAGGTCCCGGACACACGCCTAGGAGAGGTCTCTTCGGCCCTGCAGTGACTCGAGTGCAACCCAAACTTTCACTCGCAACCCGAGGGGAAGATTGGGCTTCCCAGGGCCAACCCAAGGGGAAGGCTGAGATCCCCGTCGTAACTCGAGAATCCCGCCGCAACTCGATAAAATCCACGTGGTTCCCACCTCTTGGCAAGATGAGGCCCTTGCCCGCGACGGCGTCTCAAGGGAAGTCCCCTGTTCCGCCCTGAAGGGCGAAACGGTCCCTGACAGCCTTCCTGCGAGCCCCAAAAGTCCCCCGACATGCTGGGTTCCCTCGAGGGGAACACCGAGGGTCCCGGCACCGCTTCCTCTGAGCCCTTTCTCCCCTCCTGATCGCGACAGGAGATTCGATTCCCCTGCGTGGTCTGGAAGGGGTTCCCGGCCTTCCCGGCGCACCTCAGGATGAGGCCGGTCTCACGAGGAAATTCGAGACGAGCCACGTGGGTGGGGCCACATGCCGAACGCCCCCGATTCCCCGGTCCGCCCTTCAGAAGGACCCGAGGCCCGGACCCCTCTTCGAAGGCAACCCTGTGGGTGAAGGCACAACACGAAGGGGCGCTGCCACCCCCGTGCATCCTCCGCAAAGACCCGCGGGTTCCACACACAGCTCGACGAGGGGCCTGAGACCCCCCTGAGCAACTCGAGAGGCCAGCGGGGTTCCCTTCCTCAGACAAGACGAGGCCTGACTCTCCTGTCCCAACTCTGCAGGGACCCTGCGGTCGGAGTCCGAAACGGAGAGGAAGCCTGAGGTTCCTGCCTCCCCTCGAGGTGAGGCCCTCTTCCGTTGCGCCAGACCCAGCGGAGTCCCGAGGGGCCCCGCCAAATCCACAGGATCCCTCGCCTCTCAGAGGCACCCTGGGAAGTTCCCTAAGGTCCCCGGCAGAAGGCGAGGGACACGAGGGTTTCCCGCCGCCCCCCGAGGAAGACCTCGAGAGTCCTTCTTCAACGCGTCTCGAGGCCCTAGTCCCCTCCCGTGACTCGAGAGCCAGGACGCGCTCCCCCTCGCCACGCGCATGGAGACCTGACTTCCCTGGCGCCGCACGAGAGGCTCCCTGAGATCCTCGGCGCGCCTCGGGAGAAAACCCCCACGGGCGCCGCAGCTCGAGGAAAGCCCTGAGACGCCCCCGTCCTCGCGAGCTGAGGGCCTTCTTTTCCTGCATGGCCTGGAGAGCAATCCCGGGTCCTCTCTCCAAACGGAAGAGGAGGCTGGACTCCCTTGAGGCCGCTCAGGGGGCTCCAAGAGCCCCGCGTCGCGACTCGAGAGGAGAGCGGAGTCCTTGGCTTCCCCTCGAGACGAGGCCTGACTCCCCGGGGGAGCCTGGAATGCAACCCCGAGATCCCTGCCTTCCCTGGAGAGGAATATTAGGTCCCGGACACACGCCTAGGTGAGGTCTCTTCGGCCCTGCAGTGACTCGAGCGCAACCCCCAGCTTTCCCTCGCAACCCGAGGGGAAGATTGGGCTTCCCAGGGCCAACCCAAGGGGAAGGCTGAGATCCCCGTCGTAACTCGAGAATCCCGCCGCAACTCGAGAAAAACCACGTGGTTCCCACCTCTTGGCAAGATGAGGCCCTTGCCCGCCACGGCGTCTCAAGGGAAGTCCCCTGTTCCGCCCTGAAGGGCGAAACGGTCCCTGACAGCCTTCCTGCGACCCCCAAAAGTCCCCCGACACGCCGGGTTCCCCCGAGGGGAACACCGAGGGTCCCGGCACCGCTTCCTCTGAGCCCCTTCTCCCCTCCTGATCGCGACAGGAGAGGCGATTCCCCTGCGTGGTCTGGAAGGGGTTCCCGGCCTTCCCGGCGAACCTCAGGAGGAGGCCGGTCTCAGGAGGAAATTCGAGACGAGCCACGTGGGTGGGGCCACATGCCGAACGCCCCCGATTCCCCGGTCCGCCCTTGAGAAGGACCCGAGGCCCGGACCCCTCTTCGAAGGCAACCCTGTGGGTGAAGGCACAACACGAAGGGGCGCTGCCACCCCCGTGCATCCTCCGCAAAGACCCGCGGGTTCCACACACAGCTCGACGAGGGGCCTGAGACCCCCCTGAGCAACTCGAGAGGCCAGCGGGGTTCCCTTCCTCAGACAAGACGAGGCCTGAGTCTCCTGTCCCAACTCTGCAGGGACCCTGCGGTCGGAGTCCGAAACGGAGAGGAAGCCTGAGGTTCCTGCCTCCCCTCGAGGTGAGGCCCTCTTCCGTTGCGCCAGACCCAGCGGAGTCCCGAGGGGCCCCGCCACCTCCACAGGATCCCTTGCCTCTCAGAGGCACCCTGGGAAGTTCCCTAAGGTCCCCGGCAGAAGGCGAGGGACACGAGGGTTTCCCGCCGCCCCCCGAGGAAGACCTCGAGAGTCCTTCTTCAACGCGTCTCGAGGCCCTAGTCCCCTCCCGTGACTCAAGAGCCAGGACGTGCTCCCCCTCGCCACGCGCATGGAGACCTGACTTCCCTGGCGCCGCACGAGAGGCTCCCTGAGATCCTTGTCGTGCCTCGGGAGAAAACCCCCACGGGCGCCGCAGCTCGAGGAAACCCCTGAGACGCCCCCGTCCTCGCGAGCTGAGGGCCTTCTTTTCCTGCATGGCCTGGAGAGCAATCCCGGGTCCTCTCTCCAAACGGAAGAGGAGGCTGGACTCCCTTGAGGCCGCTCAGGGGGCTCCAAGAGCCACGCGTCGCGACTCGAGAGGAGAGCGGAGTCCTTGGCTTCCCCTCGAGACCAGCCCTGACTCCCCAGGGGAGCCTGGAATGCAACCCCGAGATCCCTGCCTTCCATGGAGAGGAATATTAGATCCCGGACACACGACTAGGTGAGGTCTCTTCGGGCCTGCAGTGACTCGAGCGCAACCCCCAGCTTTCCCTCGCAACCCGAGGGGAAGATTGGGCTTCCCAGGGCCAACCCAAGGGGAAGGCTGAGATCCCCGTCGGAACTCGAGAATCCCGCCGCAACTCGAGAAAAACCACGTGGTTCCCACCTCTTGGCAAGATGAGGCCCTTGCCCGCCACGGCGTCTCAAGGGAAGTCCCCTGTTCCGCCCTGAAGGGCGAAACGGTCCCTGACAGCCTTGCTGCGACCCCCAAAAGTCCCCCGACACGCCGGGTTCCCTCGAGGGGAACACCGAGGGTCCCGGCACCGCTTCCTCTGAGCCCCTTCTCCCCTCCTGATCGTGACAGGAGAGGCGATTCCCCTGCGTGGTCTGGAAGGGGTTCCCGGCCTTCCCGGCGCAAGTCAGGATGAGGCCGGTCTCACGAGGAAATTCGAGTCGAGCCACGTGGGTGGGGCCACATGCCGAACGCCCCCGATTCCCCGGTCCGCCCTTGAGAAGGACCCGAGGCCCGGACCCCTCTTCGAAGGCAACCCTGTGGGTGAAGGCACAACACGAAGGGGTGCTGCCACCCCCGTGCATCGTCCGCAAAGACCCGCGGGTTCCACACACAGCTCGACGAGGGGCCTGAGACCCCCCTGAGCAACTCGAGAGCCCAGCGGGGTTCCCTTCCTCAGACAAGACGAGGCCTGAGTCTCCTGTCCCAACTCTGCAGGGACCCTGCGGTCGGAGTCCAAAACGGAGAGGAAGCCTGAGGTGCCTGCCTCCCCTCGAGGTGAGGCCCTCTTCCGTTGCGCCAGACCCAGCGGAGTCCCGAGGGGCCCCGCCACCTCCACAGGATCCCTCGCCTCTCAGAGGCACCCTGGGAAGTTCCCTAAGGTCCCTGGCAGAAGGCGAGGGACACGAGGGTTTCCCGCCGCCCCCCGAGGAGGACCTCGAGAGTCCTTCTTCAACGCGTCTCGAGGCCCTAGTCCCCTCCCGTGACTCGAGAGCCCGGACGCGCTCCCCCTCGCCACGCGCATGGAGACCTGACTTCCCTGGCGCCGCACGAGAGGCTCCCTGAGGTCCTCGTCGTGCCTCGGGAGAAAACCCCCACGGGCGCCGCAGCTCGAGGAAACCCCTGAGACGCCCCCGTCCTCGCGAGCTGAGGGACTTCTTTTCCTGCCTGGCCTGGAGAGCAATCCCGAGTCCTCTCTCCAAACTGAAGAGTAGGATGGATTCCCTTGAGGCGACTCAGTGGGCTCCAAGAGATCTGCGTCGCGGCTCGAGAGGAGAGCGCAGTCCTTTTCTTCCCCTCGAGGCGAGGCCTGACTCCCCGTGGAAGTCTGGAGTGCAATCCCGAGATCCTTGTCTTCCCTTGAGAGGACTATTAGGTCCTGGACACACGCCTAGATGAGGTCTCTTTGGCCTTGCAGTGATTTGAGCACAACATCCAGCTTTCCCTCGCAACTCGAAGGGAAGTTTGGGCTTCCCAGGGCTAACACAAGAGGAAGCCTGAAATCCACGTCGTAACTCGAGAATCCTGCCGCAACTCGAAAAAAACCACGTGGTTGCATCGTCTTCGCAGCATGAGGCCCTTGCCCGCCACAGCGTCTCAAAAGAAGTCCCAGGTTCCTACTGAAGTGCAAAACGGTACTTGGCACCCATGATGGCACCCCCAAAGTTCCCCAACATACAGGCCTCACTCGAGGGTAACACCCATGTTCCCCGCACCACATCATTTGAGCCCCTTCTCCCCTCCTGATTGCAACAGGAGTGTCTTTTCTCCTGCTTTGTGTGGAAGGGGTTACCGATCTTCCCAGCGCACATCAGGATGAGGCCGGTCTCACGAGGAAATTGGAGATGTAGCCTCGTGGGTGGTGCCACATGCGGAAAGACCCCATTTCCCAGTCAGCTATTAAGAACCCGATGCCCGTACACGTCTTGGAATGCATCCCGTAGGATGAAGGCACAACAAGGAGGGACCCTGAACACCCGTGCATCTTTTGGAAAATTCTGCAGGTTCCACATACAGCTCGACAAGTGACCTGTTACCTCGTGAACAACTCGAGAGGCAAGCTAAGTTTCATTTCTCCACAGAATACGAGGCCTGACTCTCCTGTCCCAACTCTGCAGGAATCCTGAGATCGGAGTCTGAAATGGAGAGGAACCCTGAGGTTCCTTCCTCAATACGAGATGAGGCCCTCTTGTATTATACCACACCCAGTGGAGTCCCTAGAGGCCCCTCCCAACTCCACAGTATCAGTGTCTTCTCAGAGGCACCCTGAGCAACTCCCTGAGGTCACCGGCACAAGTCGAGGGAACACAGGGTATCCTGCCGCAACCCGAGAAAGACCTCAAGAGTCCGTCTTCAACGCGTCTTGAGGACGGATTCCCCTACCATGACTCGAGAGCAATGACACGCTCCCCCTCGCCATGCGCATGGACACCTGACTTCCCTGGCGCCACATGAGAGGCTCCCTGAGCTCCCCGTCATACCTCGTGAGAAACCCCACACTGGCGCCGCAGCTCGGGAAAACCCACCGACATCGCGAGATTGGGGACTTCTTTTCCTGCCTGACCTGGAGAGCAATCCCTGGTCTTTTCTCCAAACTTCACAGGAGGCTTTACTCCCTTTAGGCCACTCAATGGGCTCCAAGAGATACCTGTCGCGACTTGAGAGGAGAGCAGAGTACTTTGTTTCCCCTCGAGACGAGGCCTTACCTCGGGTGAGTCTGGAATGCAACCCCGAGATCCCTGTTGCCCCTGGAGAGGAACATTATGTCCTGGACAAAAGCCTAGATGAGGTCTATTTTGCCCTACAGTGACTCGAGAGCAACACCGATCTCTCCCTTGCAATTCGAATGGAAGATTGGTCTTCATTGGGCCAACACAAGAGGAAGTCTGAATTTCCCGTTGTAACTCGAGAATCCCACCGCAACTCTTAAAAACCACGTGGTTCCCCATTCATCGCAATATGAGGCCTTTGCCCGCTACAGAGTCTCAAGAGAAGTCCCATGTTTCTTCATAAAGTTCGAAATGCTACTTGGCACCCTTGATGCGACCCCAAAAGTTCCCCAATATACCGGTCTCACTCCAAGGGAACACCGAAGTTCCTGGCACCACTTCATTTGAGCCCCTTCTCCGCTCCTGATCACGGCAGGAAGGTCGATCCCCCTGCTTTGTCTAGAAGGCGTTCCCGACCTTCATGGCGCACCTCAGGATGAGGCCAGTCTCACGAAGAAATTCGAGACGTAGCCTCGTGTTGGTGCCACGTGCCAAAAGACCCCGATTTCTCGGTCTTGCTCTTGATAAGGACCCGATGCCCGGACACCTCTTCTAAGGCAACCCTGTGGATGAAGGCACTACACGAGGGGGCACTGGCAACCCTGTTCATCGTCCGGAAAACCCTGCAGGATCCACATACAGCTCCACAACTGGCCTGTCACCCCTTAAACAATGAGAGAGGAAAGCGGAGTTCCCTTCCTCAGACAAGACGAGGCCTGAGTATCCAATCCCAACTCTGCAGGCACGCTTCGATCTGAGTCAGAAATGGAGAGGAAACCTGAGGTTCCTGCCTCAACCCGAGATGAGGCCCTCTTCCATTAAAACAAACCCAGTGGAGTCCCGAGAGGCCCCTCCCATCTCCACAGTATCCCTGACTTCTCATAGGCATTCTGAGAAGCTCCTTGAGGCCATCGGCAAAAGTCGAGGGAAATAAGGGTTTCCTGCCACAACCGAAGAAAGACCTCGAGAGTCCTTCTTCAATGTGTCTTGAGGTCAGATTCCCCTACCATAGCTCGAGAGCAATAATGCGCTCCCCCTCGCCACGCACATGGAGACCTGACTTCCCTGGCGCCACACGAGAGGCTACCTGAGCTCCCCATCGTACCTCGTGTGAAACCCCACACTGGTGCCGCAGCTCGAGAAAACCCACAAGATCCCTCCGTCATCGCGAGATGAGGGCCATCTTTTCCTGCATGGCCTGGAGAGCAGTCCCAAGTCCTCTCTCCAAACTTCACAGGAGGCTTGACTCCCTTTAGGCCACAAAGTGGGCTCCAAGAGGTGCCCGTCGCGACTCGAAAGGAGAGCGGAGTCCTTTGCTTCCCTTCGACATGAGGCCTGACTCCCTGGGTGAGTCTGGAATGCAAACCTGAGATCCCTGTGGCCCTTGGAGAGGAACATTAGGTCCTGGACACAAGCCTAGATGAGGTCTCCTTTGCCCTGCAGTAACTCGAGCGCAACCCCCAGCTCTCCCTCGCAACTCGAATGGATGATTGGACTTCCCTGGCCCAACACAAGAGGAAGCCTGAAATCCCCGTCGTAACTCGAGAATCCCGCCGCAACTCGAGAAAAACCACGTGGCTCCCCCGTCATCGCAAGATGAGGCCCTTGGCCGCTACAGCGTATCAAGGGAAGTCCCACGTTCCATCCTGAAGTACAAAACGGTACTTGGCACCCTTGATGCGACCCCCAAAGTTCCCTGACATACCCGTCTCACTCGAGGGAAACACCAAAGTTCACGGCACCACTTCCTGTGAGCCCCTTCACCCCTCCTGATCGCGACAGAAGGGTCGATTCCCATGTTTTGTCTGCAATGGGTTCCCGAAGTTCCCCGCGAACCTCCGGATGAGGCCGGTCTCATGAGGAAATTCGAAAAGTAGCCTCATGGTTGGTGCCAAATGCTGAAAGATCCCGAATTCCCGGTCCACTCTAGATAAGAACCTGACGCCCGGACATCTCTTCGAAGGCAACCCTGTGGATGAAGGCACAACACGAAGGGACACTGACATCCCCATGCATCGTCTGGAAAAACCCGCAGATTCCACTCACAGCTCCAAATGTGGACTGTCACCTCGTGAACAACTCGAGAGGCAAGTGAAGTTGCATTCCTTCACACAAGACGAGGCCTTACTCTCCTGTCCCAACTCTTCAGGGACCCTGCAATTGGAGTCAGAAATGGAGAGGAACCCTGAGGTTCCTGCCTCAACTAGAGAAGAGGCCCTCTTCCATTGAACCAAACTCAGTGGTGTCCCGAGAGGCCCCTCCCAACACCACAGTATCCCTGAATTCTCAGAGGCTCCCTGAGAAGCTACCTGAGGTCACTGGCACAAGTCGAGGGAACCCAGAGTTTCCTGAAGTAACCCGAGAAAGACTTGGAGAGTCCTTTTTCAATGTCTCTTGATGCCCGATTCCCCTACCATGACTCCAGAGCAAGGACGCGCTCCCCTCGCCACAAGCAGGAAAACTGACTTCCCTAGTACCACACAAGAGGCTCCCTGAGTACCCCATCGTACCTCGTGAGAAAACCCACACTGGCGCCGCAGTTTGAGAAAAACCACAAGATGCCCCCGTCAAGGAGAGATGGGGGCCTTCTTTTCTTGCCTGACCTGGAGAGCAATTCCTGGTCCTCTCTCCAAACTTCACAGGAGTATTGACTCCCTTTAGGCCACTCAGTTGGGTCCAAGAAATACCCGGTGCGACTCGAGAGGAGAGCGGAGTCCTTTGCTTCCCTGGAGACGAGGCCTGACTCCCCGGGTGAGTTTGGAATGCAACCCCGAGATCCCTGTCTTCCCTTGAGAGGAATATTAGGTCCTGGACACACGCCTCGATGAGGTCTCTTTGGCCCTGTAGTGACTCGAGCAGAACCCCCAGCTTTCCATCGCAACTCGAATTGAAGATTGGGATTCCCAGGGCCAACCCAAGAGGAAGCCTGAAATTCCTGTCGTTTTTGAGAATCCCGATGCAACTCGAGAAAAACGAAGTGGTTCCAACGTCTTCACAGGATGAGGCCCTTGCCCGCTTCAGCGTCTCCAGGGAAGTCCCATGTTCCATCCTGAAATGGGAAACGGTACTTGGCTCCCTTGATGCGACCCCTAAAGTTCCCTGAAACGCCGGGTTCCCTCGAGTGGAACACCGAGGGTCCCGGCACCACTTCATCTGAGCCCCATCTCCCCTCCTGATCGCGACAGGAGAATCGATTCCCCTACTTTGTGTGGAAGGGGTTCCTGGCCTTCCCGGCGCACCTCAGGATGATGCTGGTCTCACGAGGAAATTCGAGATGAGCCACGTGGGTGGTGCCACATGCCGAATGTCCCCGATTTCCCGGTCCGCTCTTGAAATGAACCCGATGCCCGGACACCTCTTTGAAGGAAACCCTGTGGAGGAAGGCACAAAACGAAGGGGCACTGACACCCCCATGCATCTTCTGGAAACACCCGCAGGTTCCACACACAGCTTGTCAAGGGCCCTGAGACCCCCTGAACGACTCGAGAGGCAAGCAGAGTTCCGTTACTCAGACATGACGAGGCCTGACTCTCCTGTCCCAACTCTGCAGGGACCCTGCGGTCGGAGTCAGAAATGGAGAGGAAGCCTGAGGTTCCTGCCTCCAATCGAGATGAGGCCCTCTTTCATTTCGTCAAACCTAGTGGAGTCCCGAGAGGCCCCTCTAACTCCTCAGTATCCCTCACCTCTCAGAGGCACCTGGGAAGTTCCCTAAGGTCCCCTGTAGAGGTCGATGGAAACGAGTGTTTGCCGCCCCAACCCAAGAAAGACCTTGAGAGTCCTTCTTAAATGCCTCTTGAGGCCCTAGTCCCTCCCATGACTCGAGAGCAATGACGCGATCTGCCTGGCCACACGCATGGAGTCAGGCTTCTCTGGTGCCACACGAGAGGCTCCCTGAACTCCCCATCATATCTCGTGAGAAACCCCACACTGGCGCCGCAGCTCGAGAAAACCCATGAGACGCCCCCGTCATCACGAGAGGAGGGCCATCTTTAACTGCATGGTATGCAGATCAAGCGTGAACCTTCTGTCCAAGCTACACAGGACGCTTGACTCCCTTTAGGCCACTCATTGGGCTCCAAGAGTTACGCGTCCCGACTCGAGAGGATAGTGGAGTCCTTTGCTTCCACTCGAGACGAGGCGTGACCCACCGGGTGAGACTGGAATGCGACCCCGATATCCCTGTCGCCCCTGGAGAGGAACATTACGTCCTGGACCCAAGCCTAGATGAGGACTCTTTGCCCTGAAGTGACTCGAGAGCAACCCCCAGCTCTCTCTGACAAGTTGAATGGAAGATTGGACTTCCTGGGCCAACACAAGAGGAAGCCTGAATTCCCCGTTGTAACTCGAGAATCCCGCCTCAACTCGAGAAAAACCACGTGTTTCCCTCGTCATCGCAATATGAGGCCCTTGCCCACTACAGCATCTCCAGAGAATTCCCACGTTCCGTCTTGAAGTGCGAAACTGTACTTGGCATCCTTGATGCGACCTCAAAAGTGCCGTGACATACCGGTCTCACTCAAGGGGACCACCGAGGTTCCCGGCACCACTTCATCTGAGCCCCTTCTCCCCTTCTGATCGTGACCGGTGGGTCGATTCCCCTGCTTTGTCTGCAAGGGGTTCCCGAGCTTCCCGGCGCACCTCAGGATGAGGCCGGTCTCCCGAGGAAATTCGAGACGTAGCCTCGTGGGTGGTACCACATGCTGAAAGACCCCAATTTTCCGGTACGCTCTTGAAAAGAACCCGATGCCCGGAAACCTCTTTGAAGGCAACCCTGTGGATGAAGGCACAACACGAAGGGGCACTGACACCCCCGTGCATCGTCCGGAAAAAACCCACAGGTTCCACACTCAGCTCAACAAGTGGCCTGTCACTCCGTGAACAACTCGAAAGGCAAGGGGAAATCCATTCCTCCACAGAAGACGAGGCGTGACTCTCTTCTCCATACTCTGCAGGTACCCTGCGACCCGAGTCAGATATGGAGAGGACCCCTGAGGTTCCTGCCTCCATTCAAGATGAGGCCCTCTTCGATTGCACCAAACCCAGTTGAGTAACGAAAGGCCCCTCCCAAATCCACAGTGTCCCTGACTTCTCAGAGGCACCCTTAGAAGTTGCCTGAGGTCACCGACACAAATCAAGGGAACCCAGGGTTCCCTGCCGCAACCCGAGAAAGACCTCAAGAGTCCTTCTTCAACGCGTCTTGAGGCCCGATTCGCCTACTATGACTCGAGAGCAATCACGCACTCCCCTTCACCACACGCACGGAGACCTGACGTCCCTAGCACCACACGAGAGGCTCTCTGAGCTCCCCATTGTACCTCGTGAGAAATCTGATACTGGCGCCGCAGCTGGAGAAAACCCACGAGATGCCCCCGTCATCGCGAGATGAGGGCCTTTTTTCCTGCATGGCCAGGAAAACAATCCCGAGTCATCTCCAAACTCCATAGGAGGCTTCACTCCCTTTACGCCACGCAGTGGGCTCCAAGAGATACCCGTCCTGACTCGACAGGAGAGCGGAGTCCTTTTTTTCCCCTCAAGACGAGGCCTGACTCTCCGGGTGAGTCGAGAATGCAACCCTGAGATCCCTGTTGGCCCAGTAGTGGAACACTAGGTCCTGGACACAAGCGTAGATGAGGTCTATTTTGCCCTGCAGTGACTGGAGAGCAATCCCCAGTTCTAACTTGCAACTCGAATGGAATACTGGATTTTCCTGGCGCCATACAAGAGGCTCCCTGAGATCCCCGTGGTACTTCATGAGACACCCCACACTGGCGCCGCAGCTCGAGAAAACCCACGAGACGCCACCGTCATCTCGAGATGAGGGCCTTCTTTTCCTGCATGGCCTGGAGTCCAATCCCGAGTCCTCTCTCCAAACTCCACAGGAGGCTTGACTCCCTTTAGTACACACAGTGGGCTCCAAGAGATACCCATCGCGACTCGAAACGAGAGCGGAATTCTTTGCTTACCCTCGAGGTGAGAACTGACTCCCCGGATGAGTCTGGAATGCAAACCCGAGATCCCTGTCGCCCCTGGAGAGCAACGTTAGATCCTGGACACAAGCCTAGATTAGGTCTCTTTTGCCCTGCAGTGACTCTAGCGCAATCCCCAGCTCCCCCTCGCAACCCGAATGGAAGATTGCATTTCAAGGCCAACAAAAGGAAGCCTAAATTCCCGGTCATAACTCGAGAATCCCGCCGCAAGTCGAGCAAAACCACGTGGTTCTCCCGTCATCGCAAGATGAGGCCCTTGCCCGCTACAGCGTTTCAAAAGATGTCCCAGGTTCCGTCTTGAAATGCGAAACGGTACTTGGCACCCTTGATGCGACCCCAAAAGTCCCCCAACACGCCGGTCTCACTCAAGGGGAACACCGAGGTTCCCGGCACCACTTCATTTAAGCCCCTTCTCCCCTCCTGATCGTGACCGGTGGGTCGATTCCCCTGCTTTGTCTGCAAGGGGGCCCGACCTTCCCTGCACAACTCAGGATGAGGCCGGTCTCATGGGGAAATTCGATACGTAGCTTTGTGGGTGGTGCCACTTGCTGAAAGACTCCAATTTCCCGGTCCGCTCTTGATAAGAATCCGATGCTCGGACACCTCTTGGAAGGCAGCCTTGAGTATGAAGGTACAACACGAAGGAGCACTAACACACCTGTGCATCATCCGGAAAAACGGGCAGGTTACACACACAGCTCGACAAGTGGCCTGTCACCTCGAGAACAACTCGAGAGGCAAGAGGAGTCCCATCCTCCAGAAAAGACGAGGCCTGACTCTCCTGTACCAACATGCAGGGACCTTGCGATCTGAGTCAGAAATGGAGAGGAACACTGAGGTTCCTGCTTCAACTCGAGATGAGTCCCTCTTACATTCCACCAAATGCAGAGGAGTCTCGAGAGGCCCCTCCAAACTGCACAGTATCCCTGACTTCTCAGAGGCACTCTGAGAAGCTCCCTGAGGTCGCAGGCACAAGTCAAGGGAACCCTGGGTTTTATGCAGTGACCCAAGAAAGACCTCGAGAGTCCTTCTTTAACCCGTCTTGAGGCCCGATTACCCTACCATGACTCGAGAGCAATGACGAACTCCCCCTAGCCATCTCATGGGGACTTGACTTCCCTGGCGCCACACGAGAGGCTCCCTGAGCTCCCTCTCGTACCTCGTCAGAAACCCGGCACTAGCTCAGCAGTCTAGAAAACCCACGAGACGCCGCCATCATCGCGAGATGAGGGCCTTCTTTTCCTGCATGGCCTGGAGAGGAATCCCGAGTCCTCTATCCAAACAGCACAGGAGGCTTGACTCCCTTTAGGGCACACAGTGGGCTCCAAGAGATACCCATCGCGACTCAAAAGGACAGCGGAGTTCTTTGCTTCCCCTCGAGACGAGGCCTGATTCCCCGGGTGAGTCTGGTATGCAACCCCAAGATCCCTGTCGCCCCTAGGGACGAGCATTAAGTCCTGGACACAAGCCTAGATGAGGTCTATTTTGCCCTGCAGTGACTCGAGAGCAATCCCCAGCTCTCCCTTTAAACTCGAATGGAAGATAGGACTTCCCTGGCCCAACACATGAGGAAGACTGTATTCCCCGTCGAAACTCGAGAATCCCGCCACAACTCGAGAAACGCCACGTGGTTCCCCCGTCATCCCAAGATGAGGCCCTTGCCCCCTACAGCGTCTCAAGAGAAGTCCCACGTTCCATCTTGAAGTGCGAAACGGTATTGGCAGCCTTGATGCGCCCTCAAAAGTTCCTCGACACACCCGTCTGACTCGAGAAGAACACCGAGGTTCCGGGCACCACTACATCTGGGCCCCTTCTCCCCTCCTGATCGCGACAGGAGGGTCGATTCCCCTGTTTTGTCTTGAAGGGGTTCCCACCTTTCCCGTTGCATCTCAGGATGAGGCCGGTCTCACGAGGATATTCGAGACATAGCCACGTGGATGGTGACACATGCCGAAAGACCCTGATTTCCCGGTCCACTCTTGATAAGATCCTGATGCCCGGACACCTCTTCGAAGGCAACCCTGTGGATGAAGACACAAAACGAAGGGTCACTGACACCCCCATGCATCGTCTGGAAAAACCTGCAGATTCCACACACAGTTTGACAAGGGGCCTGAAACCCCATGAACAACTCGAGAGGCAAGCGGAGTTCCATTCCTCAGAAAAGACATAGCCTGACTCTCCTGTCCCAACTCTGCAGGGACACTACGATCAGAGTCAGAACTGGAGAGGAAGCCTGAGGTTCCTGCCTCCACTCGAGATGAGGCCCTCTTCCATTGCGACAAACCCAGTGGAGTCCCGAGAGGCCCCGCCAAATACACAGCGTCCCTCACCTCTCAGAGGCAACCTGGGAAGTTTCTCAGGTCCGCGGCAGAAGTCAGGGGAAACGAGGGTTTCCCGCTGCAACCCGAGAAAGACATCGAGAGTCCTTCTTCAACGCGTCTCGAGGCCCTAGTCCCCTCCCATGACTCGAGAACAATGACGCGCTCCCTCTCGCCACGCGCATGGAGACCTGACTTCCCTGGCACAGCACGAGAGGCTCCCTGAGATCCTCGTCGTGCCTCGGGAGAAAACCCCCACGGGTGCCGCAGCTCGAGGAAACCCCTGAGATGCCCCCGTCCTCGCGAGGTGAGGGCCTTCTTTTCCTGCCTGGCCTGGAGAGTAATCACGAGTCCTTGCCCAAAAGTGAAGAGGAGGCTAGACTCCCTTGAGGCAACTCAGGGGGCAACAAGATATCCGCGTCGTGACTCGGGAGGAGAGCGGAGTCTTTGCTTCCCCTCGAGGCGAGGCCTGACTCCCCTGGGGAGCATGGGATGCAGCCCCGAGATCCTTGGCTTCCCTGGAGAGGAGCATGAGGTCCTGGACACACGCCTAGATGAGGTCTCTTTGGCCCTGCAGTGACTCGAGCGCAACCCCCAGCTTTCCCTCGCCACTAGAATAGAAGATTGGGCTACCCAGGGCCGACACAAGAGGAAGCCTGTAATCCCCCGTCGTAACACGAGAATCCCGGCGCAACTCGAGAAAAACCACGTGGTTCCCACCTCTTGGCAAGATGAGGCCCTTGCCCGCAACGGCGTCTCCAGGGAAGTCCCCTGTTCCGCCCTGAAGCGCGAAACGGTCACTGACAGCCTTCCTGCGACCCCCAAAAGTCCCCCGACACGCCGGGTTCCCCCGAGGGGAACACCGAGGGTCCTGGCACCGCTTCCTCTGAGCCCCTTCTCCCCTCCTGATCGCGACAGGAGAGGCGATTCCCCTGCGTGGTCTGGAAGGGGTTCCCGGCCTTCCCGGCGCACCTCAGGATGAGGCCGGTCTCACGAGGAAATTCGAGACGAGCCACGTGGGTGGGGCCACATGCCGAACGCCCCCGATTCCCCGGTCCGCTCTTGAGAAGGACCCGAGGCCCGGACCCCTCTTCGAAGGCAACCCTGTGGCTGAAGGCACAACACGAAGGGGCACTGCCACCCCCGTGCATCGTCCGCAAAGACCCGCGGGTTCCACACACAGCTCGACGAGGGGCCTGAGACCCCCTGAGCAACTCGACACGCCAGCGGGGTTCCCTTCCTCAGACAAGACGAGGCCTGACTCTCCTGGCCCAACTCTGCAGGGACCCTGCGGTCGGAGTCCGAAACGGAGAGGAAGCCTGAGGTTCCTGCCTCCCCTCGAGGTGAGGCCCTCTTCCGTTGCGCCAGACCCAGCGGAGTCCCGAGGGGCCCCGCCACCTCCACAGGATCCCTCGCCTCTCAGAGGCACCCTGGGAAGTTCCCTAAGGTCCCCGGCAGAAGGGGAGGGAAACGAGGGTTTCCCGCCGCCCCCCGAGAAAGACCTCCAGAGTCCTTCTTCAACGCGTCTCGAGGCCCTAGTCCCCTCCCGTGACTCGAGAGCCAGGACGCGCTCCCCCTCGCCACGCGCATGGAGACCTGACTTCCCTGGCGCCGCACGAGAGGCTCCCTGAGATCCTCGTCGTGCCTCGGGAGAAAACCCCCACTGGCGCCGCAGCTCGAGGAAAGCCCTGAGACGCCCCCGTCCTCGCGAGCTGAGGGCCTTCTTCTCCTGCATGGCCTGGAGAGCAATCCCGGGTCCTCTCTCCAAACGGAAGAGGAGGCTGGACTCCCTTCAGGCCGCTCAGGGGGCTCCAAGAGCCCCGCGTCGCGACTCGAGAGGAGAGCGGAGTCCTTGGCTTCCCCTCGAGACGAGGCCTGACTCCCCGGGGGAGCCTGCAATGCAACCCCGAGATCCCTGCCTTCCCTGGAGAGGAATATTAGGTCCCGGACACACGCCTAGGTGAGGTCTCTTCAGCCCTGCAGTGACTCGAGCGCAACCCCCAGCTGTCCCTCGCAACCCGAGGGGAAGATTGGGCTTCCCAGGGCCAACCCAAGGGGAAGGCTGAGATCCCCGTCGTAACTCGAGAATGCCGCCGCAACTCGAGAAAAACCACGTGGTTCCCACCTCTTGGCAAGATGAGGCCCTTGCCCGCGATGGCGTCTCAAGGGAAGTCCCTTGTTCCGCCCTGAAGGGCGAAACGGTCCCTGACAGCCTTCCTGCGACCCCCAAAAGTCCCTCGACACGCCGGGGTCCCCCGAGGGGAACACCGAGGGTCCCGGCACCGCTTCCTCTGAGCCCCATCTCCCCTCCTGATCGCAACAGGAGAGGCGATTCCCCTGCGTGGTCTGGAAGGGGTTCCCAGCCTTCCCGGCGCACCTCAGGATGAGGCCGTTCTCACGAGGAAATTCGAGACGAGCCACGTGGGTGGGGCTACATGCCGAACGCCCCCGATTCCCTGGTCCGCTCTTGAGAAGGACCCGAGGCCCGGACCCCTCTTCGAAGGCAACCCTGTGGCTGAAGGCACAACACGAAGGGGCACTGCCACCCCCGTGCATCGTCCGCAAAGACCCGCGGGTTCCACACACAGCTCGACGAGGGGCCTGAGACCCCCTGAGCAACTCGACAGGCCAGCGGGGTTCCCTTCCTCAGACAAGACGAGGCCTGACTCTCCTGGCCCAACTCTGCAGGGACCCTGCGGTCGGAGTCCGAAACGGAGAGGAAGCCTGAGGTTCCTGCCTCCCCTCGAGGTGAGGCCCTCTTCCGTTGCGCCAGACCCAGCGGAGTCCCGAGGGTCCCCGCCACCTCCACAGGATCCCTCGCCTCTCAGAGGCACCTTGGGAAGTTCCCTAAGGTCCCCGGCAGAAGGGGAGGGACACGAGGGTTTCCCGCCGCCCCCCGAGAAAGACCTCGAGAGTCCTTCTTCAACGCGTCTCGAGGCCCTAGTCCCCTCCCGTGACTCGAGAGCCAGGACGCGCTCCCCCTCGCCACGCGCATGGAGACCTGACTTCCCTAGCGCCGCACGAGAGGCTCCCTGAGATCCTCGTCGTGCCTCGGGAGAAAACCCCCACGGGCGCCGCAGCTCGAGGAAACCCCTGTGACGCCCCCGTCCTCGCGAGCTGAGGGCCTTCTTCTCCTGCATGGCCTGGAGAGCAATCCCGGGTCCTCTCTCCAAACGGAAGAGGAGGCTGGACTCCCTTGAGGCCGCTCAGGGGGCTCCAAGAGACCCGCGTCGCGACTCGAGAGGAGAGCAGAGTCCTTGGCTTCCCCTCGAGACGAGGCCTGACTCCCCGGGGGAGCCTGCAATGCAACCCCGAGATCCCTGCCTTCCCTGGAGAGGAATATTAGGTCCCGGACACACGCCTAGGTGAGGTCTCTTCGGCCCTGCAGTGACTCGAGCGCAACCCCCAGCTGTCCCTCGCAACCCGAGGGGAAGATTGGGCTTCCCAGGGCCAACCCAAGGGGAAGGCTGAGATCCCCGTCGTAACTCGAGAATGCCGCCGCAACTCGAGAAAAACCACGTGGTTCCCACCTCTTGGCAAGATGAGGCCCTTGCCCGCCACGGCGTCTCAAGGGAAGTCCCCTGTTCCGCCCTGAAGGGCGAAACGGTCCCTGACAGCCTTCCTGCGACCCCCAAAAGTCCCCCGACACGCCGGGGTCCCCCGAGGGGAACACCGATGGTCCCGGCACCGCTTCCTCTGAGCCCCTTCTCCCCTCCTGATCGCGACAGGAGAGGCGATTCCCCTGCGTGGTCTGGAAGGGGTTCCCGGCCTTCCCGGCGCACCTCAGGATGAGGCCGGTCTCACGAGGAAATTCGAGACGAGCCACGTGGGTGGGGCCACATGCCGAACGCCCCCGATTCCCCGGTCCGCTCTTGAGAAGGACCCGAGGCCCGGACCCCTCTTCGAAGGCAACCCTGTGGCTGAAGGCACAACACGAAGGGGCACTGCCACCCCCGTGCATCGTCCGCAAAGACCCGCGGGTTCCACACACAGCTCGACGAGGGGCCTGAGACCCCCTGAGCAACTCGAGAGGCCAGCGGGGTTCCCTTCCTCAGACGAGACGAGGCCTGACTCTCCTGGCCCAACTCTGCAGGGACCCTGCGGTCGGAGTCCGAAACGGAGAGGAAGCCTGAGGTTCCTGCCTCCCCTCGAGGTGAGGCCCTCTTCCGTTGCGCCAGACCCAGAGGAGTCCCGAGGGGCCCCGCCACCTCCACAGGATCCCTCGCCTCTCAGAGGCACCCTGGGAAGTTCCCTAAGGTCCCCGGCAGAAGGCGAGGGAAACGAGGGTTTCCCGCCGCCCCCCGAGAAAGACCTCGAGAGTCCTTCTTCAACGCGTCGCAAGGCCCTAGTCCCCTCCCGTGACTCGAGAGCCAGGACGCGCTCCCCCTCTCCACGTGCATGGAGACCTGACTTCCGTGGCGCCGCATGAGAGGCTCCCTGAGATCCTCGTCGTGCCTCGGGAGAAAACCCCCACGGGCGCCGCAGCTCGAGGAAACCCCTGAGACGCCCCCGTCCTCGCGAGCTGAGGGCCTTCTTCTCCTGCATGGCCTGGAGAGCAATCCCGGGTCCTCTCTCCAAACGGAAGAGGAGGCTGGACTCCCTTGAGGCCGCTCAGGGGGCTCCAAGAGACCCGCGTCGCGACTCGAGAGGAGAGCGGAGTCCTTGGCTTCCCCTCGAGATGAGGCCTGACTCCCCGGGCTAGCCTGCAATGCAACCCCGAGATCCCTGCCTTCCCTGGAGAGGAATATTAGGTCCCGGACACACGCCTAGGTGAGGTCTCTTCGGCCCTGCAGTGACTCGAGCGCAACCCCTAGCTGTCCCTCGCAACCCGAGGGGAAGATTGGGCTTCCCAGGGCCAACCCAAGGGGAAGGCTGAGATCCCCATCGTAACTCGAGAATGCCACCGCAACTCGAGAAAAACCACGTGGTTCCCGCCTCTTGGCAAGATGAGGCCCTTGCCCGCCACGGCGTCTCAAGGGAAGTCCCCTGTTCCGCCCTGAAGGGCGAAACGGTCCCTGACAGCCTTCCTGCGACCCCCAAGAGCACCCCGACACGCCGGGGTCCCCCGAGGGGAACACCGAGTGTCCCGGCACCGCTTCCTCTGAGCCCCTTCTCCCCTCCTGATCGCGACAGGAGAGGCGATTCCCCTGCGTGGTCTGGAAGGGGTTCCCGGCCTTCCCGGCGCACCTCAGGATGAGGCCGGTCTCACGAGGAAATTCGAGACGAGCCACGTGGGTGGGGCCACATGCCGAACGCCCCCGATTCCCCGGTCCGCTCTTGAGAAGGACCCGAGGCCCGGACCCCTCTTCGAAGGCAACCCTGTGGCTGAAGGCACAAGACGAAGGGGCACTGCCACCCCCGTGCATCGTCCGCAAAGACCCGCGGGTTCCACACACATCTCGACGAGGGGCCTGAGACCCCCTGAGCAACTCGAGAGGCCAGCGGGGTTCCCTTCCTCAGACAAGACGAGGCCTGACTCTCCTGGCCCAACTCTGCAGGGACCCTGCAGTCGGAGTCCGAAACGGAGAGGAAGCCTGAGGTTCCTGCCTCCCCTCGAGGTGAGGCCCTCTTCCGTTGCGCCAGACCCAGCGGAGTCCCGAGGGGCCCCGCCACCTCCACAGGATCCCTCGCCACTCAGAGGCACCCTGGGAAGTTCCCTAAGGTCCCTGGCAGAAGGCGAGGGAAACGAGGGTTTCCCGCCGCCCCCCGAGAAAGACCTCGAGAGTCCTTCTTCAACGCGTCTCGAGGCCCTAGTCCCCTCCCGTGACTCGAAAACCAGGACGCGCTCCCCCTCGCCACCCGCATGGAGACCTGACTTCCCTGGCGCCGCACGAGAGGCTCCCTGAGATCCTCGTCGTGCCTCGGGAGAAAACCCCCAAGGGTGCCGCAGCTCGAGGAGACCCCTGATACGCCCCCCGTCCTCGCGAGCTGAGGGCCTTCTTCTCCTGCATGGCCTGGAGAGCAATCCCGGGTCCTCTCTCCAAACGGAAGAGGAGGCTGGACTCCCTTGAGGCCGCTCAGGGGGCTCCAAGAGACCCGCGTCGCGACTCGAGAGGAGAGCGGAGTCCTTGGCTTCCCCTCGAGACGAGGCCTGACTCCCCGGGGGAGCCTGCAATGCAACCCCGAGATCCCTGCCTTCCCTGGAGAGGAATATTAGGTCCCGGACACACGCCTAGGTGAGGTCTCTTCGGCCCTGCAGTGACTCGAGCGCAACCCCCAGCTGTCCCTCGCAACCCGAGGGGAAGATTGGGCTTCCCAGGGCCACCCAAGGGGAAAGCTGAGATCCCCGTCGTAACTCGAGAATGCCGCCGCAACTCGAGAAAAACAACGTGGTTCCCACCTCTTGGCAAGATGAGGCCCTTGCCCGCCACGGCGTCTCCAGGGAAGTCCCCTGTTTCGCCCTGAAGGGCGAAACGGTCCCTGACAGCCTTCCTGCGACCTCCAAAAGTCCCCCGACACGCCGGAGTCCCCCGAGGGGAACACCGAGGGTCCCGGCACCGCTTCCTCTGAGCCCCTTCTCCCCTCCTGATCGCGACAGCAGAGGCGATTCCCCTGCGTGGTCGGGAAGGGGTTCCCGGCCTTCCCGGCGCACCTCAGAATGAGGCCGGTCTAACGAGGAAATTCGAGACGAGCCACGTGGGTGGGGCCACATGCCGAACGCCCCCGATTCCCCGGTCCGCTCTTGAGAAGGACCCGAGGCCCGGACCCCTCTTCGAAGGCAACCCTGTGGCTGAAGGAACAACACGAAGGGGCACTGCCACCCCCGTGCATCGTCCGCAAAGACCCGCGGGTTCCACACACAGCTCGACGAGGGGCCTGAGACCCCCTGAGCAACTCGAGAGGCCAGCGGGGTTCCCTTCCTCAGACAAGACGAGGCCTGACTCTCCTGTCCCAACTCTGCAGGGACCCTGCGGTCGGAGTCCGAAACGGAGAGGAAGCCTGAGGTTCCTGCGTCCCCTCGAGGTGAGGCCCTCTTCCGTTGCGCCAGACCCAGCGGAGTCCCGAGGGTCCCCGCCACCTCCACAGGATCCCTCGCCTCTCAGAGGCACCCTGGGAAGTTCCCTAAGGTCCCCGGCAGAAGGCGAGGGAAACGACGGTTTCCCGCCGCCCCCCGAGAAAGACCTCGAGAGTCCTTCTTCAACGCGTCTCGAGGCCCTAGTCCCCTCCCGTGACTCGAGAGCCAGGACGCGCTCCCCCTCGCCACGCGCATGGAGACCTGACTTCCCTGGCGCCGCACGAGAGGCTCCCTGAGATCCTCGTCGTGCCTTGGGAGAAAACCCCCACGGGCGCCGCAGCTCGAGGAAACCCCTGAGACGCCCCCCGTCCTCGCGGGCTGAGGGCCTTCTTCTCCTGCATGGCCTGAAGAGCAATCCCAGGTCCTCTCTACAAACGGAAGAGGAGGCTGGACTCCCTTGAGGCCGCTCAGGGGGCTCCAAGAGTCCCGCGTCGCGACTCGAGAGGAGAGCGGAGTCCTTGGCTTCCCCTCGAGATGAGGCCTGACTCCCCGGGGGAGCCTGCAATGCAACCCCGAGATCCCTGCCTTCCCTGGCGAGGAATATTAGGTCCCGGACACACGCCTAGGTGAGGTCTCTTCGGCCCTGCAGTGACTCGAGCGCAACCCCCAGCTGTCCCTCGCAACCCGAGGGGAAGATTGGGCTTCCCAGGGCCAACCCAAGGGGAAGGCTGAGATCCCCGTCGTAACTCGAGAATGCCGCCGCAACTCGAGAAAAACCACGTGGTTCCCACCTCTTGGCAAGATGAGGCCCTTGCCCGCCACGGCGTCTCCAGGGAAGCCCCCTGTTCCGCCCTGAAGGGCGAAACGGTCCCTGACAGCCTTCTTGCGACCCCCAAAAGTCCCCCGACACGCCGGTGTCCCCCGAGGGGAACACCGAGGGTCCCGGCACCGCTTCCTCTGAGCCCCTTCTCCCCTCCTGATCGTGACAGGAGAGGCGATTCCCCTGCGTGGTCTGGAAGGGGTTCCCGGCCTTCCCGGCGAACCTCAGGATGAGGCCGGTCTCACGAGGAAATTCGAGACGAGCCACGTGGGTGGGGCCACATGCCGAACGCCCCCGATTCCCCGGTCCGCCCTTGAGAAGGACCCGAGGCCCGGACCCCTCTTCGAAGGCAACCCTGTGGGGGAAGGCACAACACGAAGGGGCACTGCCACCCCCGTGCATCGTCCGCAAAGACCCGCGGGTTCCACACACAGCTCGACGAGGGGCCTGAGACCCCCTGAGCAACTCGAGAGGCCAGCGGGGTTCCCTTCCTCAGACAAGACGAGGCCTGACTCTCCTGGCCCAACTCTGCAGGGACCCTGCGGTCGGAGTCCGAAACGGAGAGGAAGCCTGAGGTTCCTGCCTCCCCTCGAGGTGAGGCCCTCTTCCGTTGCGCCAGACCCAGCGGAGTCCCGAGGGTCCCCGCCACCTCCACAGGATCCGTCGCCTCTCAGAGGCACCCTGGGAAGTTCCCTAAGGTCCCCGGCAGAAGGCGAGGGAAACGACGGTTTCCCGCCGCCCCCCGAGAAAGACCTCGAGAGTCCTTCTTCAACGCGTCTCGAGGCCCTAGTCCCCTCCCGTGACTCGAGAGCCAGGACGCGCTCCCCCTCGCCACGCGCATGGAGACCTGACTTCCCTGGCGCCGCACGAGAGGCTCCCTGAGATCCTCGTCGTGCCTTGGGAGAAAACCCCCACGGGCGCCGCAGCTCGAGGAAACCCCTGAGACGCCCCCCATCCTCGCGGGCTGAGGGCCTTCTTCTCCTGCATGGCCTGAAGAGCAATCCCAGGTCCTCTCTACAAACGGAAGAGGAGGCTGGACTCCCTTGAGGCCGCTCAGGGGGCTCCAAGAGTCCCGCGTCGCGACTCGAGAGGAGAGCGGAGTCCTTGGCTTCCCCTCGAGATGAGGCCTGACTCCCCGGGGGAGCCTGCAATGCAACCCCGAGATCCCTGCCTTCCCTGGCGAGGAATATTAGGTCCCGGACACACGCCTAGGTGAGGTCTCTTCGGCCCTGCAGTGACTCGAGCGCAACCCCCAGCTGTCCCTCGCAACCCGAGGGGAAGATTGGGCTTCCCAGGGCCAACCCAAGGGGAAGGCTGAGATCCCCGTCGTAAATCGAGAATGCCGCCGCAACTCGAGAAAAACCACGTGGTTCCCACCTCTTGGCAAGATGAGGCCCTTGCCCGCCACGGCGTCTCCAGGGAAGCCCCCTGTTCCGCCCTGAAGGGCGAAACGGTCCCTGACAGCCTTCTTGCGACCCCCAAAAGTCCCCCGACACGCCGGTGTCCCCCGAGGGGAACACCGAGGGTCCCGGCACCGCTTCCTCTGAGCCCCTTCTCCCCTCCTGATCGTGACAGGAGAGGCGATTCCCCTGCGTGGTCTGGAAGGGGTTCCCGGCCTTCCCGGCGAACCTCAGGATGAGGCCGGTCTCACGAGGAAATTCGAGACGAGCCACGTGGGTGGGGCCACATGCCGAACGCCCCCGATTCCCCGGTCCGCCCTTGAGAAGGACCCGAGGCCCGGACCCCTCTTCGAAGGCAACCCTGTGGGGGAAGGCACAACACGAAGGGGCACTGCCACCCCCGTGCATCGTCCGCAAAGACCCGCGGGTTCCACACACAGCTCGACGAGGGGCCTGAGACCCCCTGAGCAACTCGAGAGGCCAGCGGGGTTCCCTTCCTCAGACAAGACGAGGCCTGACTCTCCTGGCCCAACTCTGCAGGGACCCTGCGGTCGGAGTCCGAAACGGAGAGGAAGCCTGAGGTTCCTGCCTCCCCTCGAGGTGAGGCCCTCTTCCGTTGCGCCAGACCCAGCGGAGTCCCGAGGGGCCCCGCCACCTCCACAGGATCCCTCGCCACTCAGAGGCACCCTGGGAAGTTCCCTAAGGTCCCTGGCAGAAGGCGAGGGAAACGAGGGTTTCCCGCCGCCCCCCGAGAAAGACCTCGAGAGTCCTTCTTCAACGCGTCTCGAGGCCCTAGTCCCCTCCCGTGACTCGAGAGCCAGGACGCGCTCCCCCTCGCCACGCGCATGGAGACCTGACTTCCCTGGCGCCGCACGAGAGGCTCCCTGAGATCCTCGTCGTGCCTCGGGAGAAAACCCCCAAGGGCGCCGCCACTCGAGGAGACCCCTGATACGCCCCCCGTCCTCGCGAGCTGAGGGCCTTCTTCTCCTGCATGGCCTGGAGAGCAATCCCGGGTCCTCTCTCCAAACGGAAGAGGAGGCTGGACTCCCTTGAGGCCGCTCAGGGGGCTCCAAGAGACCCGCGTCGCGACTCGAGAGGAGAGCGGAGTCCTTGGCTTCCCCTCGAGACGAGGCCTGACTCCCCGGGGGAGCCTGCAATGCAACCCCGAGATCCCTGCCTTCCCTGGAGAGGAATATTAGGTCCCGGACACACGCCTATGTGAGGTCTCTTCGGCCCTGCAGTGACTCGAGCGCAACCCCCAGCTGTCCCTCGCAACCCGAGGGGAAGATTGGGCTTCCCAGGGCCACCCAAGGGGAAAGCTGAGATCCCCGTCGTAACTCGAGAATGCCGCCGCAACTCGAGAAAAACCACGTGGTTCCCACCTCTTGGCAAGATGAGGCCCTTGCCCTCCACGGCGTCTCAAGGGAAGTCCCCTATTCCACCCTGAAGGGTGAAACGGTCCCTGACAGCCTTCCTGCGACCCCCAAAAGTCCCCCGACACGCCGGGGTCCCCCGAGGGGAACACCGAGCGTCCCGGCACCGCTTCCTCTGAGCCCCTTCTCCCCTCCTGATCGCGACAGGAGAGGCGATTCCCCTGCGTGGTCTGGAAGGGGTTCCCGGCCTTCCCGGCGCACCTCAGGAGGAGGCCGGTCTCACGAGGAAATTCGAGACGAGCCACGTGGGTGGGGCCACATGCCGAACGCCCCCGATTCCCCGGTCCACTCTTGAGAAGGACCCGAGGCCCGGACCCCTCTTCGAAGGCAACCCTGTGGCTGAAGGCACAACACGAAGGGGCACTGCCACCCCCGTGCATCGTCCGCAAAGACCCGCGGGTTCCACACACAGCTCGACGAGGGGCCTGAGACCCCCTGAGCAACTCGACAGGCCAGCGGGGTTCCCTTCCTCAGACAAGACGAGGCCTGACTCTCCTGGCCCAACTCTGCAGGAACCCTGCGGTCGGAGTCCGAAACGGAGAGGAAGCCTGAGGTTCCTGCCTCCCCTCGAGGTGAGGCCCTCTTCCGTTGCGCCAGACCCAGCGGAGTCCCGAGGGGCCCCGCCACCTCCACAGGATCCCTCACCTCTCAGAGTCACACTGGGAAGTTCCCTAAAGTCCCCGGCAGAAGGTGAGGTAAACGAGGGTTTCCCGCTGACCCTCGAGAAAGACCGCGAGAGTCCTTCTTCAACAGGTCTCGAGGCCCTAGTCCCCTCCCGTGACTCGAGAGCCAGGACGCGCTCCCCCTCGCCACGCGCATGGAGACCTGACTTCCCTGGCGCCGCACGAGAGGCTCCCTGAGATCCTCGTCGTGCCTCGGGAGAAAACCCCCACGGGCGCCGCAGCTCGAGGAAACCCCTGAGACGCCCCCGTCCTCGCGAGCTGAGGGCCTTCTTCTCCTGCATGGCCTGGAGAGCAATCCCGGTCCTCTCTCCAAACGGAAGAGGAGGCTGGACTCCCTTGAGGCCGCTCAGGGGGCTCCAAGAGACCCGCGTTGCGACTCGAGAGGAGAGCGGAATCCTTGGCTTGCCCTCGAGACGAGGCCTGACTCTCCGAGGGAGCCTGGAATGCAACCCCGAGATCCCTGCCTTCCCTGGAGAGGAATATTAGGTCCCGGACACACGCCTAGGTGAGGTCTCTTCGGCCCTGCAGTGACTCGAGCGCAACCCCCAGCTTTCCCTCGCAACCCGAGGGGAAGATTGGGCTTCCCAGGGCCAACCCAAGGGGAAGGCTGAGATTCCCGTCGTAACTCGAGAATGCCGCCGCAACTCGAGAAAAACCACGTGGTTCCCACCTCTTTGCAAGATGAGGCCCTTGCCCGCCACGGCGTCTCCAGGGAAGTCCCCTCTTCCCCCCTGAAGGGCGAAACGGTCCCTGACAGCCTTCCTGCGACCCCCAAAAGCCCCCCGACACGCCGGGGTCCCCCGAGGGGAACACCGAGGGTCCCGGCACCGCTTCCTCTGAGCCCCTTCTCCCCTCCTGATCGTGACAGGAGAGGCGATTCCCCTGCGTGGTCTGGAAGGGGTTCCCGGCCCTCCCGGCGCACCTCAGGATGAGGCCGGTCTCACGAGGAAATTCGAGACGAGCCACGTGGGTGGGGCCACATGCCGAACGCCCCCGATTCCCTGGTCCGCTCTAGAGAAGGACCCGAGGCCCGGACCCCTCTTCGAAGGGAACCCTGTGGGTGAAGGCACAACACGAAGGGGCACTGCCACCCCCGTGCATCGTCCGCAAAGACCCGCGGGTTCCACACACAGCTCGACGAGGGGCCTGAGACCCCCTGAGCAACTCGAGAGGCCAGCGGGGTTCCCTTCCTCAGACAAGACGAGGCCTGACTCTCCTGTCCCAACTCTGCAGGGACCCTGCGGTCGGAGTCCGAAACGGAGAGGAATCCTGAGGTTCCTGTCTCCCCTCGAGGTGAGGCCCTCTTCCATTGCACCAAACCCAGATGAGTCCCGAGAGGCCCCTCCCAACTCCACAGTATCCCTGAATTCTCAGAGGCACCTTGAGAATCTACCTGAGGTCACCGGCTCAAGTCCAGGGAACCCAGGGTTTCCTGCTGCGACCCGAGAAAGACCTTGAGAGTCCTTCAGCGCGTCTTAATACCCGATTCCCCTACCATGACTCGAGAGCAAAGACCCGCCCCCCATCGCCATGCCCATGGAGACCTGACTTCCCTGACTCCTGAAGAGGGTCTACCTGAGCTCCCCATCGTACCTCTTCGGAAACCCCATTCAGGCACCGAAGCTCGAGAAACCCCACGATACGCCCCCGTCATCACGAGATGAGGGACTTTTTTCCTGCCTGGCGTGGAGAGCAAAACCGAGTCCTCTCTCCAGACTCCACAGGAGGCTTGACTCTCTTTAGGCCTCTCAGTTGTCTCCAAGAGATACCTGTCAGGACCTGAAGGGAGAGCAGAGTCCTTTGCTTCCCCTCGAGACGAGGCCTGACTCCCCGTGTGAGTCTGGAATGCAACCCCGAGTTCCTGTCACACCTGGAGAGGAAAACTCGGTCCTGGACACAAGCCTAGATGAGGTCTATTTTGCACTGCAGTTACTAGAGAGCAATCGCCAGCTCTCCCTCGCAAATCGAATGGAAGATTGGACTTCCCTGGGCCAATACAATTGGAAGCCTGAATTCGACATCGTAACTCGAGAATCCCGCCGAAACTCGAGAAAATCCACATGGTTCCCCCATCAGCGCTAGATGAGGCCCTTGCCCGCTACAGCGACTCAAGAGAAGTCCCACTTTCTGTCTTGAAGTGCGAAACGGTACTTGGCACCCTTGATGCAATCTCAAAATTCCCCGACATACCGGTCTCACTCGAAAGGAACACCGAGGTTCCCGGAACCACTTCATTTGAGCTCCTTCTCCCCTCGTGATCGCGACAGGAGTGTCGATTCCCCTGCTATGTCTGGAAGGGGTTCCCGACCTTTCCAGCGCGCCTAAGGATGAGGCAGGTCTCACGAGGAAATTCGAGACATAGCCTCGTGGGTGGTGCCACAAGCCGAAAGACCCCGATTTCCCGGTCTGCTCTTGATAAGAACGTGATGCCCTGACACCTTTACGAAGGAAAACCTGTGGATGAAAGCACAACACGAAGGGGCACTGACACCCCCGTGCATCGTCCAGAAAAACCCGCAGGTTACAAACACAGTTCGACAAGTGGTCTGTCACCCCGTGAACAACTCGACAGACAAGTGGAGTTCCATTCCTCCACACAAGACGAGACCTGATTTTCTGTACCAACTCTGCAGGGAAACTGCGATCCGAGTCAGTACCAGCGACAGGAAACCCAGGAGAGGAAACATGAGGTTCCTGCCTCCACTCGACCTGAGGCTCTCATCCATTGCACCAAACCCAGTGGAGTCCAGAGAGGCCCCTCCCAACTCCACAGTACCCCTGACTTCTCAGAGGCACCCGGAGAAGCTCCATGAGGTCACCGGCACATGTCGAGGGAACCCAGGGTTTCCTGCCACAATGGGAAAAAGACCTCGAGAGTCCTACTTCAATGTGTCTTGAAGCCCGAATCTGCTTCCATGGCTCTATATAAATGACACGCACCCCCTCGCCACGCACATGGAGACCTGACTTCCCTGGCACCATAAGAGAGGCTCCCTGAGCTCCCTGTCGTACCTCGTGAGAAACCCCACACTGACGCCGCAGCTTGAGAAAACTCACCATAGGCCCCTGTCATCGCGAGATGAGGGCCTTCTTTTCCTGCATGGCCTGGAGAGGAATCCCGAATCCTCTTTCCAAACTCCACAGGAGGCTTGACTCCCTTTAGGCCACTTAGTGGGCTCCAAGAGATACCCGTCGCGACTCGAGAGGAGAATTGAGTCCTTTGCTTCCCCTCGAGACAAGGCCTGACTCACCAGGTGGGTCTGGAATGCAACCCCGAGATCCCTGTCTCCCCTGGAGAGGAACATTAGGTCCTGGAAACAAGCCTAGATGAGGTCTCTTTTGCCCTTCTGTAACTCGAGAGCAATCCCCCGCTCTCGCTGACAACTCGAATGGAAGATTGGACTTCCCTGGGCCAACACAAGAGGAAGCCTGAATTCCCCTTCGTAACTCGAGAATCCCGCCGCAACTCGAGAAAAAGCACTTGGTTCCCTCGTCATCACAAGATGAGGCCCTTGCCCGCTACAGCTTCTCAAGAAAAGTCCCACGTTCCGTCTTGAAGTGCAAAACGATACTTGACACCCTTGATGTGACCCCAAAAGTTCCCCGAAATATCGGTCTCACTCGAGGTGAACACCGAGGTTCCCGGCACCAGTTTATCTGAGCCCCTTCTCCCCTCCTGTTCGTGATAGGAGGGTCACTTCCCCTGCTTTGTTTGTAAGGGGTTGCCGACCTTCACGGGGCACTTCAGGATGAGGCCGGTCTCACGAGGAAATTCGAGACGTAGCTCGCGGGTGGTGCCACATGCCAAAAGACTATGATTTCCCGGTACGCTCTTGATAAGAACCCGATGCCTGGACACCTCTTCGAAGGCAACCCTGTGGATGAAGGCACAACACAAAGGGGCACTGACACCCTCGTGCATCGTCCGGAAAAACCCGCAGGTTCCACATACAGCTCAACAAGTGGCTTGTCACCCCTGAAGAACTCGAGAGGCAAGTGGGGTTTCATTCCTCTACACAAGACGATGCCTGACTCTCCTGTCCCAACTCTGCAGGGACTTTGCGATCCGAATCAGACCAGCGCCAGTGAAGTCACGAGAGGAACGCTGAGGTTCCTGCCTCCACTCGAGATTAGGACCTCTTCCATTGCACGAAACCCAGTGGAGTCCCGAGAGACGCGTCCCAGCTCCACAGTATCCCTGACTTCTCAGAGGCACCCTGAGAAGCTCCCTGAGGTCACCAGCACAATTCGAGTGAACCCAGGGTTTACTGCCGCCACCATAGAAAGAACTCAAGAGTCCTGCTTCAACGCATTTTGAGGCCTGATTCCCCTACCATGACTCGAGGGCAATGACGCGCTCCCTCTGCTACACTCATGAAGCCCTGACTTCCCTGGCGCCACACGAGAGGCTCCCTGAGCTCCCCGTCATACCTCGTGAGGAACCAAACACTGGCGCCACAGACAGAGAAAACCCACGAGACGCCCCCATTTTCACGACATGACGGCCTTCTTTTCTAGCATGGCCTGGAGAGCAATCCCGAGTCCTCTCTCCAAACTCCACAGTAGGCTTGACTCCCTTTTGGTCACTCAGTGGACTCCAAGACATACCCGTCGCGACTCGAGAGGAGAGCGGAGTCTTTTCCTTCCCCTCGAGGCGAGGCCTGACTCCTCGGGTGTGTCTGATATGTGAACCGGAGATCCCTGTCGCCCCTGGAGAGAAACATTAGGTCCTGGACACAAGCCTAGATGAGGTCACTTTTTTCCTGCAGTGACTCGAGAGCAATCCCCAACTCTCCCTCGCAACTCGAATGGAAGACTGGACTTCCCTGGGCCAACAGAAGAGGAAGCCTGAATTTCCCGTTGTAACTCAAGAATCCCGCCACAACTCGAGAAAAACCACGTCGTTCCCTCTTCATCGCAAGATGCGGCCATTGCCGCTACAGCGTCTCAAAAGAAGTCTTACGTTCCATCTTGAAGTGCGATACGGTACTTGGCACCTTTGATGCGACCCCAAAAGTTCCCCAACACACTGGTCTCACTGGAGGGGAACACCGAGGTTCCCGGCATCACCTCATCTGTGCCCCTTCTCCCCTCCTGAACGAGACAGGAGGGTCGATTCCCCTGCTTTGTCTGCAAGGGGTTCCGACCTTCCCGGCGCACCTCAGGATGAGGCCGGTCTCACTAGGAAATTTGAGACGTAGCCTGGTGGGTGGTGCCACATGCGGAAAGACCCCGATTTCCCGGTCCGCTCTTAATAAGAACCCGATGCCAGGACACCTCTTCGAAAGCAAACCTGTGGATGAATGCACAACACGAAGGGGTACTGACATCCCCATGCATAGTACGGAAAAACACGCAGATTCCAAACACAGATCGACAAGTGTCCTGTCATCCCTTGAAGAACTAGAGAGGCATGCGGAGTTCCGTTCCTCCACACAAGAGAAGGCCTGACTCTCCTTTCCCAACTCTGCAGGGACCGTGCGATCGGAGTCAGAAATGTAGATGAAACCTGACGTTCCTGCATCAACTCGAAATGAGGCCCTCTTCCATTGCGCCATACCCAGTGGAGTCCCGAGAGGCCCCTAAAACTCCACAGTATCCCTGATTCTCAGAGGCACCCTCAGAAGCTCTCTGCGGTCACTGGCACAAGTCGAGTGAACCCAGGGTTTCCTGCTGCATTCTGAGAAAGACCTTGAGAGTCCTTCTTTACCGCGTCTTGAGGCCCGATACCCTACCATGACTGGAGAGCAATGAGGCATTCCCCTCCCCACGCCCATTGAAACCTAACTTCCCTGGCGCCACACGAGAGGCTCCCTGCGCTCCCCGTCCTACCTCATGAAAACCCCACACTGGCACCGCCGCTCGAGAAAACTCACGAGACGCCCCCATCATCGTAAGATGAGGGCCTTCTTTTCCTACATGACCTAGAGAGCAATCCCGAGTCCACTCTCCAAACTCCACTGGAGGCCTGACTCCCTTTAGGCCACTCAGTAGCCTCCAAGAGATACACGTCGCTACTCTAGAGGAGAGCAGAGTCCGTTGCTTCCCCTCGAGCCGAGGCCTGACTACTTGGGTGAGTCTGGAATGGGATCCCGAGATCCGTGTTGCCCCTGTAGAGGAAAACTCGGTGCTGGACACAAGCCTAAATGAGGTCTTTTTTGTCCTGCATTGACTCAAGTGCAATCCCCAGCTCTCCCTCGCAACTCGAATGGATGATTGGACTTCCCTGGGCCAACACAAGAGGAAGCCTGTATTCCCCATTGTAATTCGAGAATCCCGCGGCAACTGCAGAAAAACAACGTGGCTCCTCCGTCATCGAAATATGAGGCCCCTGTCAGCTATAGCGTCTCCAGGGAAGTCCCAAGTTCCGTCTTGAAGTGTGAAACGGTACTTGGCACCCTTGATGCGACCCCCAAATTTCCCTGACACCCCAGTCTCACTCGAGGAGAACATGGAGGTTCCCAGCACCGCTTCAGCTGAGCCTCTTCTCCCCTCCTGATGGCGACAGGAGGGTCGATTCCCCTGCTTTGTCTGGAAGGGGTTCCCAGACTTCCCGGCGAACCTCAGGATGAGGCCAGTCTCACGAGGGAAGTCGAGACGTAGCCTCGTGGGTTGTGCCACATGCCGAAAGACCCCGATTTCCTGGTCCGCTATTGATAAGATCCCGATGCCCGGTCACCTCTTCGAAGGTAACCCTGTGGATGAAGGCACAACACGAAGGGGCACTGACACCCCTGTGCATCGTCCCCCAAAACCGCAGGTTCCACATACAACTCGACAGGTAGCCTGTCGTCCCGTGAACAACTCGAGAGGCAAGCGGAGTTCCATTACTCCACACAAGACGAGGTCTGACTCTCCTGTCCCAACTCTGCAGGGACCCTGCTATCCGAGTCAGAAATGGAGAGGAACCCTGACGTTACTGCCTCAATCCGAGATTAGGTCCTCTTCAATTGCACCAGTCCCTGTGATGTCCCGAGAAGCCCCTCTCAACTCCACAGTATCCCTGACTTCTCAGAGGAACCCCGCTAAGCTCCCTGAGGTCATGGGCACAAGTCGAGGGAACCCAGGGTTTCCTGCCACACCCCGAGAAAGACCTCGAGAGTTCTTCTTCGAAGCGTCTTGAGGCTTGATTCCCCTACCATGACTCGAGAGCAATGAGGCGCTCCCCCATGCCACGTCCATGGAGACCTGACTTCCGTGGCACCACAGGAGTCTCCCTGAGCTCCCCGTCCAATCTCGTGAGAAACCCCAACCAGGCACTGCACCTTGAGAAAACCCACGAGACACCCCCGTCATCGCAAGATGAGGGCCTTCTTTACCTGCATGGCCTAGAGAGCAATCCCGAGTCCTCTCTCCAAACTCCACAGGAGGCTTAACTCCATTTAGGCCACTCTTGGGCTCCAAGGGATACCCGTCGCGACTCGAGAGGACAGCGGAGTCCATTCATTCCCTTCGAGACGAGGCCTGACTCCCCGGGTGAGTCTGGAATGCAACCCCGAGATCCCTGTCGCCCCTGGAGAGAATAACTCGGTCCTGGACACAAACCTAGATGAGCTCTATTTTGCCCTGCAGTGACTCGAGAGCAATCTCCAGCTCTCACTTGCAACTCGAATGGAAGATTGGACTTCCCTGGGCCAACACAAGAGGAAACCTGTATTCCCCATCGTAACTCAAGAATCCTGCCGCAACTCGAGAAAAAACACGTGGGTCCCCCGTCAGCGCTAGATGAGGCCCTTGCCCACTACAGCATCTCAAGAGAAGTCCCAGGTTCCGTCTTGAAGTGCGAAACGGTACTTGGCACCCTTGATGCAACCAGAAAAGTTACCCGACTTTCACTCAAGGAGAGCACCGAGGTTCCCGGCACTACTTCATCTGAGCCCTTTCTCTCCTCCTGATCCCGAAAGTAGGGTCGATTCCCCTGCTTTGTTTGGAGAGTGTTCCCGGACTTTCCTGCGCGCCTCAGGATGAGGCCGGTCTCACGAGAAAATTCGAGACGTAGCCTAGTGGGTGGTGCAACATGCTGAAAGACCCCAATTTCCCGGTCCGCACTTGAGGAGAACACGATGCCCGGACACCTCTTCGAAGGCAACCCTGTGGATGAAGGCACAACAGGAAGGAGCACTGACACCCCCGTGCATCTCCGAAAAACCCGCAGGTTCCACACACATCACGAAAATGGTGTTATCCTTGAACAACTTGAGATGTAAGCGGAGTTCCATTCCTCCCCAGAACACGAGACCTGACACTCCTGAGCAAACTCAACAGGGACCCTGCGATCTGAGTCAGATCCGGCCTCCAGGAAGTCAGGAGCAGAACCCTGAGGTTCCTGCCTCAACTCGAGATGAGGCCCACTTCCATTGCACCAAACCCAGAGGAGTCCCGAGAGGCCTCTCCCAAATCCACAGTATCCCTGACTTCTCAGAGGCACCCTGAGACGCTCCCTGAGGTCACCGGCACAAGTCAAGGGAACCCAGGGTTTCCTGCCGCAACCCTAGAAAGACATCGAGAGTTCTTTTTCAACCCGTCATGAGGCCCGATTCCCCTACCCTGACTTGAGAGCAATGACGCGCTCCCCCTTGGCCCGCCCATGGAGACCTGACTTCCCTGTTGCCACACGAGAGGCTACCTGAACTCCCCGTCGTACCTCGTGAGAAACCCCACACTGGCGCCGCAGCTCGAGAAAACCCACGAGACGCCCCCGTCATCTCGAGATGTGGGCCTTCTTTTCCTGCATGGCCTGGAGAGCAATCCCGAGTCCTCTCTCCAAACTCCAGAGGAGGCTTGACTCCCTTTAGTCCACTCAGTGGGCTCCAAGAAATACCCGTCGCGACTCGAGAAGAGAGAGAAGTCCTTTGTTTCCCCTCGAGAGGACGCCTGACTCCTGGGTGAGTCTAGAATGCAACCCCAAGATCCCAGTCATCCCTTGAGAGGAACATTAGGTCCTAGACACAAGCCTGGATGAGGTTTCTTTTGCCCTGCAGTGACTCGAGCGCAACCCCCAGCTCTCCCTCGCAACTCGAATGGAAGATTGGGCTTCCCTGGGCCAACACAAGAGGAAGCCAGAAATCCCCTTCGTAACTCGAGAATCCCGCCGCAACTCGAGAAAAACCACGTGTTTCCAACGTCATCCCAAGATGAGGCCCTTGCTGCTATGGCGTCTCAAGAAAAGAACCACGTTCCGTCTTGAAGTGCGAAACGGTACTTTGCACCCTTGATGCGACACCAAATGTTCCCGGACACGCCGGTCTCACTCGACAGGAACACCGAGGTTCCCGCACCACTTCATCTGAGCACCTTCTCCCCTCCTGTTCGAGACAGGAGGGTCTATTCCCCTGCTTTGTTTGGAAGGGGTTTCCCACATTCCCGGCGCATCTAAGGATGAGGCCAGTCTCACGAGTAAATTCGAGACGTAGCGTCGTGGGTGGTGTCACATGCTGAAATACCCCGATTTCCCGGCCCACTCTTGAGAAGAACCTGATGCCCGGACACCTCTTCGAAGGCAACCCTGTGGACGAAGGCACAAAACGAAGGGTCACTGACACTCCCGTGCATCATTCGGTAAAAGCCGCAGGTTCCACACACAGCTCGACAAGAGGCCTGTCATCCCATGAACAACTCGAGAGGCAAGCAGAGTTCCATTCCTCCACTCAAGACGAGGCCTGACTCTCCGGTCCTAACTCTGAAGGGACCCTGCGATCGGAGTCCGAAATGGAGAGGGACCCTGAGGTTCCTGACTCCACTCGAGATGAGGCCCTCTTCCATTACACCAAAAACAGTGGAGGCCCGAGAGGCCCCTCCCAAATCCACAGTATCGCGTCTTCTCAGAGGCACCCTTAGAAGCTCCCTGAGGTCACTGGCACAAGTCGAGGGAACACAGGGTTTCCTGACGCAACCCGAGAAAGACCTCGAAAATCCTCCTTCAACGCATCTTGAATCCCGATTCCCCTACCATGACTCGAGAGCAATGACGCGTTCCCCCTCGCCACTCGCATGGAGACTTGACTTCCCTGGCGCCACACGAGAGGCTCCCTGAGCTCCCCGTCATACCTCGTGAGAAATCCCACACTGGCTCCCCAGCTCCAGAAAACCCACGAGACGCCTCCGTCATCGCGAGATGAAGGCCTTCTTTTCCTGCATGGCCTGGCGAGCAATCTCGAGGCCTCTCTTCAAGCTCCACAGGAGGCCTGACTCCCTTTAGGCCACTCTGTGGGCTCCAAGAGACACCCGTTGGGACTCGAGAGGAGAGCAGAATTATTTGCTTCCCCTATATACCAGGCCTGACTCCTCAGGTGAGTCTGGAATGCAACCCCGGGATCCCTGTCGCCCCTGGAGAGGAACATTAGGTCCTAGACACAAGCATAGATGAGGTCTCATTTGCCCTGAAGTGACTCGAGAGCAATCCCCTGCTCTCCCTCGCACCTCGAATGGAAGAATGGACTTCCCTGGGACAACACAAGAGGAAACCTGAATTCCCCGTCGTAATTCGAAAATCCCGCTGCAACTCGAGGAAAACCACGTGGTTCCCCCGTCATCGCAAGATGAGGCCCTTGCCAGCTACAGCGTCTCAGTAGAAGCCCTACGTTCCATCTTGAAGTTTAAAACGATAATTGGCAACCTTGATGTTAGCACAAAAGTTCCCCGACACCCTGGTCTCACTCAAGGGGAACACCAAGGTTCGGTGCACCGCTTGTTCTGAGCCCTTTATCCCCTCCTGATCGCGACGGGAGGGTCGATTACCCTGCTTTGTCTGGAAGGGGTTCCGGACCTTCCCGGCGCACCTCAGGATGAGGCCGGTCTCACGAGGAAATTCGAGACGTAGCCTTGTGGTTGGTGCCACACGCCGAAAGACCCCGATTTCCCTGTCTGCTCTTGATAAGAACCCAATGCTAGGACACCTCTTCGAAGGCAATCCTGTGGACGAAGGCACAAAACGAAGGGGTCTGACACCCTCCTGCATCGTTGGAAAAGCCCGCAAGTTCCACATACAGATCGACAAGTGGCCTGTCACCCCGTGAACAACTCGAGAGGCAAGAGGAGTTAAATTCCTCCACACAAGACGAGGCCTGACTCTCCTGTCCCAACTCTGCATGGACACTGAGATCCGATTCAGAAATGGAGAGGAACCATGAGGTTCCTGCCTCAACTCGAGATAAGGCCCTCTTCTACTGCACCAAACCCAGTGGAGTTCGGAGCGGCCCCTCCCAACTGCACAGTATCCCTGACTTCTCAGAGGCACCCTGAAAAGCTCCCTGAGGTCACGGGCATAAGTCGACGGAACCCAGGGTTTCCTGCCGTAACCTGAGAAAAACCTCGAGAGTCCTTCTTCACGCGTCTTGAGGCCCGATTCCCCTACCATGACTGGAGAAAAATGATGCGCTCCCCCTCGCCACGCGCATGAAGATCTGACTTCCCCGGCACCACATGAGAGGCTCCCTGAGCTCCCCATCGTACCTCGTGAGAAACCCCACACTGGCGCCACAGCTCGAGAAAACCCACGAGACGCCCCTGTCATGGTGAAATGAGGGCCTTCTTTCCTGCATGACCTGAAGAGCAATCCCGAATCCTCTCTCCAAACTCCAAAGGAGGCTTGACTCCCTTTAGGTCACTCAGTGGGCTCCAAGAGATACCCGTCGATACTCAGGAGGAGAGCGGTGTCCTTTGCTTCCCCTCGAGATGAGGCCTGACTATGAGGGTGAGTCTGGAATGCAACCCTGGATCCCTGTCGCCCCTGGAGAGGAACCTTAGGTCCTGGACAAAAGCCTAGATGAGGTCTCTTTGGCCCTGCAGTGACTCAAGCGCAACCCCTAGCTTTCCCTTGCAACTCGAATGGAAGATCGGCCTTTCTGAGCCAACACAAGAGGAAGCCTGAATTTCCAGTTGTAATTTGAGAAACCCGCCGCAACTCGAGAAAAATCAAGTGGTTCCCCGTATTGCAAGATGAGGCCCTTGCCCCCTACAGCGTCTCAAGAGAAGTCTCACATTCCGTCTTGAAGTGCAAAACAGTACTTGGCACCCTTGATGCGACCCCAAAAGTTCCCCTATATACCGATCTCACTAGAGGGGACACTGAAGTTTCCGGCACCACTTCATCTGAGGCCTTTCTCCTCTCCTGATCGCGATAGGAGGGTCGATTCCACTGCTTTGTCTCGAAGGGATTCCCGACCTTCCCGGCACACCTCAGGATGAGGCCGGTCTCACGAGGAAATTCGAGAGGTAGCCTCGAGGGCCATACTACATGCCGAAAGACCCCGATTCCATGGTCCACTTTTGATCAAAACCAGACTCCTGGACACCTCTTCGAAGGCAAGCCTGTGGATGAAGGCACAACACGTAGGGGCACTGACACCCCGTGCATCTTCCAGAAAAACCCGCAGGTTCCTCACACAGCTCCACAAGTGGTCTGTCACCTCGTGAACAACTCGAGAAGCAAGCGGAGTTCCATTCCTCCACACAAGACGATGCCTGACTCTCCTGTCACAACTCTAGAGACCTTGCGCACCGAGTCAGAAATGGAGAGGAAGCCTGAGGTTCCTGCCTCCACTCAAGATGAGGCCCTTTTCCATTGCCACAAAACCAGTGGAGTCCCGAGAGGCCCGTCCCAAATCCACAGTTTGCCTGACTTCTCAGAGGCACCCTGAGAAGCTCCCTGAGGTCACCGGTACAAGTCGAGGGAACACAGGGTTTCCTGCCGCAACCTGAGAAAGACCTGGAGACTCCTTCTTCAACGCGTCTTGAGTCCCGATTTCCCTACCATGACTCGAGAGCATTTATGGGCTCCTCCTCATCACACGCATAGACACCTGACTTTCCTGGCTCCACACGAGAGGCTCCCTGAGCTCCCCGTCGTACCTCGTGAGAAAACTCATACTTGCTCTCCAACTCGAGAAAACCCACAAGACGCCCCCGTCATTGCGAGCTGAGGGCCTTCTTTCCTGTATGGCCTGGAGAGCAATCCCGAGTCCTCTCTCCAACTCCACAGGAGGCTTGACTCCCTGGAGGCCACTCAGTGGGCTCCAAGAGATACCTATCGCGACCCAGGAGGATAACAGAATCCTTTGCTTCCCCTCGAGCCGAGGCCTGACTCACTGGGTGAGTCTGGAATGCGTCCCCGTGATCCCTATCTCCCCTGGAGAGGAACATTAGGTCCTGGACACAAGCCTAGATGAGGTCTATTTTGACCTGCCGTGACTCGAGAGCAATTCCCACCCAGCTCTCCCTGGCAACTCGAATGGAAGAATGGACTTCCCTGGGCCAACAGAAGAGGAAGCCTGAATTCCCCGTCGTAAGTCAACAATCCCATCGCAACTCGAAAAAAACCATGTGGTTTCCCCTTCATCACAAGATGAGGCCCTTGCCCGCCACAGCGTCTCAAGAGAAGTCCCACGTTTCATCTTGAAGTTTGAAACAGTATTTGGCAAGCTTCGTGAGACCCCAAAAGTTCCCTGACTTACCGGTCTCACTCAAGGGGAACACCGAGGTTCCCGGCAGCACTTCATCTGAGCCCCTTCTCCCCTCCTGATCGCGACAGTAGGGTCGATTAACCTGCTTTGTCTGGAAGGCTTTCCCGACCTTCCAGGGGCACCTCAGCATGAGGCCCGTCTCACGAGGAAATTCGAGACGTAGCCTCGTGTGTGGTGCCGCATTCCAAAAGACCCCGATTTCCTGGTCCGCTCTTGATAAGAACCCGATGCCCGCACACCACTTCGAAGGCAACCCTGTGGATGAAAGCACATCACGAAGGGGCACTGACACCCCCGTGCATTGTCTGGAGAAAACCGCAGGTTCCACACACAGCTCGACAAGTGGCCTGTCACTCCTTGAACAACTCGAGAGGCAAGCGGAGTTCCATTCCTCCACACAAGACGAGGCCTGACTCTCCTGTCCCAACTCTGCAGGGACCCTGCAATCTGAGTCAGAAATGGAGAGGAACCCTGAGGTTCCTTCCTGATCTCGAGATTAGGCCCTCTTCCATTGCAGCAAACCCAGTGGAGTCCCGAGAGGCCTCTCCCAGCTCCATAGTATCCCTGACTTCTCAGAGGCACCCTGAGAAGCTACCTGAGGTCACAGGCACAAGTCGAGGGAACCCAGGGTCTCCTGCCGCAACCCGAGAAAGACCTCGAGCGTCCTTTTTCATTGTGTTGAGCCCTGATTCCACTACCATGACTCGAGAGCAATGACGTGCGCCCCCTCGCCACTCGTATGGAGACTTGACTTCCCTGACACCACACGAGAGGCTCCCTGAGCTCCTGGTCGTACCTTGTGAGAAACCCCACACTGGCACCACAGCTCCAGAAAAACCACGAGACTCCCCCGACATCGCGAGATGAGGGCCTTCTTTTCCTGCATCGCCTGGAGAGCAATCCCGTGTGCACTCTCCAAACTCCACAAGAGAGGAGCCAAGATTGCTGAGGAGTAGGACGGGGAGAACTCTTTCCCCCCCAAACAATTTCATCAAAAGAGCATTTAAACGTCGAGTAAATTCCACAATACAACTTATGAATGCTGCCAGAGGACATCAGGCACCCAGAAAAGAACCCAACTCTTGGAAAGTAGGTAGGAAAAAGTATAAAAGACAAAAAAAGAGACAAAAGAGGGAGGGAGGGATTTCCGTCCCGGGAAGATAGTCTTAAAAAGAGAAAAGTTTCCAAACACCAGGAAAGCTTTTCACTGCCAAATCTTTGCCAAGCTTTGGAAGCACAAAGGGCAACATAAGGGGGATAAAAATAAATAAACAATTAAAACTCGCAGATCGCAAGCCCTACGGTAACTCCCCCAGCCGTGAAGCAGTGCAGACGCCTGCTCACACCATTAGCAAGCAGGGGCTGGGCAGGGAGGCGCAGCGCGGGCTGCATCGCTTAGAGTAAATATCTGGCCTGAATACCCTGAGCGCTATCTGAACGAAATAACTTGGGCTAGCAAACCAGACTCTGGGATATCTACCACGCAAAAAGCCAGCCCTAACCTAAGACACCGCCAGGCCCGCGCACGGAACAAAGGACTGAACAGAGATAGCCGGCTGCAGACCTTCCCCCTCCGGTGACAGGCAGCCAGAGCCGGAAGGGGACAATCGCAGCCCCAGAGAGACATTATCTATAAAACTGTAAGCAGGCTTCTTTGCTAACTAAAACTTCTTGGGGATCTGGACGGTCAACATCTGCCTGAGAAGGTGCGCCTGTTTTACACCCAGATAACCGAGTGGCGGGGAGGCGATAAGTCACAACATTGGCGCTCGCCAAACACCTCATCACCTGAGCTGCTCGGACCTGGGAAGAGCACAAAACGCAGGCCCAACCGAGTCTGTGCCTCTGAGGACTACCCGAGTGCCTGAACCTGAGCGGCTTGGACCTGGGAGGTGCATGCAGCCCAGGGCCAGCCTCGGATTGTTCCCGGTGGAACAACCTAGAGCCCGAGCAGTGTGGGCAGGGAGGCTACACGTGCCGTGAGCGGGGGCAGACCCAGTGTGGCTGAGGCACTGCGAGCACATGCCAGTGTTATTTGTTTGCAGCATCACTCCCTCCCTCCCTCCCCACAGCGCAACTGAACAAGTGAGCCTAAAAAAAAAAAGTGTCCTCCATCGTCCCCTTTGTGTCAGGGCGTAAACCAGACACTGAAGAGACCAGCAAACAAAAGAAGCTATAACAGAGGGAAACGCCTTGGAAGCTACAGGCAATAGATTAAAACCCTGTGGTTACTAGGACTACATAGGAAGGCGCCTATAGATCTTGAGAAATATAAGTCTGACCAAGGAACTAGCCAAAAATGAACCGAACCCACGATACTCACAACAAAACCATAGAAAGTCCTAGATATATTTTTATGATCATTCTTACTTTTTTTAAATTTTTTTAATTTTAAGTTCTCTATTGTTCATTTAATTTTCACTTTTATAACCTATTACTTTGCAAAAAAAAAGACCCTATTTTTTTCTTCTTCAGCAAACTTCATATATATATATATATATATATATATATATATATATATATATAATTTTTTGACCTTGTTTTTTTGTTTTGTTTTTTTTTTTTCTTCTTTTCTTTAACATTGTATTTTTGAAATTCCAAATTGTACTCTAGATTTTTAATTTATGCTTTTTGATATTTGATATCAATTTTGTACCTGTAGTTTCTTTATAATTTTTGCAACATTGCTTGTTTTTGTTTGTTTGTTTTCTCTTTAGTTTTCTTCTTCCTTTTTTTTAACATTGTATTTTTGAAATTCCAAACTCTACTCTAGATTTTTAATTTTTGCTTTTTGGTATTAGTTATCAATTTTGTACCTGTATTTTCTTGATAATTTTTGCGACCTTGTTTGTTTTTCTTTGTTCGTTTTTTCTCTCTTTCTTTTCCTTCTTCTTTTCTTTAACATCGTCTTTTTGAAATTCCAAACTCTACTCTAGATTTTTAATTTTTGCCTTTATGTATTTGTTACCAATTTTGTACCTTTAAGAACCCAATCTTCAGTACCCATTTTTCACTAGGGAGCGAGATTACTGGCTTGACTGCTCTCTCTCCCTTTGGACTCTCCTTTTTCTCCACCAGGTCGCCTGTGTCTCCTCCCTAACCCCTCTCTACTCTACCCAACTCTGTGAATTTCTGTGTATTCCAGACGGTGGAGAACACTTAGGGAACTGATTACTGGCTGGATCTGTCTCCCTCCTTTTCATTCCCCCCTTTTATCCTTCTGGCCACCTCTGTCTCCTTCCTCCTTCTTCTCATCTCTGTATAACTCTGTGAACATCTCTGAGCGGTCCAGTTGTGGAGTGCACATAAGGAAGTGACTACTGGCCAGCCCACTCTCTCCACTATTGATTCCACCTGATCTCATTTGGGTCACCTCTAACTCCCTCCTCCCTCTTCTCTTCTCCATGTAACGCTGTGAACCTTTCTGAGTGGCCCTCACAGTAGAGAAACTTTTCTTCTTTAACGTAGATGCTTTATCAATGGTGCTGTATAGAAGGAGAAGTTTTGAAACTACTGTAAAAGTAAGACAGATAACTGGAAGCAGGAGGCTTAAGTCCAAACCCTGACTCCAGGGAACTCCTGACTCCAAGGAACATTAATTGACAGGAGCTCATCAAATGCCTCCATACCGACACTGAAATCAAGCACCACACAAGGGCCAACAATTTCCAGGGCAAGACACACCAAGCAAATTCTCCAGCAACAAAGGAACGCAGCCCTGAGCTTCAAGATACAGGCTGCCCAAAGTCACCCCAAAACCACAAACATCTCATAACTCATTACTGGACACTTCATTGCACTCCAGAGAGAAGAAATACAGCTCCACCCACCAGAACACGGACACAAGCTTCCCTAACCAGGAAACCTTGACAAGACACCTGTACAAACCCACACACAGCGAGGAAATGCCACAGTAAAGAACTCCACAAACTGCCAGAATACAGAAAGGACACCCCAAACTCAGCAATTTAAACAAGATGAGACAGAGGAATACCCAGCAGATAAAGGAACAGGATAAATGCCCACCAAACCAAACAAAAGAGGAAGAGATAGGGAATCTACCTGATAAAGAATTCCGAGTAAGGAGAGTGAAATGGATCTAAAATCTTGAAATTAAAATGGAATCACAGATAAATAGCCTGGAGACAAGGATTGAGAAGATGCAAGAAAGGTTTAACAAGGACCTAGAAGAAATAAAAAAAGAGTCAATATATAATGAATAATGCAATAAATGAAATTAAAAACACTCTGGAGGCAACAAATAGTAGAATAACAGAGGCAGAAGATAGGATTAGTGAATTCGAAGATAGAATGGTAGAAATAAATGAATCAGAGAGGATAAATGAAAAACGAATTAAAAGAAATGAGCACAATCTCAGAGACCTCCAGGACAATATTAAACGCTACAACATTCGAATCATAGGGGTCCCAGAAGAAGAAGACAAAAAGAAAGACCGTGAGAAAATACTTAAGAAGATAATAGTTGAAAACTTCCCTAAAATGGGGAAGGAAATACCCACTCAAGTCCAAGAAACGCAGAGAGTCCCAAACAGGATAAAGCCAAGGCGAAACCCCCCAAGACACATATTAATCACATTAACAAAAATCAAACACAAAGAACAAATATGAAAAGCAGCAAGGGAAAAACAACAAATAACACACAAGGGAATTGCCCTAAGGATAACAGCTGATCTTTCAATAGAAACTCTTCAAGCAAGGAGGGAATGGCAAGACATACTTAAAATGATGAAAGAAAATAACCTACAGCCCAGATTATTGTACCCAGCAAGGATCTCATTCAAGTATGAATGAGAAATCAAAAGCTTTTCAGACAAGCAAAAGCTGAGAGGATTCTGCACCACCAAACCAGCTCTCCAACAAATACTAAACAGGAAACACAAAAACGGTGTATAAATTCAAACCCCAAACAATAAAGTAAATGGCAATGGGATCATACTTATCAGTAATTACCTTAAACGTAAATGGGTTGAATGCTCCAACCAAAAGACAAAGACTGGCTGAATGGATACAAAAACAAGACCCCTACATATGTTGTCTACAAGAGACCCACCTCAAAACAGGGGATACATACAGACTGAAAGTGAAGGGCTGGAAAAAGATTTTCCATGCAAATAGGGACCAAAAGAAAGCAGGAGTAGCGATACTCATATCAGATAAAATAGACTTTAAAACAAAGGCTGTGAAAAGAGACAAAGAAGGTCACTACATAATGATCAAAGGATCAATCCAAGAAGAAGATATAACAATTATAAATATATATGCACCCAACGTGGGAGCACCACAGTATGTAAGACAAATGCTAACAAGTATGAAAGGAGAAATTAACACTAACACAATAATAGTTGGAGATTTTAATACCCCACTCACACCTATGGATAGATCAACTAAACAGAAATTTAACAAGGAAACACAAACTTTAAATGACACAATAGACCAGTTAGACCTAATTGATATCTATAGGACATTTCATCCCAAAACAATGAATTTCAACTTTTTCTAAAGTGCACATGGAACCTTCTCCAGGATAGATCACATCCTGGGCCATAAAGCTAGCCTTGGTAAATTCAAAAAAATAGAAATCATTCCAAGCATCTTTTCTGACCACAATGCAGTAAGAGTAGATCTCAATTACAGGAGAAAAACTATTAAAAATTCCAACATATGGAGGCTGAACAACACGCTGCTGAATAACCAACAAATCACAGAAGAAATCAAAAAAGAAATCAAAATTTGCATAGAAACGGATGAAAATGAAAACACAACAACCCAAAACTTGTGGGACACGGTAAAAGCAGTCCTAAGGGGAAAGTTCATAGCAATACAGGCACACCTCAAGAAACAAGAAAAAAGTCAAATAAATAACCTAACTCTACACCTAAAGCAACTAGAAAAGGAAGAAATGAAGAACCCCAGGGTTAGTAGAAGGAAAGAAATCTTAAAAATTAGAGCAGAAATAAATGCAAAAGAAACAAAAGAGACCATAGCAAAAATCAACAAAACCAAAAGCTGGTTCTTTGAAACGATAAATAAAATTGACAAACCATTAGCCAGACTCATCAAGAAACAAAGGGAGAAAAATCAAATCAATTAAATTAGAAATGAAAATGGAGAGATCACAACAGAAAACACAGAAATACAAAGGATCATAAGAGACTACTATCAACAATTATATGCCAATAAAATGGACAACGTGGAAGAAATGGACAAATTCTTAGAAAAGTACAACTTTCCAAAACTGGACCAGGGAAGAAATAGAAAATCTTAACAGACCCATCACAAGCACGGAAATGGAAAGTGTAACCAAAAATCTTCCAGCCAACAAAAGCCCAGGTCCAGACGGCTTCACAGCTGAATTCTACGAAAAATTTAGAGAAGAGCTAACACCTATCCTGCTCAAACTCTTCCAGAAAATTGCAGAGGAAGGTAAACTTCCAAACTCATTCTATGAGGCCACCATCAGCCTAATACCAAAACCTGACAAAGATCCCACAAAAAAAGAAAACTACAGGCCAATATCACTGATGACATAGATGCAAAAATCCTTAACAAAATTCTAGCAATCAGAATCCAACAACACATTAAAAAGATCATACACCATGACCAAGTGGGCTTTATCCCAGGGATGCAAGGATTCTTCAATATCCGCAAATCAATCAATGTAATACACCACCTTAACAAATTGAAAAATAAAAACCATATGATTTTCTCAATAGATGCAGAGAAAGCCTTTGACAAAATTCAACATCCATTTATGATAAAAACTCTCCAGAAAGCAGGAATAGAAGGAACATACCTCAACATAATAAAAGCTATATATGACAAACCCACAGCAAACATTATCCTCAATGGTGAAAAATTGAAAGCATTTCCTCTAAAGTCAGGAACTAGACAAGGGTGCCCACTTTCACCATTACTATTCCACATAGCTTTGGAAGTTTTGGCCACAGCAATCAGAGCAGAAAAAGAAACAAAAGGAATCCAAATTGGAAAAGAAGAAGTAAAACTCTCACTGTTTGCAGATGACACGATCCTCTACATAGAAAACCCTAAAGACTCCACCAGAAAATTACTAGAACTAGTCAATGACTATAGTAAAGTTGCAGGATATAAAATCAACACACAGAAATCCCTTGAATTCCTATACACTAATAATGAGAAAACAGAAAGAGAAATTAAGGAAACAATTTCATTCACCATTGCAACGGAAAGAATAAAATACTTAGGAATATACCTACCTAAAGAAACTAAAGACCTATATATAGAAAATTATAAAACACTGGTGAAAGAAATCAAAGAGGACACTAATAGGTGGAGAAATATACCATGTTCATGGATTGGAAGAATCAATATAGTGAAAATGAGTATACTACCCAAGGCAATTTATAGATTCAATGCAATCCCTATCAAGCTACCAACAGTATTCTTCACAGAGCTAGAACAAATAATTTCACAATTTGTATGGAAATACAAAAAACCTCGAATAGCCAAAGCGATCTTGAGAAAGAAGAATGGAACTGGAGGAATCAACCTACCTGATTTCAGGCTCCGCTACAAAGCCACAGTTATCAAGACAGTATGGTACTGGCACAAAGACAGAAATATAGATTAGCGGAACAAAATAGAAAGCCCAGAGATAAATCCACACACATATGGACACCTTATCTTTGACAAAGGAGGCAAAAATATACAATGGATTAAAGACAATCTCTTTAACAAGTGGTGCTGGGAAATCTGGTCAACCACTTATAAAAGAATGAAACTAGAACACTTTCTAACACAATACACAAAAATAAACTCAAAATGGATTCAAGATCTAAACGTAAGACCAGAAACTATAAAACTCCTAGAGGAGAACATAGGCAAAACACTCTCTGAAATACATCACAGCAGGATCCTCTATGACCCACCTCCCAGAATATTGGAAATAAAAACAAAAATAAACAAATGGGACCTAATTAACCTTAAAAGCTTCTGCACATCAAAGCAAACTATTAGCAAGGTGAAAAGACAGCCTTTGGAATGGGAGAAAATAATAGGAAATGAAGCAACTGACAAACAACTAATCTCAAAAATATACAAGCAACACCTACAGCTCAACTCCAGAAAAATAGATGACCCAATCCAAAAATGGGCCAAATAACTAAATAGACATTTCTCCAAAGAAGACATACAGATGGCTAACAAACACATGAAAAGATGCTCAAAATCACTCATTATCATAGAAATGCAAATCAAAACCACTATGAGGTACCATTTCACGCCAGTCAGAATGGCTGCAATCCAAAAGTCTACAAATAATAAATGCTGGAGAGGGTGTGGAGAAAAGGGAACCCTCTTACACTGTTGGTGGGAATGCAAACTAGTACAGCCACTATAGAGAACAGTGTGGAGATTCCTTAAAAACCTGGAAATAGAACTGCCTTATGATCCAGCAATCCCACTGCTGGGCATACACACTGAGGAAACCAGAAGGGAAAGAGACACGTGTACCCCAATGTTCATCGCAGCACTGTTTCTAATAGCCAGGACATGGAAGCAACCTAGATGTCCATCAGCAGATGAATGGATAAGAAAGCTGTGGTACATATACACAATGGAGTATTACTCCGCCATTAAAAAGAATAGAATGAATCAGTTCTAATGAGGTGGATGAAACTGGAGCCTATTATACAGAGTGAAGTAAGCCAGAAAGAAAAACACCAATACAGTATACTAACGCATATATATGGAACTTTGAAAGACGGTAACAATAACCCTGAGTACGAGACAGCAAAAGAGACACTGATGTATAGAAGAGTCTTATGGACTCTGTGGGAGAGGGAGAAGGTGGGAAGATTTGGGAGAATGGCATTGAAACATGTAAAATATCATGTATGAAAAGAGTTGCCAGTCCAGGTTTGATGCATGACACTGGATGCTTGGGGCTAGTGCACTGGGACGACCCAGAGGGATGCTATGGGGGGGGAGGAGGGAGGAGGGTTCAGGATGGGGAGCACATGTATACCTGAGGCGGATTCATTTTGATATTTGGAAAAACTAATACAATTATGTAAAGTTTAAAAATAAAATAAAATTAAAAAAAAAAAAACCACAGGAGGCTTGACTCCCTTTAGGCCACTCAGTGGTCTCCAAGAAATACCCGTCGGGACTCGAGAGCAGAGCAGAGTCCTTTCCTTCCTCTCGAGATGAGGTCTGACTCCTCGGGTGCATCTAAAATGCAACCCCGAGATCTCTGTCGCCCCTGGAGAGGAACATTAGGTCCTGGACACAAGCTTAGATGAGGTCTCTTTTGCCCTGAAGTGACTCGAGAGCAATCCCTAGCTCTCTCTCGCAACTCCAATGGAAGATTGGACTTCCCTGGGCCAACACAAGAGGAAGCCTGAATTCCCCATCGTAACTCGAGAATCCCGCCGAAACTCGAGAAAAACCACATGGTTACCCTGTCATCGCAAGATGAGGCCCTTGCCCGCTACAGCGTCTAAAGAGAAGTCCCAGGTTTCTTCTTGAAGTGTTTTCACACTTCAAGTGTGAAAACTTGGCACCCTTGATGCGATTCCAAAAGTTCCCCGACACCCTGGTCTCTCTCGAGGGGAACACCGTGGTTCCCGGTACGACTTCATCTGAGCCACTTCTCCCCTCCTGATTGCGACTGGAGGGTCGACTCCCGTGCTTTGTCTGGAAGGGGTTCCCAACCTTCCCGGCGCACCTCAGGATGAGGCCGGTCTAACGAGAATATTTGAGACGTAGCTTCATGGGTGGTAACACATGCTGAAAGACCCCGATTCCCCGGTCCACTCTTGATAAGAACCCGATGCCCGGACACCTCTTGAAAGGCAACCCTGTGGAAGAAGCCACAACACGAAGGGGCACTGACACCCTCGTGCATCGTCCGGAAAAACCCGCAGATTCCAAACACAGTTCGACAAGTTGCCTGTCACCCCGTGAATAACTCGAGAGGCAAGCGGAGTTCCATTCCTCCTTACAAGACGAGGCCTGACTCTCCTGTCCCAACTCTGCATGGACCCTGCGATCAGAGTCAGAAATGGAGACGAACCCTGAGGTTCCTGCCTCCACTCGAGATGAGGCCCTCTTCTATTGCACCAAACCCAGTGGAGTCCCGAGAGGGCCCTCCCAACTCCAGGGTATCCTTGACTTCTCAGAGGCACACTGAGAAGCTCCCTGAGGCCACCGGCACTAGTCGAGGGAACCCAGGGTTTACTGCCGTGACCCAAGAAACACCTTGAAAGTCCTTCTTTAACGGTTCTTGAGGCCCGATACACCTTCCATGACTCTAGAGCAATGACGCGCTCCCCCTCGCAATGCGCATGGAGACCTGACTTCCCAAGCGCCACATGAGAGGCTCCCTGAGCTCCCCATAGTACCTCATGAGAAACCCCACACTGGCGCTGCAGCTCGAGAAAACCCACGAGACCCCCCCTTCATCGCGAGATGATGGCCTTCTTTTCCTGCATGGCCTGGAGAGCAATCCCGAGTCCTCTCTCCAAACTCCACAGGAGGCTTGACTCCCTTTAGGCCACTCAGTGGGCTCCAACAGATACCCATCGCAACTCGAGAGGAGAGCGGAGTCCTTCGCTTCCCCTCGAGACAAGGACTGACTCCCCGGGTGCATCAGGAAAGCAACCCCGAGATCCCTGTCCCCCCTGGAGACGAACATTATGTCCTGGACACAAGCCTAGATAAGGTCTCTTTTGCCCTGCAGTAACTCAAGCGCAATCCCTAGCTCTCCCTCGCAACTCGAATGGAAGACTGGACTTCCCTGGGCCAACACAAGAGGAAGCCTGAATTTCCTGACCTAACTCGAGAATCCCGCCACAACTCGAGAAAAACGACGTGGTTAACCCGTCACCACAAGATGAGGCCCTTGCCAGCTACAGCGTCTCAAGAGAAGTCTCACGTTCCGTCTTGAAGTTTGAAACGGTACTTAGCACCTTTGATGTGACTCCAAAAGTTCCCCGACATCCCAGTTTTACTCGAGGGGAACATCGAGGTTCCCGGCACCACTTCATCTGAGCCCCTTCTCCCCTCCTGATCGGGACAAGAGGGTCGATTCACTTGCTTTGTCTGAAAGGGTTACCGACCTTCCTGGTGCACCTCAGGTTGAGGTCCGTCTCAAGAAGAAATTCGAGACGTAGGCTTGTGGGTGGTGCCACATGCCGAAAGACACTGATTTCCTGGTCTGCTCTTGATAAGAATCTGAAGGCTGGATACCTCTTCGAAGGCAACCCTGTGTATGAAGGCAAAAAACGAAGGGGAACTGACACCCCCATGCATCGTCCGGATAAAACCGCAGGTTCCACACACAGCTCGACAAGTGGCCTGTTATCCGGTGAACAACTCGAGAGTCCAGTGGAGTTCCATTCCTCCACACAAGACGAGGCCTGACTCTCCTGTCCTAACTCTGTAGGGACTCTGTGTTCAGAGTCAGAAATGGAGAGCAACCCTGAGGTTCCTGCTTCAAATCGAGATGAGGCCCTCTTCTGACAAGGTCCAGCCTCGGCTGGTCCAGGGTTTTCGAAGGGGAGACAGAGTAGGCGACCTATTGATTTATTTATCGAAGATATAAAGAGTAATAGAATGAGGATAGCTCAGTAGGAAAATTTAGTGGAGAAAAGAAGCTGAGTAGCTTGGTTTATGCGGAAAATCAGTATAACCCGTGACACCAGGTTAGCTCTGACCACGGAGGCCGCAGGCTCCCTCTCGAATAGCGAAAACTGCCCCACCTTAGACACCTTCTCAAGTGGTCTTCGAAGCCCAGGCAAATAAATGGTCGCAGAGGATATCCGCGCTCCAGATGGACACTCATCTGAAAATTGAGGGGAAGAATGACATTAGGAGACTAAGCGTTGGCAATCAAGGCCCGTAGCTTTATTTTCAACAGGGGTTTTTATACCCTAAGTTACACATAGAGGATAATGGGGATGCAAAGACAGCAGCCTTTGATCCTTATCAAAAACCAGAGTTTCTCTCCTGCAAATGTATCGTATACAAATGGTTTAGGTGATTTACATCATCTTCTAGCCAGAAGACCTATTAACATTTTATGACTCTTGACAAAGACTTATCAACCGTAAGACTTATTTTCTCTAAGAGTAATTATTTTAAGGTTTGGCCCCATCTTTCGAAGATAAAATTGCATTCCTATAGGGCAGATGTGTAATGGGCTTACAACAAAGGAAAGAATTTATTACCTTAAGGGTCTAAAGTTAGTAACACCAAGGCCACTACTTATTTCTTCTACATACCAACTATATTAATTAATACACATTCAAGGATACAATTCAGGGGATGTGGAAACTTGGCAACAAGCATTGGTTCATCAATGAAATCTTTTACTAGTTTTATTCTGACAGTTTCTAACTCTCTGAGAGGCTCTAAGCTATTTGAATATCTTAAGCTTCCCGTGCCTCTCGAGGCTCGGAGACTGTAAACAATTGTATGCATTGCTGGAGGAGGCCCGGTAAACTTGTCAGGCGAGTTAGAGAGCCATCTGACGTGTTTGGATTTAAACACTCCTAATTGCCCAGGAACTTTATTAATTGGAGCTGTAAGTTAGCTCTTTGACAGAGAGAGTGAGATGGTGGTGGGGGACAGCCCCCAGTAAAGTCAGAGGTGAGAGCACAAAGCAAAAAAGTAGGCAGACACTGGTTTTGGGGGGTAGATGCTCAAGAATATCCGGGAGGACTCCCGAGGCTCGATCCCGCCTTTGTGTATGCCCAGCCTCCTTCCTCATGACCTTTGTCACGAGTGGAATGTCTCTCGCCGGCTCCCGGCATCTCCCCGTTTTTTATTTCTTAAAACAGCCAGATGTAGCTCAGTCGCGAGCCTCTGAATACTCTGCCGAAGAATCCTGACAATACAAGGAAGAATGATTATGAGAAGCAGAATTAAAGCAGCCACCGCAGCAGAGCTAAAGACATTAGACAGAATATTCTTTCCTGAGATGTAGTTAGGGAAAGTATGGAAGAAATCATTTGCTGTTCCAGCAGCAGTAAAATCTAATCGGGAGTGCTCCATGGTTGCTATTTGATAGTGAAGTTTCCCTACGTCTCAACCAATGTCAGAGCTGTTCCAGATACCTGAAATATGGTTTTTAATCTTTTCCCATTCAAAATCTGTCTCATTTACTTTCAGGGGTGTTACACATATCCACCGATAGTCAGCATGACAAGACAATGCCATTTTCACCTTTAAAGCCTGCAATTCAGTCCCAATATGTATTACTGCTTCCTCTAGGGCGTCTACCCTCATTTCTAATTTTCTCTCTATAGCTTCCTGTGTTGCCAATGTTAAAGAAACATTTTTGGACATAGAATCAACATATTGAGCAGTATGTACTTGTTGAGTCAATGATATTGCTGCCACAGTAACAGAAGTGATTGCACTTATCAAAGCTGCTGTTCCCAAGATAATTAAGCCCACAAACCGTCGTGTTTGCATTAAATCCTGTAGTTGTTGTAATACAGCAAGACCGTAATTCAATAAGTGGTTACATCATAAGATAAGGTGGATGTTGTAGCATTACAAAGGAGCAAACATTATATTGAGGGTTTAAACAAGATGAACCAGGGAGCAGCTGTAGGCGTCAGCCCAGGGGAGCAGTGTCCCCAGCATCAGGAGGCAGAACGCGAGCGGCAGGCTGTGGGCCAAGGCGCCTATGGTGGGCGGAGGGGCAGGGTTCGTGGTTTAGGGCTAGCCGCCACCGCTTGGGCTCAGGGCGGTCCCCTCTCGCCGGTGGGGCCACGCTGGTCTGGACGGCACTCCGCGGGCGTGCTTTCCTCTCTGGCCCTCACTCGCTGCACAGACTTCTTTGCTCTAGGTCACGGGGTGCAGCGAGGTGGGTGCGAGGCGCTGCTGGTGGCACGGAGGCGAGAGCTGGCTGGGGGAGGGGGAGCGAGCGAATGCGCGCGCTGCGAACCTGGTCTTTGGGGAATGTGACATGACGAATTTGTCTGAGATCCAAACCGGAGAATCTGCATTCTGTAGAAATATACAAGCATACCCTCTCCCACAAGTTAGCAACACATCTGGCCTTTTTCACTCTCCCGTAAGGAGGCCTTTTTACTTGACCAGGGGCCGAGTCGTAGCCTGTAATTCAGGCATCTAGTGTCTCATCATTGTAGTCTGCCCCTGTGTGTTTACGTTTAAGTGATTAATTACAATTGGAACATAACTTCACTATTTGTCTAGCTGTTTCCCTATGGATATGTTAATTTAGGTCTAATGTTTAGTTTAGGTCTCTGTATAAATTTAAGTAATAAATGTATAACCTCCTTATCTCATTTTGGTATACAGGTATACAGATATACCTAAATGCAAAATGCATTTATATATGTATTTATATATTGCAACAAGTATAAAGTTATTGACATATAATATATATAAATCAATATACTTGAATTAATCTTTATAATTAATATATTAATTAATATATATTACAGCAATACAACACATACACAGCTAATACCAACCAACACAAACCAATATACTGTAATAATACATGTCACACATTTATAATTATACAGTATATAGAACATATATCATCACAGCACATCAATCCATACCAATTAATATCAGCCACACACACATTATATTACTGCCATATATATTTAATTATACAGTAGATATATATGTGTGTGTATATAGTATACATATTAATTTATATACAAATTAATTAAGTATAGATCTATAAATAGAATTAGGTGTACCTTTATTATATTTTATTTATACCCATACCTAATTAGGCAAACTGTAATTAGGCAAATACATTTATATTATGTATTTATAACAATATATAAAGTATTGTTAAATGTACCACCTGTACAGCATCTCCACCCCACATACCACTTTCTCTAATCCCACCAACTCATTTTCAGTATTATGTGTTGGCCAGGAGCTGGGCCAGTCTTTCCCAGCAATGTTAAGAGACGTCTGTTCCTGTGTCTAATAGCCCTGGCGTTTTATTCTCTTGAATTAAAAGGTCTTTTAAAGGCCTTGGAACTGTAATTTCCTGCACCCAAAAGGCTAGATCACTAGATCCAAATGTTTTGTGGCTCTTAGATTGAGAAGTCAAGTTTTTCCTTGTCTGATAGTAAGGTAAAAGTAAAAGCTGTGTTACTCTTTGACCTTTATTAATTTGTACAGTTTTGATAGGCAGTGAGATCAAGACTTTAATTTCTCAATATCATCAGAATCTACTACACCATGCACCAGCGAAATTTCTTTTCTTTCTTTTTTTTTATTTAATTTTTTTTTTAAAAGAAAGGGAGCTACGCCCCAGGACAAATCTTACAATGTCCTCAGATAGGGGGCCAGCCACTCCGGTTGGAATTGGAGTAAGCGGCACATCAGGGGTTAATATTGTTATTAAATCTCCTTGCCTTTTCGCTTTTCTCCTAGCCTGGGTGAGACCCCCCTGAGGGAGTTTTCTCCAAGGAGCACGCTCTGCATATTGTGTACTAAAAGCTCCTTTGTTTAAAAAACTTTTTATCTTCCTCAGTCTTAGGCAACACTTTGGGAGGCTTTGGGGGCAAAGTGGGGAACTCCTGGGTCCTGGGAGGCACAATCGAAGGCGGTGGCAGTCGCCTTAAATCAGAAAGTGGTGGATAAGTTTTTTAAAGGTTTGCGCAGAGGGGGAGGGAGCTCGCCAGGGCTCTCGGCCGCAGCGTCCTGTAAGCCCTCTCCTTCCTCGGGAGGTAGACCACTTTCTCCCTCCTTTTTTTTTTCTCAATGGCAGAAAATATGATCTGTGCAGTAAATGGAGACTCACCACCATCCACCTCTATAGCCTCCCCCATAGTCTATTTAACAGCCTCGTGACGGAGGTCCAGGACATTTCTAATCATATTCCACAGTCAATAAATATTTGTCTATTCTTAGATGCAGAGAAATCCATTTTTAATTTTTTTTTTAATTTTAGAGAATATTTTTATTTATTTTGTAACCTCTTTACCCTGGCTAAACTGCAGAGGGGACTAGAAAAGAAGCCTCAAGGTGAGGATCAAGTTCATCCTTGGGACTAGAGAAAATCCTTCTCCGGGAAACTCCTAGCGGTGGCCCTTTACCCCGACATGGAGGAGGAGGCATAGGGGGATGGGAGCGTCCCGAAGTTTTCCTCTTCTGTTCCGGAGATCCTTTAACTGTTTGGTAACTAAATCTTACGAACTGTCTGATCGGGGATGTTTCCCTCAACCTCCTAGGAGCGGATGGTCTGATTAGGGATGTTTTCTTAAACTTTTAGGAGCATCTTTAGCTTAAAAAAAAAAAATCCTCATCAGAATGGCATCGAGCTGCTGTTTCCTCTAAACCTTTTTCAAATTGAGGGGAGAGCTGATCTTTCTTTTCATCCCTATCTTTTACATGCTCATTGGCAGTCATAGCGGCTAGCCATTCATTTAGCTGTCGATAGCTAGGTATAGCCTCTTCATTTTCACTTTTCTTTATAACAGGTACCTTTTCAGATTTGCTTTTTTGTTTAACAGGTACATTTCCAACTTTACTTTCCTCTTTAACAGGTACCTTTTCAAATTCATGAGCTGGATCTAAAACATCTCTAGTCATATTCCACAGAGGAAAGGTGTAAGTAGGGATTTTTTCCAAACCTTGCTGAGCACAATAAGCTCTTAGCTGTTTTCCTAGTTTTTTCAAGATATCTAGGTTAACAGTGCCTTGTTGTAGAAACCAAGGGCAGTGGTCTTGTACAAATGTACAAAATGATTGAATGGAAGATTTTTTAACCTTGATTCTTCTTTTACTTAATAACTGTAAAATTACTCCTATAAAGAGCTGTCTTTCATTTGATTCAGTGTTGCCCATGTCAGAAACTTAAGGATAGTAAAAGATTTTGCTTTTAGCTATCTAAAGATTAGGCCTTTTTTGTCAGCCTTTTTAGAAACCGTTTTTTCTCTCTAACTCTTCAACACTTCCCACTCCTCTCGCCCTGTCTATTCTACAGGGGGATCTGCAGCCCCCTAAGTGGGATCCTATCTGTCCCGAAAACTGAACACTGGGGGAATGGGGTTGGGGATTTACCTTCGAAATGCCTGTCTCGGGCGCCACCTGCAGAGGTCCAGCCCCAGCTGATCCAGGGTATTCGAAGGGAAGATGGAGTAGGCGACCTATTTATATATTTATGTATTCATCAAAGATATAAAGAGTAATAGAATGAGGATAGCTCAGTAGGAAAATTCAGTGGAGAAAAGCAGCTGAGTAGCTTGGTTTACGCGGAAAATCAATATAACCCGTGACACCAGGTTAGCTCTGACCACGGTGGCTGCAAGTGCCCTCTAGAATAGAGGAAGGTGCCCCACCTTAGACACCTTATCGAGTGGGTCTTCGAAGCCCAGGCAAATAAATGGTCGCAGAGGATATCCGCGCTCCAGATGGACACTCATCTGAAAATTGAGGGGAATAATGACATGGGGAGACCAAGCGTTGGCGAGCAAGGCCCGTAGCTTTATTTTCAACACAGGTTTTAATACCCTAAGTTACACATAGAGGATAATAGGGGATGCAAAGTCAGCAGTCTTTAATCCTTATCAAAAACCAGGGTTTCTTTTCTGCAGATTTATCGTATAAAAATGGTTTAGATGATTTACATCATCTTCTGGCCAGAAGACCTATTAACATTTTATGACTCTTGACAAAGACTTATCAACCATAAGAGTTATTTTCTCTAAGAGTAATTGTTTAAGGTTTGGCGCCATCTTTCGAAGATAAAATTGCATTCCTATAGGGAGGATGTGTAATGGGTTTACAACAAAGAAAAGAATTTATTACCTTAAGGGTCTAAAGTTACCAACATCAAGGCCACTACTTATTTTTTCTACATACCAACTATATTAATTAGCACACATTCAAGGATACAATTCAGGGGATGTGGAAACTTGGCAAAAAGCATTGGTTCATCAATGAAATCTTTTACTAGTTTTATTCTGACAGTTTCTAACTCTCTGAGAGGCTCTAAGCTATTTGAATATCTTAAACTTCCCGTGCGTCTCGAGGCTGGGAGACTGTACACAATCGTATGCATAGCTGTAGGAGACTGGGTAAACTTGTCAGGCGAGTTAGAAAACCATCTGAGGGGTTTGGATTTAAACACTCCTAATTGCCCAGGAACATTATTAGTTGGAGCTGTAAGTTAGCTCTTTGACAGAGAGAGTGAGATGGTGGTGGGGGACATCCCCAGTAATGTCAGAGGTGAGAGAACAAAGCAATAAAGAAGGCAGACTTTGGTTTTTGGGGGTAGATGCTGAAGAATATACGGGGGAACTCCCGGAGGCTCGATCCCGCCTTTGCGTATGCCGAGACTCTTTCCTCATGACATTTGTCACGAGTGGAATGTCTCTCGCTGGCTCCCGGCAATCTTCCATTTCACCAAACGCAGTGGAGTCCCGAGAGGCCCCTCCCAACACCACAGTATCAGTGTCTTCTCAGAGGCACCCTGAGCAACTCCCTGAGGTCACCGGCACAAGTCGAGGGAACACAGGGTATCCTGCCGCAACCCGAGAAAGACCTCAAGAGTCCGTCTTCAACGCGTCTTGAGGCCGGATTCCCCTACCATGACTCGAGAGCAATGACACGCTCCCCCTCGCCATGCGCATGGACACCTGACTTCCCTGGCGCCACATGAGAGGCTCCCTGAGCTCCCCGTCATACCTCGTGAGAAACCCCACACTGGCGCCACAGCTCGGGAAAACCCACGAGACGCCACCGTCATCGCGAGATTGGGGACATCTTTTCCTGCCTGACCTGGAGAGCAATCCCTGGTCCTTTCTCCAAACTTCACAGGAGGCTTTACTCCCTTTAGGCCACTCAATGGGCTCCAAGAGATACCTGTCGCGACTTGAGAGGAGAGCAGATTACTTTGTTTCCCCTCGAGATGAGGCCTTACCTCGGGTGAGTCTGGAATGCAACCCCGAGATCCCTGTTGCCCCTGGAGAGGAACATTATGTCCTGGACAAAAGCCTAGATGAGGTCTATTTTGCCCTACAGTGACTCGAGAGCAACACCCATCTCTCCCTCGCAATTCGAATGGAAGATTGGTCTTCACTGGGCCAACACAAGAGGAAGTCTGAATTTCCCGTTGTAACTCGAGAATCACGCCGCAACTCTTAAAAACCACGTGGTTCCCCATTCATCACAATATGAGGCCTTTGCCCGCTACAGAGTCTCAAGAGAAGTCCCATGTTTCGTCATAAAGTTCGAAATGCTACTTGGCACCCTCGATGCGACCCCAAAAGTTCCCCAATATACCGGTCTCACTCCAAGGGAACACCAAAGTTCCTGGCACCACTTCATTTGAGCCCCTTCTCCACTCCTGATCACGGCAGGAAGGTCGATTCCCCTGCTTTGTCTAGAAGGGGTTCCCGACCTTCATGGCGCAGCTCAGGATGAGGCCAGTCTCACGAAGAAATTCGAGACGTAGCCTCGTGTTGGTGCCACGTGCCGAAAGACCCCGATTTCTCGGTCTTGCTCTTGATAAGAACCCGATGCCCGGACACCTCTTCTAAGGCAACCCTGTGGATGAAGGCACTACACGAGGGGGCACTGGCAACCCTGTTCATCGTCTGGAAAATCCCACAGGATCCACATACAGCTCCACAACTGGCCTGTCACCCCTTAAACAACGAGAGAGGCAAGCGGAGTTCCCTTCCTCAGACAAGACGAGGCCTGAGTATCCAATCCCAACTCTGCAGGCACGCTTCGATCTGAGTCAGAAATGGAGAGGAAACCTGAGGTTCCTGCCTCAACCCGAGATGAGGCCCTCTTCCATTAAAACAAACCCAGTGGAGTCCCGAGAGGCCACTCCCATCTCCACAGTATCCCTGACTTCTCATAGGCATTCTGAGAAGCTCCTTGAGGCCACTGGCAAAAGTCGAGGGAAATAAGGGTTTCCTGCCACAACCGAAGAAAGACCTCGAGAGTCCTTCTTCAACGTGTCTTGAGGTCAGATTCCCCTACCATGGCTCGAGAGCAATAACGCGCTCCCCCTCGCCACGCACATGGAGACCTGACTTCCCTGGCGCCACATGAGAGGCTCCCTGAGCTCCCTGTCGTACCTCGTGTGAAACCCCACACTGGCGCCGCAGCTCGAGAAAACACACAAGACCCCTCCGTCATCGCGAGATGAGGGCCATCTTTTCCTGCATGGCCTGGAGAGCAGTCCCAAGTCCTCTCTCCAAACTTCACAGGAGGCTTGACTCCCTTTAGGCCACAAAGTGGGCTCCAAGAGGTGCCCGTCGCAACTCGAAAGGAGAGCGTCGTCCTTTGCTTCCCTTCGACACGAGGCCTGACTCCCTGGGTGAGGCTGGAATGAAAACCTGAGATCCCTGAGGCCCTTGGAGAGGAATATTAGGTCCTGGACACAAGCCTAGATGAGGTCTCCTTTGCCCTGCAGTGACTCGAGCGCAACCCCCAGCTCTCCCTCACAACTCGAATGGATGATTGGACTTCCCTGGCCCAACACAAGAGGAAGCCTGAAATCCCCGTCGTAACTCGAGAATCCCGCCGCAACTCGAGAAAAACCACGTGGCTCCCCCGTCATCGCAAGATGAGGCCCTTGGCCGCTACAGCGTATCAAGAGAAGTCCCACGTTCCATCCTGAAGTACAAAACGGTACTTGGCACCCTTGATGCGACCCCCAAAGTTCCCTGACATACCGGTCTCACTCGAGGGAAACACCAAAGTTCATGGCACCACTTCCTGTGAGCCCCTTCACCCTTCCTAATCGAAACAGGAGGGTCGACTCCCTTGCTTTGTCTGCAAGGGGTTCCCAACTTTCCCCGCGAACCTCAGGATGAGGCCGGTCTCATGAGGAAATTCAAAAAGTAGCCTCATGGTTGGTGCCACATGTTGAAAGATCCCGAATTCCCGGTCCACTCTAGATAAGAACCTGACGCCCGGACATCTCTTCAAAGGCAACCCTGTGGATGAAGGCACAACATGAAGGGACACTGACATCCCCATGCATCGTCTGGAAAAACCCACAGATTCCACTCACAGCTCCAAATGTGGACTGTCACCCCGTGAACAACTCGAGAGGCAAGTGAAGTTGCATTCCTTCACACAAGAGGAGGCCTTACCCTCCTGGCCCAACTCTTCAGGGATCCTGCGATCGGAGTCAGAAATGGAGAGGAACCCTGAGGTTCCTGCCTCAACTAGAGAAGAGGGCCTCTTCCATTGAACCAAACTCAGTGGTGTCCCGAGAGGCCCCTCCCAACACCACAGTATCCCTGAATTCTCAGAGGCTCCCTGAGAAGCTACCTGAGGTCACTGGCACAAGTCGAGGGAACCCAGAGTTTCCTGAAGTAACCCGAGAAAGACTTGGAGAGTCCTTTTTCAACGTCTCTTGATGCCCGATTCCCCTACCATGACTCCAGAGCAAGGACGCGCTCCCCTCGCCACAAGCAGGAAAACTGACTTCCCTAGTACCACACAAGAGGCTCCCTGAGTACCCCATCGTACCTCGTGAGAAAACCCACACTGGCGCCGTAGTTCGAGAAAAACCACAAGATGCCCCCGTCAAGGAGAGATTGGGGCCTTCTTTTCCTGCCTGACCTGGAGAGCAATCCCTGGTCCTCTCTCCAAACTTCACAGGAGGATTGACTCCCTTTAGGCCACTCAGTTGGGTCCAAGAAATACCCGGTGCGACTCGAGAGGAGAGCGGAGTCCTTTGCTTCCCTCGAGACGAGGCCTGACTCCCCGGGTGAGTTTGGAATGCAACCCCGAGATCCCTGTCGCCCCTGGAGTGGAACATTATGTCCTAGACACAAGCCTAGATGAGGTCTATTTTGCCCTACAGTGATCGAGAGCAACCTCCATCTCTCCCTCACAATTTGAATGGAAGATTGGGCTTTCCACGGTCAACACATGAGGAAGTCTGAATTTCCCATCGTAATTTGAGAATTCAGCCTCAAGTCTTAAAAAACATGTGGTTCCCCCTTCATCGCAATATGAGGCCCTTGCCAGCTAGAGTCTCAAGAGAAGTCCCACGTTCCATCTTAAAGTTCGAAATGCTACTTGGCACCCTTGATGCGACCCCAAAGTTCCCCAACATACCGGTCTCACTCCAGGGGAACACCGAAATTCCCGGCGTCTCCAGGGAAGTCCCATGTTCCGTCCTTAAGAGTGAAACGGTACTTGACACCCTTGATGCGACCGCAAAAGTTCCCTGACACGTTGGGTTCCCTCGAGGGGAACACCAAGGGTCCCGGCACCACTTCATCTGAGCCCCTTCTCCCCTCCTGATCGCGACAGTAGAGTCGATTCCCCTGCTTTCTCTGGAAGGGGTTCCCGGCCTTCCTGGTGCACCTCAGGATGAGGCCGGTCTCAGGAGGAAATTCGAGACTAGCCATGTGTGAGGTGCCACGTGCCGAACGACACCGATTTTCCGGTCCGCTCTTGATAAGAACCCGATGCCCGGACACCTCTTCGAAGGCAACCCTGTGAGTGAAGGCACAACACGAAGGGGCACTGACACCCCCGTGCATCATCCGGAAAAACCCGCAGGGTCTACACACAGCTCGACAAGGGGCCTGAGACTCCCGGAACAACTCGAGAGGCAACCAGAATTCCATTCCTCAGACAAGACGAGGCATGACTCTCCTGTCCCAACACTGCAGGGACCATGCAGTCGGAGTCAGAATCGGAGAGGAAGCCTGAGGTTCCTGCCACCCCTCGAGATGAGGCCCTCTTCCATTGCGCCGTACCCAGCAGAGTCCCGAGAGGCCCTGCCAACTCCACAGCATTCCTCACCTCTCAGAGGCACCCTGGTAAGTTCCCTATAGTCCCCTGCAGAAGTCGAGGGAAACGAAGGTTTCCCGCCGCCACCCGAGAAAGACCTCGAGAGTCCTTCTTCAACGCGTCTTGAGGCCCTAGTCACTTCCCATGACTCGAGAGTGATGACGAGCTCCTCCTCGCCATGCGCATGGAGACATGAGTTCCCTGGCGCCGCACGAGAGGCTCCCTGAGGTCCTCGTCGTGCCTCATGAGAAAACCCCCACGGGCGCCGCAGCCTGAGGAAACCCATGAGACGCCCCCATCATCGCGAGATGAGGGCCTTCTTTTCCTGCCTGACCTGGAGAGCAATCCCGAGTCCTCTCTCCAAACTGAAGAGGAGGCTCGACACCCTTGAGTCCACTCATTGGGCTCCAAGAGATCCGTGTCGCGACTTGAGAGGAAAGTGGAGTCCTCTGCTTACCCTCGAGGCGAGGCCTGACTCCCCGGGGGAGTCTGGAATGGAAACCCGAGATCTCTGTCTTCCCTTGAGAGGAATATTAGGTCCTGGACACACGCCTCGATGAGGTCTCTTTGGCCCTGTAGTGACTCGAGCAGAACCCCCAGCTTTCCCTCGCAACTCCAGGGGAAGATTGGGCATCCCAGGGCCAACCCAAGAGGAAGCCTGAAATCCCCGTCGTTTTCGAGAATCCAGACGCAACTCGAGAAAAACGACGTGGTTCCAACGTCTTCACAGGATGAGGCCCTTGCCCGCTACAGCGTCTCCAGGGAAGTCCCATGTTCCGTCCTGAAGTGGGAAACGGTACTTGGCTCCCTTGATGCGACCCCTAAAGTTCCCTGAAACGCCGGGTTCCCTCGAGTGGAAAACCTAGAGTCCCGCCCCACTTCATCTGAGCCCCATCTCCCCTCCTGATCGCGACAGGAGAGTCGATTCCCCTTCTTTGTGTGGAAGGTGTTCCCGGCCTTCCCGGCGCACCTCAGGATGATGCTGCTCTCACGAGGAAATTCGAGATGAGCCACGTGGGTGGTGCCACATGTCGAACGACCCCGATTTCCCGGTCCGCTCTTGAAATGAACCTGATGCCCGGACACCTCTTTGAAGGCAACCCTGTGGGGGAAGGCACCAAATGAAGGGGCAATGACACCCCGTGCATCTTCTGGAAACACCCGCAGGTTGCACACACAGCTCGACAAGGGGCCTGAGACCCACTGAACGACTCGAGAGGCAAGCAGAGTTCCATTACTCAGACAAGACGAGGCCTGACTCTCCTGTCCCAACCCTGCAGGGACCCTGCGGTCGGAGTCAGAAATGGAGAGGAAGCCTGAGGTTCCTGCCTCCAATCGAGATGAGGCCCTCTTTCATTTCGTCAAACCTAGTGGAGTCCCGAGAGGCCCCTCTAACTCCTCAGTATCACTCACCTCTCAGAGGCACCTGGGAAGTTCCCTAAGGTCCCCGGTAGAGGTCGAGGGAAACGAGTGTTTCCCGCCCCAACCCAAGAAAGACCTCGAGAGTCCTTCTTAAATGCGTCTTGAGGCCCTAGTCCCTCCCATGACTCCAGAGCAATGACGCGATCTGCCTGGCCATACGCATGGAGGCCTGACTTCTCTGGCGCCGCACGAGAGGCTCCCTGAGCTCCCCATCATATCTCGTGAGAAACCCCACACTGGCGCCGCAGCTCGAGAAAACCCATGAGACGCTCCCGTCATCACGAGAGGAGGGCCATCTTTAACTGAATGGTATGCAGATCAAGCGTGAACCTTCTGTCCAAGCTACACAGGACGCTTGACTCCCTTTAGGCCACTCATTGGGCTCCAAGAGATACACGTCGTGACTCGAGAGGATAGTGGAGTCCTTTGCTTCCACTCGAGACGAGGCGTGACCCACCGGGTGAGACTGGAATGCGACCCCGATATCCCTGTCACCCCTGGAGAGGAACACTACGTCCTGGACCCAAGCCTAGATGAGGACTCTTTGCCCTGAAGTGACTCGAGAGCAACCCCCAGCTCTCTCTGACAAGTTGAATGGAAGATTGGACTTCCTGGGCCAACACAAGAGGAAGCCTGAATTCCCCGTCGTAACTCGAGAATCCCGCCGCAACTCGAGAAAAACCACGTGTTTCCCTCGTCATCGCAATATGAGGCCCTTGCCCGCTAGAGCGTCTCCAGAGAATTCCCACGTTCCGTCTTGAAGTGCGAAACTGTACTTGGCACCCTTGATGCGACCTCAAAAGTGCCGTGACATACCGGTCTCACTCGAGGGGACCACCGAGGTTCCCGGCACCACTTCATCTGAGCCCCTTCTCCCCTTCTGATCGCGACCGGTGAGTCGATTCCCCTGCTTTGTCTGCAAGGGTTCCCTACCTTCCCGGCGAACCTCAGGATGAGGCCGGTCTCCTGAGGAAATTCGAGACGTAGCCTCGTGGGTGGTACCACATGCTGAAAGACCCCAATTTTCTGGTACGCTCTTGAAAAGAACCCGATGCCCAGACACCTCTTTGAAGGCAACCCTGTAGATGAAGGCACAACACGAAGGGGCACTGACACCCCCGTGCATCGTCCGGAAAAACCCGCAGGTTCCACACACAGCTCAACAAGTGGCCTGTCACTCCGTGAACAACTCGAAAGGCAAGCGGAGATCCATTCCTCCACGGAAGACGAGGCGTGACTCTCTTGTCCGTACTCGGCAGGTACTCTGCGACCCGAGTCAGAAATGGAGAGGACCCCTGAGGTTCCTGCCTCCATTCGAGATGAGGCCCTCTTCGATTGCACCAAACCCAGTTGAGTAACGAAGGGCCCCTCCCAAATCCACAGTGTCCCTGACTTCTCAGAGGCACCCTGAGAAGTTGCCTGAGGTCACCGACACAAATCAAGGGAACCCAGGGTTCCCTGCCGCAACCCGAGAAAGACCTCGAGAGTCCTTCTTCAATGCGTCTTGAGGCCCAATTCGCCTACTATGACTCGAGAGCAATCACGCACTCCCCTTCACCACACGCATGGAGACCTGACGTCCCTAGCACCACACGAGAGGCTCTCTGAGCTCCCGGTCATACCTCGTGAGAAATCTGATACTGGCGCCGCAGCTGGAGAAAACCCACGAGATGCCCCCGTCATCGCGAGATGAGGGCCTTTTTTCCTGCATGGCCAGGAAAACAATCCCGAGTCATCTCTCCAAACTCCATAGGAGGCTTCACTCCCTTTACGCCACGCAGTGGGCTCCAAGAGATACCCGTCACGACTCGACAGGAGAGCGGATTCCTTTTTTTCCCCTCAAGACGAGGCCTGACTCTCCGGGTGAGTTGAGAATGCAACCCTGAGATCCCTGTTGGCCCAGTAGTGGAACACTAGGTCCTGGACACAAGCGTAGATGAGGTCTATTTTGCCCTGCAGTGACTGGAGAGCAATCCCCAGTTCTAACTTGCAACTCGAATGGAATACTGGATTTTCCTGACGCCACACAAGAGGCTCCCTGAAATCCCCGTGGTACTTCATGAGACACCCCACACTGACGCCGCAGCTCGAGAAAACCCACGAGACACCACCGTCATCTCGAGATGAGGGCCTTCTTTTCCTACATGGCCTGGAGTCCAATCCCGAGTCCTCTCTCCAAACTCCACAGGAGGCTTGACTCCCTTTAGTACACACATTGGGCTCCAAGAGATATCCATCGCGACTCGAGACGAGAGCAGAATTCTTTGCTTACCCTCGAGGTGAGAACTGACTCCCCGGATGAGTCTGGAATGCAAACCCGAGATCCCTGTCGCCCCTGGAGAGCAACATTAGATCCTGGACACAAGCCTAGATTAGGTCTCTTTTGCCCTGCAGTGACTCTAGCGCAATCCCCAGCTCCCCCTCGCAACCCGAATGGAAGATTGGATTTCAAGGCCAACAAAAGGAAGCCTAAATTCCCGGTCATAACTCGAGAATCCCGCCGCAACTCGAGCAAAACCACGTGGTTCTCCCGTCATCGCAAGATGAGGCCCTTGCCCGCTACAGCGTTTCAAAAGATGTCCCAGGTTCCGTCTTGAAATGCGAAACGGTACTTGGCACCCTTGATGCGACCCCAAAAGTCCCCCAACACGCCGGTCTCACTCAAGGGGAACACCGAGGTTCCCGGCACCACTTCATTTAAGCCCCTTCTCCCCTCCTGATCGTGACCGGTGGGTCGATTCCCCTGCTTTGTCTGCAAGGGGGCCCGACCTTCCCTGCACAACTCAGGATGAGGCCGGTCTCATGGGGAAATTCGATACGTAGCTTTGTGGGTGGTGCCACTTGCTGAAAGACTCCAATTTCCCGGTCCGCTCTTGATAAGAATCCGATGCTCGGACACCTCTTGGAAGGCAGCCTTGAGTATGAAGGTACAACACGAAGGGGCACTAACACACCTGTGCATCATCCGGAAAAACGGGCAGGTTACATACACAGCTCGACAAGTGGCCTGTCACCTTGAGAACAACTCGAGAGGCAAGAGGAGTCCCATCCTCCAGAAAAGACGAGGCCTGACTCTCCTGTACCAACATGCAGGGACCTTGCGATCTGAGTCAGGAATGGAGAGGAACACTGAGGTTCCTGCTTCAACTCGAGATGAGTCCCTCTTACATTCCACCAAATGCAGAGGAGTCTCGAGAGGCCCCTCCAAACTTCACAGTATCCCTGACTTCTCAGAGGCACTCTGAGAAGCTCCCTGAGGTCGCAGGCACAAGTCAAGGGAACCCTGGGTTTTATGCAGTGACCCGAGAAAGACCTCGAGAGTCCTTCTTCAACCCGTCTTGAGGCCCGATTACCCTACCATGACTCGAGAGCAATGACGAACTCCCCCTAGCCATCTCATGGGGACCTGACTTCCCTGGCGCCACACGAGAGGCTCCCTGAGCTCCCTCTCGTACCTCGTCAGAAACCCGGCACTAGCGCGGCAGTCTAGAAAACCCACAAGACACCGCCGTCATCGCGAGATGAGGGCCTTCTTTTCCTGCATGGCCTGGAGAGGAATCCCGAGTCCTCTATCCAAACAGCACAGGAGGCTTGACTCCCTTTAGGGCACACAGTGGGCTCCAAGAGATACCAATCGCGACTCAAAAGGACAGCGGAGTTCTTTGCTTCCCCTAGAGACGAGGCCTGATTCCCCGGGTGAGTCTGCTATGCAAGCCCGAGATCCCTGTCGCCCCTAGGGATGAACATTAAGTCCTGGACACAAGCCTAGATGAGGTCTATTTTGCCCTGCAGTGACTCGAGGGCAATCCCCAGCTCTCCCTTGAAACTCGAATGGAAGATAGGACTTCCCTGGGCCAACACATGAGGAAGACTGTATTCCCCGTCGAAACTCGAGAATCCCGCCACAACTCGAGAAACGCCACGTGGTTCCCCCGTCATCCCAAGATGAGGCCCTTGCCCCCTACAGCGTCTCAAGAGAAGTCCCACGTTCCGTCTTGAAGTGCGAAACGGTATCGGCACCCTTGATGCGACCTCAAAAGTTCCTCGACACACGAGTCTGACTCGAGGAGAACACCGAGGTTCCCGGCACCACTACATCTGGGCCCCTTCTCCCCTCCTGATCGCGACAGGAGGGTCGATTCCCCTGTTTTGTCTTGAAGGGGTTCCCGCCTTTCCCGGTGCATCTCAGGATGAGGCCGGTCTCACGAGGATATTCGAGACATAGCCACGTGGATGGTGACACATGCCGAAAGACCCCGATTTCCCGGTCCGCTCTTGATAAGATCCTGATGCCCGGACACCTCTTTGAAGATAACCCTTTTGATGAAGGCACAACACTTAGGGGCACTGACACCCCTGGGTATCGTCCGGAGAAACCCGCAGGTACCACACACAGCTCGAGAAGTGACCTGTCACCCCGTGAACAACTGGAGAGGCAGGCAGAGTTCCATTCCTCCACACAAGACGAGGCCTGACTCTCCTGTTCGAACTCTGCAGCGAAACTGTGATCCGAGTCAGATCTGGCCCAGGGGAAGTCAGGAGAGGAAACATGAGTTTCCTGCCTCCACTCGAGATGAGGCCCTCTTCCATTGCACCGAACCCAGTGGAGTCCCGAGAGGCCCCTCCCAACTGCACAGTATCCCTGACTTCTCAGAGGCACCCTTAGACCTTCCTGAGATCACCGGCACAAGTCGAGGGAACCAAGCGTTTCCTGCCCCAACCCGTAAAAGACCTCGAGAGTCCTTCTTCAACGCGTCTTGAGGTGCGATTCCCCTACCATGACTCGAGAGCAATGACGCGCTCCCCCTAGCCACGCGCATAGAAACCTGACTTCCCTGGCGCCACAGGAGAGGCTCCCTGAGCTCCCCATTATACCTCGTGAGCAACACCACACTGGAGCCGCAGCTCGAGAATACCCACGAGACGCCCCAGTCCTCACGAGATGAGGGCCTTCTTTTGCTGTATGGCCTGGAGAGCAATCCTGAGTCCTCTCTCCAAACTCCACAGGAGGCTTGACTCATTTTAGGCCACACAGTGAGCTCCAAGATATACCCGTCGCGACTTGACAGGAGAGCGGTGTCCTTGGCTTCCCCTCGAAACGAGGCCTGACTCCCCGTGTGAGTCGAGAATGCAATGCTGAGATCGCTTTCGCCCCAGCAGAGGAACATCAGGTCCTGGACACAAGCCTAGATGAGGTCTATTTGGCCCTGCAGTGTCTCGAGAGCAATCCCCAGTTCTAACTCACAATTCGAATGAAAACTGGACTTCCCTGGGCCAGTTGAAGAGGAAGCCTGAATTCCCGGTTGTAACTCGAGAATCCCGCCCCAACTCAAGAAAAACCACGTGGTTCCCCCGTCATCGAAAGATGAGGCCCTTGCCCGCTACAGCATCTCAAGAGAAGTCCCACGTTCCGTATTGAAGAGCGAAAAGTTACTTGGAACCCTTGATGCGACCCCAAAAGTTCCCCGACATACCAGTCTCACTTGAGGAGAACACCGAGGTTCCCGGCACCACTTCATCTGAGACTCTTCTCCCCTCTTGATCGCGACAGGAGGTTCGATTCCCCTGCTTTGTCTGGAAGGCGTTCCCGACCTTCCTGGCGCACATCAAGATGAGGCCAGTCTCACGAGGAAATTCGAGACATAGCCTCGTGGGTGGTGCGGCATGCCAAAAGACCCCGATTCCCTGTTCCGCTCTTGATAAGAACCCGATGGCAGAACCCAACTCGAAGGCAATCCTGTGGAACAAGGCACAACACGTAGGGGCAGTGACACCCCGGTGCATCGTCCAGAAAAACCCGCAAGTTCCACATACAAATCGACAAGTGGCCTGTCACCCTATGAACAACGCGAGAGTCAAGGGGAGTTCCATTCCTCCACACAAGACGAGGCCTGACTCTCCTGTCCCAACTCTGCAGGGACTCTGCGATCCGAGTCAGATCCGGCGCATTCGAAGCCAGGAGAGGAACCCTGTGGTTCCTGCCTCAACTTGTCATGAGGCCCTCTTCCATTGCACCAAACCCAGTGGAGTTCCGAGAGGCCCCTCCCAACTCCACAGTGACCCTGACTTCTCAGAGGCACGCTGAGAAGCTTCCTGAGGTCACTGGCACAAGTCGATGGAACCCAGGGTTTCCTGCTGCAACCCAAGAAAGACCTCGAGAGTCCTTCTTTAACACGTTTTCAGGCCCAATTCCCCTACCATGACTCGAGAACAATGACGGGCTCCCTCTCACCACGTGCATAGAGACCTGACTGCCCTGGCACCACATGAGAGGCTCACTGAGCTCCCAGTCTTACTTCGTGAGAAACCCCACACTAGCGCCACAGCTCGAGAAAACCTACGAGACGCCCCAGTCATCGGGAGATGAGGGCCTTCATTTCCTGCATTGCCTGGAGAGCAATCCCGTGTCCTCCCTCCAAACACCAGAGGAGGTTTGACTCCCTTTAAGCCACTCAGTGGGCTCCAAGACATACCCGTCCGACTCGAGAGGAGAGCAGAGTCCTTTGCTTCCCCTCGAGACGAGGCCTGACTCCAGGGTGAGTCTGGAATGCAACCCCGAGATTCCTGTCGCCCCTTGACATGAACATTAGGTCCTGCACACAAGCCTTGGTGGGGTCTCTTTTGCCTTCAGTGACTAGAGCGCACCTCCAGCTCTTCCTCGAATCTCGAATGGAAGATAAGACTTTTGTGGGCCAACACAAGAGGAAGCATGAATTCCCTGTGGTAACTCAAATATCCCACCGCAACTAGAGAAAAACCAAGTGGTTCCCCAGTCATTCCAAGATGAGGCCCTTGCCCACTGAAGCACCCCAAGAGAAGTCCCACGTTCCAATTTGAAGAGCGAAATGGTACTTGGAACGCGTTATGCGACCCCAAAAGTTACCCGACATACATGTCTCACTTGAGGGAAACACCGAGGTTCCCAGCAGCACTTCATCTGAGCCACTTCTCCCCTCCTGATCGCCACAGGAGGGTCGAATCCTCTGCTTTGTCTGGAAGGGTTTCATGACCTTCGCGGCACACCTCAGGATGAGGCCGGTTTCATGAGGAAATTCGAGACTAGCCACGTGGGTGGTGCCAAATGCTGAACGACCCCGATTTCCCAGTCCGCACTTCATAAGAACACGATGCCCGGACACCTCGTCGAAGGCAACCCTGTGGATGAAGACACAAAACGAAGGGTCACTGACACCCCCATGCATCGTCTGGAAAAACCTGCAGATTCCACACACAGTTTGACAAGGGGCCTGAAACCCCATGAACAACTCGAGAGGCTAGCGGAGTTCCATTCCTCAGAAAAGACATAACCTGACTCTCCTGTCCCAACTCTGCAGGGACACTAGGATCAGAGTCAGAATTGGAGAGGAAGCCTGAGGTTCCTGCCTCCACTCGAGATGAAGCCCTCTTCCATTGCGACAAAACCAGTGGAGTCCCGAGAGATCCCACCAACTCCACAGCTATTCTCACTTCTCTGAGGCACCCTGGGAAGTTCCCTCAGGCCCCGGAAGAAGTCGGGGGAAACGAGGGTTTCCCGCTGCAACCCAAGAAAGACATCGAGAGTCCTTCTTCAACGCGTCTTGAGGCCCTAGTCCCCTCCCATGGCTCGAGAACAATGACGCGCTCCTTCTCGCCACGTGCAAGGAGACATGACTTCCCTGGCGCCGCACGAGAGGCTCCCTGAGATCCTCGTCGTGCCTCGGGAGAAAACCCCCACGGGTGCCGCAGCTCGAGGAAACCGCTGAGATGCCCCCGTCCTCGCGAGCAGAGGGCCTTCTTTTCCTGCCTGGCCTGGAGAGCAATCAGGAGTACTCTCTCAAAGTGAAGAGGAAGCTGGACTCCCTTGAGGCCACTCAGGGGGCACCAGGATATCAGCGTCTCGACTCGGGAGGAGAGCGGAGTCCTTTACTTCCCCTCGAGGCGAGGCCTGACTCCCCGGGGGAGCATGGGATGCAACCCCGAGATCCCTGCCTTCCCTGGAGAGGTATATTAGGTCCCGGACACACGCCTAGGTGAGATCTCTTCGGCCCTGCAGTGACTCGAGCGCAACCCCCAGCTTTCCCTCGCAACCCGAGGGGAAGATTGGGCTTCCCAGGGCCAACCCAAGGGGAAGGCTGAGATCCCCGTCGTAACTCGAGAATGCCGCCGCAATTCGAGAAAAACTACGTGGATCCCACCTCTTGGCAAGATGAGGCCCTTGCCCGCGACGGCGTCTCAAGGGAAGTCCCCTGTTCCGCCCTGAAGGGCGAAACGGTCCATGACAGCCTTCCTGCGACCCCCAAAAGTCCCCCGACAGGCCGGGGTCCCCCGAGGGGAACACCGAGGGTCCCGGCACCGCTTCCTCTGAGCCCCTTCTCCCCTCCTGATCGCGACAGGAGAGGCGATTCCCCTGCGTGGTCTGGAAGGGGTTCCCGGCCTTCCCGGCGCACCTCAGGATGAGGCCGGTCTCACGAGGAAATTCGAGACGAGCCACGTGGGTGGGGCCACATGCCGAACGCCCCCGAGTCCCCGGACCGCTCTTGAGAAGGACCCGAGGCCCGGACCCCTCTTCGAAGGCAACCCTGTGGGTGAAGGCACAACACGAAGGGGCACTGCCACCCCCGTGCATCGTCCGCAAAGACCCGCGGGTTCCACACACAGCTCGACGAGGGGCCTGAGACCCCCTGAGCAACTCGAGAGGCCAGCGGGGTTCCCTTCCTCAGACAAGACGAGGCCTGACTCTCCTGTCCCAACTCTGCAGGGACCCTGCGGTTGGAGTCCGAAACGGAGAGGAAGCCTGAGGTTCCTGCCTCCCCTCGAGGTGAGGCCCTCTTCCGTTGCGCCAGACCCAGCGGAGTCCCGAGGGGCCCCGCCACCTCCACAGGATCCCTCGCCTCTCTGAGGCACCCTGGAAAGTTCCCTAAGGTCCCCGGCAGAAGGCGAGGGACACGAGGGTTTCTCGCCGCCCCCCGACAAAGACCTCGAAAGTCCTTCTTCAACGCGTCTCGAGGCCCTAGTCCCCTCCCGTGACTCGAGAGCCAGGACGCGCTCCCCCTCGCCACGCGCATGGAGACCTGACTTCCCTGGCGCCGCACGAGAGGCTCCCTGAGATCCTCGTCGTGCCTCGGGAGAAAACCCCCACGGGCGCCGCAGCTCGAGGAAACCCCTGAGACGCCCCCGTCCTCGCGAGCTAAGGGCCTTCTTTTCCAGCATGGCCTGGAGAGCAATCCCGGGTCCTCTCTCAAAACGGAAGAGGAGGCTGGACTCCCTTGAGACCGCTCAGGGGGCTCCAAGAGACCCGCGTCGCGACTCGAGAGGAGAGCGGAGTCCTTGGCTTCCCTCGAGGCGAGGCCTGACTCCCCGGGGGAGCCTGGAATGCAACCCCGAGATCCCTGCCTTCCCTGGAGAGGAATATTAGGTCCCGGACACACGCCTAGGTGAGGTCTCTTCGGCCCTGCAGTGACTCGAGCGCAACCCACAGCTTTCCCTCGCAACCCGAGGGGAAGATTGGGCTTCCCAGGGCCAACCCAAGGGGAAGGCTGACATCCCCGTCGTAACTCGAGAATCCCGCCGCAACTCGAGAAAAACCACGTGGTTCCCACCTCTTGGCAAGATGACGCCCTTGCCCGCCACGGCGTCTCAAGGGAAGTCCCCTGTTCCGCCCTGAAGGGCGAAACGGTCCCTGACAGCCTTCCTGCGACCCCCAAAAGTCCCCCGACACGCCAGGGTCCCCCGAGGGGAACACCGAGGGTCCCGGCACCGCTTCCTCTGAGCCCCTTCTCCCCTCCTGATCGAGATAGGAGGGTCGATTCCCCTGCTTTGTCTGCAAGGGGTTCCGACCTTCCCGGCGCACCTCAGGATGAGGCCAGTCTCACTAGGAAATTCGAGACGTAGCCTGGTGGGTGGTGCCACATGCGGAAAGACCCCGATTTCCCGGTCTGCTCTTAATAAGAACCCGATGCCAGGACACCTCTTCGAAAGCAAACCTGTGGATGAATGCACAACACGAAGGGGTACTGACATCCCCATGCATAGTACGGAAAAACACGCAGATTCCAAACACAGATCGACAAGTGTCCTGTCATCCCTTGAAGAACTAGAGAGGCATGCGGAGTTCCGTTCCTCCACACAAGAGAAGGCCTGACTCTCCTTTCCCAACTCTGCAGGGACCGTGCGATCGGAGTCAGAAATGTAGATGAAACCTGACGTTCCTGCATCAACTCGAAATGAGGCCCTCTTCCATTGCGCCATACCCAGTGGAGTCCCGAGAGGCCCCTAAAACTCCACAGTATCCCTGATTCTCAGAGGCACCCTCAGAAGCTCTCTGCGGTCACTGGCACAAGTCGAGTGAACCCAGGGTTTCCTGCTGCATTCTGAGAAAGACCTTGAGAGTCCTTCTTTACCGCGTCTTGAGGCCCGATACCCTACCTTCACTGGAGAGCAATGACGCATTCCCCTCGCCACGCCCATTGAAACCTAACTTCCCTGGGGCCACACGAGAGGCTCCCTGCGCTCCCCGTCCTACCTCATGAAAACCCCACACTGGCACCGCCGCTTGAGAAAACTCACGAGACGCCCCCACCATCGTAAGATGAGGGCCTTCTTTTCCTACATGACCTAGAGAGCAATCCCGAGTCCACTCTCCAAACTCCACTGGAGGCCTGACTCCCTTTAGGCCACTCAGTAGCCTCCAAGAGATACACGTCGCTACTCTAGAGGAGAGCAGAGTCCGTTGCTTCCCCTCGAGCCGAGGCCTGACTACTTGGGTGAGTCTGGAATGGGATCCCGAGATCCGTGTTGCCCCTGTAGAGGAAAACTCAGTCCTGGACACAAGCCTAAATGAGGTCTTTTTTGTCCTGCATTGACTCAAGTGCAATCCCCAGCTCTCCCTCGCAACTCGAATGGATGATTGGACTTCCCTGGGCCAACACAAGAGGAAGCCTGTATTCCCCATTGTAATTCGAGAATCCCGCGGCAACTGGAGAAAAACAACGTGGCTCCTCCGTCATCGAAATATGAGGCCCCTGTCAGCTATAGCGTCTCCAGGGAAGTCCCATGTTCCGTCTTGAAGTGTGAAACGGTACTTGGCACCCTTGATGCGACCCCCAAATTTCCCTGACACCCCGGTCTCACTCGAGGAGAACATGGAGGTTCCCAGCACCGCTTCAGCTGAGCCTCTTCTCCCCTCCTGATGGCGACAGGAGGGTCGATTCCCCTGCTTTGTCTGGAAGGGGTTCCCAGACTTCCCGGCGAACCTCAGGATGAGGCCAGTCTCACGAGGGAAGTCGAGACGTAGCCTCGTGGGTTGTGCCACATGCCGAAAGACCCCGATTTCCTGGTCCGCTATTGATAAGATCCCAATGCCCGGTCACCTCTTCGAAGGTAACCCTGTGGATGAAGGCACAACACGAAGGGGCACTGACACCCCTGTGCATCGTCCCCCAAAACCGCAGGTTCCACATACAACTCGACAGGTGGCCTGTCATCCCGTGAACAACTCGAGAGGCAAGCGGAGTTCCATTACTCCACACAAGACGAGGTCTGACTCTCCTGTCCCAGCTCTGCAGGGACCCTGCTACCCGAGTCAGAAATGGAGAGGAACCCTGACGTTACTGCCTCAATCCGAGATTAGGTCCTCTTCAATTGCACCAGTCCCTGTGATGTCCCGAGAAGCCCCTCTCAACTCCACAGTATCCCTGACTTCTCAGAGGAACCCCGCTAAGCTCCCTGAGGTCATGGGCACAAGTCGAGGGAACCCAGGGTTTCCTGCCACACCCCGAGAAAGACCTCGAGAGTTCTTCTTCGAAGCGTCTTGAGGCTTGATTCCCCTACCATGACTCGAGAGCAATGAGGCGCTCCCCCACGCCACGTCCATGGAGACCTGACTTCCGTGGCACCACAGGAGTCTCCCTGAGCTCCCCGTCCTATCTCGTGAGAAACCCCAACCAGGCACTGCACCTTGAGAAAACCCACGAGACGCCCCCGTCATCGTGAGATGAGGGCCTTCTTTTCCTGCATGGCCTAGAGAGCAATCCCGAGTCCTCTCTCCAAACTCCACAGTAGGCTTAACTCCATTTAGGCCACGCTTGGGCTCCAAGGGATACCCGTCGCGACTCGAGAGGAGAGCGGAGTCCATTCATTCCCTTCGAGAGGAGGCCTGACTCCCCGGGTGAGTCTGGAATGCAACCCCGAGATCCCTGTCACCCCTGGAGAGAAAAACTCGGTCCTGGACACAAACCTAGATGAGCTCTATTTTGCCCTGCAGTGACTCGAGAGCAATCTCCAGCTCTCACTTGCAACTCGAATGGAAGATTGGACTTCCCTGGGCCAACACAAGAGGAAACCTGTATTCCCCATCGTAACTCAAGAATCCTGCCGCAACTCGAGAAAAAACACGTGGGTCCCCCGTCAGCGCTAGATGAGGCCCTTGCCCACTACAGCATCTCAAGAGAAGTCCCAGGTTCCGTCTTGAAGTGCGAAACGGTACTTGGCACCCTTGATGCAACCAGAAAAGTTACCCGACTTTCACTCAAGGAGAGCACCGAGGTTCCCGGCACTACTTCATCTGAGCCCTTTCTCTCCTCCTGATCCCGAAAGGAGGGTCGATTCCCCTGCTTTGTTTGGAAAGGGTTCCTCAACTTTCCTGCGCGCCTCAGGATGAGGCCGGTCTCACGAGAAAATTCGAGACGTAGCCTAGTGGGTGGTGCAACATGCTGAAAGACCCCAATTTCCCGGTCCGCACTTGAGGAGAACACGATGCCCGGACACCTCTTCGAAGGCAACCCTGTGGATGAAGGCACAACAGGAAGGAGCACTGACGCCCCCGTGCATCTCCGAAAAACCCGCAGGTTCCACACACATCACGAAAAGTGGTGTTATCCTTGAACAACTTGAGATGTAAGCAGAGTTCCATTCCTCTGCAGAACACGAGACCTGACACTCCTGAGCAAACTCAACAGGGACCCTGCGATCTGAGTCAGATCCGGCCTCCAGGAAGTCAGGAGCAGAACCCTGAGGTTCCTGCCTCAACTCGAGATGAGGCCCACTTCCATTGCACCAAACCCAGAGGAGTCCCGAGAGGCCTCTCCCAAATCCACAGTATCCCTGACTTCTCAGAGGCACCCTGAGACGCTCCCTGAGGTCACCGGCACAAGTCAAGGGAACCCAGGGTTTCCTGCCGCAACCCTAGAAAGACATCGAGAGTTCTTTTTCAACCCGTCATGAGGCCCGATTCCCCTACCCTGACTTGAGAGCAATGACGCGCACCCCTTGCCCCACCCATGGAGACCTGACTTCCCTGTTGCCACACGAGAGGCTACCTGAACTCCCCGTCGTACCTCGTGAGAAACCCCACACTGGCGCCGCAGCTCGAGAAAACCCACGAGACGCCCCCGTCATCTCGAGATGTGGGCCTTCTTTTCCTGCATGGCCTGGAGAGCAATCCCGAGTCCTCTCTCCAAACTGAAGAGGAGGGTTGACTCCCTTTAGACCACTCAGTGGGCTCCAAGAGATACGCGTCACAACTCGAGAGGATAGCCGAGTCCTTTGCTTCCCCTCGAGACGAGGCCTAACTCCCCGGGTGAGTCTGTAATGCAAACCCGAGATCCCTGTCGCCCTTGGAGAGGATCATTGGGTCCTGAACACAAGGCTAGATGAGGTCGCTTTTGCCCTGCAGTAACTCGAGAGCGCTCCCCAGCTTTCCCTCGCAACCCGAATGGAAGATTGGACCTCCCTGGGCCAACACAAGAGGAAGCCTGAATTCCCAGTAGTAATTCGAGAATTCCGCCTCAACTTGAGAAAAACCACGTGGTTCCCCCGTCATTGCAAGATGAGGCCCTTGCCCGCTCCAGCGTCTCAAGAGTAGTCCCACGTTCTGTCTTCAAGTGCGAAATGATATTTGGCACCCTTAATGCTACCCCAAAAGTTCCCCGACATACGGGTCGCACTAGAGGGGAACACCGAGGTTCCTGGCACCACTTCATCTGAGCCCCTTCTCCCCTCCTGATCGCGAAAGGAGGGTCAATTCCCCTGCTTTGTCTGCAAGGGGTTCCCGACCTTCTCCACGCACCTCAGATGAGGCTGTCTCACGAGGAAATTCGAGACGTAGCCTCGATGGTGGTGCCACATGCCGAAAGACCGCGATTTCCCGATCCGCTCTTGATAAGAACGCGATGCCCAGACACCTATTCGAAGATAGTGTGGATGAAGGCACAACACGAAGGGGCACTGACACCCCCGTGCATCGTCCGGAAAAGACCGCAGGTTACTCATACAGCTCAACAAGTGCCTGTCACCCAGTGAACAACTCGAGAGGCAAGCGGAGGTCCATTCCTGCACACAAGACAAGGCCTGACTCACCTCTCCCAACTATGCAGGGGGCTGCGATCGGAATCAGAAATGGAGAGGAACCCTGAGGTTCCTGCCTCCCCTCGAGATGAGGCCCCCTTCCATTTCACCAAACCCAGTGGAGTCCCGAGAGGTCTTTCCCAACTCCACAGTATCCCTGACTTCTCAGAGGCACCCAGAGAATCTCCCTGAGGTCACCGGCACAAGTCGAGGGAACCCAGGTATTCTTGCCAAGACCCGAGAGAGATCTTGAGAGTCCTTCAACGCGTCTAGAGGCCTGATTCCCCTACCATGACTTGAGAGCAATGACGCGCTCCCCCTCGCCACACGCATCGAGACCTAACTTCCCTGGCGCCACACAAGAGGCTCCCTGAGCTCCCCGTCGTACCTCCTGAGAAACCAACACAGGCGCTGCAGCTCGGTAAAACCACCGAGACCCCCCCCCGTCATCGTGAGATGAGGGCCTTCTTTTCCTGCATGTCCTGGAGTGCAATCCCGAGTCCTCTCTCCAAACTCCAGAGGAGGCTTGACTCCCTTTAGTCCACTCAGTGGGCTCCAAGAAATACCCGTCGCGACTTGAGAAGAGAGAGAAGTCCTTTGTTTCCCCTTGAGAGGACGCCTGACTCCTGGGTGAGTCTAGAATGCAACCCCAAGATCCCAGTCATCCCTTGAGAGGAACATTAGGTCCTAGACACAAGCCTGGATGAGGTTTCTTTTGCCCTGCAGTGACTCGAGCGCAACCCCCAGCTCTCCCTCGCAACTCGAATGGAAGATTGGGCTTCCCTGGGCCAACACAAGAGGAAGCCAGAAATCCCCTTCGTAACTCGAGAATCCCGCCGCAACTCGAGAAAAACCACGTGTTTCCAACGTCATCCCAAGATGAGGCCCTTGCTGCTATGGCGTCTCAAGAAAAGAACCACGTTCCGTCTTGAAGTGCGAAACGGTACTTTGCACCCTTGATGCGACACCAAATGTTCCCGGACACGCCGGTCTCACTCGACAGGAACACCGAGGTTCCCGCACCACTTCATCTGAGCACCTTCTCCCCTCCTGTTCGAGACAGGAGGGTCTATTCCCCTGCTTTGTTTGGAAGGGGTTCCCCACATTCCCGGCGCACCTCAGGATGAGGCCGGTCTCACGAGGAAATTCGAGACGTAGCGTCGTGGGTGGTGTCACATGCCGAAATACCCCGATTTCCCGGCCCACTCTTGAGAAGAACCCGATGCCCGGACACCTCTTCGAAGGCAACCCTGTGGACGAAGGCACAAAACGAAGGGTCACTGACACTCCCGTGCATCATTCGGTAAAAGCCGCAGGTTCCACACACAGCTCGACAAGAGGCCTGTCATCCCATGAACAACTCGAGAGGCAAGCAGAGTTCCATTCCTCCACTCAAGACGAGGCCTGACTCTCCGGTCCCAACTCTGAAGGGACCCTGCGATCGGAGTCCGAAATGGAGAGGAACCCTGAGGTTCCTGACTCCACTCGAGATAAGGCCCTCTTCCATTACACCAAAAACAGTGGAGGCCCGAGAGGCCCCTCCCAAATCCACAGTATCGCGACTTCTCAGAGGCACCCTTAGAAGCTCCCTGAGGTCACTGGCACAAGTCGAGGGAACACAGGGTTTCCTGACGCAACCCGAGAAAGACCTCGAAAATCCTCCTTCAACGCATCTTGAATCCCAATTCCCCTACCATGACTCGAGAGCAATGACGCGTTCCCCCTCGCCACTCGCATGGAGACTTGACTTCCCTGGCGCCACACGAGAGGCTCCCTGAGCTCCCCGTCATACCTCGTGAGAAATCCCACACTGGCTCCCCAGCTCCAGAAAACCCACGAGACGCCTCCGTCATCGCGAGATGAAGGCCTTCTTTTCCTGCATGGCCTGGACAGCAATCTCGAGGCCTCTCTTCAAACTCCACAGGAGGCCTGACTCCCTTTAGGCCACTCTGTGGGCTCCAAGAGATACCCGTTGGGACTCGAGAGGAGAGCGGAATTCTTTGCTTCCCCTATATACCAGGCCTGACTCCTCAGGTGAGTCTGGAATGCAACCCCGAGATCCCTGTCGCCCCTGGAGAGGAACATTAGGTCCTAGACACAAGCATAGATGAGGTCTCATTTGCCCTGAAGTGACTCGAGAGCAATCCCCTGCTCTCCCTCGCACCTCGAATGGAAGAATGGACTTCCCTGGGACAACACAAGAGGAAACCTGAATTCCCCGTCATAATTCGAAAATCCCGCTGCAACTCGAGGAAAACCACGTGGTTCCCCCGTCATCGCAAGATGAGGCCCTTGCCAGCTACAGCGTCTCAGTAGAAGCCCTACGTTCCATCTTGAAGTTTAAAACGATAATTGGCAACCTTGATGTTAGCACAAAAGTTCCCCGACACCCTGGTCTCACTCGAGGGGAACACCAAGGTTCGGTGCACCGCTTGTTCTGAGCCCCTTATCCCCTCCTGATCGCGACGGGAGGGTCGATTACCCTGCTTTGTCTGGAAGGGGTTCCGGACCTTCCCGGCGCACCTCAGGATGAGGCCGGTCTCATGAGGAAATTCGAGACGTAGCCTTGTGGTTGGTGCCACACGCCAAAAGACCCCGATTTCCCTGTCTACTCTTGATAAGAACCCAATGCTAGGACACCTCTTCGAAGGCAATCCTGTGGACGAAGGCACAAAACGAAGGGGTCTGACACCCTCCTGCATCGTTGGAAAAGCCCGCAAGTTCCACATACAGATCGACAAGTGGCCTGTCACCCCGTGAACAACTCGAGAGGCAAGAGGAGTTAAATTCCTCCACACAAGACGAGGCCTGACTCTCCTGTCCCAACTCTGCATGGACACTGAGATCCGATTCAGAAATGGAGAGGAACCATGAGGTTCCTGCCTCAACTCGAGATAAGGCCCTCTTCTACTGCACCAAACCCAGTGGAGTTCGGAGCGGCCCCTCCCAACTGCACAGTATCCCTGACTTCTCAGAGGCACCCTGAAAAGCTCCCTGAGGTCACGGGCATAAGTCGACGGAACCCAGGGTTTCCTGCCGTAACCTGAGAAAAACCTCGAGAGTCCTTCTTCACGCGTCTTGAGGCCCGATTCCCCTACCATGACTGGAGAAAAATGACGCGCTCCCCCTCGCCACGCGCATGAAGATCTGACTTCCCCAGCACCACATGAGAGGCTCCCTGAGCTCCCCATCGTACCTCGTGAGAAACCCCACACTGGCGCCGCAGCTCGAGAAAACCCACGAGACGCCCCTGTCATGGTGAAATGAGGGCCTTCTTTCCTGCATGACCTGAAGAGCAATCCCGAATCCTCTCTCCAAACTCCAAAGGAGGCTTGACTCCCTTTAGGTCACTCAGTGGGCTCCAAGAGATACCCGTCGATACTCAGGAGGAGAGCGGTGTCCTTTGCTTCCCCTCGAGATGAGGCCTGACTACGAGGGTGAGTCTGGAATGCAACCCTGGATCCCTGTCGCCCCTGGAGAGGAACCTTAGGTCCTGGACAAAAGCCTAGATGAGGTCTCTTTGGCCCTGCAGTGACTCAAGCGCAACCCCTAGCTTTCCCTTGCAACTCGAATGGAAGATTGGCCTTTCTGAACCAACACAAGAGGAAGCCTGAATTTCCAGTTGTAATTTGAGAAACCCGCCGCAACTCGAGAAAAATCACGTGGTTCCCCGTATTGCAAGATGAGGCCCTTGCCCCCTACAGCGTCTCAAGAGAAGTCTCACATTCCGTCTTGAAGTGCAAAACAGTACTTGGCACCCTTGATGTGACCCCAAAAGTTCCCCTATATACCGATCTCACTAGAGGGGACACTGAAGTTTCCGGCACCACTTCATCTGAGGCCTTTCTCGTCTCCTGATCGCGATAGGAGGGTCGATTCCACTGCTTTGTCTCGAAGGGATTCCCGACCTTCCCGGCACACCTCAGGATGAGGCCGGTCTCACGAGGAAATTCGAGAGGTAGCCTCGAGGGCCATACTACATGCCGAAAGACCCCGATTCCATGGTCCACTTTTGATCAAAACCAGACTCCTGGACACCTCTTCGAAGGCAAGCCTGTGGATGAAGGCACAACACGTAGGGGCACTGACACCCCATGCATCATCCGGAAAAACCCGCAGGTTCCTCACACAGCTCCACAAGTGGTCTGTCACCTCGTGAACAATTCGAGAAGCAAGCGGAGTTCCATTCCTCCACACAAGACGATGCCTGACTCTCCTGTCACAACTCTAGGGACCTTGCGCACCGAGTCAGAAATGGAGAGGAAGCCTGAGGTTCCTGCCTCCACTCAAGATGAGGCCCTTTTCCATTGCCACAAAACCAGTGGAGTCCCGAGAGGCCCGTCCCAAATCCACAGTATGCCTGACTTCTCAGAGGCACCCTGAGAAGCTCCCTAAGGTCACCGGCAGAAGTCGACGGAACCCAGGGTTTCCTGCCGCAACCCGAGAAAGACCTTGAGAGTCCTGCTTTAACGTGTCTTGAGGCCCGATTCCCGTATCATATCTCGAAAGCAATGACGCGCTCCCTCTTGCCATGCGCATGGAGACCTGAATTCCCTGGTGCCACACGAAAGGCTCCCTGAGCTTCCCGTCGCACCTCGTCAGAAACCGCACACTGGCACCGCAGCTCGAGAAAACCAACAAGACGCCCCTGTCATCGCGAGATGAGGGTCTTCTTTTCCTGCATGGCCTGGAGAGCAATCCTGAGTCCTCTCTCCAAACTCCACAGGGGGCTTGACTCCCTTTAGGCCACTCAGTGGGCTCCAAGAGACACCTGTGGTGACTCAAGAGGAGAGCGGGGTCCTTTGCTTCCCCTCGAGTCGAGCCCTGACTCCCAGGATGCGTCTGGAATGCAACCCCGAGATCGCTGTCGGCCCTGGAGAGGAATATTAGGTCCTGGACACAAGCCTAGATGAGGTCTCTTTTGCCCTGCAGTGACTCAAGAGCAAACCCCAGCTCTCCCTCGAAACTCGAATGGAAGATTGGACTTCCCTGGGCCAACACAAGAGGAAGCCTGAATTCCCCGTCGTAACTCGAGAATCCCGCCGCACCTTGAGAAAAACCACGTGATTCCCCCGTCATCCCAAGATGAGGCCCTTGCCCTCTACAGCGTGTCAAGAGAAGCCCCAAGTCCGTATTGAAGTGCAAAACGGTACTTGGCACCCTTGAAGTGACCCCAAAAGTTTCCCGACACACCGGTCCCACTCGAGGGGAACACCGAGGTTCCCGGCACGACTTCAACTGACCCCTTTCACTCCTCCTGATCGCGACAAGATGGTCGATTCCCCTGCTTTGTCTGGAAGGGGTTCCCGATCTTCATGGCGCACCTCAGGATGACACCAGTCCAACGAAGAAATTCGAGACGTAGCCTCATGGATGGTGCCACGTTCTGAAAGACCCCGATTTCCTGCTCTGCTATTGATAAGAACCCGATGTCTGGACACCTCTTTGAAGGCAACCCTGTGGATGAAGGTACAACACGAAGGGGCACTGACCCCCTCATGCATCTTACGGAAAAAACCGAAGGTTCCACTCGCAGCTCGACAAATGGTCTGTTATCCTGTGAACAACTCGAGAGGCAAGTGGAGTTCCATTCCTCCACACAAGACGAGGCCTGACTCTCCTGTCCCAACTCTTCAGGGACCCTGTGGTCAGAGTTTTAAATGGAGAGGAAC